>NC_084483.1:34126203-34739663 GCF_030035675.1 Rhineura floridana | reverse complement strand
TTACTTTGCTTCTTTCCTGTGTTACTAATGATTCTACAGAGAATCTAAACTAGAACATTTTATTTCCCTCATTATTCATCCTAGAAATCTGTGTCAAATTTATTTTTATTTCAAAGCCTTTTTATTGGTCAATGTCGTAAGATGGTAAATATAGCCTTTTGTGTTTCAAATTGGAGGTTATGTTCTATTTCTATTTTGGGTGCATTAACAGTTGAATCTGAAACTGCAGTTTAATGTAAAATCAGACTGATTACAATATGTTGCTCCTTCAGGAATGACTCTAGCTGTTGGAAAAAAGAGGATGCATATTTTCAGCCTGCTATGTTTAAACCACTTCATTTAAAGCAAGGTGGGCATGGTCAATTAAAAACATAGAGCACACCTAGAATTTTGCTAGAATATATTTCACCTCCCACTGTTTTATCTTGTGCAAAGTGAGACCCACTGGATGTCCACTGGAGTGCCATTATTTAACCGTTATTTTTGAAGTTTTTTTAGTGTAAATTTTGCAGAGTGTTGCTGTATTTCACATATTCACAGAAATAGAAACAAAATAAAATGATTTCCTATAGGAAACTTCACTAAAATTGCAAAGTAAATCAGACATTTTTAAAGTGACCATCTGAACTATATCAGCTGTCTTAATAATGTTGCTTCCTCCCTGCTAAAACAAGATCAGCACAGCACGTCTTCTTTCTATTATTTGTGCTGTTTGCAGGTTTTGCCACCACTCACCATGTGCTGAGAGGCACATGTTACCAAATTCTTCCAAGCTACACAGCAAGTGGATTGGACTGTGAAAGACCAGCCCAAATTCTGTTTGCATTTTGACCAATTTGTAGGGCAGTCCAATATCTCAGAGAGGAGGTCAGGTCTCCTGCTCCCCTGGTGCATTCACTATAGCTGCCCAATTCCCCTGCTTTTTAAAGTTTGATTGAAATATCTGTGGGCTATAGGTACATTCTTAAATCACAAGGTTTTTTGCCTATTCGTGAATTTCCATGCTTTTTAGGGAGGTAAGAAATGGGATCCTGTGCAAGTTTGCTGAGAATGGATTAATCATTTGCATGCTTATTGAGTTCAATGGGATTTACTCCCCTGCAATCATGCTTAGGATAGGTGAAACTGACCACAGGGGATAGGGAGGGGAGGAGGAGGAGGAAAGAGGGGAGGAAAGGTGGAGGAGAGGACTGTGTTGGGAGCAGGTAAGAGGGCAAGGGAAGGAGAAGGACAGGTTTGATCATTTGCATGCTTATTGAGTTCAGTGCGATTTACTCCCATGCAATCATGTTTAGGATAGGTAAAACTGACCGGGGGGGAGGGAGGGAGGGCTGGAGTGGGCAGGGGAGGAGGAAGAAGGCAGAGGGGAGGGGAAGAGGAAGGGAGAGGAGAGGGGAAGGAGGGGAAAAGCAGGTCTGATCATTTGCATGCTTACTGAGTTCAATGGGATTTACTCCTATGCAATCATGGTTACGATGGGAAAAACTGACCATGAGGGAGGAGGAGGGAGAGGGGGGATGGGGAAGGGAAGGGGCAAGAGGGAGGGGATAGGAAGGAGGAGAAGGGAGGGTGGGTTTGATCATTTGTATACTTTTTGAGTTCATTGGGATTTATTTCTGTGCAGTCATGTTTGAAAATGGAAATGGACTGTCTTCAAGTCAACTGGACTTACGGCGACCCTTTGAATAGGGTTTTCATGGTAAATGGTATTCAGAGGTGGTTTTACCATTGCCTTTCTCTGAGGCTGAGAGGCAGTGACTGTCCCAAGGTCACTCAGTGAGCTTCATGGCTGTGTGGGGATTCGAACCCTGGTCTCCCAGATCGTAGTCCAACATTGACCTGGGGGAGGGGCAAGGAGGGGAGGAGGAGGGAGAGGGTAGGAGATTGGGTGGGTTGGCACTGGGCACAGGGGAAGCCCCTTTCCAAAAGGAAAACATTGTGAACAGTATCATTGCTTTTCAGCGTTTCACCCACCTTTTTATTCTACAGCAGGCACATGTAGCCTCCCACCCAAATTTATACCAAAGCTGTCCCTGGCCACATCCACACTAGGCCTTTGTTTCACTTTGGACAGTCATGGCTTCTCTCAAAGAATCCTGGGAAGTGTAGTTAGTGAATGGTGTTGAGAGTTGCTAGGAGATGCTCTGTTCCCCTCACAGACCTTCAATCAGAGCGGCTGACTGTTAAACCACTCTGGCCACTGCAGCTCTGTCAGGGGGATAGGAGTCTCCTGTTAGCACCCTTCACAAACTACACTTCCCAGGATTCTTTGGGGGAAGCCATGACTGTCTCATGTGAAATCAAAGTCTGATGTGGGTGTGGCCCCCTGATTAGCCAAGCCAAGCAGCTGTGAGTCTGGCTTTTAGAACACTGACAGTTGGTTCTTACTGAGCATGCCCGACATTATAATTGGGTTCAAGCCAAAATTTCTTAATTTAATTAAAAATCAGCCAGGCATTTTTTAACCTTTTAAACTGCAGAAGATGAAGGTCAGAGTATGGGGCAAGGTCATTAACAAGATTACCGGTCCCCTGTGAACATGGCTGATTTTGAATGAATTTCAAAAGATTATGAGAACTCTGATGGAAAAAAGTCCAAAAGAGTTCTGGGTTTTTTTTCTCTCTTTTTAGACTTTGAACTCTCTATTCTCTCTGTCTTGTGTATGGCCATGAAAATTTACAGGGTTGTTAAGCAAGTGTTTCTGAGTTCAGAACTATAAGTTTTGTAAGGCTTTGTTTTGAAATGAGCTTATGGGAAGCCTCAGAATGGCATGGGGGATATTTTCCATTTAACATTGCGGAATGTGAAAAATCCACACTGGCTATAATATACAGCCACTCTTGTTAGCTGTATAATTTGAAATTGCTTATGTGTCTATTTCTTTTTTGTGGTGTCCATACAACATTCTCCTTATTCAAGTGGCAGCCCATGCTTCCCCTCTGCTAAATTTTGATTTTCCCAATCCATGGATAATCTGATAAAGGAAGAAAATCCAATCTAAAATTGTATGTTACTCGACTGTGGGCATACTGTAGCACATTGTGTGGGTGGACTTTTTTACACGTGTGGTGATGTTTCCCTGGGTGCTGTCTATTGCCCCGCCCCCATGCACACACTATCGTTTTGTTTCCATCGGCCCAAAGGCAAGGATGCAGCTTGCCTTCTTCCACTGGTTATTGCCGAAGATACATTTGCAGTTTTCGGTGGGGGGTTGTTGCTTTTTTTGCATTCTTTTGTGCAGAACGTCTCTTGTACAATGCACTATTAAAAACAATAATTGTCCTTGCAGGTAAAGGAGAAAGGAAAGGAAAAAGGGAGGAAAGGAAACAGCAGCCTTTCATGCAAGTGACTCCAAATCCTTGCCTGGCTTGGAGTGACACACTTTTTTACTGTTCTTCTGTGCAAATCTGGTATATTGGAAAAATTGTGTTTCAAAAAGTTATATTTTTTAAAGTGTATGTGGACAAATAAAGAAATATCTGTCTTCATTCCCACAATGACCTTTAGGTTTCCTAGCTTGGAACAACACATGCGTTTTTAAATATAGTTTTTGACCGCCCTTTTGGGCAAATCTGGTATACTGAAAAAAATGTATTTCAAAAATAAAATCAAAATTTAAAAGGTGTGCTGGTAAACAAATACTCATATGCGTGTACTCCATGGACCTTGGATTTCCAGAACTTGTAGTTGGCAGTTGTAATATTTTCATGGCAGTGTAGCATTTATATAGCATGTTTATGCTGTAAGCCACTTGGAGTTCACTTTTGAAAAAAAGGGAATATATTAAGTTTTTTAAATAAATAAAATCACGCTATTCATCTATTGAAGATGATGTTTCAATTTCCATCCGCAAGATGGCTGAGATTAGACAAATTCATGGAGGACAGGGCTATCAATAGCTACTAGCTGTGATGGCTGTGCTCTGCCCCCCTAGTCAGAGGCAGCATGCTTCTGAAAACCAGTTGCCGGAAGCCTCAGGAGGGGAGAGTGTTCTTGCACTCGGGTCCTGCTTGCGGGCTTCCCCCAGGCACCTGGTTGGCCACTGTGAGAACAGGATGCTGGACTAGATGGGCCACTGGCCTGATCCAGCAGGCTCTTCTTATGTTCTTATTATCAGAACCCAACTCCCGTCCAGCTGAGAAAAAAGGAGTAGTCATGTATTCATTGCACATGTGCAGCTTCACTTTTGTGTAGGCATTGCTTCCAATACTGCAGATAAAATGAAGAACAGTCAGTTGAGAGTGTGCATTGCATGAATCTGCCTGATCAAAGTATGGGTGTTTCTAAAAAGTAAACCTTGACTGGGAATTCTTCCTCAACAAGCGTTACTAGGAAAACAGATTCTGTTAATATTCTGGCCTTTGATATCTGAGATATATCCATTTTAGGACCCACTATTATCTTGACTGTAATTTGTTTTAATGTTTTTTAATATCGTATTTTAAAATGGTTGTAACCCGCTCCGGGACTTCATGGTGAAGAAAGGGGGGGAAATCTAATGAATACTAAAAATACAAGTGCAGTGGGTGCTGCGTCTCCATTTTGTTTTTTTTGTAATGCAGTATCTGAAATAGGGGTGGAGGTCACTGTTCTGTACCTGTACATCTTTGGATTGTGTTGCTGTTAGACAAACTCAGTCCGTAGCAGCACTCATTTTGTAAAATTGGTATGAACTCGGCCCAGTATGGTGATTTGCAAAAATAATGCTGTTATTTTCGATTGTCCTGAAGGTGGCATGATAACCTCTTACAGAATGGATATTGTAATATTCCTGTATTTTTTGCTATTGATTGCCCATCGTCAAGTAGCCATCTGCCCCCACAGGTTGGAAATCAAAACAAAACATTCAAAATCGTTGTCTATGTGTAAATGACACAGATATTCAGCAGGATATCCCCCATGGGAAAAAAACCATGTAACGTTTGTAAAGCTTGCTTTATTTATTTTCCTTGGGGAAAAAATTATTTACTTTGATCATTACTGCATGGATTAATACCATAGTACAAGCCAACTGAAAGATGATTGAAAACACATAAAAAGAGGGAAGTGAAAACAATAAATCGTAACAAAAATATATGTTACATTCGGATTTTTCAAATAAAACACCATTTGTAAAAAAACTTTTCTTTAAAAAAGAAATCATTTTCTTTTTTTAAAAAGTCTATTCAGTTTAAATTAATTCCTTAATATTAAAAATATTTATATATAATGAATTGATAATGAGAGCTGAGACTAAAGAAAACTTGTGTACTTCAGAATGACCTCAGTTTTGTACAACAGTGCAAAAGACTGTGACTGAGAAACTCAGAGAATCATTCTTTCTTTCAGAATTTATGGCCATACTACCCTGAACACACCCGATCTTGTCTGATCTTGGCCCAGTTAGTACTTGGAAGGGAGACCACCTGGAACTATCGGGTGCCATAGGCTTAGAGGAAGGCAATGGTAAACCACCTCTGCATACTTCTTACCATGAAAACCCTAAGAATATATATAAAAAAAGATTCATAGGGTCACCATAAGTTGTAATCGACTTGAAGGCATATAACAATAACAATGTATTTGTAAAGCTACTAGTACCATAAAGCATTCCTTCCTTAACCCCTACCCCAGTCATGTAATGGAGAGCTATATAGGTAGGGACACAGAATAAGAAGCGTAAAAATGCCGACTTTTATCATCTCAGTAAAACAGAGTTCACTGGAATACACATTTCAGCGGGGTAACTTCAAAATAAAGACAAAAAACAGAGTAATGTTAGTATAACAAATCATTGTGAAATATGTCCTGGGTTTGAAAACAGTGTTAAATTAATCATAATTTTTTAAAAAATAGTATTGATAAAAAGCACTAGCTCTCACATGGAAAGCAACTAGCTCACTGGGTTGGTGAAAGAATATTTATTTATTTATTTATTTATTTATTGCATTTGTATACCGCCCCATAGCCGAAGCTCTCTGGGCGGTTTACAACAATTAAAAACTTTAAAAACAAGAATAGACAGATGCAGAGCTCACATTCGACTATTGTAAAATTCTCTACTATCCCTAATCTGAAATTAGGTCTGTCAAATATTATAGTTTATGAGGGGCAGTGACCACTTCCCTTCTGTTTGCATTGAGAGGTTTAGCATTACAGTTTGCTCTATGCGTCACTGTTGATGCTGCTGAATTTGGCAGCAGGCCTCCCTGAGACAGAAGGGGCCTGAGTAATATGTGTGATGTATATAATTAACATGGCACAGTAAAATTTGAGACAGGTTGTTAAAACAGGACCTGAACTTTAAAAAGGGCACAACTGATATTTTTTCCCCTCCTCCCCCTAATCGGAATCTTTATTTGAAAGTCTTGATTGAACCCAAACTGGAAGGGAACCTTTCATAAACAAATAAATCAGGTTACCTATTCAGAGTTAGGTTTCACTAAAAATACAGGTGTGGTAGTATATTCACTGGCTCCAATTTGAATAAATCATGGGCGCACAAAACTGAGATCTGAAAAGAGGTTGAACTGCTTTTACTTTATCCAGATGTTTGTGTTTCACCATCTTCAAGCAGCAGACAGGATGGAAGCCTGTGGTTTTAAGGATACACGTTAAGGTAAATGGCATAATGGAGGAATGGGGAAGAGAAAGTACCTTTGTGTATTAAGAGCCCCTCCCCCAGTGTTCAACCAGCTGCATTTGGACAATTGTAGCTTGGCCTTACAAACCAAGATATAGACAAGACTTGTGTCATATGAGCTAAGACAAGATATGATCAAACATGGCCACCACTCTGCAGCTATTTTCTTTCTAACTGGATAATAGTACCTGTATGTATAGGCAGTCTTCAGTGGCAGTCTGTCAAGAAAAAATTGGGCTCATACAATTATTAAGAGGTGTCTTTGTGCCTCGTGAGGGGTGTTGTTGTTGCGATATCAGTTGTCATTATTTATTTATTTATTATTCGATTTATATCCCGCACTTCCTCCCAGTAGGAGCCCAGGGCAGCCATTAGAGACCATTGTTTTAATATGGGTTAGTGGAATACAAAGATCAGGCTGCGATAGGTCCTTTAGTGGACATTCCATTTGAATTCATTGGCTCCTTGTTAAAAACAATGAAATGTTGGGTTGTTTGAACATAACATTTGGTTAAAGGGTTCTGGTTGAAGAGACTAAAAGGACAGACATGGCACTGTTGGAGTCTGGGAGTTCTGGAGGTGAAGAAGCTGGGCTGGGCTAGAGATGAAAACTAGTGGCAACAGATGGTGGCTGTCCAAGGAAGAAGAAATCAGCACACCAGGGCTAAACTTGCAGAAGGCTGAAGTTGAGAAGTGTACAGGGAGAGGAAGAGTATAGCACCAATTCTCCAGAACAGCTGAAGCCAGATTGTCAGCTGTTGGCAGTTGTCCACAAGAAGCAGTGGGTCCCTGAGAAGCAGTGGGTCCCTGACCAGAGGGAAGGTATGGATTAAGTCTTCTGTAAAGCCTTTGCGTTAATAGGGGAGGAAAAGATAAGAGCAATTGGTTATTGGCTTAGAATAGGGAGATAACTAGAGCAAAGAAATAGATGCCTCTTCAAAGTAACGGTAACATTTTAATGCATGTATCAAACAAAGTATTCTTTAACGTCTAACCTACAAATAATCCTAGTATAGTATAAATAATGCATGCATTTACTTAGAAATTTAAGTCACCTGCTGTTTATTCCATGGCCTAAACCCAGCTATTGTGTGATAATAGGTGAATAAGGGAATATGTAGAATTGTCAAGAAAAGCAGATACCTTCAACGCATAAGTCTAAGTGGTCAGGATCCTATCTGAGGTAAAATGAAGTTGGGAACTTACACTATAATATAATATAATATAATATAATATAATATAATATAATATAATATAATATAATATAATATAATATAATAAAATATAATATAATAAAATATAATATAATATAATATAATTAATATAATATAATATAATATAATATAATATATACCAAGCCATCACAGTGAACAACAGAATAGATGTGGCTTTTCATTTTAATCATATTTCTCCATCATATAAAATTATTTCCATGGCAAATTCCAGTCCTCCAAATTGTTCAGAGCCTAATGGACAGAGAGATAACAGCAGCCCCTATTTGCCTATCAGCAAAGGCAAGTTGCTTCCAGAAAGATTTGCTATATTTCCTAGCATAATAATACATTTATGCTTAACATTTATATAGCACTTGGATGTCTGGAGTACTTTATAGAAATTATTTCAATAATCTTTACAATACTGTAAGGTATTTCCAAGGTTTCACAATGGGCTAGTGGTTCCAGTTGAGTTCATGGCAAGATTTAAGCAATAGGCTTCTGGTTTCAAACTCAGTCTCTTAGTTACTAGATTTCACTAGTTTAATCTCTTGGTGGGACTTTCTGGGGACATAACAGTCACTCTGCAGAGATTAAGCTAGTGAAATCTAGTAACTAAGAGACTGAGTTTGAAACCAGAAGCCTATTGCTTAAATCTTGCCATGAACTCAACTCAAAGTTTTTTTTACTTGAATTTTGTGTTTGTATGAGAATTTTTGTAAGCCGTCTTGGGGGCCTTTTTGTGGCCAAAAGGCAACATAGAAAAAAAAAACCTCCTAACATTAACAATTTGTGCCTGTAATATGTTTACCTTTGTATCCAGGTAAAGGAATCTCACACAAGTGAAATCCTGTGACTAAAGAATGTAATGGATTGATTATTGTATTATCAACAAAAGAAAACTAAGCTGGGCATGTAAAATTGACTCCCTATCAATCCGTTCATTTAGATATTTAATTTTACTGAAATAGACACATAACTATTATTACTCTGGAATGCATATTCCAAGCAGTGTGCCAGTATTACTCACTTGAGAGCCCTTGTTAAAACCTAAGTGCGCGCTCCTTCTCTCTCTCACCCTCCCACTCTTATCTGTTCCTTTTCCACAAACATTCTCCGAGATGTGCTAACGCAAACATTGCCTTTTTACCATACGTAGCAGTCTTGGTTATGAGCTACTGGCATAATGCCTATCATTATGACAGCTTGGGTCTGTAGAGGCTCTATGTATTGCAGAGAATTCTAGAGAGTGCATTGTCTCAGCACACAAATAGCACAGGTCAGCAGAAACCCTGTTGGCCTGCTGATTGGAAGAGTGATATAATATTGTCCCCAAATGCTGTGCTTTTCTGCTTTTCTGAAAGCTGCGTGGGACGCTGCAAGACTGTAGTGTTGGGAACTGACTCACTGTCAACATACACTTTATGTATGCTATATAAGTGCACATAGATTTTACCTGGTGTGTGAAAATAACTTTCTGTAGTGGTACCTACTGTAGGAATAATGTAGATGTACTTGGAAAAAAAATAAAGATGGATGCATGTGCATAGACACTGCAGTAATAAGGTGATAATGTAAGTACTTAATCATTTTCAGTGTGGAAGACTTTTGACCGTTTAAAATAATGGGTAGAATCTAAAATAATAAAATTCACGGCAAACAAACAAAAAAGCCTGTATCCTATGTAGCATGTAGGATATACATACACCAAGTATGAATGCATCCTGAGCATTTGAAAGTACACAGTACTTTATGCTGGTGGCTCTTCGTAGAGCTTTCTGTGTGAAAAGATAAGCCGCAGCCAGTTTTGATGCTCCATTATTTAAGACATTAATGTGCTATTTGTGCATTTGTCAGTAACCTGATCTCACTGCTGCACGTGATAATTGCAGCAAGGCCCTTACCACCAGAGACACTGTGATGTGTGGCTCCACTTTCAGTCTTATTCTTGCAAGGCTACTCTGTTTCCAGTAAAGGTTGTGTATGAGCTTTTCAGAGCTCGCACTTCAGTTGTTGCTCACATATGTACTGTGGAGGTTCTCCTGCCCTTTTAGCCTACAGCTCCTTAAGTTACGTAAGTGACTTAAGCAGTGCATTCCATCAATCAGAGACACTTTGCACTTTATTTCTTTATTTCCTTGTTGTTGGATGTGTACTGTGTATGTGAATGTAATTAAAAATACTGTTTCATGAAAATGAAGTTATGCACTTAAAGAATAAGGATAAAAGAATAGCTTTGTAGCAAAATCAGATTTTCCTCACTTTAATATAGACTAGCATTTGGCTTTTGCTTACAAGAGCTCATGCCACGATAAACTGTTAGAGCTGTATCCAAATGTATTCTTCAGCTTATAGGAGGCCCATTGTTCCAGCAGAGGCTTCTGTAAATGGGGAGGTAAATTTGGCAAACAACCTTTTTCTATACATATCAATGCCCATGCTGGTTCATAGGGTCCCCCAACCCTCTGGAGAAGATCTTGGGTGTATGTCTGTAGGGAGCTAAAAATATTTTGAATCACCGAAATATAGCCTCCCTCTCACCTTTCATTCAAGAAAGCCTCTGCTGAATCAAAGAGCGTTCAGTGAGTGGAAGGACCAACTACATGTAACCTTCCGTTTTTTTAAAGTGCCACAAGATTGTTCTTTATAAAAGAATGAGATTTAGGCTACAGATCTATGCATGCTTAGTTGGGAAGTAAGTCCCAGTGGATCTTGCCTGATTTACATCTGAATAAATGTACATAAGATTGTGCTGTTCTTCCTTCATCTGTGTGCAGGAGAGTACTTATCTTTATAAATAAATTATATATTTGCTAGAAGTAGTTTAGAAAATTTCAATAAAGATCTGTTTGGGAAAAAATGCATTATATTTAAATGGGAAGGTTATCTTTTAAATACCTTTTTGCATCCCATATTTGCCTGGCCTTAACTGAAATTATGTGTTCTGTTGTTCTGAGTGCATTTCGGCTTCATTGCCTCACAAAATTGTTAATTCATGGTATGTAGGTCTTTGAAGACCTTTGAGTGTTATATACATATTGTGGTGTTAACTAGGGTTTAGCAGATGGAGTGCATGCCAATCTTTGTAATAAATTTGTTCTCAAGGGCGGATCTAGAACTTACAAAGGAAATTTCTGTGGGGGATTGGGGGGGGAGGCGCTTGCAGGGGAGAAATGGCAAATCAGCAGGAGTACTTAGCCCTTCCCCTACTGCCCAGTGATTTTCTCTTTGAAATATGGCTATTTCGTTTCTCATGTTGTTTCAGAAAGTGCAAATTTAATTGATTCAGCTTGAAAAGCAAACTGAATCGAAATTCACACCCATCCCTAAGGGAGGGATTAAGACCTCTCCTCCTTGCCAGCAGATGCTCTCCTACAAGTGTCTCCTGTCCCCCACATTTCTGTTATCTCTGCGAACACAACCTATTTGTCAAATTATTGGATAGAGGTCCACCCCAAGATTTAAAATTTCTGTACTTTTCCAAGAGAGCAACTGTGTGAACATGTATTGAACTTCTTACTTTTAAGGTCCTCCGTGGCACAGAGTGGTAAGCGGCGGTAATGCAGCCGAAGCTCTGCTCACGGCCGGAGTTCGATTCCAACAGAAGGAGGAAGTCGAATCTCCGGTAAAAGGGGTCAAGGTCCACTCAGCCTTCCATCCATCCGTGGTCGGTAAAATGAGTACCCGGCATATGCTGGGGGGTGAAGAAAGGCCGGGGAAGGAACTGGCAATCCCACCCCATATATACGGTCTGCCTAGTAAACGTCGCAAGACGTCACCCTAGGAGTCAGAAATGACTCCCACTATAAGTGCGGGGACACCTTTACCTTTACCTTTTTTACTTTTAAGGCACAGACCTCTCAGCTTATTAGCATTTGCCATTTTCACCTCCTTTTTTCTGCACCCAAGTTCTCCGCAAATGAATTAGTTTTCATGTTCCATTTCTTCCTAGGCTTAGCAAAGGAAACTTTTTTCAATTTGACCCCCCAACGTTTATATCTGTTAAAAGTCTCTCCCTGCTTTCCAGCTACCCTCCACTTTTAACCACCATTCTCATTCTCTCTATTTATTTGAAAACAGACATTGTGAGATTCAGAAAGTTTGGCTTGGAGGCTGTGCTGTCCTCCAGGTTGGTGTAACCTCAGAAAATTGCCCAATAAAAGATGTTCAGTTAGCATCTGACCCAGAGGATCTGTCAGCAGATCAGTTGGATCTGCATGTGTTGACAATACAACAGATAACTAAGCTTGGAGATATGTAAATAAAGACGCTTACCCTCTAGATACCTCTAAGTGTACCTCCCTTTCATAATATCACCTTTGTCATCATCACACAAACAAGGCATAGTCTCAGTTGTGCTTTTCCATTCCAAGTATTCAGTTGGTGTAAGTCTTTTCTAATGATGCTGTTAGTAATCTTTTCTTCCCTTCAGCAAGCTTCCTCCTTTCAGAAATTAGCTTCCTTTTTTAAAAAAACCAGCTGCCAGATGGTCTCTTTTATGTTTTAATGTAATTTAATATTGAGGTTGTTCTTCTAATATTGGAAACTTTTCTCTTTCCTGTTAGTTTTTTTCCCTCTTCAGAAAAGCAGCAGAATGATTTTACTATCGGTGCATAAATTTGAATTGCAGCACACTTGGCTGTCTAACCTCATCTGCTCTTCAGGAGAACTTGTATGTATTAGAACAACTCTGTGGTTCAGATTGTGTTTAGTTCCTGTTAGTTTATTGGATAGGATTTGATCCTATCTGTCAGATGCACTCTAGTTCAGATTTGTAAACCAGCCTTTTTGACTTGTAGCCTCAAATATCTGGATGGTACCAACTGTTGTAGTCCAAAACATCTGGTAGGCAGCAGGTCGGGGGAGGCTGCTGTAAATTATTGTTTGATACTTACATTTATTTGGAGAAGGGGGCAGAGAGTGGCTAAGATCCGATATCCTTCCTTTGGAGGAAAGTCAAGTGTTCCACTCACACTTTCACCTGTTTTACTTCTTTTGGGTTAAACTAGATGTGACACCACTTGCATAATTAGCAAATCTCAAAAGATTTGAAGTAAGAAATGCACCACTCTGTGGATGTGCAAGCTATTCCTAGGGAAGAGTCAATATCTGTCATTTCAAATTTCCTCACATGCCAAGTTTGTTGTTGTTGTTTCTTTGTTTTTTGTGGGAAAGGAGATAATGGATGGAAAGATGTTTGCAATTTCACTTTGTGCATATGTGAAGAGGCTTGTTACAACTGTTTTGAGAACCTCTGCATTCATTAAATTAGTGTGAGCTAATGCTGAATGAAGGAAATCCTTGGCAAAAAGTGCACTTCCTGTCAATACTTGGGAATATGGGTGATCAGCAGCTACTTTGACTTTTTCAGAATGGGGAAAATGTTTTGTGTTACATTTAAACGTGAAGGAGTACAGAACTGAAGAACTTTGCTGCCAGAGTTAAGGGTGTGTTTGGATGATCACATCCCCCAACATAAAACAAGATATGAACAACCCTATTGGTTGTGTATGCAGCCTCTTTGTGTGAACAAACCAGGAGCTTTCCATTACCTATATAATTTCCCATGTCATCCAGCTCAGGAAACTATGGTCAGCAGCGTTGGAACATACTGACATTGTTTCCTTGTTTGGGCAAAAAGGGAAACCATTGTTAATGGAAAATATATTTGCTCGTTTGGTCATTTATGCAAAGGAAGGAGTGAAGGAACTGTGTGCCAAAAGACTCATTCATGTCTTGGATTGTTAAGGCAAGATTTTGTCTGAATGCAGTCTTAAATGTGGGAGTAAAATGCAGGTGTGTGTGAGTGAAAGATATATATGAATATAGTTAAGACTCAAGACAAAATAATAAAAATCACAATACACTGAGTGAACATAACAGAGGCCTGTGCACATGGGGGCGGGTTTCACAGACAATGTGTATATTTTGATATTGCATCTACCACTGGAAAACGTCTGTGTTTGGGACAGGAAGGGAAAGGGAAGAATTCTGTATGGAACAAGTGTAATTCATTCTGGCAGAATAAATTATTTCTGTTTGGGAAAAGTAGTAGTTGTTAATCTGAATATAATTTTTTCCCATATTCTTTGGTTCTTATTTCAACGAACTTTACTCTTCATGTTAAATGATTAAAAAAATGTAAATGTACTGCCTTATGGAGACCCTATGAATAGGGTTTTCATGAGGCTGAGAGGCAGTGACTGGCCCAAGGTCACCCAGTGAGTTTCATGGCTGTGTGGGGGTTTCGAACCCTGGTCTCCCAGGTCGTAGTCCAACAACTTAACCACTACGCCACACTGGCACATACCTGATCCCTAACGCCATAGCATGTTGAATGTAGTATAAATGGTAGTAGTGTGTAAAATGACAGCTAATAACGATACCATGTCTTGAACCTTTTTATCTGCTGTAAGAAGATCAGTTCCCAGCTCCCAGCAGAAAAATGCCTGCCAAAAATTATTTCTAAGTTTTGTTTTATATTACATTTTATAATACCATTCCTTTGAGGCTCTCTCTGCAGAATTGGGTTGGAAAACATTGCAGAATATTTGAATTTTTATTTATGCAGATCAAAAAAGCAAAAAAAGCAATGGTTAATTAGTAATGGCTTTGTTTTAACATTTATAGAACATTTTGGCTGTTTTCAGCATTGTCGTTCTAGTACTAAGAGATGGTAGGGCTTTATGCATGTGTTGGAAATATATTTAGAATATTTTTAAAAAATCAGTATTAATATTTAAGTATGAAAATGTATTTTGCAGCAAATGTGTGACTAGCATATTCCAGGTGATCTAGATTTAGGCAAAACAGCCTAAAGGGAGGTATAGAGGCTGTTGTTCAGACAGAGCAATTTGCCTTTCAACAGCCTTGAAAGACCAAGATTTATTTAAAATTCTTTATTCCACTGATGTAACAAGGAAAGTATGAATTATTTCCTCCCAGTAGATTTTTCTGTCCAAATTCCATTGATGCTTTTTCTCTATTTCTCTGCCTCCTCCACCCTTCACTGGAACTTTTCAAAACCCACTTTCTATGGATGTTCCACTGTATATGTGGCTTGTCCCAAGATGTGTGTCTTTTCTTGTCTAAAACAAAAGTGTTTTCAGAATGCCTGTTGGAGCATTGGACGTAGCTATTTTGAACAACTGTCTAAAAATTTTGTTTTTAAGCAGTCTTGCTTTTTCAGTAGTAAGGAGTCACCGCTCATTGGAATTTCCCTACATTACTTTGTATGCATTGGAGTTCTGCCATTCTTGAAAGGAAATGCTCAGCTTCTGCTGAATTCCTATTTCTGGCTCTTTGTTGTCCTTGCATGTTTCTGTTAAAAAACAACCATCACCACTAGGACTTTGCACTAATGTAATTGTGATAACCAGTAATGTTTTCAACCTGTTATTAAGCCTCCCTTTTCTGAGCTCCTTGTGGAGTATTCCTGGGAACCATAGTCATAATTCACTAATAGGCAAAAAACCTTGCGGTTTAAGAACGTACCTATAGCCAACAGATATTTCTATCAAACTTTAAAAAGCAGGGAAATTGGACAGCTATAGTGAATGCACCAGGGTAGCAGGAGACCTGACCTCCTCTCTGAGATATTGTACTGCCCTACACATTTGTCAAAATGCAAGCACCATTTGGGTTGGTCTGTCACCGTCCAATCTACTTCCTGTGTAGCTTGGAAGAATTTGGTAACATGTGTGCCTCTGAGCATATGGTGAGTGGTGGCAACACCTGCCATCTCCAAAGATGGAGAATTGTATTTTTGTATGTTTGTTCTTCTTTCTTTGCTTCTTCCCTGTGTTACTACTGTTTCTACAGATAATAGAACTGAGAAAATTATATTTCTCTCATTTCTCTCATTGTGCATCCTAGAAATGTGTCAAATTTATTTTTATTAATTTCAAAGTCTTTTTATTGGTTGATATGATGGTGAAGACAACTTTTTGTGTTTCAAACTGGAGATTATGTTCTGTTACTATTTTGGGTGCATTAACAGTTGAATCTGAAACTGCAGTTTGATGTAAAATCAGACTGATTACAATATGTTGCTGCTTCAGGAATTGACTCTAGCTGTTGGAAACTTCGCCTGCCCAAGATGCATGTTTTCAGCCTGCTATGCTTAAACTACTCCACTTAAGGAAAAGCGGGCATGGTCAATTAAAAACCTAGAGCACACCCAGAATTTTGCTAGAATATATTTCACCTCCTACTGTTTTATCTTGTGCAAAGTGAGACACTCCTCATGTCCATTGGAAACTATTCTGCAGAATAGCCAGTGCCATTATTCCACAATTATTTTTGGAGTTTTTTTAGTGTTGCAAAGTGTTGCTGTACTTCACATATTCACAGAAACAGAAGCAAAAAAAAATGATTTGCGATAGGAAACTTCACTAAAATTGCAAAGTAAATCAAACATATTTAAAGTTACTATCTGAACTATATTGTCTTAATATTGTTGTTTCCTCTCTGCTAAAACAAGATCAGCACAGCACATGTCTTCTTTCTATTATTTGGGCTGATTGCAGGTGTTGCTACCACTCACCATATGCTCAGAGGCACATGCTACCAAATTCTTCCAAGCTACACAGGAAGTGGATTGGACTGTGAAAGACCAACCCAAATTGTGCTTGCATTTTTACAAAGTTGTTGGGCAGTCCAATACCTCAGAGAGGAGTCTACTGCTCCCCTGGTGCATTCACTATAGCTGCCAAATTTCCCTGCTTTTAAAAGTTTGATAGAAATATCTGTTGGCTACAGTTAAGTTCTTAAACCGCAAGGGTTTTTTTTTTTGCCTGTTATTGCATTTCTCTGCTTTTTAATCCAGGAGGTAAGAAATGGGATTCTGTGCAAGTTCTGCGAGAATGTATTGATCATTTGCATGGTTATTGAGTTTAGTGGGATTTACTCCCCTGCAATCATGCTTAGGATAGGTGAAACTGACCACAGGGGATGGAGAGGGAAGGGGAGGAGGAGGATGAGCAGGGGTAGAGGACAAGGAAGGAGGGGAGGAAGGGCAGAGGGGAGGTTTCATCATTTGCCTGCTTATTGAATTCAGTGGGATTTATGTCCATGCAATCATGCTTGAAAAAAAAATGAAATGGACTGCCTTCAAGTCGATTTCGACTTATGGGCGACCCTATGAATAGGGTTTTCATGGTAAGCGGTATTCAGAGGGGGTTTACCATTGCCTTCCTCTGAGGCTCAGAAGCAGTGACTTGCCCACAGTCACCCAGTGAGCTTCATCGCTGTGTGGGGATTCGAACCCTGGTCTCCCGGGTCGTAGTCAAACACCTTAACGACTGTACCACACTAGCTCTTGCAATCATGCTTAGCATATGTAAAACTGACCCTGCGGGGGAAGGAGGAGTGGAGGGGGGGAGCGTGGGCTAGAGTAAGCAGGGTGGAGGAAGAAGGAAGAGGGGAGGGGAAAGCAAGTCTCATCATTTGCATGCTGATTGAATTCAGTGGGATTTACTCCCATGCAATCATGGTTAGGATAGGTAAAACTGACCATGAGGGAGGGGGAGAGGAGAGGGAAGGAGGAAGGGAGGGGAGAGGGGACTGGAAGGAGGAGGAGGGAGAATGAGGGGATTGGGAAGGGAGGGGGAGGGGAGGGGCAAAAGGGAGGTGATGGGAGGTAGGGAGGCCAGGGCAGGTTTGATCATTTGCATGCTTATTGAGTTCAGTGGGATTTACTCCCATGCAATCGTGCTTAAGATAGGCAAAATTGACCATGTAGGAGGGAGAGGGGAGGAGAAGGAGGACTAGGGGGAAGGAGGGGATTGGAAGGGAGGGGCAAAGGAAGGAAAAGGGGCAAGAAGGAGGGGATAGGAGGAGGAAGGGGAGAGTAGGTTTGATCATTTGCATGCTTTTTGAGTGTCAGCTCTACACTGCGTCAGCAGTGCCGGTGGGGGGGCTGGAAATTCCTGGGTGGTTGGCAGGGAAGCAAAGTCCTTAGCCGGCAGTCTGGTCATAAATCTGCCAGGTCTAGGAGGAGGGGAGCTGATGAGGGCCAGGCTTGTCCGAAGCGTACTTGCCGAGTCAGGAGTCCAGAAGTGAGGTCAGTAGAGGTCCGGGATCAAGTGCCAAGGGGTCAGTCCGAAAGAGGGTGCCAGGAAACTAGGAACACACAAGCCACGCCTAACGTTGCAGTCAGCAACAAGCTGCAGCCAAGGTGTGCCTTATAAAGAGCAAGGTTGACAGCAGGTGTGAGTCCTCAACGTTTGGGCCTTAAGGAGACAGGCCTGCCTCTCTTCTGCCTGACCTTCTGCTGTCTACGTTCTGCAGGTGAGGGGGGAGTATCCTGTTCACTGTCTATGTCTGGCTGCAGGGCCTCTGCTGTATCTGGGGTGCTCTGCAGCTGAGGGGGAGAAGGAGCTGGATTCTCAGGAGGCTCCTCCATGTCTCCTTCTGAGTCTGCTGCTCCTGGGTCTGCTGCTGTTACTCCCGAGTCGTCCTCATCTGAGGAGTCCTCTGACGGGGCCATGACACTGAGTTCAGTATGGTTTACTCCTGTGCAGTCATGCTTAGGATAGGTGAAACTGACCTCAGGAAGGGGGAAAGAGGGAGGGAGGGGAGGAGGAGGGCAGGAAGGTGAGGGGAGGATGAATATGGTTCTCCTCCCTCTCCATTTTATCCTCGCAGCAACCCTGTGAGGTAGGTTAGGCTGAGGGACAGTGACTGACCCAAGGTCATCCAGCAAGCTTCATGACCTAGTGGAGATTTGAATCCAGGTTTCCCAGTCTTAGTCTGTCACATTAGCCATGACACCATACTGGCTCTGTAATCTTAGTTCAACCCTATCAACGGAACAGCATCCTATTGACAACAGTTGGCTAGCTGCTTAAGGGGCACCAGTAGTATCTTTGAAAATTCAGACGTGCAGAGTCCCTTCATGTTAGTCACAGCCATGCCTCCTTTTATTTTGCTGCTGGGTTGAGAATGAAATCCTTGTTAATGCCTTCTCCCACAACAATGTCCCTAGAAGCCAATAAGCATGAAAGGGGAGTGTTAGCTGCTGAGAAGAGTCTTCTCAATGGCTGACTCACCTCCTTTCACTGTGATTGGCTCCAGTCAGCAGGAAAGGACAAGGGAGCATTAGATGACTCTTCTCAGTGGCTAACACACTCCCCTTTCATGCTGATTGTGTCATAGGATACTGAAGACATAGGACCCTGCTCCCAAAAAAGTAAAAAGTCTAAGATTTGTACATGTACACAGCTGGTGCCTCCCTGGGAGGCGGTCCCACTGATTGACTGGATCCCATCTTCAGCCCCTAGCAACAATAAAGGGGAGGTGGAATTTTCAATTCCAACCAGCAGGTCTTTTCAGACAGAAGACAATACAGACTGGGTCTTTTCAGGGGCAAGGCAACCTCTGCTGACACCTGCAGTTATGCAATGGAGAGACAGTAAGATCAAACACTACATGCTTTCTGAGAGGATATCAAGCACACAGGGAGACAATACTTTACCATTCACCACCTGAGAGCTTTCACACTAGGAGTGAAATCCCTTCGTGCTGGGCAGCTGGATGGCTGACGGGTGCCCCTTGGCTGGACCCTCGGAGGTTCTCAAGCCTGTAAAGTGTATACACACACACATGCATACAATGGGAGGGGCGCGTTATTTACTTATGTTGGTCACGTATGTTCTACTGCTGCTCTTTCAGACACCCACACATGCATACTCTCTAAAATTTAAAGGGACCAGAAACCTTTCAGCCCAAAGGATTTTCAGATCTGAACAATCAAAGCAGTAACAAAGTTGAGATCTACCTTAAATAACATAGGAATATATCTTATGCAACCTGCCCCTGATCGTGTGCCCTGGAAATCTGCTGCAACTTCCCCAAAATGAGATTTTACATAGATCTCTTACTGTGGTTTGCACACTTTAGGAAAGGACGGAGGCTCTGCCAGTGTTGCGACAATGGTCCAGGCCATGTGGAGACATCCCACTGCTAACACCAAATTCTGTGGAGGAATTCACTCTGAGCCAATTTGCACAGAAGCAGATCTTAAGTTTATTCAAAGATGCAGTGCTGGAGAGCTGAGCAGAAACCTGGCAATCTACTTCAGGCTCTACCTCTCACACATGGTGCAGGCATTTTATAGTTTTTGAGTAACAGAACTTAATCAAGAGAAACTTACATTCATACATTTGGAGCAAGCGTAATAGCTAAGGCAAGAACAAAGGAATTGCTTTGATCCTCATTTTGTTATCAGCAAATTACTATGGCAACCTTGTTAGGGAGTTAGCTGGCAGTGTTGCACCTAGAAGTTGATACGTCAAGGATGAGGAAATAGCAGAGACATGCTAATACGGTTAATTGTGCTGTTTTCTTGTTGTCCCTAGCTTTGCAGTTTATTGCTCTCTTCCTACAAACAATGACATTCTGACTTTATATATACATTCACAAGCAGAACCAAGGATTCAGATACCCATAATCCTCTGTTTCCATAGCTAACATACTCCCCTTTCATGCTGATTTTCTTATAGGATGCTGAAGACATTGGGACCCTGCTCCCAAAAAAGTAACGGGTCTAAGACCTCCCGAGACCCTGGACGACTGCACCCCAGGGGGGCACAGGGCAGGCTGCATGACCCACAGCTGTGTCCTCAGACTACTTCCAACACCTCTGCCATTGCCTGCCCCCAGCATCCACCACCTGAGGTGGCTGCCTTACTCTGCCTAATGACAGGGCTGCCTGTGCAAGTCCTACATTGAGAAGAAAATTCTGTCCCCCATCTCAGTATGGGTGGCACACAAATGCTCCCATGTGGTAACCACTTCATTTTTCTGTGCCTGTAGCAAGAGGAGTTGTTCCCTGCTCATAGCAAATGCTTTGTGCCATTTCTTTGCTACAAACAGCAAAGGCAAAGCAAATGTCTGTATTTAGTTTGAGGAAAGCTGAACAATGGAACTCCTTGTTGCATGTAAAATGCTGTGGTATTTCTAAAGAGGGATTAAATATCAATAAAAATGTCAGTAATTGCCAGCTCATTGTATCAAACTCTGACTCTGTTTGCCACCACTTTGTGACTGGCTCTGCCCTTACACCACCATTTTGTGTTTGGTGGGCCTCAGTCCTTATAGGTGGCCCGCTGGGGGGGAGGGTAGAAGGTTTGAGAACTCCTGGTTTAACAAAACATTATTACTCTCCAGCTTTAATGAATCTGCTGTCCTAGAAAAGCAACAACTGGATTCTTAAAATGTAATTGAAAAAGTGGCTTCAGATGTGCTGGAGTGTTGTGCTTCTTCTCAGACTTTTTGAATGGCACCTCTGAAGCCACTGAAAAGCTTCCCCTCCATACAACCCTTCACAAAACTTAGGTTTTATGTTTGAAAAGTTATGTTCCAGTAACCTTTATGGAATCAGCTTACAGGTCCACAGCAGGTCATGTTGATGGTAGTCTATGTTATGTGGCCCTCAGTTGTTAAAAAAGCTTTAATTTAAATCTTCTGAAGCCACCTTTCAAGTGGAGGCTGGAAATTTGAGGGAATTGTACTAAATTCCATGGATATGGCAATGGGTGTTCTCCATTTTGAGAAACAGAAAATAGCGCTGTTTCAGATATCACAAATTAATTTTTAAATGGATGTTGCTGTATTCCTACTCCTCCACAGCCAAAGTTTCTCATGTATTTATCCAAGAATTGCTCATTTTCATTAACCAACGTGGAATGCAACTATTATCAATGAAGCTTGCATAGATAAGATATAATGCAACCTTCACCAGTTTGTATGCAATCTCAGATTAATACCACTTCCTAAATTTAAATTATGATCACTTCAATTTTTAAAGCTTTCAAAGAAAATAATCATCTATTTCTTCATTTCTCTCACAGTTTCAAACACTGTCTTCTTGTTTGTTTCCTTTCCCTCTTTTTGGGGTGAGGAGGATCAATTGTTTTTTTCTGAGCTGCTTTTGCCTTCTCTTCCTCATCCTGGTTAACATGAAACGTTCTTATTATTTTGGTTATTCTAAGTGGCTCACAAAATAAAGACAAAAAAATACTGCTTTTATTTAACTTTGTTTTTAAATAAATGCAGTACATGAAAAGTGGAAGTACCTTGCCATATTCATATATGTGTGCATTGAACACTTGTGTCTGTTGTACATCAGGGCAGAGATAGGTGGGTGTATTCTTCCAGGGTTGCCATGGCAAATGAGACTGTAAAGTGATCTGATACAAGCCTCTAAGAGCAATTGAATGAAATGATACTTGAATGCCAGCAGCAAGATTTCTTTGTCATGATTAATGAGATGTTTGGGCATTTAATTTCGTAGGAACTACCTGAAGCACCAGTCATGTCTAAGGACTATCCCATTACATGTACCTTAATAAATTTAAACATCAGTTACAGGCTAATTTCCCTTAATAAATTGATTACAGAACAGACGGCTTATGCTAAAGCCCAATACATAAGAAAAAGTTTTTAAAAAACAAGATGTCTCTGAGAAAGTCAATAATAGCTGAAACAATTCCAAGAGGATTTTAAACATTCCTAAACCAGGCATGGGGAACCTATAACTTTCAGATGTTGTTGGACTCCAGTTC
Source organism: Rhineura floridana (assembly GCF_030035675.1). NCBI lineage: Eukaryota > Metazoa > Chordata > Lepidosauria > Squamata > Rhineuridae > Rhineura > Rhineura floridana. Next base: position 34,717,260 of record NC_084483.1, on the reverse strand, counting down.
CCATCAGCATGGCCAGCGGTCAGAGATTATGGAAGTTGGAGTACAACAAAATTCGAAGGGCTGTAGTCTCTATCCCTGATCTAAACAATAAAAAGCAGGCCTGAGTTTTTTCCTAGCTCTTTAGAATGCACATATTCCTGTGACCGATCAGGCACCCAGGCAGCACTTCAAATGCTTTATAAAATGGTTGGAAATAGCTAAATGGCTAGGAAGAATGCACGTGTATTATTTAAAAGTGCCCCAACTCAACTAAGATTGCAAGGTGTTCTTAACAAGCTATGCAGAATGATCTTTTTTTGTATTAACATAACTGTGTGAACTTGTGGCTGCAGCTGATTCAGTATTTTAAAAGGGAAACAGCCTTTTGAGATTCACCTGATAGCCTTTATCTATTTGGTGAATTCATTAAAATGATTTAGTGGGCACTTCCCTATAATAACTGGTGTTATTTTTGCCAAGATTCAGTAGTGCTGTTTCTGAACATGAGACACTGAAGTTGCCTCCTTGGGGATGTGATTGCTTCCCAAACTAAACAATGACAATGAGAGATATTGGGTGTGCATACTTCTTGTGATGGGTGCAGGTGTGTTGTTGTGGAACTGCATAGGTACGGCAAAGAGATTCAAAAATGATTATGAATGCTAACTTGGAAAGTTTTCAAATATATGCCGTCTGAAGGTTATCTCAGTTACTTTGCCTAGCCCCTGTTAGATGAGGGAGTGGGGAAAACAGATAATAAATGTACAGCCCCACTCATACGGCAGGTTAGGTTCCAGACCCCCGCCAAAAAGCAGGGGTCTGGAACCTAACCTGCTGATCGCACCAGAAGAGGAGAAGATCAGATCTTCCCCTCCTCGGGCGCGATCAGCTTGAGCGGGAGTCTGATCATGCCAGAAGAGGAGATCAGCTGTAGCACGCTACAGTGATCTTCCCCTCCTCTGGCGCGATCAGCTGGAATGCAGGTGTCTGACCGCCCCAAGGAGGAGAAGATTAGCTGATCTTCCCCTCCTCCGGCACGATTAGCTCCAGCGGGGGAGTCTAATCACGCCAGAAGAGGAGAAGATCAGCTGTAGAATGCTACAGCTGATCTTCCCCTCCTCCGGCACCATCAGCTGGAGTGTGGGGAGCTCCAGCCCCCCCTCCAGCTGATCGCCCCGCTGGTGCCGTATTAACGGAATGCCGAAAAGCGGGGCTCCAAGAAACGGGGCCCTACTGTACTTTAACAATGTGAAACAAAATTGGAACAAAATAGAGGGGGTGTCTCATAGGCCAATTGTTCTTAACCTTTTTTTCTCCATGTACCTTTGTTTAGGGTGATGGCAAACAACTTAATGATTTTTCTGCCTGTTGTAGCAATTGTCATGCCTTGTACTAGATGCTGTGTGATTTCTAATTCTATTTTGATGGCTTTTTTATATCTTAGATATTATATTACAATTTGAATTTCACATAATTCAAATTGTGGTACAATAAAATATAAGAAAGAAAAGAAGCAATCAAAATACAATTAAAAATCAATATGAATATTTAATGTGATGGATATGCCTGTCATCAACCACAAATTCATAGACATGCCACAGACCACCTGAATGAAGTTCATGGACCACTGGTTGTCCGTGGACTAGAGTTTGGGAACCCGTGATAGACAGCTACCTATCTTGGCTCCCATTGCTATGCTTCAAACAGAGCTCATTAAACTGTGTGAGTTTTTTCCTCCTCTTTCATTGCTGCCCTCTGATTTCAATTTCATTAGGCTCGTACTATTTTAATTTATTTCTATACTGCTGTTGAAATTTGGTTTGAAGGTGGTTTATAAGTTATTAATACACACAGTGGGCATCACAGAGTGCTGCTCCCACATTAGCTCCTTGGAACTAAAAAATATGTGTTTGGAGGCATCTCTTAAATGGCTTGTTCCACCATACTTTTGCAAAATCAGCTGTAAATTCTAATGTCCCTAATGCCACTGTTTGACCCCAACTGACCCCCTTAAGTGGTCACACCCTTCACTTCTGTCACTTTTCTTACAGACACATCCATATCCCATTGAATCACATCCACAAAGAGCTTGCCCTTGTTGCTTTTTATTTCTTTCCCTTTCAGAAGTATTGAATAAGCCAAGGATGAGAAATCTGTGGCTCTCCAGATGGTCCTGGACTCCCAACAGCTCCAGCCAGCATAGTCAATAGTTATGAGTGATGGGGGTTGTAGTTCAGCAACTTCTGAAAGCCCACAAGTTCCCCATTCCTGGTATTCAGACCTTTTTTCTTTGAGCAAGTGGAGGCCCCTGGGTGAAATCTAATCTCCTGGTTTCCAGCCTAGTGGCAAAAGAAGTGTGGGAGAAAGTGGCATTGGTAGCATTAGATTCTGCTGGCCAGTGTAAGGCGTTGTTGCTGATGTTGCTGCCCCTGGTTTTTATGCTTTACTCAGGGCAAAGAAGAAAATGGCAGTTTTTCTTTACACAAGAACAAAAAAGGGACATGAAATACAAGATGCCAGTTATTTGTCCTTTTTAAAAGTACTGTAGTCTCTGACAGTCCCATTCATCGAAGGTTGCCCTTGTTTCCATAGTGAGGGTGGTAATTCCGGCTGCCCTTTAAAATACTTGGGAATGGGAAGGGCTTTTTTTCTGTCTCCCCCCACCCTTTTACACAAGCAGCACATCTCTTAAGTAGCATTCTGAAATAAGGATGGAGAGCCAAGTATTTGCCTAGCTGTCAATGTGTGCAATTAGCTGGAGAGTTTCCTCTGTGCTCCTTACGTGGCTTATGGCTCTACCAGCTGGGAGCTTAGTTTAAACATTTCAACATTTGGGAAGCAAGCAGGGCTCCATTAGAGCAAACAGTGAATAGAAATAAAGCTAGGAGGCTGGGATGTTTATGGTTTCCTTCAACACAGAAGTAGCTAATGATATAAACACAGGTTTCTGTTTAAACCTGATGTGTTTTATTAATGAGCAGCTGGCTGCTTTTTTTCTTTTTCTCTTGTTTCTGAGCAGGATGAGGATTTCATATTGCCAAAGCTGGGTAGAAAGTAAATGGAGTACAAATAGTGCATAGGAGAGTGTAGTTTCTGATAACTCTCTCTAGTTGTATCATTATTTCTTGATAATATGCCTCTTCCCCCCCCCCAGTTTAGATGCTCATATGTAAATTGGCATGGAAAACTGCATGCATTTTGGTCTTATGATCTGGTGTGTGTGTTTGCTAGGTTGTCAGGCCATAGTATGTTATCAAACCGTCCATTAGTCAAGAAAGACAGGGGTGGATGGGAAATAAACCTGGGGTGTGTTTCTGTATACTAGGGAGTTCCTTGGGGTATGCAGGAAAACTGCTTTCGCTCTCGCTCTCCCCCCCCCTCTGATTTAAAAACACTCTCACCCTTTGCCCCCAAATCCCAGTGGAAGCCAAGGGTTGCATAGTAGCACTGCCAAAATTCTGCTTCCAAATGTTGACAGTAGAGGAGCACATAGGTGCAAGCTTTCAGATGGCCAGGTATGAGTGTAAAGCTGAAGACTGGTTTGCTGCTTGCTTCTCTTCAGACTGGAAAGCAAATACTTGAAGGAGCACTTCTTCCCATACTACCCTGGCCAGGTCTTAAGATCTTCCACTGAAATCTTTCTCCAGTTCCCTTCTTGATCAGAAGTGTGTTCTCCAGCCATAAGAGAGGGCCTTTTCAGTGGTGACACCCTGCCTTTAGAGGGCTCCTTTCTCAAGAGGCTAGCCTAGTACCGACATTGCAATCCTTTTGGTGCCAGGCTGGAATATTTTTATTTACAGAGGCATTTTATATTGTTTAAGCCAGGAGTGGTTAACTGATGGCCTTCTAGACATTGGATACTGATTCCCATCATCTCTAGCTAGTATGACCATTAGTCAGGGATAATGGGAGTTGGAGTCCATTAATATCTGGAGGGACATAGTTTAGCCACCCCTGGTCTAAGGTTTAGCTTGCATAATGGTTTTAAATTGCTGCCTTTTCTCATATTTATTTTTGCAATATAAATTATTGTTGTTCACCACCCTGGATTCTGAATCAAAGGGTGGCATATAAATGTTATGAATAACTACACAAATACATAAATAAATATTACAGTTAAGACCTTAGCTCTGACATTTTGCACTTATTTGCTGCGGTGTTATTCAGACTTGCCAGAGGAAAGTTCAGCTCAAATTTATTTATAAATTATATAAATCCATTTTATAAATTATATAAATCCATTTTAAGCATGCACCCAAATGACGCGTAAACAATATCTGCATATTTCCAAATTTACCAGAGTCAGTGTGTAGTGGTTAGAGTACCAGACTAAGACTTCTGAGACCTGGGTATAAATCCCCATTGGGCCATGGAGCTCCGTGGGCGACCTCACTCCAACCACCAACCCTCAGCTTGATCTACCTGAGAGAGCTGGTTGGCCACTGTGAGAACAGGATGCTGGACTACATGGGCCACTGGCCTGATCCAGCAGGCTCTTCTTATGTCCTTAGCTGTTGCGAGGGGGAAACCATGTATGCTGCTTTGAGTTCCTTGAAGAAAATGTAAATAAATATAATAAACCTAAATAAAATAAAAATAAATTGTAAAAAAATTTCTCCCAGTATTTTTTTTCACTTTTTGAATTCCAAATCTTTTAACATAATGTAGGTATAGTATTGCTATCATATTTATAAAGTTTATACCCTTTAATTTATTATCCTTTTGTATTCTGTGTTTGTAACTGATTTGTGAAAAGATGGTGATGTGATTTTGTTCTATTTCCCTTTCTCTTTCAGACATTTCTCACCATTACTAATATCCAATCATAGACAGTGTTTTGTAGAAATTTATAGTTAAAGCTTTTAATTTTTAATCTCTAATTTTTAGGATTTTGATTATGTCTATATGGAATATACTTGTGTTTGGTTGTAAGTCGCCCAGAGTGGCAGATTAACCTCTGCCAGATGGGCGTCTAACAAATCTCATAAATAAATAAATAAAATAAATATAACAACTAAAACATTCTACCTCGCAGACAATATATCCCATAATTCCATATGTCTTCTTAAATAAAGGGTTGAATTCAGATTGCAATGGCTTGTTAAAATGATTGCTGCATGTCTGTTTTTTCCTCTAACATTTCATTTGCATATTATCTTGGCTGCTTGCTTATGTTCCTACAAACTTTCTATAGTATATATTTCAAATCTGTCTTTGCATAAGCTGTAAATACAGTGGTTTTCATGCCACTGGAAAGAACAGTTGCTATTAGCATCCCAAATTATGTATCTCCTTTGACAATACTCATCAAGACTGTAACCAGAGTACATAAAATCCACGTCATCACTGTTCACAAGGACTCCTGTGTGTGCATTAAAGTTCTCGGTATTTCCCTTTTCAAGTGTAGCTTATAGTACTGAATTAAGTGCTGCTCCAATCTTCAATTATTATTTTTTTGGGAGGGGGAAATGATTAACATATGATAGTTTTGCCAACCCCCAAAATGCCATGTCTCATTCAGGCTTCCCGTGAAGTTGCTGAACTATACAGGCCTTTTCCTTCTCTAGTTACACACATATCATGTTAACCCTTGGGAAAATTGCTTGTTCGCTATGAGAAGTAGGGTTGCTAGGTCAGAAGCATCCCAAACCCTGAGACTGCAGGGATGTGGCCAAGTGATGTCATGGGGGCAGGTCCTAGTGATATCATTAAGCATGATACATTAAGCATCAACCACAATTGTTTCAACCACAGGAGCATACCACTCAAACAAAAAAAAATCTCTGATTGGAAATTAATATATAAATGAGGGTGTTTCCAGGTCCAGCTGAAGTGATGGGATCATTCCTTCTCACCTGCTTAGAGAGCCTGGGTAGGGAACATTTAATCTAGCCTACTTGCTTCTGGCAAGAAGGGTTTAAGTGCCTCAGGCCAGGCCAGTCACTAGAAGGCCATTGTAGGAAGAAAGCCTAGTGTTGTGGAAATGTTAGATGGGAGCACTCAGGAGTAAAGATGGATGCCCTGAAGGCTGCAATTCTAAACACACTTACTAAGGGACTAAGCCCCATAGAACTCAACTGGACTTACTTCTGAGTAGATATTGTTAGGATTGTGCTGTTGGTAAGGCTTGACTAGGGATCCTCTGAAACGATATCAATATCAAAGCGGAGTTGGCAACCCCCTGGCTGGAATGCCCTGCCTACCTTTTAACATGGCTGCTCCAAACTTCTTTACAGCCTTGACCCTTCACTGCAGAGAGAGGTTTGAGAAATGAGTCAGAGTTAAGAAGATTCTCTACTCTTTCCTGCCTACTCTGTGAGCTGCTATAAACTCACTTTGACAGCCAACCCAATTCCAGTGAGTAATTGACAGAGAGAAAACACACGTGGTTTGGTCTACCTTCACAGGCAGTAGATTGGGAACAACAGCAATTGAAGCCACACTTCCCAGTATGTGAATTGTCTTACCACTCTTGGGCAAGAAACAAACCATCATGCAAATAACAAGGTGCATTATCAATGGGTTTAAGGGGGTTGAGCTGACTACATGGAATCATGTTGTTGCTTCTATGGATGTAAGAGAGTGAGGTTAAAAGTAAATGAAATGCAAATAGAAAAAGAAAAGATAATGATGATTTCCTAAATGCAATACCATGCCAACCACAACAAGATTCCTGTGAGTAAGGCAGAAAACTCAGCATCCTATAACCAGTCAAGATTTCTAACCAAAAACCGAAACTAAAAAATCCTGGCAGCCAATCAGCCAAGGTCACAGAAATCCCCATGCAGCACAACCTGACCCGGGGGCTGCAGTTAGTGCAGAATGCTGTGGCATGATTGCTGACATGAGTGAAACCCTATCAGTGCATAATATCTCTGCTCTGAAATCTGCACTGGTTTCTGATCTGCTACTGAGCCAAGTTCAAGGTGTGCTTTCCATGTCACTGATGCCACATAGTACTTGTTCTGCTCTTGTAAGAAATGTATCCTTTCGTGTGGCAGTACCTATTTACATTAGGCAAGAGCTTCATTGTACTCATTTTGGCACCTGCTAAAAACATTTTGTTTCAGCAAGCCTACCCAGGCATGTAAAAGCTATTATGTTTTTTATGTTTTTAACTCATTGTTGATTTTATTATTTTGAATGTTTTTAAATACCTGTCTTTAACTGATTTTGCCAATAATTTTATTGTTTTAATTCTTTTTATAAACCTCTTTGAATTTTTTTTACAATAAAGCAGTGTATAAATGCTGTAAATAAAATACATAAATAAATTGTGGAGTCACAGTGGCCCTTGGGTCTCTTTCCTCTCTTAGGCACAAAGGAATCTGCCTTATACCAAGTCAGGCCATTTGATACCATCTAGCTCAGTACTGATTGCATGCACTAGCGTTTGCTGTCCAGGAATCCAGGCAATAGTCTCTTCCAAAGATTGAATTTTGGACATTGGCATGCAAAGCGTGCACCCTACCACTGAGCTACAGCCCTTGTTTAAAAAAGTATCTTTTAAAATTGTTCTTTTCATTTCACTAATGAATGCAAAATATACTAGGGCAGATCCACACCATGCATTTAAAGCACATTCCACATACATTTGAAGCACATGAATCCCATCACAGAATCATGGGAACTGTAGTTTGTTAAGGGTGGTGGGAACTATAACTGTGAGGGGGAAACTACACTTCCCAGGATCCTTTAGGGGAAGTCATACGCTTTAAAAGTGAGTTGGATGTGCTTTAAATGTATTATGTGGATCTGTATTACTTCATAAACTTTGTCTGCATATCTATCATTTTAATTAAATTTTAAAATGGAAATAAGTTACAAAGTTTACTGGATGACACATGGGCTATGCACCATCTCTCAACTTCAATCTGCCCCTCAGGGTGAAAACAACAGAGAGGGACCGTGACCACACCAAGGAAGAAGGGCACACTTAAAATATAGAGGAAATAATAATGTGTAAATAATTATTTACAACCATAGTGTGAAATCGGATATATACCAAGACATATGAAGAAATATTTATATAAGCATGAATGTAAAAGATGTTTATTATTTACAAACTTATAAATATATAGTGCAATCCTATGCATGTTTACTAAGAAACAAGTCCCAATGTACTCAATGGGGCTTACTCAAATAAGGAAGCATGCACAGGACTGTAATTCAGTGATTAGGAACTTCACTCACCCAATCCAAAATTCAGAATCATGCCTCTTTAAGCTGTTTTGCAACTGTTTTACACTTTTTTTATGGTTATTGGATTCTAAATGGCTTTATTTCTTGTTGTGAGCTGCCTTGGTTTCCAACCCTACCTCACAGGGTTGTTGGAAATATTCCATATACACACACAATGAAGATGCAAAAATACATACACCCCACATAATAGTTTATTGTCAAAACCAGTTGGCCACTGCAGAACATTTTTTTTAAGTATTAGTTTCCTGCCAGATAAAAGCAGTGACACCTAATTAAGCCCTGCCTAACTGCTTTTTTAAAAAGGATTGGAGGAGGAGAAAAAGATTTACAACACAATCCTTTTCTATGTTCATTCAAAAGTCCCACTGATTTTCAGCACAATCCTAACCATGTCTACTCAAAAGTAAATCCTACTGAATTCAATGGGGTTAAATCCCAGGTATGTGTAATTAGCATTGCAGCTTTACTCCCAGAAAAGCTTCATATTGGGAAGGTTTTCAAAGCAGGTTATAAATAAGACACATAAACTGCCCCTTCAGCAGTCCAGTAAAATTTAAACTTGTTTGACTCATTATTAGAGAAGTATAACACTACAACATACACACTTTTTAAAACGTCTGTTCAAAAATTATCTGAAAGATAAAACATATTGTTGCGCGCCTCCCCCAATCTCCAAGCGGTGAGATTTCAGGGGGTCCCTGCGCCCATCCAGGGTTTGGTTTCCTTTGGGAAGAAGGCCAGCGGAGACTGCGGTGTCTTTATGAAATACGGTTTATTTATGTACACACATTCCAACCTGAGCTTAGGATGGAGGGGTTCAAGGCATCAGCAGTCTAATATCCAGCTTTTCCATCTAGGTGCAGGGGCATCCTATCGCCACGATGCAGGGAGCCAGCCTTTCCGCATGCCTGCAGCCCTAGTTCTCCCGAACACACACTACCAACCCCAAACACACTTCTCCCCGCCCAGGAGTGGGGGGGAGACTCTCCTCCAGTAGAGTTTAAAATGACAAAAAGGATCTTCCTAGCCCCTTTCACCAGTTGCCGGGGCAACTAAATAGGACCATTAGCTACCTAGCCACTCTATTTGATTAACAAAGGAGATTCATCTGGCTAGCAGAGCCCGCCTCCCAGGCATAGGATTCCAAATCAGAGGCTGGAAAGGTGACCCACAGAAATCATCCATTCCAGCCCCCCCCCATGCTCATAACAATATAATATGCCATTTTTGCAAGTAATTAAAAAAACCCTGCATGCACACTTTTATTATAACTAAATTTGTTTACTGTGTATACCCACCAAGATCCTGCTATGATCTTCTGTTGTAGTGCAATCCTATGCATGTTTACTCAGAAGCAAGTCCCAATCCTGTACAGAGGAAGTACTCTTTATGCTGCTGAAACTATACATTTACTGAATTCCTGATGTGAGACCAGCAGGAAAAGGAAACTGTTATCAGAACTTGAAATGGGATTTAGGTATTGCCAGGGGTTAACAAATCTTGTCAATCACAACCCCGACTTCAGTTATTGGCTAAAATCCTGAAAGGGCAGGAATTAGAGCAGGCAGTACTAACAGAAGTTGCAGAGGGGGCAGCTGACATTTTGGTTTATATTTTTTGAACCCAACCAGCTAGAAACTTTTTTTTAATGAAAGCTAAGAGTCTGGAGATTACGGTGACTGACCTGGAGACCCAGAGAGGACCCCCCAAAGCCGGAGTCTCCAGGCGAAAACCGGACTCCTGGCAACCCTAATGACCCTCTGCCTGCCTGTTGCCATGATTCTTAAGATTATCGCTACTGTGACCAACACCCCCAAACCTGGAAACAGACCCAGTCTTTTTTCTGAGTTTTGATGCATGCACTTCTTGAATGGGCCAAGCGACACAGTCCCACTGCTGTCATCTTGTGATGAATGGTAGTAACAAGAGTTGCTGCTTCCTTGTGAAATTGAAAGAATGCCATTGGCCCTGTGGAAACAGGATAGATTGATTATTATCCTGGTATGTTAAATACATGTTACATTGGCTGAACCACTTTGAATGTTCACAAATGTGTTTCCTAGGGAACCTGCTTGTAACTTAATAGGGAGCATGAGGGAAATGGTCCTCTAGGGTGATCTCATGGGGATGACTTCTGGCCTAGGCCTCTTGGTGGCTTTTTCATATTTCCTTCTGTTCTTCCTGTTGTCCTTGTATCCTACTTATTTGGCTTGGAATTCTTGAATCAATTTTCAAAGCATTTCTAAATTCTTTGGCCATGTAATTGTTTATGTTTATTTAGCTAGAACAGAAGGCACAGAGAAAAGAAAGCACAACATTCAGGGCCTAATTTATACCATATATTTAGGAAGGGGTTGAGTGGGGGAAAAATCTGTCAGTTAAAGTGGGAATCCCATTAGCAGTATGCCCCTTTTAGTATTAAAAATATCTGTAGAGCACTATATATTGTCAATCTTTGTTTATACAGCTAAGTTGTAAATTGTGACAAATGTAGGAAATGATTTGAGAACAGAGTTGATGGACCTGCAGTAAATATGTCTAGAAATGTACTTGAAGTGTTAAAAGTAATAAGAATAATAGGTCTTCTATTGAGACCCAGTGTTTTTACTTTCATATTTGACAGGAAATGAAAGATTATTATTCAGAAGGACTGTAATTGCTAGAATTATTGTGTGCACGAAGTGCTGGGAGAGAACAAAATTCCTTGCATATGGCCTTGGTTATAATGGCATTTGTGACTTGTTACACAACTTGTTGTGCTCTTTAGGGCTTTTGACCCAATGGAGGCTTTCCCCGATGGAAGTTGGGGGGAAGGTGGATTTTTGCTGATTTACCCTCCAAAACGTCTGATCCAGAGCGTTGGAGGACCTTCCAAAAAAGTGAGGGGGGAAGCAAAAATAGCATCTCCCCTTTATTAGCAGAAACCTCAGCTAGATCAAAGTCCCTTCCACGAATGGAAGAATTCCGTTCTTTTTATGGAAGGCCCGCATTGGATGTGACTCCCAGTACCAAAACAAAACAAAGATGGACTTGGAACTATATGTTCTGTACAGTACCCAGAATCAAAATGGAAGAGGAAGAAACTATTTGCACAGAGCTGCTTTGAGACCTAGATGGTGAAAAAGGGACATAATTTTTAAAAATCAATAAATGGTGCTTCACGTTGCACCTCTCTCCTAATGGCCTTGTCAGCAGGAATAAGCTTGGGCAAAAGTGGGGGGGAAAGTGCTGAGTATTTCTTCTGAAGAAATTATTTATCAAGCATGCTCTGTTTGCATGAAATGATACTTTGTTTCTTAAGATCAGTATCTTAAGTTTAGTATGTATAAGGCATATAAGGCAAATACATCTTTCCCCTTCTGCCATTCTGTATGTTTAATATCTCTGAGTTTTGAATGTCCACTGTAGCTTTAAGAATGACCTAATTTTTGTTGTTGTTGTCTAGCCTTAAGCATTAATCAAGAACGGAATGGGGAAACAGAACAGTAAATTGAGGCCCGAAGTACTCCAGGATCTCCGAGAGAATACAGAGTTCACAGACCATGAACTGCAAGAGTGGTACAAAGGCTTCCTAAAAGATTGCCCAACTGGCCATTTGACTGTTGACGAGTTCAAAAAAATATATGCTAACTTCTTCCCCTACGGTGATGCCTCAAAATTTGCAGAGCATGTGTTCCGCACTTTTGATACCAATGGCGATGGGACGATTGACTTTCGGGAATTTATAATTGCATTGAGTGTCACTTCTCGTGGAAAGCTTGAGCAAAAGCTGAAATGGGCATTTAGCATGTATGACCTTGATGGCAATGGCTACATCAGCCGTGCTGAAATGCTTGAGATAGTGCAGGTAAGTAAATCAGTACTGGCGGGGTATATCTAGTCCAGTGCAGCTTCTTCAGTGGGTTTTTTTAGCCAACATACATACCACATAAATAGTGCACATCATCCTGATTAGTGTGGCACATGACTGGAGCATATTCCAGATTAAATTCTTCCCATCTTGTACCAAACTGCCATATAAAAGCTACTTAGATACATGTTGTTTATTTTACACACACATGGCAGTCTTAGCTCCAGCTCCAAACGTGCAGCCCTTAGCTTTCTCATTTCTCTTTGCAAGGCAGGGTTAGTGTGTGTCTGTGTGCAAAACACAGAAATACATATCATGTCAGACCGCTCCTCCCAGTAAGTAAACAAGTCTGATACACACACACACACACACACAAACAAATCTGTCAAAATGATGGGCATTGTCTAGTAAAACATAAGATTCTGTATTTCTTATGCCTAAGAATACAGGCTGGTATACAAACAAGCAAATGCAGCATGTGAGGAATACATTATGTACAAATTGTAGTGAGTGTCCTGATTTTGCAGCAGCAACAACAATTAGAATGTGTTGGTAGTTCTTTTATCATTTATTTCCTGTAACCTGGCAATATAAGCTTTCACTGCCTGTCAGCCTTATTCAAGTTTGGTCTACAGTCCCTTGAAGGATGCAAAACAGACTTCTTGTATTTTGCTGTTCCTGTAGGCAATCTACAAAATGGTGTCTTCAGTAATGAAAATGCCAGAAGATGAATCTACTCCAGAGAAACGAACAGACAAAATCTTCAGACAGATGGACACAAACAACGATGGTATGTTTTCTGCAGCAAGCCATTATAACAGACATGATTGAAACACACGTGTGTGTGTGTGTTCATCACTTCTTAGTATCTAGGGTATAGAGATCTACATACAGTATCCACAATCTGTAACTTTAAAAAAAAAAAAAAAAGTCCTGAAAATCTTCCATTTACATTTTTTTAAAAAAGCAATCCAGGTTTCAATCTCTTTGGTTGTACAAAATTGTGACCTTATACACCCGGAGCCGCATCTTTTCCCCTTCTCCGGGCACTAACCTTTTACTCCTGCACAATGTGTTTCCTCCCCATCATAATACTTTTCTCCTCCGGTACCACAGTCCTTGGCAAGCACTATAAAACTCTGCCAATAAGCATGTTTTACAGAATTAAGAAATAAATTTAAGGAAAAGTTGTACTTTTAACCTCATTTGTACAGTTTATTCTGGTTATGGTATTTTTAGATGTTTAGCACAGACCTTTGATGAGCTGCTCTCTTGCCTAACAGAGCAGTTGTGCCAGTACAAGTATCATGTGAAACTCATTTCACGCAGTGCAGTACGCTTAAAACTGTCAGCGTGTTGCGCTGCATCACTTCAAATGGGTAACAATTCTGTTCTAACTTGGGGGCAAATGATACATTACATAGGAGAGCCGTCATTACATCAGCCAGTGTATTTATTTTCACTTACAAAATAGCTGTGATAGGGGACTCCAAATTTGATCAGAGCTGTGGCGGAGGTTGCGGAGTGTTCTTCCAGGTGTTTTGTTAATGACTAAAGGCGAAAGGAGAAGGACTGAGATGTTATTTAATTATTGTTATTTAGCTGGACATGTATCCACCTGTAAAGGAGTGAACTGAGATTGATGGGAGAGTGGGGGTGTCTGCTTTGAGACCATAGTTGTGGAAATCTTTGGACCAGTCTTTAATTTATAGATAGCAGGATCTCAAAATATAGCCCAAAATGGGGTTTCTCCACAGGGCTCATGTCCTAGACTACACTGAGGGCATTCTATTGCTCTTGTGTTCTCAAATACCATACTGGTGAATTCTGGTTGTGCCTTCAGGCAGGTTGTGACAATCAATTCTTACCTGGGTTCAAACCGCCAGTGTGACTCATAACATAAGCATTACAGCCAATAGAGCTATCAGTGAATACTAACAGTTGCAACAGGACTAAGAATAGCTAAGATATTCATTCTGTGAAACACTATTTCTCTAATGACACAAGAGAATGCATACAATGACTATTATGTCATTGAAATCAGGACTAATAGTCATAAGATAGGAAGAACATAAACTGAACCAGGTGTGATTATATTTAATGAAAATCTCCCCACGAGGATAGCCTCTCAAATCACCAAGCTTTTCAAGGATTTAACATCTCAGTTTATGATAATGGATTGTTATACTCTATGAGCGAAGCCTCCTTTTCAGGCAAAGTTGTACGTGATTCTAGCATGAATAACCTTCCCTCTGACAAAATAAATGTGATCATACTTAGGGCTCATCTACATGGGAGCATTTCTTCATAGCAAATACACGGTTAGCTGCCAATCGGTTTTTCCCATTCACACAAGTTGGTGTTCCATTGGGAAAGACTAGTCTTGCTGTTTTCCTTGTGGCCCCACTTTCTAATTATACATTTCCACTCCCACTGATTGTTAGGGATATCACCAAATGATCAATCTAGGGATCAAATTGATTATATAATTGCTAGCAGAAGATGGAGAAGTTCCATACTTTCTGCGAAAACAAGACCAGGAGCAGACTGCGGTATAGATCATGAACTGGTCATATGGAAAATCACAGTAAAGCTAAAGAAGAAGAACAAAGCAATCATAATGCCAAAATACAATTTAAATAACATCCCAGAAGAATATAAAGATCAAATAAGGAACAGATTTGAAACTTTAAACTTAGTTGACAGACAACCAGAAGAACTGTGGAGTGAAGTCAGACATTATAAGGGAAGAATGCAACAAAACAATACCTCTAGTTAAAGAGTGAAAGACCTCAATGCATGACTGAAGAAATTCTTAAAAGGGTTAAGGAGAGAAGGAAAGCAAAAGCAAAAAGGAGATAGAAACACGGTTAGACAAAAGGAAAGAGGAAAAATAAAGAGGCTTTCGAAGAGGACTGGTGGCCCTTCATACTGTTCTCTGCAAAAGATGAATTAACGGGTCAAGTACCAACTCCTTTTAAAAGACTATGGTTAAGTTAATGTTCTCCTTAGACTCTAAAACTGTGTATTTCAATGGAAAATGGAAGATGTTGAATAGGTGGGAAGAGGGAAGATTTATGGGGGTGGGGTGGGGTACAGTAGTATTGTTTAGAATGTTGATGAATATATATGTTTTTCAAAACTTCTAAATAAATAAACACACAAAAAAAGAAACACGGTTAGAACCCTAAATGCAACAATACAGCAACTAATACATAGGGACAAAGAACTATTACAATAGTTATTGTACAGAAATAGAAGAGAACAACAAAAGGGTATTCCAAAAGATTAGAGAAATTAAAGGGAAATTAAAACCAAGAGTAGGGATGTTGAATAATCAACAGGGGAACACACTGACTGACTGAGATAAAATAAAAGGAAGATGGAAGCAATACATTGAAGAACTCTATAAAAGAGACGCAAGGATGACAGATTAATTCATGGAGGAACATATGATGAAGAACCAGAAATTTCAGAATGTGAGGAGAAAGCTGCTCTTAAATACTTGGAAGAAACAAATAACCAGGAACAGACGGCATACCAATAGAGTTGCTACAAGCTATTGAGACTGAACCTGTCCAAATTTTGACAAAAATTTGTCAAGAAATATGGAAAAGAAAACAATGGCCCACAGACTGGAAGCGTTCAATATACATCCCAATTCCAAAGAAAGGAGATCTCAGGGAATGCAGTAATTATCGAACTATTGTCTTAATATCCCATGCAAGTAAAGTAGTGGTCAAGATTCTACAACAAAGGCTCTAACCATATATGGAGGGAGAAGTGTCAGATGTCCAAGCAGGATTTAGAAAGGGAAGAGGTACCAGAGCTCGTATTGCAAACATATGTTGGATAGTGGAACAGACCAAGGAATTTCAGAAGAAAATCACCCTGTGCTCTATAGATTACAGCAAAGCCTTTGACTGTGTAGATCATGAAAAACTATGGAATCTTTAAAAGAAATGGGGGTGCCATGGCATCTGATTGTCCTGATGTGCAACCTATACTCTGGACAAGAGGCTACTGTAAGGACAGAATATGCAGAAACCGATTGATTCCCAATTAGAAAGGGTGTGAGACGGGTGTATTTTATCACCTTATTTGTTTCATCTATATGCAGAAGATATCATACGGAAAGCGAGATTGGACCAAGATGAAGGAGGTGTGAAAACTGGAGGGAGAAATTTCAATAATTTAAGATATGCAGATGATACCATACACTTGGTAGAAACCAGTAATTATTTGAAACGAATGCTGATGAAAGTTAAAGAGGAAAGCACAAAAGCTGGACTACAGCTGATCATCAAGAAGACTAAAGTAATGACAACAGAAGATTTATGTAACTTTAAATTGACAACGAGGACATTGAACTTGTAAAGAATTATCAATACCTTGGCACAGTCATTAACCAAAATGGAGACAATAGTCAAGAAATCAGAAGAAGACTAGGATTGAGGAGGGCAACTATGAGAGAACTGGAAGAGGTCCTCAAATGCAAAGATGTATCACTGAACACTAAAGGCAGGATCATTCAGACCTCCTGATCTCTGTATGGATGTGAAAGTTGGACAGTGAAAAAAGCGGATAAGAGAAAAATCAACTCATTTGAAATGTGGTGTTGGAGGAGAGCTTTGTACATACCATGGACTGCGAAAAAGACAAATAATTAAGTGTTAGAACAAATTAAACCAGAACTATCACTAGAAGCTAAAATGATGTATCTGAGGTTATCATACTTTGGACACATAATGAGAAGACATGATTCACTAGAAAAGACAATAATGCTGGGAAAAACAGACGGGAGTAGAAAAAGAGGAAGACCAAACAAGAGATGGATTGATTCCATAAAGGAAGCCACAGACCTGAATTTACAAGATGTGAACAAGGTGGTTTATAACAAATGCTATTGGAGGTTGCTGATTCATAGGATCACCATAAGTCGTAATTGACTTGAAGGCATATAACCACAATAACTTTTTGTTAGGTGACCGAACATGCTCAGTCTATTCTACCAGCTGCAGTAGTTTCCTTTAAAAAAACAAAAACAGAAGTGCGATATCTGTTTTCCACACCTGTGGTTGGTAGGATACAGCTGAAATACACATCTTGGTTTGAGCAGTGCCATGCTTTGCGCACAAGTTAGGGGGAAAAGAAAGTAAAGGCACCGTTTACAGCAATATAAGAAAGGTCAGCAAAATGGAGGAGAACAGCCAGAAAGTTGCTTGTCAGCCCACAGGAAACAAAATGAAAGAAGGGAGAAGGAGATAGTGGGCATGGAGAGGGGAACGATTAACACATCCACCTAAAAGCATTGGAGCAAAGCATCTGCAACTACTAGAAAAACAGAGTGGAGACTTTTTTCCCTCCACTTTTCATATTATCACCGGATTGGGTTAGTACAGATTTACAACGGGAAAATTATGATAGCTTCTGTTTGCCAGTAACGTCATGTGACCATGCAGATTTAAAGAAGATGTGAGTAGCACCAAACACACAGTCAAACACAGTGTAGATGAGCTCTTATTTTCATAATAGGAATAATTGAAAATGGGTTAAGAATTGACTTCAAATGTGTTGTACCTAATTACTTTTTAATTTTTTAAAAAATACTGTCTCCTGTGGCATCAAATGCAAATGGGCATCAGTGATCCAAATTGGATTTTTTAAAAAACAAATGCTACCTATTAATAAAAACAGAGTTCAGACAGCTTTCTAAAGGGAAGAATATACTTCCTGGTGCAGCATATAGACATTGCTGAACAATAGTTGCATTAAGGGAAGAGGTGAGAATATGAAGCTGGGACGCTCGACCATGTGAGCACCCCTGCTGGAATTGTGAGTTGAATTAAGTCAGATACAATCTAGCTCCTATCTCAAAGGACTTTGGAGGGTAGCAGTTGACAAAATAGAGTTCCAGCATGCCACCCATCTACTAGCAATGATGTAATTTTCTTTTCTTCCAGGAAATCATGGACTGCATTACAAGTTCTGTGATTTCCTGGCAAGAAATTGTGCTATACCTATCATATGCTGATTCCTCAGTCTTCACTGAAGTCCTCTGAGAGGAGCATTTGCCCTAGGTACTTGTGCTTTCTGAATGCTCAGCAGGCCTCCTCAAGGCCTTCCAAGCATTTGACTAACACCTGGGGTGCCAATGCATTTTGGGGGCAAGCACAAGGCAGCTCTCATATCTCCAGTAGCATCAACCGTGGAAGAAGGGTAAATGAGTATAAACCCTTTTAAGACAGGGCTTCTGCTGCACACTGTCACTTTCTAATAATGGCCTTTCAAGGGGCTATAAAAGAGAGAGCGATGGAGAACTCTGCAGATTCCCATCCCTGCCTTGCTGCATTCCTTTGAACTTCTAGGAGAATTTGATCAAGCACAAATGGCTTCTTCATTAATTTGGGGTGTCTGTGGAGGTTTTATCTGAATTTGACTGAAATCATCCTAGAAATAGCTATATCACTTCGCTTTATAGCACAGCTTTGGCCCTCTTTGCCTGTCTAAAAAATTTGAGCATGAGGAAGATCCTTGCGCTAAGTGTGTGTTGGCAATTATATACAATAATACATCAAGAGCGGAGCTACACATTCTAAAAAACATAGGGCATCATCAAGCTGTGAGTTTTTCTACTCTTGCCAGTGGCAGTGATTTGGAACCAGAGGCAGGGAAATTCACATTATTATTACTACTATTATTATTATCATTATCATTGCCATCACCTGCCCTTCACCCAAAGATCCCAGGGTGAGTTACAACAATTTCAAAATACGGCATTTGATGATGTCAGGGCAGAGTAAAAGTTTCAATACGTATTGCCTGGGGGCGGGGGAGAGAGAAAGAACTTGAGGGTGTCATTTCAGTGGTAGCCCTCTGTTTCTCAAAAAGTGTAGTTGTGCCCTAAATTGGAATTAATGTAAGGCATTTGTCGAAGCACATACATAGTGTTCTATGCCAAGTTTTTGCATTGATTCAGATAGCAAAGTCCGCAACCAGTTAACTTAGAGTACAGTAGGGCCCCACTCATACGGCGGGTTACATTCCAGACCCCCACCTAAAAGCAAAACCTGGTGCCTGACGCCTGAAAAACGCCGTAAACAAGCACTGTATGAGTGGGGCCTTACTCTAATTGAAAGCTGCCATATTAGTGGAATGCCGCAAAGCGGGCCACCGAAAAGCAGGGCCCTACTGTAGTTGAATTTTATGTCTGCTTAATTTAAAATACGTCAACATCACTGGTTTGTATGCCATAGTCCAAGTACAGGAAAGGCATTCTGCATTTGCCTCAAAAACATCTCTGCCTGAGCTTCTGCTTCTCTCTGGATTTATTTAGGTTCACACCTCTACAAGGTGTCAGTTTATTTTTTACTTATTTATTTACTATTTTATTTATATCCTACCCTTCCTCCCAGCAGGTCCAGGGCGGCAAACCAAAGCATTAAAAACACTTTAAAACATCATAAAAACAGACATTAAAATGCATTAAAACATCTTTAAAAACATTTTTTTAAAGCTTCCAAGACATCTTTTTTTAGAAAAAGGTTTAAAAACATATTAAAAGCAATTCCAACAGAGAGTGGGATAGGGTCTCTACTTAAAAGGCTTGTTGAAAGAGGAAGGACTTCAATAGGCACCGAAAAGATAACAGACATGGCACCTGTCAAATATTTAAGGGGAGGGAATTCCACAGGGTAGGTGCCGCCACACTAAAGGTCTGTTTCCTGTGTTGTGTGGGATGGACCTTCTGATAATATGGTATCTGAAGGAAGCCGTCATCTGCAGATCACAGTGATTGACTGGGTATATAAGGGATAAGATGGTCTTTCAGGTATCCTGGTACCAAGCTGTATAGGGCTTTATACACCAAGACTAGAACCTTGAACTTGGCGCGGTAGCAAATGGGCAGCCAGTGCAGTTCTTTCAGCAGCGGGGTGACATGTTGGTGATACCCTGCCCCAGTGAGCAATCTCGCTGCTGCACCAGCTGCAGCTTCCGGACCAACCTCAAGGGCAGCCCCACATAGAGCGCATTACAGTAATCGAGCCTAGAGGTTACCAGTGTGTGGACAACAGTGGCCAGGCTATCCCGGTCCAGAAACAGCTGCAGCTGACTTACCAGCCAAAGCTGGTAAAAGACACTCTTGGCCACTGAGGTCACCTGGGCCTCTAGCAACAAAGACAGATCCAGGAGCACCCCCAGATTACAGACCTGCTCTTTCAGAGGGAGTACAACCCCATCCAAAGCAGGCAACTGACCAGTTACTTGAACTTGGGAACTACCAACCCACAGCACCTCTGTCGTTGCTAGGATTCAGACTCAGTTTATTGGCACTCATCCAGCCCACCACTGAGTCCAGGCAGCGGTCCAGGGCTTGCATGGCCTCTCCCGATTCTGATGTTAGAGAGAAATAGAGCTGGGTATCATCAGCGTACTACTGACATCTCACCCCAAATCTCCTGATGACTGCTCCCAAGGGCTTCAGATAGGTGATAGACAGCATAGGGTATGGTACCCTGCGGCACCCCACAGCACAACTGCCAGGGGGCCGAAAGACATTGCCCAATGCTATTCTCTGAAAACGACCTTGGAGATAACATCGGAACCAATGTAAAACAGTGCCTCCAATACCCATCTCACCAAGTCAGCCCAGAAGGATACCATGGTCAATGGTATCATAAGCCGCTGAGAGATCAAGTAAGAGTAACAGGGTTGCACTCCCTCTGTGCTTCTCCCAATAGAGGTCATTCATTAGGGCGACCAAGGCCAATTCAGTCTTATAACAAGGCCTGAACCCAGACTGGAATGGGTCAAGATAATCTGTTTCATCCAAGAGTACTTGCAATTGCTGCGCCACAACCATCTCAATCATCTTCCCTAAAAAGGGGGTATTTGTGATCGGTCGGTAATTGTTGCAGACCAATGGGTCCAGGGTGGGCTTTTTCAGGAGCTGTCGGATCACCGCCTCTTTCAGGGCGGCTGGAATCACTCCCTCCCACAATGATGCATTGACCACACGCTGGATCCACTCGGTCAACCCCCCTTGACAAGCTTTAATAAGCCAAGAAAGGCAAGGGTCGAGAGAACACATTGCTGGCCGCATCATTGCAAGCACCTTGTCTACAGGCTACATCAACTGAAACCGTTCCCAAGAAGTTTATTGATTGATTGATTACATTTGTATACCGCCCCATAGCCGAAGCTCTCTGGGCAGTTTACAACAATTAAAAATATTAAAAACAAATATACAAATTTAAAAAAAAACAATTTAAAAACACAGTTGCCGCAGACGTTGGGGACTACAGTAGATGTGGATGGGGCATCAAGATTGCTATGGAGGCGAGCAACTTTACCCTCAAAGTGCCTTGCGAACAATTCACAGTGGGCCTCCGAAGGCTCTAAAACTCCATTTCCTAGAGTTGATGTCAACAGATTCCTGACAATACGGTAAAACTCTACTGGACGGCTACTTGAGGATTCGATGGAGACAGAGAAGTGGGCCTTCTTCACCACCCTCACCACCACACAGTAGGCACGGTTATGATGTTTTACTCCTGCCCAATCAGCTTCACAGTGCATCTTTTGCCACTTGCGCGCTAGCCATCAACCAGCCTGTTTCATTGCCCTTAACTCACTGATGTACCAAGGTGCAAACCGGGCTCCACAATTCCTGAGAGGGCGCTCGGGGGCAACTGTGTCAAGAGCCCGACACACCTCACTTGATCCACAGCGTGACAAGGGCTTCAACAGATTTACCTGCTGGTAAACCGCCTAGAGAGCTGTAAACCGCCCAAAGAGCTTCGGCTATGGGGCGGTATACAAATGCAATAAATAAATAAATAACTCCCCCAGGGCATTCAGGAATCCAGTGGATTCCTTTAGTCTCCGGGGACGGACCATCTTAATCTGTCCACCCCCCCTGCAGGGAAGGATCAGAGCCATAAGTCTAAAGGAAGTTCAAGGAAGCAGTGGTTCACTAGTGAAATTTAGTATGTTTTTCATGTCAATTCCATTAAATGTTTTGGCGTTTGTCTTCAGTGTTTCAGATTCACAACAGGATGTGAAACTCTTTGTCTGGTTCTTATTCTGATTATTGTTCTGTAGTCTAGATTATATTAAGATTTCCTTAGACAGTTCATCCCAAGAACTGTTTGCTAAATTCTTTTGAATAAGGATTATTGGAAGCGGTTGGATGTATTGTTAGTACCATTATTTGGAGTGCCAAAATCTCAAATCTTACCTAAATGTGTGCTGAACTAGGAAGTGTTAGAGCTGATACAATTGCTGATTCATCTTTTCAAGATTGTCTTTACCTTAAAACTCATTGGCAGTTGAATAGGTATCTGTCAGGCTGGCCCTAGGAGAAATAGCACCCTGGGTAAGAAGTGCCTTCGTTCCCCCCCCCCAGCACACATTGTCAGCTTTGCCGGGCCACCCAGAGGGTTTGTGGAGCCTGGTGCAGGTGTGATGTTGGGGACCCTGCTGCTGCCTCCTACAAGGACCCATGCATGTGTGTACAAAGCTGAGGAGTGCATGCAAGAATTATTGCATGCATGGACGACATGTGAGAATTCTCGCCTGCGGTTCTTCCTTGCCCTGGGAACAAGCAGAATGACAGATGTGCTTCATTTTTTTCTTACATGGGGATAAGGGAACAGGGATCAGGTTGTGCTCCTCCTGTGTACCTCTTCCGGCAGAGCTGCTTTCGGCTTCCTGTTTGTGGCCTGCTGCTGGCCTTTTCCGCTACTGCTTTCCCTTAAGAAATATTCTTCCCTTAAGGCCTGCTCACATTGGCATCACTCCTATCCCTTCCACTGTGGTCAAGGCCACAGAAGATTAGTCTCCAGTGGCACTTTGCCTGGAAACTTAGATGGCATTCACTCACCCATTTGCTCACTGTTTGAACTCTTTCCCCGGTTGACCTGGAGTTCTTTGTGACAAGAACAGGCTGCCTGCTCTGCCATTGAATCCTCATTCCTTCTCTCCTTACAACAAACTCTGTAACTGGGGTTACTTGGCCAGAGCCAACCATAAGCTTGTCTGACCAATCTTATCTCTATTGCTGCCCAGACATAAAGAAAGACTTTACATTTCCATGATTGAATTAGACTCCCTTACAGCTGGGCTGCAGGCTTAATTAATAAGCAGGCCTCCCTTCCAGCCTCCCAAGCATATATGTTACAGCAAGCTTGAACCTCAAATTAGCATCTATTCTGTTTCATACACAACTATATAAAATATTTGCTAAATCATGGTGGAAGAGAGGTCCCATTATGTCCACAATGACATGTTGAGGTTCAGTGTCATCTTACACTAATTTGCCATTTCTTATTTTTATGAAAACTTTAAACAAAATATCAAGCATTCTGGTGAGCAGTTGTGGCAGAGCCAGGGCAGGGATCAGTGGTACACACAGGAACTGAGG
Organism: Rhineura floridana; assembly: GCF_030035675.1. NCBI lineage: Eukaryota > Metazoa > Chordata > Lepidosauria > Squamata > Rhineuridae > Rhineura > Rhineura floridana. The sequence goes on along the minus strand of NC_084483.1, from coordinate 34,693,804 downwards.
CAGGGAGGCCTTGCTTTGTGGAGGTCTGGGGCAAATTGCACCAGTTGCCCACCCCCCTCTGTGCAGCCCTGCAGCTTTGCAGTGTTATCAAGTTGTACGGTCTGTGTAGGATTGCAAAACACAAGGATGTAACAGACCCTGGTACTCCCAGGCTCTTTCCAGCAATGCCTATGAAAAGGGCCCAGAGTGAGCTATCTGTTGTTTGCTGCTCTGCTTTCAGTGCACTCCTGCTCCACTTGTAGGATCTCAGTGAAGTCTCTGTCATGTGGTGTGGGTGGCTCTCAACAGATAATCTTAAAGGGACAGTATCACCTTACAGTATAAGTCTCCCAGACTGTAGCTCCTTTTCAGCCACTGTGCCACAGTTTGCACAAGCCAAAGTTTGAAAACCCACATTCTAAGCAGTGACAGTGCACTATGCAACACGGTAGAACCATCACAGGTTTACTTTTAATATTTTTTGTAGCAGTTCCTATCTTTTGGTAAGCATTCTTTATTTTATGATATCCATTATTTTTATCTTTAAAAATAATAAAAGTTATAAATAAAAATATATCCAGCTGACCTCTTACAGCTTACTGCTTTATTTTATTTTATACAGTACTGATAGTGTTTATAGTATTTGAAGTGCTAAGTGCTTGGTAACATTGCCTCAAAGTAAAGCTGTATTCCACTTATTTTTATCTAGCACAAATGATATCAAAGTAGAAATTGAAAAGGAAACATACTTTAAAGCTAATTAAAGGAAGATCATTTTTGTACTTAGTACCTGTAGAACCGTTGAAAAAAAGGTTTCAGACACTTCCTTTTTGCCACCCTAGCTTACTGCAGACAGTACCTTAAAAAAAAGCACCGCCACTGAGCTTAGCCGGACACTCCTCTCTGCTCTGAACCCCCAGCAACTGCCCAGCTTGCCAACCCAGCTTGCTGGCCCTGGGTATCTTAAAACCTGATGATTGAAGGACTAGTTTTATTTTTCTAAGATAACATTTTATAAGCATTTATTAATGGCATTTATTAGCAGACAGAATGATTTGATTTTGTCTTTCTCTTGTTTCCCTTCAAGGTAAACTATCTCTTGAAGAGTTTATTAAAGGTGCCAAGAGTGATCCCTCTATTGTGCGGTTGTTACAATGTGATCCAAGCAGCGCAAGTCAGTTCTAATTAAACTCTGGACAGTTTGCAAAGAAAATTACTGGCTTGTTCAAGCTTTGCTCGTAAATGGATGCCTTCTTAACCATTCCTCAGTAGCTAGTGGATGAGATTCCACTGCCAGATTATCTACGTATCCAAGTGAAAGAGCCTCACTCCTCTCACCAACATTAATGCAGTTCTTCTTTCCACAATTCCATCTTTTGTTTCCTTCTCTCGTGACTCACTCTACACATCCAATATAACTGAAGGGTATGTTTACAATGGCAGATTAAAGAGGGGTTTATTGTACATCACTTGGTTAATATGAACAGATGACTTTCTAGTTAGCCCCTAAGAAAGATATACTGTGTGTATCTTTTGCCCAACACAGCATTGGCAAATGGCAGGAATTTTAATTTGCTTCCCAGAAAATGGCTATGAAATTTAGAATAAATTGAGTAGAATTTTTTTAAGAGCATGATATCAGTTTCCTCCTATGAGGAAAATTGCTTGCACTTAATGGTCTTTCCATTCTTTTAAATATAAATATATATATGTATAAACTATATATATGGTGAAGTAATTTTTTTTTAATATTTAGGTCATATTTAATATATAAAGTAGAATTCATGCTTTAGCTCTTCTAGTTGTCTGATTATTCAATTTTTTTTTTTTTAGTGATATTTATGCATAGCAAAGTTGCTGTTAGGACATTGCACGTCTAGATGTTTGTGGATATAACACTGTTTAATTACCAGTTTCAACCATTCATTTTTACTGCTGATTGTTTGAGCATTTTCCTGTGTAAATGAAATTTAAAAGGAGTATTTTTCCTTCTATGTTTCTCGGTGAAGTGCCACTTAACTGTGGCTGCAGCATTTTGAAAACGGCTTGTGAGTGAGGTGAGGTGATTTGACATGCACTTGCTATGGCCCCTCCTACCTTGTCGCTGTCCATCTTTGTTAATAGTCTTGTGCATTTCCAGTGTTATTTAATATCTGCCTAATGCCAAGAAATGTTAATTGAAATAAAGACTAATTTTCTTGTCTTTCTGAGTCATACTTTAATGCTTCACTTTTGCGCATGGCATGATTTCTCTCTGGAAAGCAATGAAAGGGGGTGGGAATAGATGACCAGTTTAAAACAGTGTTCACCCAAACGGTAAGTGAATCGTTCCCCAGTCTTCCACAGATGATGTGAAGAGCAGAGCCTCTGCTCATTCACTTGCCATATCCTGACTCTTACTTTCTTATGCTAGCGGGGAAACAATCTGTGAGGCTGAATAGTGGCAACTCTCTCTATGCTTAAAGCATTGAGCAAGGAAAGAACTAGAAAAGAAAAACTCAAAGAACAATTCCTACTCCAGCCAACTGGGAGGCCTTTTCCACATGATGGCTCAGGTAATTTGTGGGGCAAATGTATAAATGAGGGCAGAATGTTGGTTCTAAAGGAGAGTTGTGTTTTGGAGCGGTCGCTTCATAAAGTTGCATGGCAGCTGTGCAGAGATGAAATGGAAATGGGCTGCCTTCAAGTTGATCCCGACTTATGGCTACCCTATGAATAGGGTTTGCATGGTAAGCGGTATTCAGGGGGATTTACCATTGCGTCCGTCTGAGGCTAGTCCTCTCCAGCTGGCTAGGGCCTGCTCAGCTTGCCACAACTGCACAAGCCAGCCCCTTCCTTGCCCACAACTGCCAGCTGGGGGCAACTGGGCTCCTTGGGACTATGCAGCTTGCCCAAGGCTGCACAGGTGGCAGGGCACGTAAGCCCTGAGCCATGCCCTGTGGGGGTGATCTTTAGCTGTCCCTTGACACCCAGGAGACACGAGCGGGGATTTGAATAGAGGGCTATTATTTCCTTACACTAGCAGCTCCATGGCAGCACCTATTGCCAAGGCACATAAAGCAGTCATTTCATGCAGTGAACTGCAGAGAGGGCTTCACTTTCCTGCTTCCAGCCTCCATCCCTTTGTAAAGGAAATAAGTGAGATGTTTTGACTTGTACTGAAGTCCAAATATATCTAGGGCCAACACCAAGCACATGGTGGGCATCCCATTTTAATGTCACTGATCATAAGGCTAAGTCCTATTTCATAAGAGTTTCTGCGGTGCCATCCCTAGCTGCTGTCAGCCATGTGCATTGCAAATTGTTTACATTTAATAGCTGTCGTATAGAGCCACTACTATGCATTCCCAAGTAGCTTTCCACATGGCTGTGATTATTTTAGTATATGAAATTGCCAGGTGTGCTTCCTTAAGCATGTATTGAAAGCAGTATTGAGGGGAACTCTACATTCATTACATACCACATGGCTATAGTGGTTATATTAAACAAGCAGGTAGCTGAAAGGTACATCCGCAGTTGCCTGTACTGTTTCTTCATGCAATCTTTTGGTGAATGATAATTACGATGTGGTTAGGCACTTTTCATATAAACACATACTTCCAACATGATCATGTTGAGGATGTGCAAATAGTATAGCCCATGGTATTGTGGTTCTGTAGCATGGATGGATAACAGACTTGAAAAATGAGGATTAGTACTGTGAGGGTAGTGATGCAATCTGATGCAGTGAGAAGACAACAGTTGATCCCTTGTCCCTTTGATCAAAATTGTCCCTTGTGGGTGCATTCTAAAACATGTTAAGGCTACAGTCCCAAGCAAACCTGCTTAGAAATAGGTTGGACTTGCTTCAGAGTAACCATGGTTAGAATTATGCTTTATGGGTTGCGTCTGATGAAGCAGATTCTTGCCTGAAGAGGTTACTTCCACACTTAAGTGTTTCACTGTACTTTTTTCTTCCTCAATCCAAATGTTGACCTTAAATGTGTATCCTGAAGCATGTAATGGGGATTCTAATCCAAGTTAATGATTGTTAGACTGGTATTTTATTTTTTCTAAATGTGATGATCCGAATTTCTCTCCAAAGCAGAATGAAATTGTGTTCATTTTGCCCTACTTGAAACCCAGAAGACAGAACGTCATTGTTCCTTTTGTCATTTTGTTCCCTTTGGCTTTTGTAAGGCGAAAACGCTACATCTTCCTTGCTTTTTAATCAACCCAAGTGTAATACATAAGAATAAAATGCAAGCAATTTTTGTCTCAAGGCCCAGCGTGAAAAGGTCTTTGATGCAGAAAACATTGGATAAATCTGCTGCTGACAGATTTTGTCGGTTACCGCAAAGTACGCCGTATTTTGTATACCAGAGTCAACCTACTCTCTCCATACTAAAGGGTGATATTATTGGCATTGAACGGGACCACCTGTTAGCAAATGTTTTGAGTTGACATAAAAGCTATTGTCCATATAAAAGGGTGCAAGAAAATGTAGTGTACTATGTTTAGATGAAACTCCTCACTCAGTGATAAATATAATTGAGTAAGAGGATTTAATCAGGTGTGTGATAATGGGGAAAACATTTGCATGTGGCAAAGAGCTATCTAACCCATGCCCAACTGTGAACACTTCGCTTTCCATTCTAGGAGAATAGAATTGTTCAAAAGCCACTCTGCAGAGCTCTAAGCTGTCCTAGAAAAGCACTACACAATTCCAACTATTGAGAGAAGAGAGGGTGTTTGTGTGTGTGTTGTAATTTAATGCTTGCAAGAACTTGAGAAAACTGGCTATAAATCTATATTGCCGGCTTTATTTCATACACCCTCTTTAATGGTGGACGGTATTCCGTTACACAAGTGTAAATAGCTCAGCCACTGTGCATGTGATAAAAAAAATCACCAAAATCCACAATTGGGCAATACTGTCAATGAGACCAACCAAAATGTGGCAAATTTTACACCAATGTTACACAAAGGAGGGGATGAGGAGAAATGAAAAAAAGTGCAAATATTAGGCTGATCTTTTAGCCTTGAGGTCAGCTTGTAGATTTAAGTTCTAAGATGCAGCCGGAACAAATCTTTCCCATGTACTATAAGGTTACAAGCCAGACTTTAATTTCTCAGAGCTGGGGAACAGCTATTGCTTCTTTCCTCAGCATCCTAGGTGTGTGACCTGATGTCTGTAGCACATCCTGGACGGGACATAATTAGCCTGCAATGTCTGCCTTGGAAATGAGTCTAAGACAAGGATGGGGAACCAATGAACCTCTAGATGTTGATGGGCCCAATCCCCCATCAGCCCATGGTCAAGGTTGATAGGAACTGTAGTTCAAAAACATCTGGAGGGCCCCATCCTTGCTCTGCAAGCTGACCTCCACTGCTCCACTGTACTTTTTTGGTTGCACCCGCCTCCTCCTCCTCCCCCAGTGCCTTTGCCTACTGAAGAGGACTGGGGAACTTGGACGTTTGCCACACTTTTCTGATGTCTTGGTAATTCCCAATAAAGATATTACTCAATTGTTTGGAGGGGTTATGAAACAACGCTGCTAACTTCACTTTTGATGTACGTGTGATAGCTAATATACAGGCAGAACATGAAGACCCTTAAGTGGTGGTTCTATATTTTCCCCATTATTTTATACCAGTGTGACCATCACATCAGCTTTATAGCACAAGTGATGAAGTTTCTCTTGTAAAGAGTTGAGTCTCTTCAGATGCTAAAAGAACCCTTAAACAAACAATGCATAGTAGCAGCCACACTGGAAGTTTTAACAGAATTCTCACATACAAACCCTTTTAAATTTATATTGAGACTGGCAATGAATTCATAGCTTGGCTGATCAAATAACTCCAACAGTGCTATGTTGAGCCAGTGGTTCAGCCAAGAAGCATAAATATGCCTTAGTCCCAGCACTATTTCATGGAAAACTAGTAAGATGTATGGACACACATAGTTTGTTCAAGGTTAGGGTCTATTATTAAGGCTATTATTTCTTGTGTATTGGCAACCCATCAAATTGTAACTTAACCATTCTGGCACAAGGTCTACTTCTTTTAGACAACTCAAGAGACCATGGAGTGTTTTCTTAGCTGACCCAAGAAAAACAGGGTCAGAATATCTTTTCAATGTTTTATTAATACACACTTCAGTACACGCATCACAGTTCCTAATACTATAGAGCTAACATCAACAGACAAACAAGAAAAGCTTGTCTTAATCAAACCTAAAACACAATAGTTGGTTGATCAGGCCAATTAGTGGGTGCAGTTCTTACCCAGGACAGTGGGGTGGCAGTAAGTGTTCTAAGTGGCATGGAGTTTCTCCCTCAAATGAAAGCACTGTATCATACAGGCTAGCACTGTTGTTGTTTTTAATAGGATCTGAATCGCGGATCCCTGCCAACTTCAGGATGTTGTAATGGTTAAGAGATTTTTCTGGGCTTTGGCCAAACCAGTAAGAATGAGTCTTGGTCAGTTCTCTAACCACAAGATGTCTTATAAGAGAGAATAAGACTTCTCATTTCATTAAAGAAGGGATCAGTGGCTTCCATCATCCCTGATCATATTTTTGTTATATGGGCCCATCCTTTGGTGTTTGGATGGTACACTCTAGGTTGTGCTTATCTATTGGGGTTGTTTACTTCCAGGTACTTTTAGGATTCTTCATACTACATGTTATGTCTGACTTTTAATTGAAGGCCACACAGCAAGCTATATGAAGGTCCCACTCCCATGGAAAGCCCCCCACTGCCATCATTATGAAGTTCCCTTCATTAATTAATTTTGTCACGCATATTGTTCCTTAGAGTCCCAAAGCCTCTAGCAAGTAGGGTAAGGCAAGACTAGCTTAGACGTTCCTGTAGGACAGTATTCTGTCCTTCCAAAGCATATTACCAAGGGTTTCCAGTCTCTGGAGATATCCCAGAATGCTACAATCCTATATCCCACTAACCTGTGTTCTGTGAAGTTCCTGGAACATGGTAGATTATGATGATCTTATCTATTTGGCAGGAAATAATGCTGAGAGCAAGATAGGGAAGCCAGGGAAGCCAGTACATTGGTTTCTCTCCCCACCCTGTGAACTTCAGAATTTCCGCCAAATAGCAGGCTCTGTAGGAACTAAGCTCATTTGAAGAAAATGGTAGACACCATTGAATACACTACCACAAATCAGCTCTCTAAAGGCTGGTTTACCCATACATGTTCAGATGACTACAGTATGAAGTGACATTGTGTGTATAAATGAGCCATCCTAAAACGGGCACATCCTCAAACAAGCCAGGTCACACATTCTTCTCTGAGTCACCAAGTGTGAGCCAGCCTACAGTCATAGATGAACAAATAATCTTGGCATATAATAGTCCAGAAGGCGTAGTATGTTTGGGAACAAGAGGAACATACTAAGTAATTAGGACTGTCTGTACAAAGAGATGACTCCCCAACCGTGGCCTGGTGTTTTAGCTTATAGGGTCTTGATTACAGAAGGAGCAGCACAATTAAAACTCACAAAGCTCTGCCAGTTCAAATAGCATTAGCCTGCTGCTACCCCAGGTGGCATCCAATAAAGTTGGCCCACAGCCTTGTGCGTTCTTTTTTGATGTGTTTGCACCAGCATTCATTCACTTGGGATAGTTTGGTTGGCGATGAATTCAGATAAAATTTTGAAATCTGATTATTGTGGTTTTGCAGCAACTGCCCAGGTTACCAAAGAAAACAGTCTGGCTGGCACGCATGCCATCAACCAAGATGGAGGCAGAGGCATCAGCCCCTAAGGGAAGCCTCGGCCGCCATCTTGGTTGATGGCAGGCATGTGCGCACAGCGTAGGCAGCATTCACCAAGAAAAAGGTAGGTAGGTGGAGCGTGCATGCGTGTGCTGGGGCCCAGAGCAGGCTGGTGCCCAAGGGCCCCGGCATGCCTGGCACTGGCCCTGAACTGAGTACATCCACTTGCTTCCTATATGTGTGGGCTTCTCCCTAAACATGTATGTGCTGTCTCTCCCTTCAAATGCCTTCTCAAAACCAACAACTCCACATGGGCTGTGGCTTATCTTCTTTCTTACAGTGCACTTCTATTACTGCCTACTCAGAAGTAACTTCCACTGAGTTTAATAGGACTTACCACCATGGACTTTGGTATAGGATTGCAGCTTGAATTTCTTTCTCAAGCTTTTAAGTACAGGTAACAGCATTTGCCCATATTCCTCCCTCATTCCCTCTCTCCCCCCCTCCTTTTTTAGTTCTTCCCACTATTTTAGAATGTAAGCTCCTTGGGAGCAGAGACCTATCTATGTTGCCTATGTAAACTTGGCCAGGAACATCCATAGCTGGCAGACCAACCAAAGCTGATGAAAGGTACTCTGAGCCACCAATGACACTTGAGCCTCCAGCAACGAAATCTAGGTGCACTCTCAAGCTACACACCAGCTCCTTCAGAGGAATCCAGAGTTGATAACCTGCCTAATTCCTGGACAAAAAAGCAGCAGGCCAACCTGCAAGGCCTCCATCTTGTTGGGATATAGTCTCTGTTTACTCGCCTTCATCCAGTCCAATACAGTATCCAGACCCTGCACAGTCTCACTTGACTGAGACGACAAGGACAAGCGTAGCTGAGTGTCATCAATAATCCCCGATGACCTCACCAAACAGCTTCATATAGCTTCATATGCCTTCAGTGCCTCCCACCAGAAGTCAGACAGGTACCATCCCTGCTAAATTCAGTTTAAAAAACAGATTTATTTCAGGAAGCCTTTGCACCAGCAATGCTGTTCTAATATTTTATTCTCCAATGTTTTAATTTATATTTACGGTTTTATATATTGGATTTTTTTTAAAAAAAATGTTGTAAGCTGCTTTGAGACCCAGTTGTGGTGAAAAGTGGGGTATAATTCTTTTAAATCAATAAATGGTCACCCTAGGCCAAGAGAGATCCCATGCCTTTTAGAACTTTGTAGATGGAAATTCCAATGGCTGCAGTTCCTGCCTTCACTGGGTTGAGGAAAGGTGCAACTGATACTGATGGGATGAGAGAGGGTAGGTTTTGGGTCAAAGATGCCAGAGGCTCCATGCATGATTCAGCACAGGAGCCCTATGTCCTTTAGCCCATGCCCACATTCTTAGGAAATGTGAGTTTTAAAATACTCGTCGTATGCATCTGTAAAACACATAATGCATAAAGTGTCACTTAGATTATTTTCCCCCAAACTGTTCCAATCAGAACCCTGTTCAGTAACCACAGTGGCTTATTCCACGGGAAAACATTTGAGGCCAGATACAACTAAGACAGACGCAATGGCGTCACTAGGGTGGGTGTCACCTGGTGCGGTAACTCATGGTGTCACCCCCATGGACCTCCTCCCATACCAGACCATACAGAATCCTTAGTAATGTTTTTTGTACTAATGTTACTCGTAAATCGTAATTCCCATATATCACTGAATGTAATGGCAATAGTATTGACATAAACAACTAGCAAAATTAAAATTACACCTTTAAATTACAATATCATACGCACAGCTCAAATTCTTGCTCTTATCACTAATGGGAGTTAATTATCTTGCATATGCCCATAGTAAATTTTCAGATACTTTCAGACCCTCAGCCATTTTCAAGTGGTCTATGTAGAAGAACAGTTTGGGAACCCCTGGAATAAGACATCCTTATGTTCCTATGCTGCTCTGTCCCCTCATTTAGGTGCCTGGGATGCTTGCGTGTGGACACACCTCCTTACAGTTATGGAAAGTGATTCTTAATAACAAGTCTCCAGACACAAAGTTACATAGGTATTTATCAGTTGTTTAGTAGAACATTCAGAAATGCAGAGTCCCTTCATGATAGTTGCAGCTACATACACCCTTTTCTGCTCCTGGATTAAGAATGAGATCTTTGTTAATGCATTCTCTCACAACAACAAACATCTCTAGGAGTCAATCAGCATGTAAGTGGAGAGCGTTGGCAACTGAGAAGAGTCTTCTCAGTGGCTGACTCACCTCCTTTCACTCTGATTGGCTCCAAACAGCAGGAAAGGCAAGGAAGCATATTAGAAGATTCCTCAGTGACTAACACACTCCCTTTTCATGCTGATTGTAGGATGCTTGGAGACATAGGGACCCTGCTCCCAAAAAAGTAGAGGGACTAAGATCCCCTGGGCTCTTAGTGCCCTCCTGGTGCTTATGGACATGACTGTAATATATTTTGTGACGTGCAAGTTCGATATTGTTTATTAAGTGTGTTTAGGATTACACTGATGGCATCCCCAAATATGTACTTTCACACAGACTTTGGTTTTCCATAACACAATGTTTGTCCAAGCCTCCACACTTGGGGGGGCACTACTTGCACACCCCTTCCATAAGCACATCAAAGTTGGATACACACCTGAACCAAGACCCAGACAAAAGGGCACTCAAAACAAAAAGGTAATTACAGTGGCTGAGTAGATCTTGTACAGTGGTTATACTGACTGGGCAGCCACTGTCCTTCACATTTTACAAAATACTTTTTCCTATACAAAGATTAACTTTCTGTGTATGAAAAAGTAATATATGAAGTGGTCTCAATAGTGAGAAAAGTAAACAAATGAATGGTGATCCAAATGTTTTTCATTCTCCCGTTATGAAGCTAGCTGCCAGATGATGTATCACCTTCCCTACGCATGCAGCGTAGACTGAAAAAACAGCACCCAAGCCACCATTCAATACGTGCAAGTGTTCTTTCCAATGTGAATCTACAGGTCTCAAAAAGTAATGTGTGACAAAGTCCTCAAACACCTTATAACATGCCTCAAACATGGTCTCTTGTTCTACCAGCATGCCTTCACACCATCACTTTGCCAAAACATAAAGATAGGTAAATTGCTTTTAGGGAGGTTCACAATTATGATTTCCTATTTATTTAATCTAAAAATATTTAAAATACATAAAAACAGCCAGGGGAAGATACTGGAGAAATATAAAATAAATACAAATTAAAAAGGGGGGGGAGGTGAAGAGACCTTAAATGTGCTACTCACCATCTCTCAGCCTATCCTCCCCTCAGGATGAAAACAATGGAGAACCATGACCACCCCCAGCAAGAAGGGCACACTTAAAATGTAAAAATGATCTACAACCATAGTGTGAAATCAAATACTTATTGGGACACAGTATGAAGAAATATTTATATAAACATGACTCTCAAATATGTTTATGAATTACACAATCTGTAAATATATTTATAGTGCAATCCAATGTTTGTTTACTCAGAAGCAAGTCCCAATGTATTCAATGGGGCTTACTCAAACTGGGAAGTGTGCAGATAACTACAGCCTCAAGTGATAAGGAACTTGTTCTTTCAACTTGTTCTTTTAAGTTGAGACCTTATCCCGGTCTGAGTCTGTGTTGGAATTGCTTTTTAATATGTTTTTAAGCCTTTTCTTTTTTTTAAAAAAAATGTTTTTTTAAAGCTTTTAAAAAATATTTTCAAAGATGTTTTAATATATTTTAAAGTCTGTTTTTATGATGTTTTAAAGTGCTTTTAGTGCTTTTGTTTGCCGTCCTGGGCTCCTACTGGGAAGAAGGGTGGGATATAAATCAAATAATAAATAAATAAACTTCATTCACCCAACCCAAAATTGAGAATCATGCCTCTTTAGGCTGTTTTCCAACTGTTTATTCTTGCTTTATGGTTACTGGATTTTAAATGGCTTTATTTCTTGTTGTGAGCTGCCTTGGTTTCCAACCCTACCTCACAGGGTTGTTGGAAAGACTACACACACACACTGCAGATGTATAAATACATACAGCCCATATAATAGTTTATTGTCAAACCAGTTGGTCATTGCAGAAAAATCAGTATTAGTTTTAAAAAAATCAGTATTAGTTTCCTACAGAATAAAAACTGTAATACCTAAGTAAGCCCTGCCTACTTGCTTTAAAATAGGACTGGGAGGGGGGGGGACAGAAAGAGAACAAACACAATTCTTTTTTACATTCACTCCAAAGTCCCATTGATTTTCAGCACATTCATAACCATGTTTACTCAAAAGTAAATCCTATTTAATTCAATGGGATTTACTCTGGAGATATGGGATTAGCAATGCTTTTACCCCCACAAAAGCAAGTATTGGGAAGGTTTTCAAAACACTGCCCAGGATCTGACTCCTACACACAAGAGGGGAAAAAACTGAAATGTATATACTTACCCAATTTATGAGATTTTCAGATAAACGGGGGGGGGGGCAAACCACCATTTTCTGGCCTTGCAATGAGGTTTGCTAGACACTGCCACAGGTCAAACAAACACTTCACTGATTGGCTGCAATTCTGAATGGGCAGGGTTAAAGCTACGAAGTGCTATACATTAGTTTAAAAAAAGATTTAACGGGGCCGCTGACGTTTTTATGTATATCTCGAGAACCGAACCACCTAGAAACTTAATTTTTTTTAAAATTAAAGCTGAGAATCACCCCCCTCTGATGGTGTCATCTGGTGCGGTCCGCACCCCCCGCACCCCCTAGTGACGCCACTGGACAGACTCATGAAATCCTGGCTCCACTATAGCTTTGGGAATGGAGAGGTTTACATCTGCAGGAACCAAGATCTGCTGGATCAGACCGACGGTCCTTCTAGTCCAGCATCTGTTTCCAATAGTGGTTAAGCCAGGCCACTGTAAAACTATACGTTCTCATAACACAATGCCAGCTAGCATTCTTTTAAATAATAACAAGATATATATTAATCTGGTTGAAGTGTATACATTTAAATGCTCTCACTCCAGGTGTCCTAGCCAAATACTCCAGAAGATATTCTTAGCTCCTTGCTGTTTTATGATGTCGTTAGGCACTGTTCAACAATGGATACTTTTTGCACCAGTGTTGATTGTATTTCACCACTCAGTGGACTGTATAGTGCTGGCTCAGAGTTTTATGTTTACTTCAGGCCATTGTAAGCACGTACACATGCATGCCATTTCTGGGCCCTTCAGGCAATTCCAGCGTAGCATTTGAGTCTCTGTTGAGCTTCTAGTTCATTCACTTTAGTAAACCACTAACGGGATCCCTTCCCTGTGTCTTCCCTGCGTTCCAGAAGGATTTGTGCAAATGTAGAGACATAGCACATGGTCAAGGGTCAGGGATGAAGGGAGCTGCAGCCCAGCATCATCTGGAGAGCACCACATTAGCTACCCCTGTTCTGATAGAACCATTGCAACAGCAAGTCAGACATCTAGCTGACTTGTACAAGATGCACAGCTATTTCTGTACTATTGTACAATTTGTGTGGGATAGATAGATCGTAAATAAAAACACCATGCAGAAGAAGTCTGAGTATTATCCATTAGCCATGATGCAGAGTGAAGGAATGTATTCTCCATTATGTTCCTGAGGACGAAGCTAAGCTTTTTCTGTGAGGCTGTGAGTCTTTCTGGAAGGTACTTGCAACATAACCTTCTGCATTTTTAATGTGCAAAAAGCCCACAGCGAACGGCTTTCACCTTTACCAAACGCAAGATGGTTTATTGTATATTCATAGGGTCATTGCATCACATGTGTTTCTGCATGAATGCAATTTTCTTTCTTTCCCACAGAATCACACTTTTACAGATGGATGAAACCATCTCCAGAGAGGCAGGGGGCAAGCAGTACAGGAATAATTCAAAATGTTTTATGAATATATTTTCAGTGCCCTGGGTTTAGGCTGGAATCCTAAAGATCTGGAACCTAATTCTGCATGAGTGTTATGCTATTGTTTAGTACAGGGATAGCCAAAGTGGTGCCCTCCAGATATTGCTGAACTCCAACTCCCATACTCTCTTACGGTTGACCATGCTGGCTGGGGCTGACGGAGTCCAACAGAACCTGAAGACACCACATTGGCTACCCCTAGTTTACTACATCACATTCAGTGCACCAGCCTTGGAACTGGGCCTTACTCCTGGAAAGGCAGCTTCCAATGAGCAGTAGTAGGAGCCCCAGGACTGGAAGGAATTTTGCTTAATACTGGAATTCAGCCGTGCACCTGGAAATCCAAGTGCAGACTTCATATTCATTCTACAGATTATCTGGGGATTTAGATAATCTTGCATTGTTTCATAAAAGTGCGGCAGACTGAGCTGGTAGAAAACACAGTGTTCACAGGCAGGCTGGAGTCCTAGAATGAGAGACAACACATGTGTCTCATGCTTCTGAATCTAAAACCTGCATTCTGGTGTGCTGCAGTTTCAGGAACAGTGCAAGACAAGTTTTTTTTGGGGGGGGGGAGGCATTCAGTGGCCAGCAGGAAAGCAGGGTTTTCTATGTCTTATGTTCTTATGTTTCACAGAGGTTTGGGATTGGAAAAGAGTTCAGCAGTAGGGCACCTGTTCTGTATGCCAAAGATCCCAGATCCAGTTTCCAGCATCTCCAAATCATACCAGCTGCAATACTTTATTCACCGATTTGAACATATTCTTCGGTTAGTTTGTCAGCTCACCAATGTATTGGGACTTCAGGGCTTCAATAATCTCAAGACTGAGCCCTGGAACACAGAAATAACAACACAGGCAAGTGTTTGCTTTTTACACTTACATCCCACTGGTCTTTTGGGAAGCTCAGAGAAACTCATATAAGGCTCCCAATAGGCTCCCACTCAGGTCCTAATTTGGTTCATGTGGGTTTAATTTCAACAATGCTGAAGCCGCAGGTTCTACCTGGAGCCATCTGAGTATTGGCAGAGTGCCTTTGTGTCGTTACAGACTAGACACACAACTCAGCTCCATGCATCTGGGAGTAGAGGGCTCTTCGCAGTAGCAGTTGGCAGGGCACCACTGCCTTTCTGACCTCCTGTCACTACCACTATCACTGCCACGTACCAGGAGGGCGAGAGGCAGGGCAACAGCATGGCCAGTGAGATGTAAACACACCACCAGGAATGCCGGATTTGCTCTGCCGGTGCGTTTGCTACCTCCCTCTTGCCCTCCCAGCACCACCCCCCACCCTGCCAACTGTTATTGCTCTGTAGTATACAAGCAAGGCCTGTCCATTTCCATCCCCCCCATCCCCCTCCTGTCCACAGAGAATCCATCAGTCCTTTGTTACCACTATGTTTGAAGGAAACCACAGAAGGGGAAAAAAACCGAAACAGAAGGAAAAAAACAAATACAAAGGGTGTTTCCAGAGACAGGGGCTTAACATTGTAAATAGGTTATTGAGATACTGCCAATGGATTGTTGGCAACAGGTTGTGTTTTTTAAAAAAACAGCTTCAGGTGCTTCCAGAGTGTTGCTTTTTGCAGATGGGATTCAATCACATACCAACAAATTCAGGCTGCACAATTAAAATTGATCTGGAGGCTTTACACAGCAAACAATGTGGAGGTGCAGGGAATACTTATCAGATTTGCGTATAATACAAAATTGGGAGGGACAGCTAATATCCTGGAAGACAGAAACAAAATTCAAAGGGATCTTGATAGGCTGGAGCACTGGGCTGAAAACAACAGAAGGAAATGTAAAAGGGATGGTGCAAAGTTCTACATCTAGGAAAAAGAAATGAAAGGCACAGTTATAAGATGGGGGATACTTGGCTCAGCAATACTACATATGAGAAGGTTCTTGGAATTGTTGTTGGTCACAAGCTGAATATGAGCCAACAGTGCAATGTGATTGCAAAACAGGCAAATGCTATTTTAGGCTGCATTAACAGAAGTATAGTTTCCAAATCATGTGAAGTACTAGTTCCCCTCTATTCAGCATTGGTTAGGCCTCATCTTGAATACTGTGTCCAGTTCTGGACACCGCAGTTAAGAAGGATGCAGACAAACTGGAACAGGTTCAGAGGAGGGCAACAAGGATGATCAGGGGACTGGAAACAAAGCCCTAAGAGGAGAGACTGAAAGAACTGGGCATGTTTAGCCTTGAAAAGAGAAGACTGAGGGGAGATATGATAGCACTAGTATTTGAAAGGTTGTCATACAGAGGAGGGCCAGGATCTCTTCTTGATCATCCCAAAGTGCAGGACATGGAATAATGAGCTCAAGTTACAGGAAGCCAGATTTCTACTGAACATCAGGAAAAACTTCCTGTTAGAATGGCACCAACGGAACCAATTACTTAGTGAGGTGGTGGGCTCTCCAACACTAGAGACATTCAAGAGGCAGCTGGACAGCCACCTATCAGTTATGTTTTAACTTGGATTCCTACACTGAGCAGGGGGTTGGACCTGATGGCCTCATAGGCCCCTTCCAGCTCTACAATTCTATGATTCTATGAACCCGCTTCTGAAAAGACTGGGCTTTTTGGCATAAAGAAAGTGATGGGAACATACACTGGATGGGAAAATGCACTGGACAGTGTGGGATGACACTTGCTTTGCTGCAACAGTGTCATCTAACCTTTCTGCAAACAAGTCAGAATGAGTGCTCATTAAATAGCCAGTGCCATCTAATCTCCTTGCACACAAATCAGGATGCATGCTCAATAAACAGGCTGACTGGAAGCATCATTACTGGCTTTCCCTCCAAAGGATTAAATGGGGAAAAAATACAGACTGGCTTTTTCATACCAACGACATCATGTGGATGATGTGAAAAACTTGTATGCCTGAGACGCAGCCATCCAACAGTCAACACCCATCTAGAAGCACCCAAAGCTTCATCACCTGTGTTGAAGCTGTTGTCCTCTCATCTCTCAGCATGGGTTATCCGACAAGAAATGACCGTCCTTGCTCGAGATGCTGATGATGGGAAAGCATTTTTGTGAGAGTTTTAGAGCTTTGATGCCAAAAATGTAGCTGGTATCTAAGCAAGGAGCAGCCGCGAAGAAGAGTAGCGCAAGGCACTGCTGCCATCTAGTGTGTAAGGAGGTAAAACGGCATGACTAGCTTTTTAAGTGGTTTCATTTTAAATTCAAGGTTTCTTCATCTTTCCCATTCCTAATTTTGTGTGCGAATCCCACTCTTCCTAACATTCAGACCCTGGTATAACTACACTTTTGAGTGTCTCTAAAGTATCTGGCCATGTATTAAAACTAACACAAATGAAAATAAGGATTTTGTGCTGGATTCTGATACGAGTTATAGTGTTATATCTGAAATGTATACCCCAGCACCTTAAATGACCAATTACTATTCCCAGGACAGGTTTTGCAAAAGATTCTTTTAAATATATATATATATATGTGTGCAAATATATTTCAAAACAACTAAAGCAACAATATAAAAACTGTTCTGCTTTCTTTCCAGACAGTACATGCCCCAGAGGCTTCAGCTGAAATCCTGTAATATCATACCACAAATGTGTTTTTTTTGGGGGGGAGGGTTGTTCCGCTATGGTGCAAGAGTGCCCCCCCCAGGCAGCACTAATGCAGTAACACTGGGAAAGCATTGCCGAACAACTAATAAAACGGAATGATGTGTGGACGATTCAGTATAAATCCACCACTAACGCATTATTATCACATCAATGACATGTTGCAGAATATACCTTCCCCACCCCCAAAAAACAGTCTGAAAGAGCCCACCGTCATGTGGCCATTTCTATCAGAACTGCTAGTTTCTTCCAGATATGCCCAGGCCATTCAACAGTGGGCTTGGGTTGGTTGCGATCATGTGCACTTGTGTATGTCTGTATTTCCAGGCCAGGCACTATAACCACTTCTATGGACCCAGGCTATGGTCTGAAGGCACATGAGGCCAGCACCCTGCTGAAGCTAAGCAAGGTCAGGTCTGGTCAGTGCCTGGTTGGGAGACCGCCTGGGAGCCATATGTAAGCCGTCTTGGTTTTCTATGATGAAAAGAAAGGCAGGGTATAAATGTAATAAATAAATAAATATAGGACCTCAGGCTTATGAGCCAAAAGAGATTATGGAGAGGACGTAGCCAAGTGTGAGGACTGGTCCTCTGGCTACTGAATCATACATTCACATTTCTGAGTGTTCAATTGCTGCTGTTTGGCCAGTGCTTGGTTGCACGAGGTCATTCCACTTTGTTTATAATGCTTTGTCTCTCTGGATGACTTTGCCTGCTCAGGTGGAAGGCAGGCTGAAGAAAAAAGAAGGGGGGTTACAAGCTGGTGGTGGGCGGGGGTTGTACTAGATCCACTGAAGTCCATCTCAGTGGGTCTACTCTGAGTAATCCTTTGTGGGATTGGGGGGGATCTGTGGCCATTCACTAGGGATAATTATTTATTTATTTATTTATTTAAAATATTTATATCCCGCCCATTTACCCTATCATAGGACACTCAGGGCGGCTTACAAAAATACAAAAATAAAATCAAACACGTAAATCAAACATGATAAAGGACCCTCCCAATTCTCTTTTTTTAGTTTAAAAATGGCATGTTATTCATCCTTTATTACATTACTCTTAATAATACATAATTCACTAATAGGCAAAAAAACCTTTGTGGTTTATAACCCACAGATATTTCTATCAAACTTTAAAAAGCAGGGAAATTGGGCAGCTATAGTGAATGCACCAGGGGAGCAGGAGACCTGAACTCCTCTCTGAGATATTGGACTGCTCTACAAATTTGTCAAAATGCAAACAGAGTTTGGGTTGGTCTTTCACAGTCCAGTCCACTTGCTGTGTAGCTTGGAAGAATTTGGTAACATGTGCCTCTGAGCATATGGTGAGTGGTGGCAACACCTGCCATTTCCAAAGATGGAGAATTATATTTTTGTATGTTTGTTGGTGTTCTTCTTACTTTGCTTCTTTCCTGTGTTACTGCTGTTGCTACAGATAATCTAATCTAGAAAATTTTATTTCCCTCATTATTCATCCTAGAAATCTGTGTCAAATTTATTTTTATTAATTTCAAAGCCTTTTTATTGGTCAATGTCATATGGTGGTAAAGACAGCCTTTTGTGTTTCAAACTGGAGGTTATGTTCTATTACTATTTTGGGTGCATTAATAGTGGAATCTGGACCTGCAGTTTGATGTAAAATCAGACTGATTACAATATGTTGCTCCTTCAGGAATGACTCTAGCTGTTGGAAAAAAGAGGATGCATGTTTTCAGCCTGCTATGTTTAAACCACTTCATTTAAAGAAAGGTGGGCATGGTCAATTAAAAACATAGAGCACACCTAGAATTTTGCTAGAATATATTTCACCTCCCACTGTTTTATCTTGTGCAAAGTGAGACCCTCTGGATGTCCACTGGAGATTATTCTGCAGAATAGTCAGTGCCATTATTTAACAATTATTTTTGAAGTTTTTTTAGTGTAAATTTTGCAAAGTGTTGCTGTACATATATTCACAGAAATAGAAATAGGAAACTTCACTAAAATTGCAAAGTAAATCAGACATATTTAAAGTGACCATCTGAACTATATCAACTGTCTTAATAATGTTGCTTCCTCCCGGCTAAAACAAGATCAGCACAGCACGTCTTCTATTATTGGGGTCATTGCAGGTGTTGACACCACTCACCATATGCTCAGAGGCACATGTTACCAAATTCTTCCAAGCTACACAGCAAGTGGATTGGACTGTGAAAGACCAACCCAAATTCTGTTTGCATTTTGACAAATTTGTAGGGCAGTCCAATATCTCAGACAGGAGGTCAGGTCTCCTGCTCCCCTGGTGCATTCACTATAGCTGCCCAATTTCCCTGCTTTTTAAAGTTTGATAGAAATATCTGTGGGTTATAGGTACATTCTTAAACCACAAGGTTTTTTGCAAGCTTGCTGAGAATGGATTGATCATTTGCATGCTTGAGTTCAGTGGGATTTAGTTCCCTGCAATCATGCTTAGGATAGGTGAAACTGACCAAAGGAGATTGGGAGGGGAGGAGGAGGAGGAGGGAGGGGAGGAAGGGCAGAGGGGAGGAGGGGGATGGGAGCAGGCAGAAGGGGGAGGGGAGGAGGACAGTTTTGATCATTTGCATGTTTATTGAGTTCAGTGGGATTTACTCCCATGCAATTATGCTTAGGATAGGTAAAACTGACTGGGCGGAGGGAGGGAGGGCTGGAGTGGGCAGGGGAGGAGGAAGAAGGCAGAGGGGAGGGGAGGAGGAAGGGAGAGGAGAGGGGAAGGAGGGGAAAGCAGGTCTCATCATTTGCATGCTTATTGAGTTCAATGGGATTTACTCTAGAGTTGCCAGGCTTAGGGCCTGAGACTGATCCTGTATCTTTAGGAGAAGAGAAAGTCTGCCAAGTGCAGGTGTTCTTGCAACACTGTAATGGGAAAAACCACAAGGTGGAATTCTCCCTTCCCCATGCACAACCTTTAAAGATACAGAAGACCTCTTGGTTGCCAGGCCAAGCCTCCAAGAGGTCTTCTGTATCTTTAAAAGTTGTGCAGGGGGAAGAGAGAATTCCACCTTGTGGTTTTTCCCATTACAGTGTTGCAAGAACACCTGCACTTGGCTGACTTTCTCTTCTAAAGATACAGGATCAGTCTCAGGCCCTGAACCTGGCAACCCTAATTTACTCCTATGCAATCATGGTTAGGATAGGAAAAACTGACCATGGGTAGGAGGAGGGGGAGGGGGAAGGAACAGATTGGAGTGGGGCAATGGAAGGGAGAGGGGAGAGCAGGTTTGATCATTTGCATACTTATAGAGTTCAATGGTATTTACTCCCGTGCAATCATACTTAAGATAGGTAAAACTATGGAGAGGAGGAAGGGGAGGGGGAGGAGGGGATTGGAAGGGGGAGGGAAGGGGCAAGAGGGAAGGGATAGGAGGGAGAAGAAGGGAGGGTAGGTTTGATCAGTTGCATACTTTTGAGTTCAGTGGGATTTATTTCTGTGCAATCATGTTTGAAAAGGAAACGGATTGCCTTCAAGTCAATCCTGACTTAGCAACCCTATGAATAGGGTTTTCATGGTAAACGGTATGCAGAGGTGGTTTTACCATTGCCTTCCTCTGAGGCTGAGAGGCAGTGACTGGCCCAAGGTCACCCAGTGAGCTTCATGGCTGTGTGGGAATTTGAACCCTTGTCTCCCAGGTCATAGTCTAACTGACCTGGGGGAGGGGCAGGGAGGGTAGGAGGGGGAAGGGAGGAGATTGGGTGGGTGGGAACTGGGCAGAGGGAAGCCCCTTTCCTTTCCAAAAGGAAAACATTGTGAACAGTATCATTGCTTTTCAGGGTTCCCCCCACCGTTTTATTCTACAGCAGACACATGTAGCCTCCCACCCAAATTTAAACCAAAGCTGTCCCTGGCCACATCCACACCAGGCCTTTATTTCACTTTGGATAGTCATGGCATCTCTCAAAGAATCCTGGGAAGTGTAGTTAGTGAAGGGTGTTGAGAGTTGCTAGGAGAGCCCCTATTCCCCTCACAGACCTTCAATCAGAGAGGCTGACTGTTAAACCACTCTGGCCACTGGAGCACTGCCAGGGGAATAGGAGTCTCCTCTCAGCACCCTTCACAAACTACACTTCCCAGGATTTTTTGGGGGAAGAAGCCATGAGTGTCTCAAGTGAAATCAAAGTCTGGTGTGGGTGTGGCCCCTTGATTAGCCAAGCCCAGCAGCTATGAGTCTGGCTTTTAGAACACTGACAGTTGGTTCTTACTGAGTATGCCTGACACTATCATTCAGTTCAATGCAAAATTTCTTCATTTAATTAAAAATCAGCCAGGCATTTTTTTAACTATTAAACTGCAGAAGATGAAGGTCAGAGTATGGGGCAAGGTCAGTAACAGGATTACAGGTACTCTGTGAACATGGGTGATTTTGAATGAATTTCAACAGATTATGAGAACTCTGACAGAACAAAGTCCAAAAGGGCTCTGGGTTTTTTTTTTAGACTTTGAACTCTCTATTCTCTCTGACTGTTTTGTGTATCACCATGAAAATGTAGAGGGTTGTTAAGCACGTGTTTCTGAATTCAGGACTATAAGTTTTGTCAGGTTTTGTTTTGAAATGAGCTTGTGGGAAGCATCAGAATGGCATGGGGGTATTTTCAATTTAACAATGCGGAATGTGAAAAATCCACGCTGGCTATGGTATACAGCCAATAAGAACATTAATCTACAGAGATTATTTTAAAAAGTCTTATTCTAAACATACAAAAACTGAAAACAAAAATCAAATTCACAAAAAGAAGCACTGCAATATGTACAGATCATTTCCAAATAATTTTTTTAGTGTATCTACTGGGTCTAAGGACAAATAGATTTTTTTTTAATCTTCACCAAATTTCAGCACAAACAATACCTGTGTGAGTCTTCATTTGTGTCGGAAATAAAGTTCCTGGAGACTAATGAAATCCACTGGATTCCTGAATGCCCTGGGGGAGTTACCAGCAGGTAACCCTGTTGAAACCCTTGTCACGCTGTGGAACAGCGAGGCATGTCAGGCTCTTGACACGGTTGCCCCCGAGCGCCCTCTCAGGCATTGTGGAGCCCGGTTTGCACCTTGGTACATCAGTGAACCAAGGGCAATGAAATGGGCTGGACAACAGCTAGAATGCAAGTGGCAAAAGACATGCTGTGAGACTGATTGGGCATGAGTAAAGCACCATAACAGTGCCTACTGTGTGGTGGTGAGGGCGGTGAAGAAGGCCCACTTCTCTGCCACCATTGCATCCTCAAGTAGCCGTCCAGTGGAGCTTTTCCATATTGTCAGGGATCTGACACCAATTCCAGGAAATGGAGTTTTAGACCCTTCGGAGGCCCACTGTGAATTGTTTGCAAGGCACTTTGAGGGTAAAGTTGCTCGCCTCCATAGCAATCTTGATGCCCCATCCACATCTACTGTAGTCCCCAGTGAGGTGTCCGGTGCAATGTCTGCTGCAACTTCTTGGGATCAGTTTCAGTTGACGCAGCCTGATGACGTGGACAAGATGCTTGAGACAATGCTGCCAGTAACATGTCAAAGCTTACTGAGTAGCGTTAACCGAGTAGATTCAGGGTGTGGTCAACACATCGTTACAGGGGGGAGTGGTTCCAGCCACCCTAAAAGAGGCAGTGATCTGACCGCTCCTGAAAAAGGCCTCCCTGGACCCATTGGTTTGCCACAACTACCGCACAGTAGCAAATACCCACTTCTTAGGGAAGGTGATTGAGATGGTTGTGGCACAGCAATTGCAAGTACTTTTGGATGAAACAGATTATCTTGACCCACTCCAGTCTGGGTTCAGGCCTGGTTATAGGACTGAATCAGCCTTGGTCGCCCTGGTGAATGACTTATATTGGGAGAAGGACGGGGTGTGTGTGCGACCCTGTTATTCTTACTTGGTCTCTCAGCAGCTTTTGATACCATTGACTGTGGTATCCTTCTGGGCTGACTTGGTGAGATGGGTATTGGAGGCACTGTTTTACAGTGGTTCTGATGCTATCTCCAAGGTTGTTTTCAGAGAATGGCATTGGGTGATTGTTTTTCTGCCCCCTGGCAGTTGTGCTGTGGAGTGCCACAGGGTACCATCTTGTCCCCCATGCTGTTTAACATCTGTATGAAGCCCTTGGGAGCAGTCAGCAGGAGATTTGGGGTGAGGTGTCACTGATGATACCCAGCTCTATTTCTCTGTAACATCTGAATCAGGAGAGGCTGTGCAAGCCCTGGACCAGTAACTGGACTCCGTGGTGGGCTGAATGAGGGTCAATAAACTGACTCTGAATCCTAGCAAGATGGAGGTGCTGTAGGTTGGTGGTTCCCGAGTTCGGGTAAGTGGTCAGTTGCCTGCTTTGGATGGGGCCGTACTCCCTCCGAAAGAGCAGGTCCGTAGTCTGCGGGTGCTCCTGAATCCATCTTTGTGGATGGGTCTGGGGAGTGATTAACGCTTCACTGGAGGAGGGGAGGTACCATCTGCCTTGAAAAAGTGCTTTCCCTCCTTAAGAGGACCTTTCTGAAGTGTTAAACAGCTATCTCCCAGTGGCAAATATTCCCAAATATCCAAATATCACCTTTGGGCAAGGTGCTCGAGAAGGTGGTGGTGGTATAGGTTCAAGCATGCTTAGAGGAAACTGATTACTTGGATCCGTTCTAGTCTGGCTTCAGGCCTGAAACCGCCTTGGTCGCCCTGGTTGATTATATCTGTTGGGAGAGATTGGCGGAAGGCAACCCTGCTTATTCTCCTTGATTTCTCAGCAGCTTTTGTTGACCATAGTATCCTTCTGAAGTGTCTCAGGGAGGTGGGGGATACTGTTCTTCAGTGATTCCGCTCATACGTCCAGAGCTACTTCCAAAAAGTAGTTATGGGAGGCTACTGTTCAGCACCATGGGCAGTATCCTGTAGTGTTCTGCAGGATTCCATCTTGTTCCCTGTGCTATTTAATATCCTTATGAAGCCACTGGGAGCTGTCATCAGATTTGGAGTGAAGCGTCATCAGTATGCAGTTCACACCCAGCTCTACCTTTCTGTTCCATCTGAAATAGGAGAGGCAGTTGAGATGTTGGACCAGTGCTTGGAGGCAGTGATGGACTGGATGTTGGCCAATAAATTGAGGCTGAATCCTGAAAAGACAGAGGTGCTATGTGTCCAGAGTTCTCATGTCTGGGAGGTGGGGAAATGGCTTGTTCTGGATGGGGTTGCACGCCCCTAGAAGAAGCAGGTCCACAACTTGGGGATACGCCTTGATCCAACATTGTCACTAGAGGCTCAGGTGGCCTCAGTGGCTAGGCATGCTTTTTTCCAGCTCTGGCTGGTTTGCCAGTTTTGGACCTTTTTGGACACAGATGACTTGGCCACAGTATTCCATGCTCTGGTAACTTCCAGACTGGATTTTTGCAATGTGCTCTACATGAGGCTGTGCTTGAAAGCAACTTGGAAACGTCAACTGGTTCAAAATGCAGCAGCCAGATTACTGGCTGGGGTTCCCTTAAGTATGCATATAGCCCGTTTTAAAACAGCTACATTGGTTGCCAGTTCATTTCCAGGCCCAAATCAAAGCGCTTACCTAGAGTTTAAGGTCCTAAATGACTTAGGCCCCAAATATCTGAAACACTGCGCCCTTCGCTACAGACCCTCTTGGGTGTTGAGATCAGCAGAGTACCTTTTGGTAATTCCACCACGCTCAGAAGCGCGGGGCGGGGGGTGGTGGCCTGGGAGGCTTTCTTTGTGGCCACCCCTAAGTTGTGGAATTATCTCCCCACTGAGGTGCTGCTGGCACCTTTGCTGTAGTTTTCAGTGAATGCTAAAGACACTTATTTTTACCCTGGCCTTTGACTCCCGAGATGTAGTTTTAGGACCCACCTTATTTTTTATAATCTTGTGATTTTATATTGCTTTTAACTGTTTTTAGTGATGTATTTTAAAATTGTTATAAACTGCCCTGGGACCTTTGGATAAGGGCAGGTAATAAAATAATAAGAAAACATTAAATTTCAGTTATAGCCATTATCACATTAGCCATATTAAAGGCTAATGTACAAATAAGGGGATGCAGAAGTGTGCTACTGTCCCACCACCGCCACCACAGGAGCTGTCTGGCCAAGCTTCCGCAGGTTAGAAGGTACCGTTGGCTGTGGAGCAGAGCCTCCTCTGTGTGATCAAGAGACTCACTCCCCTGCCAGAGCCTCCACAAAGTCCTCCTTCAAACCTTGGCCAAACGTGGAGGGGGCAGAGTCAGGGAGGTGCATGATATTGGAGGTGGGACCAAGAGGCATGGGCTCCTGTTAGCTCTTCCTACAGAAAACTAATGACTGAAAGGACTTATATGTGTAACCTTATGTGTTGGAGGTTCTGGAGGCATTGCCTGGAGCCTAGCCCTTGTCTGGCTCTTAAATGCTGCTGTGATTGAAGGGCTTCAGGGTTGCAGGCGATTTGTTTCAGTGTTTTGGGGTGAGTGGATCAACGGTCACTTTCTGCTCCTCTCCTTTCCGTGACCATTACTTCCTCTTTTATTTCTTTTTCTAGCTACTTGTAACTATTTCCAGGAGCATTTTTTCTTCTTTTGCTCCATCAGATTTGCACAAAAACAGAAAACTGCCCAAGCAAACCACATAAAAATTTCTACACCAGAGGCAGCAATCTGAAGTGTGCTGAGAAGTTACCTTTCTTTTCTACCTGCTAGTAAGGGTTCATCAGGAGTTTTGCCATTTATGTATTTCTGTTGATCCCTCAGATTTGTACAAGACTGGAAAACTGTATAAGCAAATGGCACCAGACAAATATCTATATTTATAATTTTTTGATCCCTCCAATTTGCACAAAACCAGAAAACTGTATAAGCAAATTTACAATTGCCTATGTACTTTTGCACAGTTCTTATGGGGGATTAAAAAAAATCCACACTGCCCTGGGGGTGCTTCATTGGCATAACAGAATCAACAAATTAGAAGGGGGGGTCAAACACAAAAGGAAATGCCTACTGGTATGAATGGAAAGACCAGTGTTGACACTTATATACAAATTTAAATACCTGTAGGTGTGCACTGCTCCAAATAGAGGGAAATGTGGATTAACAGCTAATACAGCCCAGAGAGTGGCTGTATACAGTACTATAGCCAGCAGATTTTTCGCATTCTGCAATATTAAATTGAAAATACCTCCATGCCATTCTGTTGCTTCCCATAAGCTCATTTTGAAACAAAATCTTACAAAATTTATAGTCCTGAACTCAGAAATACTTGCTTAACAACTCTCTGTATTTCATGGTGGTACACAAAACATTCAGAATCAAGAGTTCAAAGTGTAAAACGGGGGGGGGGGAATCCAGACCCATTGGGACTTTTTTCTGTCAGTGGTCTCATAATTTGTTGAATCAGCCATGTTCAAAGTACCTGTAATCCTATTACTGACCTTGCTCCACACTGACCTTCATCTTCTGCAGTTTAAAACTTAAAAAAATGCCTGGCTGATTTGTAATTAATTTAAGAAATTTAACATTGGAGTCTATGACAGGTCAGGCATGCTCAGAAAGAAAAAACTTGCAGCATTCTAAAAGCCAGACTAACAGCTGTTCGGCTTGGCTAATCAGGGGGCACACTCATGCCATACATTTATTCCACTTTTAACAGTCCTGGACTCCCCAACAGAATGCTCAGAGGCATGTTACCAAATTCTTCCAAGCTACACAGCAAGTGGACTGGACTGGACTGTGAACGACCAACCCAAATTGTTTTTGCATTTTGAGAAATTTGTAGGGCAGTACCGTACCTCAGAGAGGAGGTCAGGGCTCCTGCTCCCCTGGTACATTCACTATAGCTGCCCAATTTCCCTGCTTTTTGAAGTTTGATAGAAATATCTGTTGGCTATAGGTATGTCCTTAAACTACAAGGGTTTTTTGTGTCTTAGTGAATATGCTCAAATGTGGACATGTCCCCAGAGAAGACTGGAAAATATAAGAGCTATTGAGAAGAGCTATTGATTCATTTAAAAGTAACCATACTTGGTTTATTCTAATATATTAACTTGAATGAAATCCAGTGAAACAGCACATAGCCATAGGATAGGAATCTCTAGATCTGACCATTCAAGCTTTAAAATGGCTCTTACTTCCAGTTATAGATTGGGGAAACAGCCACAATGAGATAAGAATGGATGACCCATTGCAATAGTCATTCAAAACAGATTTGCCTTCACAGAATTTAATGTTCTGTGAACATGTAAGTACCACTTTTAAAAACCCACATACTCTTATATTTAAAAGCTAACTTTTATACACCAGCAGCATTTACTCAATCACTAAACAATCTATTATTTTGATTTCAGGAACAGGTCTTCCATTCTGCCTAGCTGCTCCTATAAGAAGAAAAGCTTATCGGAAGGAAGTATATTCTAACTGTGCTCGAAATTGCTGTTCAGATGAACACCTTGTTAATGATTTCCCCAACTGCTGTCGAGGCTGTAGTGTCTCATTCTCAACTATGACTACCTGAGTAGTGTCCCAATGTGTACAAAACCTTCAACACAAGAAGCTTGATTGAAATAATTAAAATAGTAAGTACGTGCACATATGGTGGAATCCAATTCAGAACTACCATTCATAGTACTGAACAAATTCTTCAACCAGTCTTGAAAACGCAACTCAGCCTCTTCTAAGTTGTCTCAATTAAATATTGGCCATTTTTCCACACAAGCTTCACAGAGAACATTTTTTATTTTTCACCAGAGCAAACCAAATAATCTATACAAAATGTTGTGCCTGGACCACTTACAGAAATTCTGTATTCAAATGATAGTTCATTGACATTTCTACCATTTAAGCAGCCTTGCACTGGATTAAAATTTAGATAGCCAAGAACCAGGAGATATTTGACATACTTTAAATGGGATATACAAGCCTTGTTTCAACGATCCCTTTATTTTTGTGTGTGTCTTATAGTTAAGTGGTCAAAAGATCAAAGGCAAAAAAAAAACAAGCAGCAGGCATTGAGAGCCAGCATGAGAGAACTACCTTGGCTGCTGCTGAAAGACATACACTACGTAGAAATGTCAAACTTACATAAATTTCAAGCCCAGAGCAAGTGACAACTGAACAAAACTTTAAAATTTATTCAACCCAGGTTTTAGTTCATATATAGCAAAGAACAGCTACCCAGTTATTTCAATAGACTTTATTGTAAAACAGTCAGGTCACAATACTACGTCCAGACCATTCTGCCAGTTACACAAGCTACAAATGCTTGCTTGACAGTCAAGGATCAGTTTTAGTAGCATACTTGAGAAGTGAATAAAAATCCATATAAAACAATATTCAAATAGTTTCCATAGGAACACAGATAAATGTGACCATCCTGTCTCCTAGTTGTCTATTCCATTACATTTACGCCACCCCGGCCTTTCAAAACAATTAAAAATTCTAGCAAAAATTAAGTTAATGGTCCCCAAAGCCCCAAAAATCCATTCCTAACCTTGCATGTTAGACAAAACTGTATCTATACATTAATGCTAGCTGAAGCACAAGCTGCTGGACAGTGTTCAATCCCACTTTCCCAGGCACAAGACAGTGGCAAAGTGACATCCTGCTCTTCCACCTCAGCTTGAAAACCTTGCTCCTTTATCTGTTCCATCAATTGCCTAATAAGGGGGGGAAAAGAATGAGTAAGTAATCTAGATATAATCAGCCTCTAGTAAGTTTCAAGTACACACATTAGCTTCCAAAATTACTGATTAGGCGGGACATTTATAGAACATGGCTGTGTGTGCACTCTGTGCTAATCTCTCACTAGATTCTGCTCATAAAAACAAAGCAGGATTGCAGCCAGTATAAATGATTCTCTTCTTCCTAGCCATGGAAAATTAATAAACCTTATTTTGAAATTGCTCATTGCTCATATCCTGAGGATATTTTTAAAATCATGCCAAGATTGTCAAACAGGTAAATTCTGCACTCAATATAGTTTCTGCACTTGCATGTAACTGTGAGAGAGAGTCATAATCGTAAAGCAAGTCTTCCAAACAAGAGCAATGATACCTTGTACTAGAGAAGACAGAGGAAAATTGGCCTGGTTCACCCAGAATGTTAAAATTATGGTTTAACGTGCATTACTGCTTCATTCCTCCCCCCAGCCTCCCTGGGGGAGAAAGCAAGCCAGTCTGGTTTGTTGCAAGGTGTGAACCCAGGCTCATGGTTTGTTTCCTCCATGAATGGAAGCCAAGGTTTGTTCTTGGCTTACCACTCATGGTCTGTTTAGAAGAAGTGAACCACAAATCTCCCTTCACAACTCACAAAAAAACAAACTCTGGCTTGTTTTCTTCCCCACGTGACAGTCAGATGTGGGAAAGGAGCACACATGTTAAAATAAACTATGGATTAAGAGTGCATGGAAACAAGGCGACTAAGTAATTTAGCCTACCAAAGAATCCCAATATGTTTTATGCACTTGGAGTTGTCCGAGTGCTCTTCTGCTCTTTTCAAAGTAATCTACATAAGCTTTTCTCAAACAGTGCTTTACGTACACTTTGCCTGAGTCACATTTAAGCGTGACCTTTATTAAAAGCAAAGTTAAAAAGCATAGAAGGAAGAATTACTAACCACGCTGGCCTTGACATCACATAGTGTATTGTTGGCCTCTGGAATCCATTGAAAGTAGAAGCGGCTGCCACAGTGTAGGCACCCATGTTTTCAAACAGCATCCAATCCCCAACCTGCAATTCTGGCAGCCCACAGCGCTCAACAATGCGATCCAGGCCATCACAGGTTGGTCCCCATATGCTGCAGGAATAGTATCTTTCATCTGGCTTAGGTCTCTGAAAATAGTTTAAATTTTAAGTAGTTACTACATACATACTGTCACAGCGCAGTTGTACAGTTGTGCATAAGATGGTCTTTGGAATTTGTTCCATTACTACATCATGCCAAGATCAGTTAGAGGTCTATATTATGCCAGCTCTGCAAGAACCACAACCTTTTATTTCTCTGGTATAGATAAATATACCAGAATAAGTATATGGGTTTAGGGGTAAAATGGGCTTAGGGGTAAAACTATGCTTTATATATAAAACAGTAAATAATAAAATACAACACACACACACCTTTTGCAAAACTGGTTTAACATGTGCATGATCATACAGGATGCAGTTAAAAGATCCATATACCCCATCATTTACATAGTACATAAGAGTTTTGTCATTTGGTTCTTCTTCATCTATTCAGGGGAGAAAAGGGAAGAATATTAGAATTGAGCAATTTGCTAGATATATACAGAAAAGCCCATTCCAACATTCTATCGTACTTTGCCATTACCATGAACACCAATCTAGGATAGTGCTACATTCACGGCCAAAGTCATCAGGAAGGTATTTAGCTCTCATTCGAGCTTTAATTTCACCCATATAAATGAATAGCTCTTGTTCACATTTTTATAGAGAAAGCAAAACATCAACTGCCCTCCACACCAACACTAATTGACTGCCACCCCCTTCAGGGGGCTCCCCCCCCCCAATCAGTTATGAGTATCACAGTGAAATCAAAGCTTGGAGTTATCAGCTAGATAATACATACCATCAGATCCAGTTTGCTCCTTTATTACAACTTTCTTTGCAATTACGTTAACAGCCAGTGTAAAAGCTGATGCAACATAGTATCTGCCAGGCTCCGCAATAATTCTCACTCCAGAATCAGAAGGAAAATACTTGTCCAAAGCCGGATTGATTACATTTGTTATCTTTTTTCAAAAAATATAAAAGTGGGTCATTACTAGTTAACCAATAGGAATACTGCATAAACAATGAGCTTTTAGGCAAATTGTGCAGAGGAATTCCACTGTATATCCCCTTTTCTTTAACCAGTTTTCACCAAGAAAGATACTGGCACTACATATTGGCTGCAAGGAACTGGTGGATCAGAATCCATCAAATGACTTCCTATGCAATTTGAACCCCCAATTTTACCTCTATAAAACCTTTTAGCGCTGTTTCAGCTATATACATTCTGACTGCTCAAATGAACTAGATGGGGAAAGATGGGTTTAGATTGCAATTCAAACCCCTTCTGCACTGGGGGGGGGCTGAGAATTGGGCAGAGATGTCCCTCCACCCAGAGTGACTCCAGCATCACTCTGTTGGTGTGGAGCTCCCAGCAGGGCCAGCTCCAGGCACCATAGCCCACAGATACCCTCCGATACAGGCGGTGCTGGGCTAACAAGCTTGCCCATGCCCCCCCACTTACCTCTCGTGTCATGTGAATGATGTGTCCACACAGCTCACATGCCTGCCAAGATGACGGCAGGGTCATCAGCCCCATAGGGAAGCCCCTGCACCATCTTGTGTGATGGCAGGCAGGCATGCACACACAGCATTCACACTGACAGGCAAGGTAGGCAGGGCATGTGTGCAGGCTTATTTGATGACTGCGCTGTCTGTATTGGGGGGCACCTGGGAGCTCCTTCTCCGTGTTGGGGTCAGGTTCTAGGACCCAACACTACCATGGATCACGGAATGGGAGCACTACCCTCCCACCCTAAAAAGGGGCTCCTTGGTCAGGGCCCAACCTGGCCACACTCTCTGGCTCCCAGTTCTATCCACAGTAGTCTGCAGAGAGCCCAGAACAGGGTGCTTTTGGAGAAGCAACAGGCTAAGCCAGCCCCACTGCCATCAATTGAGAGCACCAGGCTGGATCACTGCACCAGCTCCAGGCTAGCGCAGCAATGTAAATGCCCCTACTTCCACCCTAGTGTTAACAATGGGTTTGTGGATGCAGCAGTAGCTCTGTCCTTCCATCACGCTCTACCTCTCCTTATCAGGGTTTTGGATTGTCCTGCTCTCTCTTTACCCTGTCCACAAAAGCTAGTGTTATTTCATTTTACTGCATAACAGCGTACCATTTACAGTAGCTGCATAGTTCAAGACTAAGGTTTGTTATTTTGCAGCAAAACACAGAACTGGAACAGACATACATGGCAGAATTCCTGTAAGCACTTTTTCAAGGAGAACACTTTTGGTATTGTCATCTTAGCAGTACAGAGTATATACCATAGCAAGTAAACTTCTACTGTAAATTATGTATCCACAATGTCTCCCAGAACCTGATGCTGCTGTGCAGCAAACACTTTCAGCTTGAAAATTATGATGTAGATTGCTTCTCATTTCAAGTACATCAGGAGAGGCAAGGTAAAATTTCCTTCATAACGCGACTGAAATTATTATTCCTATTAAAGCTGTAACTCAGTACAAGTGGTTTTGTACTTGTAAACCGCTTAGAAACCACATTGATAATGAAGTAGTATGTATGTTTTTTAAAAAAATCAAGTTGCCATCAAACCTGGTGAGCTCACTCTAACAATATTCTAACCCAGGGGCCACAAACCCTTTTGGGCCCATGAAGAAACTGTCATGGGCACCACATACACACATACAGTAACCAAGCACATGCTGCAATCTGTTGTACTGGCTACAATACTTTCTATTGGGCACATATGTGCTCTGCTTATGACCCTTATATCAACATCTTTTGCCACATAATAGCGAAATCCCCTCCATGTCAGTTGGAAGAGGATGATGTCAATTGTAGTTCAACATCATCTGGAGAGCAAAGGTTGAAAAACACTGTCCCAAAGATTCACAAAGAAAGACAATTAGGGCTACATACCTCTTCAAACTTAAGTTTTACATCTTCAGAGCCAGGGAAACCACCACCAATATCAAGCAGGTACATGTTGAAACCAAGCTCAGCCTAAAATACAGAAATATTGATTAAAATGCTATTATTATTATACTTAATTACCCACCCTTCACCCTGATGTTACAATTTAAAACACATCCTTAAAAACAATTTTAAAAACTTACAATCACTAAGGGTTTGTGGACTAGTGAAGCAAACAAATAAGGATACAAACAATCCTCATAAACCACCGATAATTTGAACTAATCTAAGTTAGCTGTTTAGACCATGTAAGTATACCAAGTATTGTTGTTGCTGTTGTTATGTGCCTTTAAGTTGATTACGACTTATGGCGACCCTATGAATCAGTGACCTCCAATATCATCTGCCGTGAACCACCCTGTTCAGATTTTGAAAGTTCAGGTCTGTGGCTTCCTTTATGGAATCAATCCATCTTGTTTGGCCTTCCTCTTTTTCTACTCCCGTCTGTTTTTTCCCAGCATTGTTGTCTTTTCTAGTTAATCATGTCTTCTCATTATGTGTCCAAAGTATGATAACCTCAGTTTCATCATATTAGCTTCTAGTGACAGTTGTGGTTTAATTTCTTCTAACACCCAATTACAGTAGGGCCCTGCTTTTCGTCGTTCTGCTAATATGGCGGTTTTCAATTATAGTAGGGCCCCACTCATACAGCATTTGTTCTGCTTTTTTGGGTGTCATTTTACTGTCAGTGTTCCACTTTTCGGTGATTTTTGCTTTTCGGTGGGGGTCTGGAACCTAACCTGCCATATGAGTGGGGCCGTACTCTATTTGTCTTTTTTGCAGTCCATGGTATGCAAAAAGGTCTCCTCCAACACCACATTTCAAATGAGTTGATTGTTACTATATGAAATGCTCTTAAAATGTACTTACTCCCATATCAAAGACACAACGGGCATCAGAAATAGCTTGCACAAATGTCTCAGGATCTGTACAGCCACTTCCAACATGGAAACTACAAGAGATGGGTTAAGTTAGTGGGCAAGCTTTTTAATGAAGGCAAATTTAAAAGGCAGCAAGCACACCATTTCTTCTACACAGCATTGCTACTCACCTGACTCCGATAACATCAATATCAAGCTCTTTCGCTCGCTCAAGCAGCAACCTGCTGGTTTTTAGTGTGGCTCCAAACTTAACACTCAGGCGGCAAATTGCCTTTGAGTCATCTGTTGCAATGCGCAAGACCAGCCTAGAGAACATTTTAGAACCCATTGTAAGCACATTTGCTTTTATCTGTGAACACACATTTGTATTTGAACTATACTTAAGGCAAGTTCCTCTGAGGAATATAACATATACAGATTGTCATAAAATAGAGTGTCACGGGTTCTTACTTTGCTTTTGGATGGGCTCTTGCAACTTTCATCAGCTCAACTTCACTATCAAAAGTCATCATCTGCACACCATTATTTGCAGCATGCTTAATTTGAGAGACTTGCTTGCATGGATTTGCATATATTATACGCTCTGGAGGCACACCAGCACTCTGGACCAGCTGTATTTCAGTCTGAAAAAGAACAATTTATTAGTTCACACTCTATTCACCAGAAACGCTTTGTCCAGAAACAGACAACTGGAATCAAAGGCAAATAATTTAATTTCTAACACACAGTATTTAAGCAAATCATTCAAAAGTCAGACACTTACTTTACTGGCACAATCAAATCCTGCCCCAAGAGCAGCCAGAGTCTTCACTATAGCTATGCTGTCATTACATTTGACGGCATAGAAAGGAGATACCCTAGGGAGGGCTTTGTACCATCGCAAATGTTTTTTGAGAATATCCCCAAGGTCAGCAACATAAAATGCATCTTTGTCATCCTGGGGACAAAGAAAACATTTATCAGCCAATATACAGTTGCCTACTGTTGATATTACAACAGCAGTAAGAGTAAGTTTAGTATAAAACATTTTTAAATAGTTAAGCTATCTGTCATACTCACTGAGGAAGAAACTTCATTTATTTTTTGGTCTACAATATCCTTTGCAGTAAAGCCTTCATCAAGGAAAGTAAAATTGAATTCTTCACCACTGAAGTCATTCATCTTGCTTGATGTTCAGTTATGGCACCAAAGAGATTTTCAATGAAAAACTGTGAAAACATAGAAAAGAGTTTATTCGCTCTCCCTTCCATCACAGTCAAAACAGCCGCTTAGCAAGCCAACTTTCACAACCTGACTAAGATGCAATTTTGAAGGAAACTACTTCTAGCTGTGCTTCTAGGGAGAGTCTCCAGGAAAGCAAGATCTTGAAATAGGAAATCAACCCTTATGCCCGTTAGCAGTCACCATAATGGTGAAGTGATCTGAATGAGAAAAGGCTTTTAGGTTTCTACCACATTTATGCCAGATTGTGTCTTTTAAGGAAATCAGACATAGGAGGAGCCTGAATAAACCAGTACCAAAAAGACTGAACTTTAGTGAATTTCACATTGACGTTACAATAGGTACTAGTAGGAAGACAGCGCCAGAACTTCCTATGTTTGCCTGTTGTTTCCACTAGTAAAGAAGAAACCTGCTTACAGGTGGACATAGGCAGTACAACTTAGTAATTTGTACCTGTTTCTGCCATTCTGCAGTTTTCTCAGGTGACTTGATCAGCCTCAAGTTCTCCATGGAGTTTTTAATGAAGCTATTAAAAAAGCCAACTGAACTGTCACTTGAGAATTTCATCTGGTATTGCTTTGACTCAACTAAAGGGGGAGCCTAGACTATGGGGGGGGGAAAGAAGCATGTGTGAGGCACTGAGAATACAGCTGCCAAACACATAGTCTATGTTGGTCATTCAGAAGGAGTCTAAGTATACGGTAGGGCCCCGCTTCCCAGCGCTTTGCTTCCCGGCGTTCCGCTAATGCGGCGGCTTTCATTCCCCGTTTTAAAGCTGATTTGGCGTTTTTGCAGCATTTTCACGCAATGCGCCCCATTATACTCAATGGGGTTCCGCTTTACGGCGATTTCCACTTTACGGCGGGGGTACGGCAGGCACACAGGCACGATGGAAAAAAACTGGTTGACAGAAAAATGAAGGAGAGGAGGCACTCTGCACCAGGTGGAGGTTACAGACTGAGGATCAAGAAGCAGCCTCGTGCACTGATTTTGTGCACTAAAGACAGCCTGTTTCTTTACTCTAGCACTACAGATTTAAGGCTGCATGACTTAAGCATGCGCCATTAAAGACAGTGGGACTTTTCCAAGTAAATATGCATAGCAACATGCTGCACATGCTGTAATCCTGCTGTCACTCCAAATGAATAACAGCACACATTTGCACACAACTTGCTGATAAAAAGCACTATAAAGCTAAATGATGGCATTAAACAGCTTGATCCTCTCTGGTTCAGTGTGATGCAGGAAACCTGCAAGAAGACCTGCAGGGCATAATGTTAAAACATCCCTGCCACGTCCAGGCTCTTAACAGTGAACAGCAGATGTAGAGATCCCAGGGGATGAAAGGCATAATTGGGAACAAGGCTACTAATGCAACACAGAAGCAACATGCTGTTGTGCCAGCACAGCCTCTGTGCACAATTCTCCAGCCCAACCTACTTCAAAGATGGATAAAAAGCAATTTATGCAGGAATTCACAGATACATTCTACCATGCCATTAATGAAACAGTCACAGGAAATAGAGAATGGCATTGTAAAAGTCTCAAAGAGACTAAACAAACATAAATATAAAATAAATAAAAGGAGTATAATGTTTTATATTTAATGAGCTAAATTATTTATTGATTTTAATTGCATAAACAAACAATGCTTTACTGTTTTTTGCAATTCTTCCATTGTAAGCAACTTTGGGAGGATCTATGATCTTGAAAAGTAGCACAGAAATAATTTAAACAAATGAAATACAACAATGTACATGTCAGAAATAAAACTCAATTTCCCATTTATTATCAAGGAACCACAAAATAGTATCACTAAAATTATTAGTTGTGCTTGAATTCCTTATTCTCATGCTGCTCAGTCTACTACTTGACCCAAGATTTCCATATCTGAAATCCCCATTCACAGACTGGAAGGCAAAGAGAACAGATGAGAGAATGTCTAGGCTAGGAATAAAAAGTACCACAGATTGACATTACTAACATGACAGCACGCACAAATGATTTTAGAATGTATTTGCTGCAATCTCTATTGAACCACAGTGAAACAGCTAAGATTCTGTAATACTGAATGCTTTTTAAATATTTGACCCATATTTTGAAAGTGCATCTTAGCAACCAACCAAGAATACTGAAAAACAGTAATTTCACCAAAGAGGCATGGTAAGCAAAATTTTAAACATACCTCTATTGGCTCAACCTTTTTCTTTTTTTAATTACAGCTGTCCTTGCATCAATTCTTTTTAGCCTGAATTCTAAGCGTAACTGGAGGCATGTTCACCAGTATCAATAGACTTCCAATTATATACCCAGAGAGCTTCGGCTATGGGGCGGTATACAAATGCAATAAATAAATATAATCACAACAGACTATGAACTCCGGTAAAATTCCCATGGTGGACAAACCCAACGTAAACTGAACATATCACTTTTTGCTGTAGATTCTAACTTCTTATCAAATATAATAGAACAACAGACATTCAGATATGCGTGTGTACACATACTACTTCAAATACAAAAGAAGCAAAGCCTTTATGTAAAACATTCCAAGCAAATCCATACTGCATTTTAAGATGTATTCCTTAAAATAACCCAAACTGAAGTATTTCCCTACCCTTCCCAATAGCATCACATATGCTTGCTCAACAGCTATCATCAGCACCATCAGTTAAATCACTAAATATTCCTAGACCTGTAGAAGTCACTGTTTACAGCAATAAAATTAGCACAAAGGCCCTATTTAGAAGAAAGGCCAGCCATAAGCTGAGGTGATTCACATTTGAAAAATGTTGTTTACTAGCCATCTCCTTTGCA
This sequence comes from Rhineura floridana, assembly GCF_030035675.1. Lineage (NCBI taxonomy): Eukaryota > Metazoa > Chordata > Lepidosauria > Squamata > Rhineuridae > Rhineura > Rhineura floridana. The sequence continues at coordinate 34,655,989 of NC_084483.1, read as the reverse complement.
GTCTATACCTAGCCATCTCCTTTGCAGTCTATACCTAGCCATCTCCTTTCCAGCCTTCAGCTGAGTAGCAATGGGGATGGCAGCTGTACACCAGACAGACAATTTGTGCAACCCAAGCAGGGCCTCCCTGCGCCCTGCCTTGCACGTGTCTGTCGCCACTTTTGCCAGATCTCCTAGCAAATGCTGTTGAAGCAGCTCAGGCTTTGTCTGCTTTTTCTGCACATGTGTGTGCATGCCAAAGACGGCCAAGTGCTACCTCCTCCTTCTCAAACTGACACAGTTAACTGTGGCAGGATGTGAAGGGGTGGAGCAGAGATATCAAGAACAGTGTTGTATCTGCAGTGTCCTTTTATATTGAAGAGGAGACGAGGGAATGGGTTGGCCAAGTCTGTGGCTGGGTAACCCAGTTCGGACTGACTTCTTGAGCTCATGGCATCAGGAGTGCCAACTTTCAGGACGGAAATAAATTCAATAGGCAACATCCCAACTTCTCATTCTCCATGTGAGACTTCACTTGATCACCAGCTGTTCGGGCTAGCAGCTGCCCCGTTATTTCAGCTTTCAGTTTTTTAAGATTTTCCCCACCACCACGACCCCCTTGTTCCAGTGCTTTTGCCGCAATGAAACTGAAAAGGAGCAACCACCGCAGTATCGTCTCTACGGAAGAACAGCCAGCACTTTCAAACACAAACGGATCTCTATCACCTCCCCCCCCCCGCCCCAGAAAAGTAGTCATCCTCTTTACTGCTCTTTATCAGAGCAATGAGGGGGGGGGGCAAAACAAAAGCGTGGGGTGGGCGGGCGCTTAGAACAGAACTTTCAACATGTGACTATTAAGGCAGAGCCTCATCAGCCCCCAAATTAACACCAAGCCTTGTTTGGGGAGAGGAATAAATTGTTTCCGAGCACGATTATTATTAGAATCTCAGTGGGATGATTCTATTTGTTTAGTTATTTAGGATATAGTCCTTTTTAAGAAAATGGGGCGAAAATGAACAAGGGTATTTTTTTTTTTTAAAAAGCTAAAAATCCAAGCCGTTAATCAAAAGAGCGATGGCGTCTGGGAAGTTTTTACAAACATTGTTTTCACCTTAAAACCCACATTCGTCCTTAAATCTCGTCCTGAGGCTCCCTTTGCCTTCCACGCCACAACGCCGAAGTGGACACCCTCACTCCCCCCCAGATCGACCGGCCTGGCCTGCTTGTTTCTCTTCCACCCACCCCGTCCACGTGGCCAACTGCCTGTTTAGGCCGGTCTTCTCCCTTGCTCACCTCAGTGTGTTGTAGCGGCGGCAGCAGCTTCTTGTTCTTCAGCGACAGCAGCAGCAGCCTCTTCTACCCTGCGCGGCAGCCGGTGGGGATCAACGGGCGGGTTAGCCTGTCCCGTCACGCTCCCTGGTCTTGGAAACCACCGGCTACTATCCGAGAAGGGGCCGGAGCTGGTCGCCGCCCACCGCCGCGCAGGATAGCAGCTGCTGCTGCTGCTGTGGCCGCTTCAGCGTCTTCGCCTGACAAAGCCTTGAGAGCGCCGCAGAGCCTGTATTTATAGGCCCGTCCTCGTCTCCATGACAACACACCAGCTCAAACCAGCCCCGATCGGCTACGACCGGGCCGCAGCCTTCGCCAACCGCTATTATGACGTCAGGCAAGCGGTGGCGAACGCGAGCGTGGCAAGCCAGGAGATATGAGATCCTCGTCCCCGCCCCTCTTCAAAAAAAAAGAAAAAAAGGGGGAATGATTGAAGGAGGGAGGGGGGAAATGACAAACGCCCCTCACGCTTCCACGTTCATTATTAGAATTCTCCAAGGAGGAGGGGGGCGGGGAGCAAGAGTGGTGGAAGAGTTCAACACATGGGGCTCATTGTAGACATTTAAATTAATGAAATGTTAATAGTAATTTTTCTTAATGGTTTATTTGTATTTCACCTTGTTATTTGAAACAGCCCCTGGAAGCTCTGCTGTAATCAGAATCTTTTAAATAAATAAATAAAAAGAAGGCAAGGCGCTGAGCGGTTTGAGACAGTCATTGCTGCCAATCCAATGATGCAGTCCAGTCGGCAGCAACATTTCACCCGTTCCGATTAGAGGATTTGTCAGAGGAACAAAAAAGAGAAGTTGTAACTGGAGAGTTAAAAAGGAAAGCAAAAAGAAAAGCCATACATCTTGGCTAGAAAATGAAAAGGGGCTATATTTGTATGATGGTAATGAATCCCCACACAGCCGTGAAGCTCCCTGGGTGACCTTGGGCCAATCATTGCCTCTCAGCCCCAGAGGAAGGCAATGGTAAACCTCCTCTGAATACCGCTTACCATGAAAACCCTATTCACAGGGTCGCCATAAGTCGGGATCGACTTGAAGGAAGTCCATTTCCATTTTTCAATGCTGTTGTTGCGACTCACCTGAAGTCCGGCTGTCACCCTGGTATTGGGTCCCTGACCCACCTGTTGATGAAGACCAATGTTTACAATCCTTGGGACTTCATTTGCTTTGCTCCTCGCTGCGCCATCCTTCAGTAAGCCCTCCCCGCCCCCCTTCTCTCTACCTCTCCCTTAGCTGCTGCCTTTCCTATGGCTGTTTAGTGGTACCATTCAGAGTGGAAATTAGGCAAGACAGGAAGAATACAAGCAGGACTTCAGCAATAGCTTTTCAGGTGCTCCTTGCGCAACAGCCGCTTTTCAGCTTTCTCAGCAAAAAGGTTAGTCATGTCACGTGCTCCATGCGCAGGAAGCAATGTCGTGGGTTTGGGCCTAAAGCAATGCCAATCACTTTAAACTTCAAATTGGAACAAGCAGTTTGTGGGCCTTGAAGAATTTGCACTCAAGAATTTTTCATTTAGCTAGAAAAGAAGAGGCCAAAACATTTTGGGCATTATCTTTAATTGGCCCCACTTGGGTTGTTGTTGATTTGTAAGCATTCAAATTACACAGAAGTTCTTTTTTTATTATTAAAAAAAATTGTTCCAGAGAAAGCATTCTGTGCAAGATTAAACTTTAGTGTTATACCCTAAGCCCTAGGGTTACAAATAATATTTTATTCAGAAAGGAATTTTAAAAAGGCTACTGTGTAACTTGAAAACTCACAAGACTAGTACAGCACATGTTAGTTATATTAGCTGTCTAATATAAAAGGGCATCTGAACCACTTGACAGAAATCTGGTATTGGACCTTGGGTTGCCTGAAATCACTTTACTTTCTGAGTTCCCATAATTTTTATACAGTTCATAAAAATCCACTGCCTACTCACAGCTCATAATTCACACACACATGGAATGCAAGATTTAAAAAGTCCAACCCTTCATGATGCTGCCATTCATCAAAAATATAGATCTTTTTTTTTTTCAATAATTTTTATTCAGATTTTCATAAAACATACAAGACAAAATCATAAAACATTCAAAGACAAAAAACAAAATCAAAAATAGTTAAACAAAAAGAAAAAAAGAAAAACAAAAAACAAAAATAAAAAATAAAGAGTAAAATATTGACTTCCCATTTGTCAAAGATCAAATCAGTTATAAGTCTATAATATATAACAATCCTGTCTCTTAAGTCATATTATAAAATCACTTTCCTCCAGTAGTTATCTTACTTAATCATCAAATCTCATAAACATTACTTTATTCTTTCCACAAAAAGTCAAAGAGAGGTTTCAATTCTTTAAGAAATATATCTATCAATTTTTTTTTCCAGATAAGCATATCGATTAATCCATCTCATTACTAATTATGATAATCTTGTTGTCATAACCATAGTCAAAATAAACATTTCAATTAATCCATCACATCAGAATCTGTTAGGTTCAGTAATTTCAGTAGCCATTGTTCTATTATCCCTATTAGTTCCATTTTCCATCTTCCATCTTCAGTAGTCTTGTTAAGTCCAGTAATTTCAGTATCCAATCTTCCATTATCAGTATTCCATAATAATCTTGCTGTCAAAGCCATAGTCATATAGTAAGAGTCTGATGGGAATTACCTCTATCCCAAATATTTTCTTGCCATCCATTCTGAATAGGTTGCTGAAATACTGCTGTAAAATCATATCTCTGTTCTTTTTTTCAAAATACACTGGGTCATCTCTTGAAAGTTTTTCCATTGTCACATGGCTGCAGTTAATTCCATAGATTTTCTCTATATTGGGCTCCATCACATCATTCCAGTCCAGAAGATTATCCATGCCATTGATAACTTTATCTCTAGAATCTTCATTAATTTCTTCAGAGATAACATTGAGTTCCAAACAATATATTTTATTTCTAAAGTCCATAGACTCCAAATCTTGTTCCTGTTCCACGTTTGTCCTGTGTCTCCAAACAATAAATTTTGTTTCTAAAGTCCATAGACTCCAAATCTTTTTCCTGTTCCACGTTTGTTCCAATCTCCGGGGTCTCCTCTCTCACAGGGACCCCTTCCAGGGTCACCTCTCTCACAGGGACCCCTATATCTTTAATCTCCTGCTTCATTTTACTCAATTCAATTTTCAGCTCCTTACAACCCTGTCGCAGGTTTTGTTTCGTTATCTCAATCTCATCCATTATTTTCTGAAACATAGTTATTTCCAGCTTCTCAGCCACTTTCTTAATTGCCATTTTAAAAGAAAAATATAGGAAAACCACTTCTTATTTCAGCAACAATTGGGTTAATACTCCAAACTTGGTGACATCACAGTATCTATATAGATCAAGATTTTTATAGGACTTCACCATGAAAATCAGTTTCAGTATTTCACGTTACTGCAGTGGAACAAAAATTTAGATCTGAGGCACAGAGCCACATGGTTTTTACAGACAAGCCACACAAATCAATTTTCTAATCACAGAACACATCATATGTAGGCTTTTGAATTATAATACAGTGCACATCTTATTTTCATCATGTGATCTAGGGGCACGGATGTAAGCTATGATTAGATCAGCAGTATCCAACTTTTTTTAATACTTGCCAAAACTGGTGAATACAGCATTTTCGCCACAGGATAAAAAAAATTAACTGTGTTTTTGAGTGTAGAAAAATATGCAATAATGTTTTAATTATTTATTGATAGAATTAGTGAGAAATCTGACATGCATTTTCATTTAGCAGTGCAGGGGAATCAGGCATAAGATCAGTTAGACTACATACCAACTCCATCTCCACATTTTCATCCAATATCTGCAACCTATATTTTGATTTCACCATTTTAACCATGGAAAAAGTTGATTCACAGAGCCACGCCGAGCCAAAAATTGAAAACAGCTTTAGAATAACTTTAGTTAGGACCGCGGACTCATTTTGATTTAAAATACGAGTCTACATCGTAACAACTGAATCATCTTTCAGAAGCTGAGTGCTCTGAAGTAAAATTGCATCTGTCTCAAAAAGGTGCCTTTCCAAAGAAAAAAGCCTCACAAGCTCTTGAGATAATTGATAATTGTAGATGTCCTTAGAAATTGATCTTGCATAAATTCAAAACAATTCTGGACTTTTCAAAATCAGAAAAGCGTATAGGACCCAAGGATGAACCTGTGATTGCTAAGGGTGGAAGGTGGACACGTTTTTGAACTGGTACATGTGTAAAAGAATTTTATTAAAATTTTAATTTAAAAAATAGGTGGTAGAAGTAAAGCACCAATTTGCCACAGATCAATAGCATTTCACCACATGTGGCGAGTGGAGACTGTGTTAGACACCAAGGGATTATATGATGGAAATGAAACATCCTATTGATATGAGGATATACAAGGATTCCTTTCCTTAAGGCTTAGATCTGGATTTTTGTGCCATGGCACACTACAATTTAATCAGTCTGTGTTTTCCATGAGCAGATAGTAACTGTGATTAGCTGATGACTGTCTATGGGTTGTATTCAACAAAGTTGTCCTGTTAGCATAAGGAATGCAAAACAGACACAACACTTTTCTTCTTCTTCATGGGGCCCATAAGGAGGCCCATAGGACACCAGTGCAATAGGAGTCTCCCCACTTATCCTTCATTGTAGACTATGTTGTACAGAATACATATAAGGGACAAAAAGAGAAGAATGAATCTAAAAGGGAAAGAAAAATCAAGAACGCAGCCTTAAATACCTTGCTGATAGCCAATCCACACTGTATATTTAATGCAGTCGTATACCACTTTAACAGTAATGGCTTCCTCCAAAGAATTCTGGGAACTGTAGTTTAAGAGTGCTAAAAGTTGTTAGGAGACCCCTCACACAGCCACAATTCCCAGCACCTTTAACAAACTACACTTCCCAGGATTCTTTGGAGCAAGCTGCAGCTGTTCAGTATAACAGTTGTATGGAGTGGATGTGATCTAAATCCATGACATTTATCAGTCCTGGACCAACTATTTAGGCAATGAGTTTATTAAGGGTGCTGGGAATTTTAGCTCTATGAGAGGTAAGCTACAGTTCCCAGGATCCTTTGAGGAAGGCAATTTTTCCATGTTCACAACCAATATATTTATATCCATATAGCTTCAACGCAAAGCTCATTTTTGGCCAAAGTGAGGCCTTTGGTTTAACTCCGCTGTTCAGTATTACATGCGTAAGGTTGTTTGTCTGACTCTGTTGGTAATGGGGAAACTCAAGTTAACAAAATATAACAAAATCTTAAAATAAACTATCTGAAAGAAATATGGTCATTCACATTCAGGATCCAATTCTGTTTCAGAGAAAGTACACCTCAGTGCCACATTATATTCAAGGGAAACTGTGAATATGTAAAAGACAATGTAAAACTACGTCTGCCTGAAGATGGGGGCATCAGTATTCAATTTGGTGTATATGTCCAGGACATAAGTAGACATTCCAAACCAAAGCTCAAATCCCTGTACTGGTTTTCAGAAGCGCTAGGGGAGAAGCCCTATTTTATTATTTTATATGGTATTATTTTTTGCTTGAAAATATATACTTTGGCCAAGTAGCTCAACATAAGGTTTAAAGGTAATGGGTGAATAGAACATGACAGTAGAACATGCCGTTTGTAAGCAAGAACAGGGTTCTCTTGACACGGGTAACTCTTCTGGTTAGTGCTGGTGGGAGAGGACATCTTCAGTCTAATTTGGGAATAGCAAGGGTGATCTTCTAACGAAAGGTAAGAAAGGAAGAAACATTTTTGATATGCTTGGGTGATTGGTGCATTTAAAGGTCTAAAAGTTTAAGAACAATACACAACTCCTTTTGTATTTAAGGTGAAACCATGTAGGGGTTGAACAGGTGATGTCAAATGTCAAAGTGGTGTTACTTTTCCTGTGAATTTCTGGCTCTTAAAACTAGATTAAATAATGCAAAAACACATAAATACAGCACAGTGTGCTTAATTCACACACTGTTTTGATGTTTGCAGTGTCTGGATTTCCCTGAAGTAGAATCAAAAGGGATGTGGGGGAAGGGGGAAGCTGGGTACATTGAGTCCTCCTGACAATCGTTTGCCCTTTGTTTACATTTCCACGGCTACCAGATCCTCCCTTCATTGTAGAGGACACACTGCTTCTTTGTTAGGAGAGAGACAACAGGTGACACATTTACTGGGCCACTTTCTTTGGGGGAAAGTGTGTCAAACATCCTCCTGGGGGCAGTCTGTACAGGAATTCAATGTGCAGCTTAACACTATGGCAAATAACTTTCTCACCAATTTCTTTATTTCTTCCACATTTATCCAATCCCATTGTTTCTCCAAGGATCTCTTGATGGCATACATTGTTCCTCCCCTCCCCCCGCTTTATCCTCACAGCAGCCCAGTGTGGTAGGTTAGGCAGAGAAATAGTAGTGACTGGCCCAGGGTCACCCAGCCTGGTGTATCAGGCTAATGGCCCATCTAGTCCAGCATCCTACTCTCATAGTGGCTAACCAGATGCCTATGGGAAACCCACAAGCAGGAGGACCTGAGTGCAAGAGCGCTCTCTCCTCCTGTAGTCTCCAGCAACTGGTATTCAGAAGCATGCTGCCTCCAATCATAGAGGCAGAACATAGCCATCAAGGCTAGTAGCCAATAGCCATTGATAGCCTTTTTCTCCATGAATTTGTCTAATCCTCTTTTAAAGCCTTCCAAGTTGGTGACCATCACTGCCCCCTTTGAGAGTGAGTTCCATAGTTTACCTGTGTGCTGCGTGAAGAGGTATTTTCTTCTATTTGTCCTGAATCTTCCAGCATTCAACTTTATTGGATGTCTACAAGTTCTAGTATTATGAGACAGGGAGAAAAATTTCTCTGTATCCACTTTCTCTGTGCCATGCATAATTTAATACACTTCTATCATGGCACCTCTTACTCACCCACCTTTTCTCTAAATTAAAGAACCCCAAATGCTGCAACCTTTCCTCATAGGGGAGTCACTTCATCCCCCTGATAATTTTGGTTGTGCTTTTCTGAACCTTTTCCAACTCTAGAATACAGTAGGGCCCCGCTTTATGGCGCTTCGCTAATGTAGCAGTCTCAGTTAGACACAATTAGACTAAAGCCCCACTCATACGGCGCTTGTTCCACTTTTACAGCAGTTTTTGGGTGTTGCGCGCCATTCTATTCAATGAGTTCTGCTTTTCGGCGGTTTTTGCTTTACGCCGGGGGTCCGGAACATAACCCGCCATATGAGTGGGGCCCTACTGTATCTTTTTTTGAGGTGAGGCATCCAGAACTGTAAACAGTATTCTAAATGTGGTCACATCATAGATTTATATAAAGGCATTATGATATCAGCAGTTTTATTTTCAATATCTTTCCTAATGATCCCTAGCATGGAATTTGACTTTTTCGCAGCTGCTGCACACTGGGTTGACGTCTTCGTCGAGCTATCCATTATGACCCCAAAGTCTTGTTCCTGGCCAGTCACCGCCAGTTTTCAGACCCCATGAGTGTATATGTGACATTAAGAATTTTTGGCCCAACATGCATTATTTTACATTTGTTTACATTGAATTGCATTTGCCATTTTACCACCTGTTCACTCAGTTTAGAGAGGTTATTTTGGAGTTCTTCACAAACCCTTTGTGTTTTAACAATTTAATATCATCAGCAAACTTGGCCACCTCACTGCTCACCCCTAATTCATTTATGTACTAGTTAAAAAGCACAGGTCCCAGTGTCGATCCTTGGAGGACTCCACTTTCCAGGGCATTTTTAAAGGAATTACTGGGTGTCCTTTTTTTAAATTGAAATTGCTTGCACATGGAAGCCTCTCTACCATGCACAATCCCTGACATTTGGATTGAGGCAAAAGTGGTTCAAACTGAAACGGGGGGGGGGGAGAGTGAATACGACTTTGCAAATCCATTTACACAAGCTACTAGCCTAGCAAAATTCTTACTAGCCTGCCAACCCAGCAGTAAATACGTTAATTAAAAAGTAAATTAAAATTAAAAACTGCTGCTTTTGAACCACAACCTGCTGTACCATAATTCTTACAAAACAAAAAAGAACAAAGATACAGAGAATCAGACATAACAGTGTATAGGGAGAAAGATTTTATTAAGACGTTTTTAGAAAGACTGGTGGTTTGTAAGAACTCTAAGAATTATTGTGTAATGTTTCCCTATTTTCTACTGTTTCTATTCAATTCCACTGAAATTTCATGCCTGTAGTCATTGTCTCACTGGCTCCCAATTGGAATTTGTATTCTTGGTCCATCAATTAGATGTTGTGTGTACATTTGTGTGCACTGGGTGTCCAAAATCTAGGACTGGGTGTCCATTTGGACACATAACTATTACTTTAAAAATACCTTGTCACTTTCAATATCCCTCCATTGGGAGATCTGTCAGTTTTATTCCAATTCTCTGCTTTCTGTTTCCTAGCCAGTTCCTGATCCACTAGAGGACTTCTGCTCTTATTCCCTGACTGCTAAGTTTACCCAAGAGTCTTTGGTGAGGTACCATGTCAAAAGCTTTTTGAAAGTCCAAGTACACTATGTCAACTGGATCGCCTCTGTCTGTACGCCTATTGACACTCTCAAAGAATTCTAATAGGTTAGTGAGACAGGACTTACCTTTGCAGAAGCCATGTTGACTCTACTTCAGCAAGGCGTCTTCTATATGCTTGGTTATTTTATCTTTGACAATGCTTTCCACCAGTTTTCCTGGAACAGATGTTACACTAACTGGCCTGTAACTTCCAGGATCCCCCTGAATCCCTTTTTAAAGATTGGTGTTATATTGACCACTTTCCAGTCCTCAGGTATGTATGTGGATCTGAGGGACAAGATGCATATTTTGTTTAGGAGCTCAGCAATTTCACATTTGAGTTATTTGAGAACTCTCGGGTAGATTCCATCTGTACCCAGTGATTTGTCAGTTTTTATTTTGCCTAATAGACTTAGGACTTCATCTCTCATAATCACTGTCTGCCTCAGTTCCTCAGACTCCTTTCCTGCAAAAGTTAGGTGAGGCACAGGGATCTGCCCTATATCTTCTGCTGTGAAGAGATATGCAAAGAATTCATTCAGCTTCTCTGCAATCTCTTTATGCTCTTTAAGCACACCCCTGACTCCCTTGTCATCCAAGGGTCCAAATGCCTCCGTAGACCACCTCTGCCACTAATGTATTTAAAGAATTTTTTGTTGTTGGTCTTTATGTTTTTAGCAATGTGCTCCTCAAATTCTTTTTAAGCATCCTTTCCTGTCTGCTTCCATTTCATTTGGTAAAGTTTGTGTTTCTTTTTGTTCTCCTCATTTGGACAAGACTTCCATTTTTTTGAAGGAAGCCTTTTTGCTACTCATAGCATCTTTGACTCTGTTTGTTAACCACACTAGAATCCGTTCTGGTGGTACCTTTCCTGATCTGCGGTATATACTCCAATTGATCTTCTAATGTTGTGTTTTTAAACAACTCCCAAGCATTTTGGAGTGATTTGAACCTCCTAACTTTGCCTTTCAACTTTCTTTTTACCAATCCCTTCATTTTGGGGAAATTTCCTCTTTTGAAGTCAAATGTGACTGTGTTGGATTTTTTTGGCAATTGGGCATTTACATGTATATTTAATTTAATTTAATTTAATAGCGCTGTGGTCACTGCTCCCAATTGGTTCGACAACACTTACATCTCACACCTGGTCCTTGGCATCACTTAAGATTAAGTCCAGAGTTGCCACTCCTTTGGTCAGTTCCATGACCAACTGTTCTAGGGCACAGTCATTTAGGTATCTAGAAATTTTACTTCTTTGTTGTGACTGGAACCCATATGTAGGTAATCTATGTCAGGGTAGTTGAAGTCATCCACTTTTGGATACTTCCTTGATTTCATTTGTCATTTCAAGATCAGGAGAATGAGAGCATGTCCCCAGTACTAAATTGCTCTTGGGGCCCGATACACCACCCACAACAATTCTATGGAAGAGTCTGCCCCTTTGGGGATTTCTATCTTGCTGGACCCAGTGCCCTCTTTGACTTACAGACTGACACTACCTCCAGTACATCCTTCCCTGTCCTTCCTATAGCATTTAAATCCAGGGATAACTGTGTCCCACTGGTTCTCTCCATTCCACCAAGTTTCAGTTATGCCTGCTATATTCATGCTGTCCTCTAAGACCAAGCACTCCAGTTCTCCCATCTTGGCTCGGAGGTTTCTAGCATTAGCGTATAAACACTTGTATACATTGCTGCTCTTCAAATGTTGCCGGCATTTGTGTTTTGGCATATGGTGCTTTGGTCTCTCTGAATAGCTATCCTGTGCCCCTGCACTCTCAAAGCCAAGTTCTATGCCTCCTCAATTTAAATTTCCATCATTTTTTTCATCTTCATCCCAAGGGGGAGATTTGTTTGGAACAGGAATCTCCTCAGGTTCTGTCGGCTTTCTTCCCACAATTAGTTTAAAAGCTGCTCCGCTATCTTTTTGATTTTAAGCGCCAGCAGTCTAGTTCCATCTTGATTCAAGTGCAGCCCATCCCTTTCATACAGGCCCATCTGGTACCAAAATGTTTCCCGTTGCCTAACAAATCCAAACCCCTCCTCCTGGCACCATTGTCTCATCCACGCATTGAGACTACAAAGCTGTGCCTGTCTAACTGGCCCTGCACATGAAACCAGTAGCGTTTATGGGAAAGCTACCTTGGAGGCCCTGGCTTTTAGCATCCTTCATATACCTAGCAACATAAATTTTGTTTCTAAGCCCTCATAACTATATTTCCTCATGTCACTGGTGTCAACTTGCATCACAAGCACTGACACCTTCCCAGCACTATCTATCAAACTTTCTAGATGGCGGGCGACAACTGCAACCTTCGCTCCAGGCAGGCAAATCACATTGGGTCTGCAACACCCATCACGCTCCCCATTATTTATGTTCCTAATGATCAAAGTACCCACTGCCAGGATCCCTCCAGCCCTCGGAGGTATCCTCAGCACGAGAGGATATCTGCTTGTTCCCCAAGAAATGGGTCCCTTCATATTCCTCAGAGTGACACTTTCCTTCCCTGAGACCCTCAATCTCCATGATAGCAAAGGAGCGATCATCCCGGGAGTGGGATACAGCTATAATGTCTCTGAAAGCCTGATTCAGCAACCTCTCTGCCTCTCTCAGCTTTTCCAGGTCAGCCACCTTGGCCTCAAGGAAACGAACTTTCCCAGAGAGCCAGGAGCTCATTGCAGCAAGGGCACACCCACAACTTCTGTCCAACAGGCAGATAATCATACATACGACAGACAGTGCAACACACTGGAAAGTCCCCACACCCCTGCTGGCTTCCTACCTGCGGAATCGTTTTTGTTGAGTTAATATATAGAGTAATATATAGGGCTCAGGTTTTCTTTACGTCAAGGAATGGACAGACAGAGTGATCTGTCCTGGCTTCCTTGCTCTGCTGCTCGACTCACTTTGACACTTTGTCAGCTGGACTCCCTTCAGTTTGAGGAGCTGGCTCCCCTTACTGGCTTGCTCTAAATTTATATGCCTGGCTAGTTCCTCCCAGCTGCTATGGCAGCCAATGAGATCAGGAGAGTGAACAGAGGTGTCGCTGAGTGGGGATTTGAACTTGGGCCTTTGCTGTCATAGTTGAATGCTTTAATCTCTTCACTGCACTGGGTCTGTTAGCTACAGGAGTGTGAGCCATGGCAGAATGTCTCTGCTTCAAATTTCACTTAGGTATGAACTCAGTGTCCTTAGGCAAGGTCTCTCAGCCTCTCCCCTTATCTGCAATAAGGCTGTTGTTGCTGGAACAAAGTATGAGAAGAGCTTTGAACAAATTGCCCTGTTATTAGTTAGTGATTTACTTTTTTTTTTAAGGGAACTATCTGGCTCTGTGCATACTCACTGCAACAATGATAGGCTGCAATCCTAAACATACTATGGAGTATATCAATCAAATATAGTGGGAGTTACGTCCGACTAAATACATGTAAGATTGCACTTTCTGTCTTTAAAGTATACAAATCCATGCAGAAATAATTTTTCCCCTTTATCATCATGCACTTTCCATAAAGGTTTGAATCCTGTTTTTTTTCCCAACTCACTGTGAAACAAATGTAGTTTTTGGTATTTGAAAGTTAAAGCTGTCAGCAGATGACTGGAAGTCTGCAGTAACTGAAACCTCTGCTAAGAGATTTTAATGGCAGTGTAGGCTACCTACATCTTTATCTGTTAACTAGGTTTTTTTTTTTTTAAAGGAAAGATTTTGTTCCAGTCCAGATTTGCAATATCCCATACTATGTGTCACACTGTAAGATAAAGGGACTTTTCTTTAGTTCACAGCGATAATTCCTGGCCACTTCTCTGAGATATTCGGGGCCAGACTACATGTATCTTTTCCCTACATTTTTTTTAAAAAAATCAAAAGCAGTCTCTGAAGCAGAAGATTTCATTGATGGTGTGGTGGAGGGGGAAAAATAACGGGTTTAACCTCCTGTTGCTTTTTGATGTGTCCCCCCCCCCAGCTGTTTTTTGTTCATGGGAAAAAGATATAGATACCTGTGGGCACTTCTGAACAGTTGCTATTTTTTTGGGGGGGGTAGTTATATACCAGCAAGTTCCATTTGCGCCATGAAAGTTGATCTGGTGGTCTTGCACAGGAACCCCCCCCCCAAAAAAAACTGGACTTTTTCCTATAAGCTCGCAACCACCCCCACTGGTTGACCAGTGGGATCACATGTGCATTGGTTTGCACCACACTTGGGGTCTAATGTGGGGTGGGGTTGAAGAAACAAAAAATTAGGTGAGGAGAGTGCTGCTCTTTCACTCAGGTCCTGCTTGTGGGCTTCCCTTTAGGGCATGCTACGAGAACAGGATGCTGGACTAGATGGGCCACTGGTTGAATCCAGCATGCTCTTGTTATGTTCTTGTATGTATTGCAACAAACAAAAGTTACTTGTGGGGCCTTACAGACCAGGGATAGCCAACGTGCCCTCCAGATATTGTAAGACTACAATTTCCATCATCCCTGATAATTGATTATGTTGTCTGAAACTGATGGGTGTTGTAGTCCAACAACATCTGGAGGGCACTATGTTGATGACCCTATTAGATTAACACAACTCCCTTCCCACCTATCCACCTGTTTCAAACATGTCCAGAACAGTAGGTCTTTTAAATTCTGTGTCTGACAGTGCGTTCCTTTCAGAGGTAAAAATTAATCTGCAATCCTATATATGTGTCCATTTAACTCAATGAGGCTTAATTCAGAGTAGACATATATAGGAATGGACTCCACCAGAATACATTTCAGCATTTCAACAATATCAGTGCTGTACCAACTACAACTACCAACGGCTGCTTATGTACATATATTGCCTCAGCCTAAGCTACCTCACCGGGTTGTTGCAAAGATAAATGGGAGGAGGGAATGGCAATGGTCATGGCATTCACAAATCAGAAGTAACTCTGTGAAGGGGCCCCACACAAATAATGTGTCTGACAGACAGAATGTCAACAGGTAAAGCTTTCCCCATAATTGTATCTCCATAGTAGAAAAGGCTTACTCCATTTAATTTCTACCTGCACCACAGCTGTTAAATGCACAAAAGCCTAATCTCCTGCAATGCCAACCCTAAACCATGCAAAGAACTCAAGTTAAAAACAAATAACCACAGAATTTGGGCAGTTTTTAAAAAACAAAGAACTTCTGTAACTATGAAATATGACATTCTCAGGCAAAAAAAGGAGAGAGTAGACATAAAAACACACAAACAAAGCCTTGACAAACAGCAACAAAAATACCCTGAGCATGAACTTTTTCACATTTTAAATTTTTACTCATTGATTTTGCTTATTTACTGCCTTGGACCAGCCCCTAACTCTCAGCCTAACCTACCTCACATGGCTGTTGTGAAGATACAGAAGGATTAAAATGGCTGCAAAAGGAAACTAAGGCTGCGATCCAATACATATCTACTCAGTAGTAAGCTCTATTGGGTTCAATGGAACTTACACCCAGGTAAGTGTGTACTCCAATCAGTGCCGGCTTGGTGAGGCCCTAAGCTATATAAAGCTTGGAGACCCTTTGTTAAAAAATTACACCATATATACATATATATTCAGTACACATAAAATTTTGAAAGCCCCCCCCAACATTTTTTTGAGGCCCCTGTGGATTGTGAGGCCCTAAGCTGTAGCTTGTTTAGCTTATGCCTAAATCCGGCACTGACTCCAATACACGCTTGCCTGGGAGTAAGTCCCATTAAACCCAGTAGAGCTTACTTCTGAGTAGACATGTATTAGATTGCAGCTTAGTCCTTGTATTATAGGCATCAAATGTTACTTGCCTTAACCAAACTGATGCATCTTTGTTCTATAAAGTGTCACGTAGCTAGCAGTGGTGGTCTCTCATCTCTCCGCTGGTAAGAGAGGGGAGGTGGGGAGGGAGGCAGAGGCCACTGCTCAGAGATTTGTGCACCACACCATGTGCATACCCCCCACTCTCTCTCAGCCAGCAAGGATAGTCTCTCTCAGGCAACCACCTCCCAGCCCCTGCCTTGCCACAAAGCAAACATTTTCCCTTGGGGTGCAAAAAAATTAAAACACTACAAATGCAGCAAAGTAGCCAGAGAGGGCTACTCCCTCGCACCAAGTACAAACACAGTATTCATACACACATGTCGTCGTCTCTCACCTCCACAGTTCTTGATGTCCATTCTGCTGTTGCCTTCTTGCCCTCCAGTTCCTTTCTCCCACCCCACTCCATTCTTTTCAACTGCCCTCCATTTTTTAAATCATTTTTCTCCACTCCACCCTGTCTTGCTCTCCACTTCCTCCCTTCTCACCTCCTAAACACTCATAGAGCACAAGAGAAGAGCAACGCTGTGCAGAAGCACGTGATTTTTATCGAGTCAGAGGAACAGAATGTTTCCCCTGCTGCCCCCCCAAGTAACGCCCAAAAGTAACACTGGAAACATTACAGTTACAGCTCCAAAGTAATGAAATTACTCCTTGTTCTATTACAATCAAAATGTAAAGAAATTACCCACTTGTTCCTCAAAAAAGTAATAAATTACAAGTAATTTGTTTTTCTTAACAAATTACTTCCAGGCTCTGAGAACCCATTGCAAATCCTGAAAACAAATTCCTTTTCCTGCTTGTCTGCACATCAGAAGTTGAGTGAGTGTATAACTTGCAGTAGCAGCAAAATTGCCTTTCTACAATACAGGAAATCTAGAACTCAAGATCACAGCAGAATCTTGGTAGGCATGCATAGTAAACTATTTCAGTTATGATTATAATAAAAGTGTGCATTCAGGTTTTTTTAATTACTTGCAAAAAATAGCATATTATACATTTTATCTTTCAAATAAGTTTTGAACAGAACTTTGAAAAAGTATACATGCTGCAGCTTATGATGCCATTACAATGTGTTATACTTTTTTAATTATAGGGAGTCAAACAAGTTTAAGTTTTCCTGGGCTGTTGAAGAGGGCAGTTCATTTGTCTAATTCATAGCCTGTTTTGAAAACCTTCCCATGAAGCTTTAATCCTATGCTCATTTTTCTGGGAGTGAAGCTGCAATGCTAATCCCACATACGTGGGAGTAAACTCCATATTGAATTCAGTAGAATTTACTTCTGAGTAGATATGATTAGGATTGTGCTGTAAATCAGTGGGACTTTTGAGTGAACATAGCAAAGGATTGTGTTGTAAATCTATCTCTCCCTTTCCAATCCCTTTTTAAAGCAATTAGGCAAGGCTTACTTAGGTGTCACTGCTTTATTTGGCAGGAAACTAATACTGATTTTAAAAAAAACCCTGCAATGACCAATTGGTTTTGACAATGAACTATTATATGGGGTGTATGTATTTTTACATCTCCAGGGTGTGTGTATATAGAATCTTTCTAACAACCAGGTGACATAGGGTTGGAAACCAAGGCAGCTCACAACAAGAAATAAATCCATTTAAAATCCAATAACCATAAAACATGAATAAAACAGTTGCAAAACAGCTTAAAGTGACGTGGTTCTGAATTTTGGGTTGGGTGAGTGATGTTCTTTATCACTTGAGGTTGCAGTCCTGCGCACACTTCCCCGTTAGAGTAATACATTGGGACTTGCTTCTGAGTAAACATGCATACGATTGCACTATAAATATCTTTACAGGTTGTGTACATAATACAAATCTTTGACATTCATGCTTACATAAATATTTCTTCATACTATGTCTCTATATGTATCTGATTTCACACTATGGTTGTACATTATTATTTCCTCTACATTTTAAGTGTGCCCTTATTCCTTGGGGTGGTCATAGCCCCCTCTGTTGTTTTCACCCTGAGAGGCCGATTAGGCTGAGAGATGGTGAGTAGCCCATGGTCACAAAATAAACTTTGTAGCTAATTTCCATTTTAAAAATTAATTAAAATGATTGATATGCAGGCAAAGTGTATGAAGTAATGCAGATCCACATAATACATTTGAAGCACATCCAACTCGCATTTAAAGCACATGACTTCCCCTAAAGAATTCTGGGAAGTGTAGTTACCCCCTCACAGTTATAGTCTCCACCGCATGGTTGCTGGGCTCCTGATGAAAGCCAGGCTGGGCAGTCGCAGCAGTGGCACCTCTGCTGCTCTCCAGCAGCAACAGGGTTTTTACTATAAATATTGCAGGAAGAAATGAAAGTGACAGAAAAAAGTTTTTCATGTCTATTGCATCCCAACACACTCTTCAGCGTGCAATTGACAAGAAACAATGAAACTGACAAAAAAGCACTCCCCTTCTCCATTAGCAATGTGGATACATTGGGGACTAAACATTGAGGGACTAAACATGTAAATTTGGGGGCAGGGCCACAAGGAAACAGCGATACTAAACCTTTCCAGAGGAACACCAATTATGTGAATGGAAAACAGCGGATTGGAAGGTGGAAAGTGTGAACCTTGCAATCTATCACGATGTCAAAACCTGCGTCTTTAATCTAAAGTTTAACCTCTGTGTGAATCAGCCCTATGTTCCATTAAATGCAGTGAGATTTGCACAGCAATCAAAAGTAACTGTGTAATTCCATACATGTCTGGTCAGAAGTAAGTCTCATCAACCTGAATGGGGCTTTTTGCCAAGTAAGTGGGAGGGCTGCCTAAGGATGCAAGCCTAACTCCACTTACCTAGGAGTAAGCCCCATGGAATTCAGCAGGACTTTCTTCTGAGTAGACATGTTTAGGTTTGTGCTGCCAATCTGCTCTCTCCCCCTTGGGCTCCTACTGGGAGGAAGGGCGGGATATAAACCTAATAAATAAAATCAAATATCCTCCTCCTACACTCTGTATTCAGACTGTGACCAGATGTAAACACTGTTGCAACAACAGCAAGTCAGCTTTGCCACCCAGCTTGGTAAAATATTCTGGAGAACTTGAAAGTTTGCTCACTATTTTGTGACATTTTGGTTGGCTGTAACAAAGGTATTGCTTGGCTGTGGATTTAGGCATTTTTTCTATGGACCAACACAGCTTCTTTTGCTTTTTGTGTGATAAACTTCTAAATTAGATTAGAAGTGTGCCTTTTAAAGCATTATTTCTTTTTAAGGATTGCACATAATAGGTGAGGCAGGTGTTTTCTTAGTAGCTCATCTTCCAGAATGCTGGATGTGAGCTTTTGACATTTGTGAAACTGCTTTTCATGGATAGCAGTGGTGTGATGTTCTTTAAATCTTGATTAAATGTTTGTGGGGATGGTGGATGTAGGCTGGCTTTTTGATGTAAATGACACCGTGAAGACTGCAAAATATGTGCATGCCTGAGGAACCTTTTCACAACAAGCATAAGCTGCATAGCTCTCTCTTCTTTCTGTACAGGTGCTGTTGTGCTGCACATCTCTCCACCTGTTGTATCTGCAACTCTGCTGTTGGTTTCAATTCAATCAGAAGGGGAGAAGCAGAAGAAGAAATATACAGCATCATTTCAGACTGAATGGCTGCAGAATGATGCTTTCAAAGACTGGATTGTTAATGTAGATTACATTCTTGCCAGCTGTAAGTATTGTAATTCTACCTTCACCTTGAGACACAATGGTGTTAAGGCCGCCCAGAGACACATGCAAACAGAAGCACACATTAGAGCCTCAAGAATGGTGAAGCAGAGTGCTGCCATGACATCCTTCTCTGCAAAGAAAAGTACACCAGAATTGCTCAGTGTTGCTGCTATAGAGGTTAGCAGCAGGTATCATGCACTTATGCAGCAGCACAGTTACCTGAGCACAAATTGTGGAATAAAACTGATTTCTACAATGATCGAGGACTCTGCTGTTTTTAAAAACACTGCACTGTGAAAGAACCAAGGCAGAGTGCATTGTTGAAAATGTGCTTGGACCAAAATCTGTAGAAAATGCTGTGCAGGCACTGGATGGACGTTCCACTAAAAAAGTTCCTTTTTCAATTGCCATGGATGTCTCTAACAAAGGCAACTGTAAAATGTTTCCTGTGGCTGTGTGTTACATTGATGCTGACCTTGGAGTCCAAGAGAAACTGCTGGACTTCTATGAGTTACCATCAGAGACTGCTGTTGCCATCAGCGATAGCCTTCTGAAGGCTGTGACTGATCTGGGATTATCCACTGAAAATATAGTGGGTTACACGGCAGACAACGCTGCTGTCAATTTCTGTGTAAGGAACTCTGTATTCCAGATCCTAAAGGAACAGAATAGTTCTATTGTGAAGGCAAACTGTTTTTGCCATGTTCTATGCAATGCTGCCAGGTGTGGCTGCTTAAAGAGTAAGTATGATATTGAGTCTGTGGTTCATAAGATATACATGGAGTTCTCTAGGAGCACCCTTAAAAATGAGCTGTTGAGTGGCTACTCCAATTGTGGCCTGCTATAAAATCCTATTTCCTGGAGCTTGGGGAAGAGCAGACCAGTGACACAATATGGCACTTTATTGGTGACCAGACAGATGAGGCAACCAGTGAAACAACTGAAAACCAGTATAGATTTCAGAGCAGAGGTATTACGTGCTGACAAGGTCAGCAATCATGCTGCAGCATTCTGCACTAACTGCAGCCCCCAGGTCAGGTTGTGCTGCATGGGGATTTCTATGACCTTGGCTGACTGACTGCCAGGTTTTTTTTAGTTTTGGTTAGGAAGCCTGAGTGATTGTAGGATGCTGAGTTTTCTGCCTTACTCATGGGAATTTTGTTGTGGTTGGTATGGTATTGCATTTAGAAAATCATCACTGTCTTTTTCTTTTTGTATTTGCATTCATTTACCTCTGACCTTACTCCCTTACATCCATAGAAGCAACAACAGAGAGAATTCACACACTGGGAAATGTGGCTTCAGATGCTGCTGTTCCTGAGCTACTGCCTGTGAAGGTAGACCAAACCACGTGTGTTTTCTCTCTGTCAATTATTACTCACTGAAATTGTGTTGGCTGTCAAAATGAGTTTATAGCAGCCCATAGGGTAGCCAGGAAAGGGTAGAGAATCTTCTGAACTCTTACTCTTTTCTCAAATCTCTCTCTGCAGTGAACAGTCAAGTCTGTAAAGAAGTTTGGAGCAGCCACATTAAAAGGCATGCAGGGTATTCCAGGCAGGGGGTTGCCAACCCTCCTTAGATATGGGTATATTTGCAGAGGTTCCTTACTCAAGCTTTATAAACAGCACAGTCCTAACAATATCTACTCAGAAGTAAGTCCTATTGAGTTGTATGTGGCTTAGTCTCTTAGTAAGTGTGTTTAGAATTGCAGCCTTTAGGGGCATCCATCTTTACTCCTGAGTGTTTCAATCTAACATCTCCACAATACTGGGCTCCTTTCTTCCTGCAGTGGCCTTCCAGTGACTGGACTGGCCTGGCCTAAGGACATTTAAACCCTTCTTGCCAGAAGCAAGTAGGCTAGATTAAATGTTCCCTACCCAGGCTCCCTAAGCAGGTGAGAAGGAATGATCCTGTCACTTCAACTAGACCTGGAAACACCCCCATTTTAGTTAAGATTTCTATCTTAATTTCCAATCAGAGAAAAAAAATTGTTTGAGTAATGCAAATATTTTTGACCTGCACAATATTTCCACGACCTCCTGCCCCCACCACTTCCTGAAGTATGGCAGCTGAAAAGAAATGGGGTCATCTGCCCCTCTTCTTCCTTGTCCCAGGTCGCCATCATCGTTCTTTGAGTCGTGCAAGCAGCCCTCCCTCCCTGCTTTACACAGGTCTGTTAGGAGGAGAGAATGTATTGTGGCAGTTGATGAGAAGTGGGCTCACTGCCCCCTACCCCTTCTTCCTGGATTGTTACAAGGAGTGAATGAGGTTCTTCTCTAACCCATCCCCCCTTTCTGATGGGAGTGTGGCAGCAGCACATTCTCTGCATTGTTTGAGAAAGCACTGAGGAGGTTCGTACCCCTGTTTGTGTGTCCACGCGCTCCAACCATGGCCAGCTCTGGCCCCACCTGCTTTGGTTTTGGCTCGCTCGAAAACACCCTCATCCCCAAAATAAAAATATATCCAAAAGGGAATGATGCTTCCAGCTGATAAAAGGTTTTCTACCCCGGCTAGCCATTTTGAAGTGAGCAAGAGCAAGTGCTTCTCCCAGCTTTTCCATGAATATAGAACTCTGTTAGACCAGCCTTGCACTGTTGTACAAAACGTAGGGAGGGAAACAAAGGCGCCTTTCCTCTACTGAGAGGTGCCACTGCTTAGTCCCCCTGGCGGGAGGAAGGAAGGAAAGAAGGGAGAGCTGCAGCAAACTGTGAAGTGGGGAGGACAGAACAATCAGAAGTTGCTAGATAAACCACTGGAAACAAAATGGAATTTGTGGGAGAAATAGTGGGTGTAGAAAGGGTAATGACAATTCACCCGCCCACCAAAAAGCATCAAAAGAAACTGTCTGCAAAGACGAGTGGAGTGGAGCCATATTGTTATTAACTTTTCATATTATTGGCAGATTGGGTTACTCCAAATTTACAGGGGAAAAACAACATGTTAGCTTCTGTTTGTGGTAACATCATGTAAATGATGTGAATTAAAAGGGGACAGCAGGCATTGCAAACACAAAGTAAATCCCCATCTGGATAAGCTCTTAGGCTCAGTCTGCAGATTTCAGACTGATTGAATTAGTCTCTACTAGGTTCTGTAAGTATCAGGCTACACCTAAGATTCTAAAGCATTGACTGATCCCTACACAGGTTTCTGATTAAGGTGTCAGATCTGGATAACAGCCAGGTTTTAGGCTTTACAAAATGGGGATCAAGCATTTTATCCCAGAATCCTAGGTGTAACCTGATATCTGCAGAGAGACTTTTTCCTTTGCAATAGAGTCCGTCCTCCCTACCTTCCAATTTGCTGTTTTGTATTCACACACGTTCGCGTCTATTAGTATCGCTGTTTCCTTGTGGCCCCACCCCCAAATTTACATGTTAACTCCCTCCGGAACATCCCCATCGCTAATCAAGAAGGGGTTTTCTGTCAATTTCACACTAAGCCGGGAGACAGTGGGGGGTGCAACTGACGCCAAATTACTTTTTTTTCTGTTGTCAGTTTCATTTCCTCTAGACAAAGCCCTTGTTTGTGAAGAAGGAATTATATGTTTATCTTGCGCAGTGTGTATATATTTGTGTTTGTGTGTGTTCGCGCGCACAACCTCTTTGTGAATGAGACCTTAGTTGCAACACCGCTTCTGCAGGAGCTTTCCCCAAACTGCGTCCCAGCTGGAAAGTGTTAGATGGGGGCTGACCCCCCTCTCCTTCCCCTCCAGAAAACCAAGCTGGGCCGCCCTGGCACATCCCGCGGCAAGTCCTGCTCTCTGGGCTGCATCTCTTCCCTCCTCCTTGGTCGTGGGCAGCTTTTACGTTGGCTATAGGGAAGGCAGCCTTCGCTGGCCTACAGGACTGCTCACTGCTGCCTTGAAGGGGAGGGGAGATGAGGTGAGGAGGGGCTGCTCACCCACCCGCGCCCCAAGCACTGGCCCTAAATACCCGCCTGGTCTCTTCCTCACAAACTGGCACCGAGCAAAGCGCCTCCTCCCCCCCAGCAGAGAGAGGTGCAGGGGAGAGTGGCAGCACAGCTCATAAAGTAAAATAGCGAGTAAACAGACCACATAGCTAGTTTAAAGGACCGAGGGAGGGAACTTGCTGGGGGGGATGTGGGGGAAAGGAAGGCTAGAGCATACGAGATACGAGGACCAAGATGGGGCTCCTCCTGTGCCGCCGCCACTGCCGCCACCCTCCCAGGGCCACTGAGGAGCGCGATGAGGATGGCGGCATACGTCTAATCATAACATACAAAAATATATGTTGAGAGAAAAGTAAAAATAGCAAGTAAACAGAGCACATCCCTGGTTCAAAGGACTGAGGGAGGGAACTTGTTCGGGGGGGAAGTGGGGGAAAGGAAGACTAGAGCGACCGGAAGTTTGTTTGTTAGTGGCAGGAAACAAAGTGATGTCCATAGACAGTGTAGGGGGTGGAGGAAGGGAGGATCTAAAATGGCGAACAACCCGTGCAGCCAAAAACAGTGGAGAAAGCGACCACACAGCAAGTGTGCACCGAAGCGGGCGAAGATTTTCAAACAAATTTTGGATTTTTATCGCATTGATTTAATCCGGATTTAAAGCCAATAGCAGCTGAATGCACTTGTGTTGGCAAAAAGTCATGTAAATGGTCCAAATTAAAAGGATCTGTAACCAGATCCGCTTTAACCCTCCATGTGATCAAGCCCTAATTCAATCAGTGCACAATCTCCATTTTAAGATTGGGTCGAAGTGCAGACCTTGTGGCTACAACATCCAATTTCTAAATTTGCTTGTGTGTTTCTTCCTTCATTCTCTGCCCCCCCACAAACACACACTTTGTGTAACATCCTGATGAAGAATTCCAGAGGACTCAAAAGCTTGCTCACTATTTTGTGGCATTTTGGTTGGTCCTAGTAAAATTATTGCCAACCGTGGATTTTTTTTTAGTTTTTCTCTCCCGGAGTTGCTGTGAAGATGAAGTAGGACCTCTCTGAGAGCCAGTGAAGTGTAGTGAATAGGATTTTGGACATGGATTCAAATCTTCCTGGGATCCTTGGTAGAAAAACAAATTTACTATTCTGCTGTCTAATATTACACAGATTATTGCTGCTAACAATAGAAGAAAAAGAACATCAAACTTTCTGAAAGTATATAAATAATAATTTGATTTCCAAGAATCCCTGAGAGCCCCCAACAGTGGAAGAAGAAGACAGCTCATATCTCTGTAGAAGCCTAAAGGAGAAAGCAATGTCAAAATTTATGTCGCTCAGTCTTTCATACCAAGGTGGGATCAAGTGCAAAAGAAGGTGTATGCACATCTTATTGAAAGCAAAACATGGCCCTGCTAGTTTTTGAAATTCCTCTATATTCCTAAACAGTTTCTTGAGAACATCACATTTTTGCATGCAGGTTACCACTTTTTCTTTTTTGTAAAATTCTATTAATTGTTTTACTATAAAATATGACAAATAAAAGTGTGTGCTGGCGTCTGAACCTCCTGTGGGCTAAGGCATGATGAGCACAAGCATAAATATTTTGGCCACAAGGTCCTTGTCTGTGTACATCACATTCACATGTGAGCGCTCAAGGTTTGTTCTTAATTTCCTTACAGTAATTCCTAGTGCTGACATATCAAATTACTTTTACTTTAAAAAGTAGGTCAGTGGTTTAGTGGTGGGAGCAGCTGAGATGAACATTAAAGGGAAAGCAGCAAGTTGGCACATGGTGTTCTGTTGCTCATACAACAGGCTTCTCTGGAATAGGACTATTTACGTCAAAGCAAGTGTCATTAGTGGAACTGGCTTTTAAGGAAGGGCTTGTCACATGACCAAAAATCCACTTGAACAGACAGTTATTCTGATGTGTGGAAGACATATCAAGGAATGAGTTTGCCAGACAACCAGTACACTGGATTCGTTTCAGGTCATAATCTGCCAAAGGGTGATTTTTGTTTAAGTGGATGATCCCAGATCCTGTTTATTTTGTAGTATCTGACTCTAGGTACCCTTTCATTATTATCTGGGCATGAACCCTGCATTACTACGGATGTACATTCATCTTAAACTGAGATCATAGTGCTGGCATTTTGCTCCATTTATGTCAACAGCTTTAGGCAATTAGATTGTTGCTTTAGCAATTTAGCCTTTGCATTATAGCAAACTGCTCTCAGTCTTGTATCTATAGGAAAGCCTGTCTATATGGAAAGCCATATGGAGTGGGTCAGTGCACCTCTTCAAGAGGTTATCCAAAATTGCTTGAGGATGTCTTGTACATTTGGTATTATTTATATTCTTGGTCGTGTGTGTGTGTGTGTGTGTGTGTGTGTGTGTTGGAGAATATATGCATAATTCATCCTAAAAGCTCCCCAGTACTTTCAATTTAACTAATAACTTCTTCAGATTGGAACCCTGGGCTCTCCCTGCTTTTAATTAACAATATTATGATAATGTTATTTGTTATTTAATTTAATTTTTGTAAATTATATTGTTTTTATTGTATTTTTATTGTATTTTATACCTGTGTTTATTTTTCTTTGTAAGTCGCCTTGAGTGCCTTTGGCCGAAAGGCTGGGTATAAATAAAATTTAATAATAATAATAATAAAAGGCTGTGGAGGAAGTTAATCTTCTGTTTTGAGTGATCACACATGGCTTTGGAGTATAGCCCTGCAAGGATACAAGACAGATCTTAATCTGGGTGCCATAGGTAGGATGCCAACTAGCATTGCCACTTCCCTGTCCAATTTCATCTCTGCCCACTTTGGATCCATGTACACATGCAATGGCTCCAGTGACACAACAGGACCCGCCTTTTGGTTGCGCTTATCCAGTACAAATACTAGCCCCTTAAGGTGATGCAAGGGCATTTCACTGCCCTCCTGTCTCACCCATACCTTGATAAAATGTTAGATGGGCCTTTAAGTAGCATAGAATTAAAAGATGGAGACTGGCAGGGCTGTTTTAAGGCCGAAGGGGCTTTTGGCAAAGTACCATTGGAGGGACCCCAATATAGTGGACTGAGCCTCTGTTTGGGTTCATGGGGAGCCCATGGGGAAGGAGGCTTACTTTGATCACACTGATTTCTTAGCCATTAACCATTCAAAATTCAAAGTTATTCTCTAAGAAGGTTAGATATTCTTGGTCCTGGATAACCATAGACTTGATCAAGTTGATTCATTTAAATACTTGGGCATTTGGTTTCATGAGCCTGCCAAGTGCAGAATGTTGTCTTTTTAATGTCTGGAATGGTCAAGGTATTGCAGAGTGAGAGTGATATGTTGCAACTTTGTACCATATCCAGAAAAACTGTGGTTGGACCCAATACAAGTTTACCCACTGAGTGAAAACTACCCCTTGCTAGCAGCAGATATGCTTATTTGCTTCCTGAGTTTCCCAAAGGGCATATTCTTCCTCCCCTCAAAAGTGCCTTGCAAACAATTCACAATGGGCCTCCACAGGGTCTAAAACTCCATTTCCTGGGGTTGATGTTAACAGACCCCTGACAATATGAAAAAGCTCCACTGATGCTACTTGAGGATGCGATGGAGGCAGAGAAGTGGGCCATCTTTGCTGCCCTTACTGCCACACAATAGACAGAGTTATGTTTTACTTGCGCCCAATCAGCCTTTATTTACTTGGCAAATCACATTCTATGCTTCCTCACTGGTAGCTGCCAATGATACAGAAAGGCAGGGGCAAGGAAATGTACTATGTGGCAACTTTTGTTCTAATGTATTTTAAGGTCTGTTTATGATGTTTTAAAGTGTTTTTGGTGGTTTTGTTTGCCGCCCTGGGCTCCTGCTGAAAGGAAGGGCGGGGTATAAATAAAATAATAAATAAATAAAATAAATAGACTTCACAGTATAAATTATTGTACCTAAACTTTATGGGAAAGAGGAGGGGGAGAATGGTGTTTTGTGATGGCAGTCCTGGGTAGAGCATAATGTCTAGTTCTTCCCAAAGTATACAGAGATATTTAACAGGAAAGCTGGGATCTCCACAAGACCTGGCAGCAGCTCTAGCCTTAACTCATGACTCAGTGTGAATGGAGTAAGAACAGAGCTTGGAAAAGTTACTTTTTTGAACTACAACTCCCATCAGCCCAATCCAGTGGCCATGCTGGCTGGGGCTGATGGGAGTTGTAGTTCAAAAAAGTAACTTTTCCAAGCTTTGAGTAAGAATGGAAAGATCCGTCCATTTTGGTTCTCTTAGTTTCTCATTTTTCCAATCTTAAATTCAGTTCTCCGCATTTCCGCAGCAATTTGCAATTTTTTTTAAAAAAATGAAAATCTCTCCAGCATTTTAGTGCAAATTCCTCCTAATAAGCACATTTTTGCAGGCAGTTTTGACTAACGTAAGCATTTTTGCAAGCCATTCCTTGTTATATAATGTATTTTTGTATGTTATTTGCACTCATATATTCATTTTTATATTCACTTTCCCCTAACATATGTATCTTTGTAAACATTGTTTTGTTGGCGAACTGCTTTAAAAATTTGAAGAAGTGCAAATTTCAAAGGATGGCTGTGTTTCAGTTCTCATATTGTTTCAGAAAGTGTGAATTTGATAGATTCAGCTTGAAATGCGAACTGAATGAAAATTCTCGCCCATCCCTAGAATGGAGTCAACCTTTTGAACAAGACTAGCTATGTGGTGTTGTAGCCAGGTTTTTGGGGGGTAGTGTTTTGGGGGGCGGAGAGTTAGTCCCACCCATTTGACAACTTTGTCCTCTAACCACATCCTTCCCTACCCCCAATTTAATTTCAAGAATTTGAATTCCACAAATGTGACTTCAAGTTAGAGTTTATGCAAAAAGGAAAAACACACCAACATATTTCTTGCAAACTAATCCCCTGGCAAAAGTAATTGAATCTGGTTTTCTCAAGGCTTCATTTAGCAATTTACAGTGGTCACTTCTGGATGATTGGTTTATTGAGTATTCGTACTGATTTGTTTGTGGGGAGGTTAGATGGCGTTAGCTATTTACCAAGCATTCATTCTGATTTGTTTTGGGGGCAGTTAGATCATGCTTCATTGAGCAAATATCCAACAGTTTCCAATGCATTTTCTGTCACTTTCCTTATCACAGAAAGTCTGGTTTTGGGCGGAGGTGG
This sequence comes from Rhineura floridana, assembly GCF_030035675.1. Classification (NCBI taxonomy): domain Eukaryota; kingdom Metazoa; phylum Chordata; class Lepidosauria; order Squamata; family Rhineuridae; genus Rhineura; species Rhineura floridana. The sequence continues at coordinate 34,627,563 of NC_084483.1, read as the reverse complement.
AAGTGGGTTTGTTGTGTAAGAGCTCCAAATCAATTTTATTTGCGCAACCTGAATTTGCCCATATGTGATTGAATCCCACCCCAAAATAGTGACAGTCTGGAAGTGTCTTTTGCACAGGTGCATTTACCCATTCTGTTCAAAGATTACTCTACAGTAAAAAATTAATTGTTTATGCATTAAAAATTGTGCGGGGTTTTGCACAGTAAATATCAAATTAATAACTCAAAGACTGACAGTGTTTTTTTTTAACTGCTTTGTTTCCAGAGCATTAACCAACAGTCCTCCTCTCAAACAGGGGTCATGACTCATGACAGATAGATAGATAATTTTATTTCGGTCACAGACCAGCAAACATGACTCATGATACAACTTTGTGGTTCCTGATCTTGTGCTAGGTTGAGAATGCTATGCAGAGTTTTGTGCTTCAGGTATTTCCTCCACTGTGTGCTTCAGGTCTACATACAAGGAGATGCTCACCTTCTCCTTCCATCATTTGCTAACTTCTTTTAGCGATCCCTTTTCCTTTTTTTATTCGCCCCCTACGCTTTCACTGACAGCATGTCCCTATTTTTATTCTGTAAAATGTTGGTGGGTATATTTTATGTAAGGAGAACTACACCTTACATGGAAGAGAATGAAGAAGCTCCAAACCTGTGCGCATGCATGGGTTGCACATATGACTTTAGATTAGGGCCATTTGCTGTGACCGTTACTGTGGGTAGAAGCGTGGTTTAATTGTGTGGTAATGCTATACCAAATCCCAAATGCCTGCAGTGCTATCACAGTGGACTGCAAAATGAGCTTAAGTTTCACGCAAGACTAAAAGATCTCACCTGACATGGAAAGGTGAAAAATATATCGTGTCAGCAAAAGTGCCCTTCAGCATGCATATGCCTTGAACTTAACACCCCAAGGTGCGCATAGACTGCTGAATGACACATGACTAGGAACGTCACACACAGCTTATTAACTTGCTTAATGGCACAAATAACCTTTGAAAATAAGATATTAATAGGCTATTAATTTCATGCAAGCAAATAGTCATAAAATAAAAGAGCATGTAAATATAAACTCCTGTCATTAAATGCAGATGAGCTCATAAATAATAAGGACAGAAATGCTGGTGAAATCTGAGCTTGAGTCGAGAGCTGATGGAGATTAGGTTTCTCTTTTCTTTAGACACCTACTCTTCCTTCACAGTGCATGGAAGGAAGTAGTGCATATACTTGAACAAGATAAGGACGTAAGAAGAACCTTGCTGGATCTGCCCAGCTGTCTTGTCTAGGCCACCATCCTGTTTCTAACAGTGGGAAGCCATATACATCAGGGAATCCCATGAGCGGGGCACAAATAACAGTTGCATAAGCTAATTTACTAGATAAGATTGCGATCCAATGAGGCATCTGTGTGTGCAGGTGAGGCCTTCCCCATTGCCTACTATGGAAAGGGAAAGTACACAGAAAACTTTGCATATTTTAACTACCCCTGCCTTCTCCATGATGCGTGCAACTGTGGATTAGAACTACCACCTCTGAGAGCATTCCTGTTCATTCATTCATTCCACTTTTCCTCCAAGGAGCTCAAGGTGGCATATGTGGTTCTCCTCCTTCTCCATTTTATCCTCCCAACAAAGCTGTGAGGTAGGCTAGGCAGAGAGACTGACTGGTCCAATTACAAGTGGTTATGATGTTTCCTGATCTCTTCCATTCATCCTTGATGTGTAAAGGATCCAAGCAATGCAAGGTCATCCACAACCCTTGTTATAAATTATTTAAATGATAACTGGATTCATTCCAGTAGTAGGAATCTTACACTCTTACTGAAATTGTCCATTCACAGAATGCAGCCTTTTAAACCTTCACCTGTTAAATTTGTAGAACATCCCCAGATGATGGGCAGGACCTCTGAGAAAATCTTTGTCAGATCCACTAGCTGAATCCAGAGAAAGCCTAGCAAGATTAGTGGCTGGTTCATACAAGCTCAGATGTGGGAATACTTCAGGAGAGATGGAATACTGGGTTTCTGAATCGCTACTATATATCTGACATAATGTGATATGACTGAACGCAAGTGGTCCCAGGGTAAATTCTGAAGGTGCATCAGGCCACTCCCTTGCTAAAAGTTAAGTAAGGTTGGAGCTGGTGAATGCTTGGATGAGACACCTCCAGGGTCAGGATGTATGTTGTTCTATGATGGAAGAAAGATGGGATGCATATGTAAGGAAATAAATAAATGCACAATATCTAGGATTTCTGTGACCCACATTGAGAGAAGTAGGAATACATGCATAGGGAGTGGACATATGTGTGCCCATGTCCAATGTTACATTCTATATGTGATAGTGGTGATAGGTCAGTGTTAGGGATGGGGGAGAAATTCTGTTCAGTTTGCATTTAAAGCTGAATTGATCAAATTTGCACTTTCTGGAAAAAATATGAGAACCAAAACACAGTCATCCTTCAAACTTTGTGCTTGTCCAGATTTTGTGATGTAAACACCAACCAAGCAATGTTTGCAAAAATGCATCTATTAGAGGACCATGTGCATGAAAATGAATTAATATTAGTGAAAATAACATACAAAATGCATTATATTAGGAGAAATAGCTTGCAGAAATGTGTACATTAGGCAAAACCGCATACAAAAATGTATTAGGAGAAATTTGCATTAAAATGCTGAAGAATTTAAAAAATCACAAATAGCTGCAGAAATATGGAGAACCAAATTTAAGATTCAAAACATGAGAAATGGAGAGAACCAAAATTGACAGATCTTTCCATCCCTAGTCAGTGTGCAGCCCTGCTGCCCCATCTAATTTGCAATTGCTTGAACTGACCTTTTATCACTTTGAAATGAATGAGAGGCATTCAAGAGGCAACTGGACAGCTATCTGTTGGGTATGCTTTAATTTGCTGAATTGAGCAGGGGATTGGAGTCGACAGCCTTATGGGCCTCTTCCAACTCCACTATTCTATGATTCAACGACTCCATGATTCTATGGGATTTATGAGAAGAGTTGGGTGCTGCTAATTTTTCTGGTATTATACTGAATGTTTGAAGTAGAGTTGAGCTGCTGCTACCCCACCTCTGGAATGATTTTGCATCCTGACTAGGCATATTGGAGAATTCTGATGAAAACAGAACTAGGAGTGGAAACTGTAGATGTTTTATTTATTTATTTATTTATTTTATTCAGCTTATATCCCGCCCGACTAGCAAACAGCTCTCTGGGCGGCAAACATAGAAACATATACAATAATAAAATTACAAGATCAATATAACAAATATAAAAGTACATCATCTAAAATACCAATTACAACATTTACATAAATAACTTAGATTAAAATGCCTCAGAGAAGAGAAAGGTTTTAACCTGGCGCCGAAAAGATAATAGTGTCGGCGCCAGGCGTACCTCCTCGGGGAGACTATTCCACAATTCGGGAGCCACCACTGAGAAGGCCCTAGATCTTGTTACTACCCTCCGGGCCTCCCTATGGGTCGGGACCCGGAGGAGGGCCTTCGTAGTAGACCATAGTGTACGAGCCGGTTCATAACGGGAGAGGCGTTCCTGCAGGTATCGTGGTCCCGCGCCGTATAAGGCTTTATAGGTTAATACAACACTTTGAATCTGGCCCGGTAGCATATTGGAAGCCAGTGCAGGCGAGCCAGAACAGGTGTTATATGCTCAGACCGCTTAGTTCTTGTTAGCAGTCTGGCCGCCATATTTTGCACTAGCTGTAGCTTCCGAACCGTCTTCAGAGGTAGCCCTACGTAGAGCGCGTTGCAGTAGTCCAAACGTGAGGTTACCAGAGCATGAACCACTGATGTAAGGTCCTCCTTACTCAGATAGGGACGTAGCTGGGCTACCAACCGAAGTTGGTAAAATGCATTCCGTGCCACCGAGGCTACATGGGCCTCGAGTGATAGGGAAGAGTCTAAAACGACTCCCAAACTACGAACCTGATCCTTTAGGGGGAGTGTAACCCCGTCCAGGACAGGGTATGTATCCACCATCTGACCAGAGAAACCATCCACCAGCAGCATCTCAGTCTTATCCGGATTGAGTCTCAGTTTGTTAGTTCTCATCCAGTCCATTGTCGCGTCCAGACAACGGTTCAGCACATCGACCGCCTCACCTGAGGAAGATGAAAAGGAGAAGTAGAGCTGCGTGTCATCAGCGTACTGATGACAACGCACTCCAAAACTCCGGATGACTGCACCCAACGGCTTCATATAGATATTAAAGAGCATGGGAGACAAGACCGAACCCTGCGGGACCCCATATTGGAGAACCCACGGGGTCGAGCAATGTTCCCCAAGTATTATCTTCTGGAGACGGCCCGCCAAGTAGGAGCGGAACCACTGCCAAGCAGTGCCTCCAACACCCAACTCCGCAAGTCTCTCCAGAAGGATACCATGGTCGATGGTATCAAAAGCCGCTGAGAGATCAAGGAGAATCAACAGAGTTACACTCCCTCTGTCTCTCTCCCGATATAGGTCATCAAACAGGGCGACCAAGGCCGTCTCAGTGCCAAAACCAGGTCTGAAACCCGACTGAAATGGATCTAGATAATCGGTTTCATCCAATAGCGCCTGGAGCTGGTCAGCAACCACTCGTTCCAAGACCTTGCCCAAGAATGGAACATTTGCCACTGGTCTATAGTTGTTAAAGTCCTCTGGGTCCAAGGAAGGTTTTTTCAGGAGTGGTCTCACCGCCGCTTCTTTCAGACAGCCAGGGACCACTCCCTCTCGTAAAGAGGCATTTATCACTTCCTTGGCCCAGCCAGCTGTTCCATCCTTGCTAGTTTTTATAAGCCAAGAGGGGCAAGGATCAAGTACTGAAGTGGTTGCACGTACCTGTCCAAGCACCTTGTCCACGTCCTTGAACTGAACCGACTGAAACTCATCCAACAAAACATGACTAGACTGTGTTCCAGACACCTCATTAGGACTAACTGTCATAAAATGGGAATCTAGGTCCCGACGAATGCATAAGATCTTATGCTGGAAGTGCTTAGCAAACTCATTACAGCGGGCTACCGATGTATCTACCATGTCCTGTGGGCCAGGGTGGAGTAGCCCTCGGACAACTCTAAAAAGCTCCGCTGGGCGGGAGAGAGATGACTTAATAGTGGTGGCGAAATGTTGTTTCTTCGCCGCCCTCACCGCACCTACATACCGCTTGGTAGAAGCACAAAGCAGCGCATAATTGCATTCGTCGGGAGTTCGTCTCCAACTCCGCTCAAGCCGTCTCCTATCTTGCTTCATCGCTCTTAGCTCCGGAGTATACCAAGGAGCTGTATGAGCTCTACAAAGGAGAGGGCGCGCAGGAGCAATCGTGTCCACTGCCTGGGTCATCTCTGCATTCCACAGATTAGCCAGGGCTTCGACAGGAGCGCCAGTCCTATCAGCCGGAAAATCCCCCAGAGCCCTTTGAAAAGCATCAGGATTCATTAGTCTCCGGGGGCGGACCATTTTAATAGGTCCCCCACCCTTGCAGAGGGAAAAGGCCACTGAAAGTCTAAACTTCAGCAAGCAGTGATCTGACCATGACAAAGGGAGAGATGTAAGACTCCCCACATCCAGATTACTATCTCCATGTCCAGTAGTAAAAACAAGGTCGAGAGTATGCCCCGATGTATGTGTTGGGCCACTAACACGTTGAGACAGCCCCATGGTTGTCATGGGGTCCATGAAGTCCTGAGCCGCCCCAGACAAAGAAGACTCAGCATGGATGTTGACATCCCCCAGTACTAATAGTCTGGGGGATCTCAACAATACCTCCGAGACCACTTCCGTCAGCTCAGTTAGGGAAGCCATTGGGCAGCAAGGTGGGCGGTACACCAAAAGAATTCCCAGTCTGTCCCTCTGGCCCAACACAAGGTGCAAACACTCCAGACCCGTAACTGCATGGACATGGTGCTTGGTGAGTGAGATGGAACTCTTATAGACCACAGCAACCCCACCTCCCCGACACTCAGATCTCCCATGATGCTGAACCAAATACCCCGGTGGGCAGAGCTGGGAGAGACTAACTCCACCCTGCTCGCTTACCCAGGTCTCGGTTATGCATGCCAGATCGGCTGCCTCATCCATAATCAAATCATAGATGAGGGAGGTTTTATTTTGTACTGATCTGGCATTAAGAAGCAGCAACTGGAGATCAGAGGGTTGGCTGAGAGGACAACCAACAACCCTGCGGATATGAGAGGGACCGGAACAAGGCACAGCCACTACATGTCTGGGCTGCGTTCCCCTTACCTGGCATGTCCCTCTCATAACACCATACCTCCCTCTGCCCGTCACTACGGCAATTGGGGCCCCCTCTAGTCTCCCCACTTGATAGAAAGATCTCTTCCCCAGGCACATTGTAAACTATAATACAAAAATACAAACAACCATATATACAAACATACACAATCACACACAACACACACTCACTATACAACCACACCATTCAAATTCAGCCAACATGCCAAAACCTAGGCCCGCATACTGTGCACGCAGATGCCAGCTGCAAGATCTCTCTTCTTCCCACCTAAACAGTCAGATGATGGTAAAGGCCCACAAAAACGTCAGCTGCGGCGAGAAACAAAGCCGCGGCGGCCACAAGGCGACAGCAGGCCAGGCACAGAGCAGCAGCAGTCTCTATGGGCAAAGCCGCAACGGCGGCAGTGACGGAGAAGCACACCGTAGCAGCAGCCGCAGAGAGGAAAGCAAACAAAAAACAAACAAACAGACACAGCACACACAAAAAAACCCAGGCCACCTCAGCCAGCCGGCTTATGTATCCCTCCAAAGAGGGACCGGTGATGGGAATCAGTCACAGCTGGCTGGGTACCTGGCGCCTGGTCCTGCAGATGTACATCTGGCAGGCAGAAGTCCACAGGGAAGGATGGTGGAGATGGTGATCCAGCAGCAGCAGCAGCAGCAGGCTCTCCTTCCCTGGGCAGCAGTGTTCGTCTCTTCCTGCAGGCACTGTAGATAGATGTTCCAATTATTCTCCCATGCCTGGAACAGAAATCAATCCAGCAAATATGATTGAGATTCACTGTTGCTGTTTTCTTCAGTCCGCAAATGATACGGAATTGATCACACACATGCCCTTTGCATTGCATTTCCTTTGCATTAAAATGAATGGGATGCAGTGATATAGTGACAATGTAATTTACATAAATATGTAAATTACGTTTAGTTACATACTTTAAGCTACATAATTTTGCCACAGCAGACAATAGGACACATAACGTAATTTTGGGACAAAATGAACTGCAGCGGAATGGAAACAGTGCTGAATGCAAAGAATACAGGTTGGAAAATAATGCCTTCTTTCATCCCTAGTCCTGACATAGTGACATTCAAAGAAGCATTGAGGAAGATGGCAAGCTGCCAGTTAAAGAATGAATCCACATAAAAAGGCCCTGCAGCTACTGCCACCACTTATTATGGTCTGTTCCCCAACTTCTCTCAGAATGACTTTTTTTAGAATTTCTCTTCTACTTGACATTATTGCTAAAAATGCTACCCAACTTTTGCACCCTGCGAAAATGAGCCACAAAAGTGGGGTGGCATCTTTGACTCAGCAGTAATTTGAACATTTCAACATTAAGGAGATCCAAGGACCTGAGAACTAGGAACAGGGCCTTTCCAAAGAATGGCCCCAGCTCTGTGGGATACATTTTATTAAGGAATTGCAGTCGCATAACAGCTCATTCCTAATTTTTAGGTGGCTGTGCAAGGCTCATTCATTTAGGAAAGCCTTCAGCCATTAAAAATTTGTGGGTGGGTGAGGGAAGAGATAATACTGGATGGTTTATTGCTTCTGCTGTGTGTCATTTCAGGCTTTAAGGGGGCTTGTTTTTGGTATAGTTTTTCATTTTAACATTTTAAGCCATCTTGAGCTGTATAGAAATGTTTTAAATGAACAAAATGAAAAAAAGAAAGAAAGATCAACAAAAAGTCTCACAGCCGCCGCCTGGCCTTTTCTTGAATGCATCATCTGCTAAACTGGAAATGCTTTGTTGATTAGGCGCACAGTCTTTGGCATCTTGTGAAAGGAACTGAATTTGCTTTGACTGATCTGTTTGACGGAAAGAAAATTGTAAGCAAATGTAGAGACTAATAATATACTGGCAGGTGTGCGTGGCTATATCTTTCTGATTTTTAAAGGGTGAGGCGTAGTGAATCATCACTGTGACCTAGTTGTAGACTCTTTGTAGTCAATTGCAACTTTTCACACGAATTTGACTGTGACTCATTCTTTACCAACACACATTATGTAACTCCACACTGTGCCTCGCTGACAATGTGTTTTTGGAGAGTGCCACCAAGTTAGCCAGGAGATGTGGCTCGTGTGGATATTTGAGGGCTTCTAGCAGTTGCATATTTTAACACCAAGGTAGGCACTTCTGGCTATAGGTAAAATAGGCACCTTCAGATGGTAAGAAAATGTCTATTATAAAACTGATTCTCTAATGGGTTCCAGAAACTCACTCATGATGATCTAATACTATTATCAAGTTTTCCAGTGAGTCACCTGTTATGTTAAATTATTAATGCAGTTGGCCCATAAATTCATTTAATCCATTCATATTGCTATCTTCTGGAATGTAGTTATGTATGTTTTCAGTCTATCTCTCGATTGAATAGATTTGTGTACCGATTTTTATTTTATAGGTTTTTTTAAGCTGCCATTCAAAAAGCAAACTTACTTACAAGGCTGCTCACAAGCAAATTAAAGACAACAAAATTAAAATTAAAAACACACAATCACATTATAGTGATTAAATAACAGCAGCCCGTCATAAATATTAAAATAAATATTAAATATTAAAAAATGGCATTCAGTACAGTAAAACCATAAATCAAAGTCATATGTGTGTTTTTATTTAAAAGTGAATAGTGAGGAAGACTGACACACCTTACTAGAGAGGGTATTCCATAAACGAGGAGCAACCACTGAGAAGACCTTACCATGGGTCACCACCAACAGGGCAGCCCCTCAGTGTGGCTGCCCAAGTTAACTTTCTGTGGATGGTGCCTATTGCTTTTAGTGTTGCAGTACAGCACAGGATCTATTTTTCTCTCATTTTGCATTTGGTCCAAAAAAAAATCCTGATCTTGAACAAAATAATGCTATGACATTGACAACCCATGTTTTTCATGGAGGAACGTGTGGGATATAGCAGCCTTTCCCAACCAGTGTGCCTCCAGATGTTGTTGGACCACAACTCCCATCAGCCTCAGCCAGCATTGCCAATGGTCAGGAAAGATGGGAATTGTGGTCCAACAACATCTGGAGGCACACTGGTTGGGAAAGGCTGGGATATAGACTTAATAAATAATAAATAAAAATAATTTGCAAGTATTTAAAGAATGTTGGTTTCACTGTCATTTGTCAGGATGAATGCTAGGTGAGCTCTGGGTAGCCCAATCCATAGCCCAAAGTACTTAGTTTTAGTACTAGGCACCTGTTCCTATAGCATTAGGTGTCTGTGTGACGTTCTTCCCTGGTTCTCCCTGTCAGGTTCCCACCTGCTTGTGGCTACTGCCTTTCACTAGGCACTACCACGGATACCACCAGTCCGGACCGTCCTTTATATGGTTTCTCACTCCGCTCTAGCACAGATCTCACTAGATCCCCCTGCTAGGCAGCACCACCAGTCACATCCTATAACCAATACTCCCAGAGACTTTGCCTGAGTCTCTCTCTAGCTGGTTACTTTTGTGACTGCGTGCTTATGCTGTTCCCAACCCCCTTGTATCTTTATAGATAACGCATACAACTCTGGGTTGCTCTGGATACTTGAATTGTTATTATTCCTCCCTTCACCGCTGCCACCATTAGATACTGTTTCTGTTCAGCCTTGGTAATTACTTTGCCCTCCCTTCTGGTATGTATATTCCCCAGCCAAGGATCAGGCCTTTGGTAAACCAAATAAGTATTTATTAAATATCAGAAATAACAAGATTAGTTTTAGAATGTTTCACAAGCGTATGGTTTCATCTATTCCTGTTTTGTACTTGACTTATTATTAATCAGAACTCCAACTCCCTCTTTCTCCACACGCCTGACCTCCACCCTCAAACACCTCTTTCTCCACACTCCCAACATCCACCCAGATTCAACTGTCATTCTTCCATTTATACTCCCAGCCACTCAAACACTCAGGCAATCATCCAGCATTCAACTGCTCATGTACTCCCCCCTCCTCTTTCACTCCACTTACCATATGTCTTCTATATAAACAGCACATACCATATTTACCCTGCAAGCAGGAACATCACATTTCCCCCCCTTAAAATAACAGCAAAGTATTATTCCTGCTCTAGGATTCATACGATGTGTTAACAATAACAAACAAGTCTCTTTGGGGAAAATGTCTTTTTTTTTTGCACCCACGTCTGGGTCACGTCACTGCAGTCCCGGCCACCTGCCTTGAAAGTGCATCGGCCAATACATTGTCCTTGCCTTTTATGAACTTGAAGTCCACCTGGTAATCTTGTAGAGCCCAGGACCACCTCTGCAGCATAGTGTTATGATTTTTCATAGTCTGTAACCATAACAATGCTCGATGATCCGTTGTCACTGTAAATCTTCATCCCCACACGTATGGGTGCAACTTGCTCAGTCCCCACACGACCGCTAGGCACTCCTTTTGGACCGACGAATAATTCTTCTCCCTCGATGTCAGCTTGCGACTAAGATACGCCACTGGATGTCTGGTGCCTCCTCTCTCTTGTAGCAAGACGACTCCCAGCGCTAGGTCCGACGCATCCGTAGCCACGATGAATGGTTGCTCATAATCTGGTGCTATTAATACAGGCCCTTGGCACAAGGCTTGCTTCAGAAGGTCAAAAGCCTTTTGACATTCATCCGTCCACACCACATGCTCAGCACACTTTTTCCTTGTTAGCTCATGCAAGGGGGTTGCGATTTCCCCAAAATCTTTTACAAATTTACGGTAAAAACCAGCCACACCTAAAAATGCCCTAACTTGTTTCTTAGTTAAGGGGATGGGCCACGATTGTATTGCCTCAACTTTGCTCTATAAGGGGGTTATTTTCCCACTCCCCACCTTATGTCCTAAATAGATCACTTCGTTCAACCCAAACTGGCATTTCTTGGCTTTTATTGTTAGCCCTGCTTTCTTAAATGCCTCTAATACTGCTGTCAGGTGTTGGACATGCTCAGGCACCGACTTGCTGAAAATGGCCACATCATCTATATAGGCCACTGTGAAATCTGACATGCCTCGCAACACAGTATTAATTAGTCTCTGAAAAGAACTTGGTGAGTTCCTTAGTCCCATGGGTAAAGTCACAAACTCATATAACCCATCTGGTGTACTGAAGGCAGTTTTGGCTCTGGATTGCTCGTCTAATTCCATCTGCCAAAATCCTTTACACAGATCTATGGTAGAGATAATGGTTGCTGCTCCCAATAGCTCTAACATTGCGTCCACCCTAGGCATAGGATACGCATCTGGGACAGTAATTTTATTGATTAAACGATAATCAATACAAAACCTTGTGGTTCCATTTTTTTTCGGAACCAGTACAATACTTGAGGCCCAGGGACTGATGGATTCCCTGATCACTCCTAGTTCCAACATGTCTTCAACCTCCTTTCTACTTTCATTCAAAACTTTCCCATTCACACGGTACGGAACAGATCTGATTGGGGCATGATTTCCAGTATCAATTGAATGTGTGGCTATACTGGTTCGGCCAGGTTTATTGCTGAAGAGATCCCCATAATTTTTTAAAACTCTTAGAATCTCTTTCTTGACTTCTTCCTTCACCTCCTCCGACCATTCCAATTGATCTATCCCTTCTTTTGCTTTGCTTTCCTGTACCAAATCTGGAAGTTCAGGCCCACTTCCCTCAGGGAATAAGGTAACTTGCAACACCTTTGCATCCCTGGTGTGATAAGGTTTCAACATATTTACATGAACCACTTTATGCTTTTTTAATTGGTCTGTGGTTATCACATACGTCACTGTGTCAAGCTTTTCCCTTATGGTATATGGTCCCTCCCAGTTGCCCTGTAATTTATTGTGTTTCCTGGGTATGAATGCCATAACCATATCTCCCACATCATACACACGTTCTCTGGCTGTTCTATCATACCAGTAACTTTGCTTCTGCTGAGCTTGACTTATTCTTTTGCACAACTTCCATCACTGATGCTAATTTGTTGCGGAAGTCTAATACAAAATCGACTACAGATGTTTTGTACTCTCCCAGGGTCCCTTCCCATGAATTTTTTAACAGTTCCAAAGGTCCCCTCACTTTTCTAGCAAACATCAGTTCAAAGGGTGAGAAGCCTGTTGACTCCTGAGGGACTTCTCTGTATGCAAATAAGAAGCAACCCAAACGTTCATCCCAGTCTTGTGGGTGATCTTGAACATAACTTCTTATCATGCCCTTCAGAACCCCATTGAATCTCTCTGTTAACCCATTAGTTGCTGGATGGTAAGTAGTTGTCTTTAAATGTTTTAGACCACAACACTTCCACATACATTGCATCACTTCTCCCATGAATACACTGCCTTGATCCGTCAACACTTCATGAGGGAAACCCAGTCTCATAAAGATTTTTAATAAAGCCTCTGCCGCTACAGGGGCTTCCACGGATCTTAGTGCTTCAGCATCTGGGTATCTGGTGGCAAAATCCACCACCACCAATAGATATTTCTTGCCATGCCTTGTGGGTTTGGAAAAAGGGCCCACCAAATCTATTCCCACTCTATAAAAGGGTTATCCTATTATAGGAAGGGGCTTCAATGGTGCTTTTGTCTTTACTCCACTTTTCCCCACCTTTTGGCATATGTCACAAGATAAACAATATTGTTTTACGTCTTTAGAAATATTTGGCCAATAATAGTGTGCAGCCAATCTTTTCTTGGTCTTCTTTATTCCAAGATGCCCTGCACATGGGACATCATGGGCTACCTCTAGCAATCTGGCTCTGTATTTGCTAGGTACCATCAATTGTTTCACTGGTTCACATTTATTCTCTCTCTCAGCAGGCATCCACAGTCTATATAAAATCCCATTCTCACACACAATTTGATTCCTCAGATTGTCAGTAAAGGGAATCTTTTGTGTAAGGGCTTGGTCCTTCATTTGCTTCAAACTTGCATCCTTATCCAGCTCTTCCCTGAACTGCTCTGCCTCTTCACTAGAGACCATTCAATACAGTTTGTCTCTTTTAGCAGGTCTGCCAGGGGTTGCTATGGCGACCTTAGGCTCGATAACAGGTTCCACCCTGTTTTCTTCGGCCTCTGTTAACATGGTTTCTGTTGCTTTGCCAAGTTGTTGTCTGGTCACCACATATATTTTTCCTTGTGCCCCCATAACATCTCTTCCCAGTATCACTGGTTCTTGTTGTTGGGCATTAATACCTACTTTACATATTTCCTCTTTTCCTCTCCACTTTAATTTTATCAGGGCCATGGGTATGCTTTCTGGTTCACCCCTCACTCCTTGGATTGTCACCGTTTCCTGAGGTAATATTTCCTCAGATTTTATCAAATCTGGCCTCAGTAACGTCTGAGCGGCACCAGTATCAAGTAATGCCCAATAATTTGCCCCTTGCACACTCACTTCTTCCCTCAGACTCGAATCAAAGTCTTTTACATTTGTCCAGTTTATCTGGCAGAACTGAACCTTCTTCGTTTCTAACTCCCTTGGTTCTGTTTTCACTGCCCTTCCCTGAGCAGGATTACCAATGGGGTTGGCAACCTCACATTGAAAACGTAGGTGCCCCGGTCTACCACATTTATAACATAATTTCTCCTCCATTTTAGGGTACACAGATCCACTCTGGGGTGTCCTGTGCCCTTCAGACTTTATTGGAGGACTCACTCGCTGTGGTACCACATCCTTTCTGCCACCATTATATGGTCTGGGTTTAAACTCTCTTGATGTTTTCCCCACCCAGCCAGTTCTATTGGAGGCAAAGTGATCTGCCAACAGATGAACAGATGTAGGGGAACGGTCTTTGACCAGGAGCCTTATTTCTGGTGGTAACTGATGGTATAATTGATCCAGTATCATGAGGCTTTTCACCTCTTCCACTGACTGAGCTTTGGCACTTCCCATCCACTTTCCAAATATGTCCATCAATTTTGCTCCCAGTTCAACAAAAGACCTCCCTGCTTGGATCTGACAGTTTTGAAATAACTTCCTAAAGTAGTCAGGTCCCAGTCTGAATCTTTTGTACACTGCCTCTTTAAACTCGGCATATGTGACAGGCCTATCTGAGGGGAAATATTGGTATACCTCTGCCAAATCCCCTTTGATCAGATTCGATAAATATTGCATATATTTATCCTCCGGTAGCCCCCACATCTGAGCTGCCTTTTCGAAGGTGTTGAGGTAAATCTGTGGGTCTTGTCCAGGTTCAAACACCGCAAAATCTTTTGGTGTAACCTTTATTTTGGTTTAATTTCTGTCCTTTCTTGTTTCATCAGAATGAAACTTCTCTCTTTCAAATTTTAACTTTCCCCCCTGTATCTCAGCATCCAATGCTCGTTGCTTCTCCCTCTCCTCAAACCCCATTCTCATCCTTTCAGTATCCATTCTCATTCTCTCAATTTCCAACTCCCGCTGTTTTTCCTTCTCTGCACCTTCCATCCTCAATCTCTCAGTTTCCAACTTTAACTTCTCTCTCAAATACTCTATATAAGCGGGATTGCTTGAGTACCCTTCTGGGTTCTCTTCTCTGACAGGTTGTTTTTGTTGAACAGATGCGAATGCTATCAATGCTACTCGCAATTCATCTACCCCTTTACCCTCGTGAGGTAAATTGAATGTTATGCACTTCTCCACCAGCTCCTCTCTTTTCATCTTTATATATTCAGCCATGTTTTTAGGAGTTCACTCGCACTTTGCCACACACTCTTTGCCAGTCACTCTCACAAGTAATCTTTATTTGTTATTTCTTTTAGCCACATCACTTTTAGGGACTCTCTATTGTTCGTATCCCACCACTACAGCCACCACATGTGACGTCCTTCCCTGGTTCTCCCTGTCAGGTTCCCACCTGCTTGTGGCTACTGCCTTTCACTAGGCACCACCAGGGATACCACCAGTCCGGACCGTCCTTTATATGGTTTCTCACTCCACTCTAGCACAGATCTCACTAGATCCCCCTGCTAGGCAGCACCACCAGTCACGTCCTATAACCAATACTCCCAGAGACTTTGCCTGAGTCTCTCTCTAGCTGGTTACTTTTGTGACTGCGTGCTTATGCTGTTCCCAACCCCCTTGTATCTTTATAGATAACGCATACAACTCTGGGTTGCTCTGGATACTTGAATTGTTATTATTCCTCCCTTCACCGCTGCCACCATTAGATACTGTTTCTGTTCAGCCTTGGTAATTACTTTGCCCTCCCTTCTGGTATGTATATTCCCCAGCCAAGGATCAGGCCTTTGGTAAACCAAATAAGTATTTATTAAATATCAGAAATAACAAGATTAGTTTTAGAATGTTTCACAAGCGTATGGTTTCATCTATTCCTGTTTTGTACTTGACTTATTATTAATCAGAACTCCAACTCCCTCTTTCTCCACACGCCTGACCTCCACCCTCAAACACCTCTTTCTCCACACTCCCAACATCCACCCAGATTCAACTGTCATTCTTCCATTTATACTCCCAGCCACTCAAACGCTCAGCCAATCATCCAGCATTCTACTGCTCATGTACTCCCCCTCCTCTTTCACTCCACTTACCATATGTCTTCTATAACACTATAACACTTCTATAAACAGCACTTACCATATTTACCCTACAAGCAGGAACATCACAGTCTGCAATGATGTGTAAGAATTCCAGGTGCTAATAACTGGCTGATTCACAGAGCCACGTGCCCATAGATCCAATGTGCATACCTCCCCTCTCCTCTGCTGACAGATGTGAGATATTTATTTATTTATTATTTAAGAAGTTTATATCCCGCTTCAGTTCCAAAGAATTCTAAGCGGCAAAAACAATAACATGATATAAGCACCTTATACAATATACAGTATATAAAATCAATTATCTCTCACATTATAAATTAAACGCTAACCGAAATAAAAATGTCTTAACTTGGCAGCGAAAACTAGTCAAAGAAGGGGAAAAACGAATTTCCTGCGGAAGAGAATTCCAAAGGGTTGGAGCTACCACTGAAAAAGATTTGTTCCTAATGCCAATCTGATGAATTTGTGAGAAAGGAGGAATATTAAGGCCGGGGTCTAATGAAGATCTTAGAGGACGAGTAGGCTCATAAAACGAAATACAATTAGATAGATAGATAGGGCCTGAACCAGATAACGCTCTAAACGTTAACATCAAAATCTTAAACTGGACTCGATAAGGGATTGGGAGCTAGTGTAGCTGTTTTAGAAGCGGAGTGGTGTGGACTCGCCAACCCGCTCCTGTTAGCATCCTGGCGGCTGCTCTTTGGACTAATTTTAATTGACGGAGTGTTTTGAAAGGAAGTCCTGTGTAAAGCGAATTACAATAGTCCAGCTTAGACGTAACCAAGGCATGGGTAACCGTGGTTAGGTCAGAAAGCTCCAGAAAAGGGCGCAATTGGCGGACAAGTTTTAGACGGGCCAAGGCGCTTCTGGACGTTGCTAAGACATGGGCCTCCAAAGTCAAAGCCGAATCCAGGAGGACACCCAGACTACGGACCTGGGTCTTTAAAGGGAGTAAAGTTCCATCTAATAATGGTACATTCCCTATTTCCAATTTGGTTCAGTCCCCAATCACCAGTACCTCTGTTTTATCTGGGTTCAGTTTCAGTTTGTTCTGCGTCATCCAGATCTTAACTGCTGTTAGACATTTATTTAAAGGGAGAATGGCATCTCTCGTATCCGGAGGGAAGGAAAAGTAAAGCTGGGTGTCATCAGCATATTGGTGAAATCGCATTCCAAAACTCCGGATAATCCCACCCAGCGGCTTCATGAAAATATTAAACAGCATCGGTGAAAGCACCGAGCCTTGTGGTACTCCGCATGACAACGGCCAGGGGTTAGAGCTAAAGTCCCCAAACAGTACTCTCTGTGATCTGCCCTCCAAGAAAGAGGCGAGCCACTGAAAAACAGCGCCTCGTAAACCCATCTCAGAGAGGCGTCCCAAGAGAATATCATGGTCAATCGTGTCAAACGTTGCGGAAAGATCAAGAAGGACTAACAGAGACATTCTCCCCCTGTCCAATTCCCTCCGAAGATCATCCACTAAGGCCACCAATACGGTCTCAGTTCCATGACCCGGCCTAAATCCAGATTGAGATGAGTCATAGTAATCTGTCAGATCCAGAAAACTCTGGAGCTGAGAGGCCACAACTCTCTCAATAATCTTACTTAAAAAAGGTAAGTTGGACACAGGGTGAAAATTGTCCAAGCAAGAAGGGTTCAAAGAAGGCTTTTTTAATAAGGGAATGATAATTGCTTCCTTTAGGCTTCCTGGGAGGCGGCCTTGCTGGAGGGAAGCATTAATCACCTCGCAGATCTGATTTGCAAGTCCCTTCCTGGACTGTTTTATAATCCATGAGGGGCATGGATCCAATAAACACGTGGTGGGT
Organism: Rhineura floridana; assembly: GCF_030035675.1. Taxonomy (NCBI): domain Eukaryota; kingdom Metazoa; phylum Chordata; class Lepidosauria; order Squamata; family Rhineuridae; genus Rhineura; species Rhineura floridana. Next base: position 34,609,979 of record NC_084483.1, on the reverse strand, counting down.
CTCATCCCTTCCAGGAGATTGTCTATATCAGCAGGGAGGACAAGCTGAAAAAAGTCTAAAGTGGAGGAACAAACAGTCACCTTAGTCGGGGGCATAACATCAGTTAAAGTGTTATTAGAGTCAAGGTTAGAACGAATCTGGGTAATTTTAGTACTAAAATATGTGGCTAGTTCTTGACAACGGGAAGCTGAATATTCAAAATTCGGTTTATGTTGGTCTTGGTTAAGTAAATTCTTAACCACCCGGAAGAGTTCTTTAGGTCGGTTGTCAGCAGACAAGATGGCAGCCGAGAAAAAGGCTTTTTGTGACGTTAGTCTAGATGTCATATAATACTTCAAAAAATTCCTAGCTTGAAGTTGGTCAGAAAGGCTCCGAGTCTTTAGCCATCGGCGCTCTAAGCCTCTATAAGTCCATTTCATATCTGCTAATTCCTTGGAAAACCATGGGGCAACTTTAGAACGAGAATGAGTGAGTGGACGTAGAGGGGCAATAGCATCTATGGTCCTGGACATTGTATCATTCCAAGAATCGACTAAGTCGACAATAGAGTCACTGGTTCGAGGAACAGATAATTTTTCAATAGTAGATAGGAAGACGGTTGGGTTTAATAATCTTTTTGGGCGAATCATTTTTAAAGGCTTCTTTTCTTTAACAGGAGTATGTAATGGTGGTATTTTGAATTTAATCAAATAGTGATCTGTCCAAAGTAATGGACGAATAGATAGATCACTAATTGCGGAATCCTCTGTGTCAGAGCCAGTATAGAAAACAAGATCAAGAGTATGGCCAGCTCTATGTGTAGGTTCGTTAATTAATTGAGATAATCCCAAAGTGGTCATAGTCGTCACAAAATCACGAGCTGTTCCATATAAAGAGGAATTAATATGGATGTTAAAGTCTCCCAATATTAACAATTTAGGGGACACCCGCATTAATTCTAATATTAAATCTGATAGCTCTTGCAAGGTGGTCATAGAGCAACATGGGGAGCGATAGATCAATAAGATTACCAAGCCATCCTGACTACCAGATTTTAAACTAAGGGCTTCAAATCCAGACAGAGATGGGAACGGTATTCTAGTCAGGGAGATAGTCTCTCTCTATATAATTGCTACTCCACCTCCAGGGGCTCCTAGCCTGGGTTGATGTAAAGCCAAGAAGCCAGGTGGGCAAAGGCTAAACAAGTTCACTCCACCAGCTTCATCTAACCAGGTTTCAGTAATGCATAGTAAATCAGCTTGTTCATCCAAAATAAGATCTTGGATAATCGCAGATTTCTTATTTACAGATCTTGCATTAAGAAGCAGGATCTTAGATCCAAAGAAATTAATTGGGGAAAGAGTCTGTCTCTCTTTTTGAGCTGATTGTGCGGGAGTTATTAAATAACGGTATGCTCTGTCCTCCTTGTGGCGATCATATGGTGTCGACTGATTATAGTTCCCTCTGCCTGATATCGTGAAAATAGGGTTTCTATCAAGGATGCTCGGTGAACATCCCCCCCCGATTCTCTGGGCAGGTGTATGAACAGGAAGGGGACAGATCTGATTGTGCTGAAACTCAAAAGGAGACGGCATCAAGTTCTAATAAAGATCTGCGTCTAGGGGGGTCTATATGAAGTTGATCCCCAGGGGTGGTGGAAAGTGCCGAATCCATCGTAATGATTTTTTGGGGGGAACCACAGGTAGTTTCAGCTACTAGGTGGAGGTTAGAATTTTTTGTATTCTGTGACAGTCTATTATTTTGCAATAGCTTAAGAAGATTATACAGATCATCAATGATATCTTGTTGAGTCATGTCTGAGAAACTAGGGAATTTATTCACTAGTTCATCAACATGTAGCCCTAAGGGTATATGAAGCTGACCAACTGACTCTATTCGTTTAGGGTACTCAATTAACGGTGGAGAAACAGAGAAAGAAGACGCCGATACTTTGTGATTATTACAATTAATTAAAGGGTCCCTCGGACTCATCAAAACATCTGGGTTAGAAAGGGGTAGAGAAGCAGCATGCTCCTGATATAATTCTCTTAAAGGTGGTGATTGATCACAGGAACTTAATAAAGCTATTGGCTGCTTGATAATCAAAGGGGAAGGAGTTGCCAAATTTAAAAAATGTCTATGTACAAAAATACCTCGCTCCCAGAGCCAAATTTTTTTGGCTAAAAACAGGTTGACCAATTTACAAGATACAAATGAAAACAATACTGTGGATTCAGTGGGAGAATTAGATAAAACAACAAATTTAACTAAATCTTTAAAATTAACTGGACCGATATGCCAAGATTGAAACAGTTTCAAGTAATATAGTTTTAGATTAAACGGTTGAACACCAAGGCTAGGATATGGTAAGTGCGAAAGAACTATTGAATTCTGCTGGAGTTGTAGAGACCAGCGATATATAGGTTCTTTTTTTCTGGGAGTTTGATTCTGCTCCGTTGTCTGTGTCTTCATAGGGGGTGAGGATATCTCTCTCAAAGATGGTTGTAGCAGAGGGGGGGAATGCTTTGTCGGAGAAGTTATAGCTGTGTGATTTGTAGAAGGTTGTCCCGGACTCTTCCTGGTATGTTCAGATGAAAGAGCATCCTCTAATAGTTTAAAAAGTTTATGAAAATTCATCTTCTTCCCCCGGGACGTTTATAGTTCTTTATATTCTTGGTTTTCTTTATTTGAATTATGTTTCTAGATCGTTTCTTTTTTTGCCCTTGAGTTTGGGAGGCTTTCTTCTCCATAATAGGGGGAGAAAGATTAGATGAAGGGCTCTCAATAGGGACATCCAGTTTAGTTGAAGATGGTGATTTCAAAAACTCTTCAGTGAGGGTTCTTAAAAGGTTGTTGGTAACAGAAATAAAATCTATTATGGATTTCAGTTGATCAGAAAATATAGCCAGGTGGAAAGATAAAAAAGAGTCATTCAAGGCAAACTGGGGAGGACCCAAATCGTCATTGAGAACAGAGGAATTTTGAATCTTTGAAGAATCATCAGTTTGAGTATATGGGAACTTATTTATCAATTCTGATTCTCCTAAATGCAGTCCAGATCGAAGCTCCGTCTGAGCTAATTTCACAGCTAGATTTGGGGTGGCTGGTACAAAAGGTTCTTGCAATAGGTGGAACATTTTAGAATCTAAGGACCAGTCCATTTTTTCATTATTTAAAGTACATACTGGAACAGAATCAAGACTCATATTAGGGCTTGGCTCCTTTAAATCTCGATCAGTTGTTGAACAGGAAGAAGGGTGTGGTCCCTCTGCTTCTGTGTTCTCTCCATTTATTCTATGCTTCCAGCCAAAAAAGTGAGTAATCTTAAGTTGTTTCTTATTCTTATACTTTAAAATATCTTTATCTATCAATGTAGTTTCTTGCTGAGGTTCCTGCTGGAATTCTTGCTGGGATTCACAGTCTCAGCACATTCTCCTTGTGAGAACCATAATTAAGCAGCTGGGCAAGAAATAAGGCTGAGTGGGAGTTGTGGTTATAATTTACAGTTTTAAATTTACTATCCCAACAACAAAGCAGCCTCGGCATAAGCAGAGACTATTACAGATAGAAGCTAAGGATAAAAGTTTAAGGTTTAAAAAGCAAAGATACTCAAATTACTTAATCCTCCTCCACAAAGTCTTAGAGGACATCAGGCAACGTCTTGCTCCTTGCTGCTCCCAACTGCCATACAAATAGTGTGTGATATGGGCACTGTGCACATAATCCCAATTTGCAAAACAGTTCCCCCTCAAAAAAAGAGAAAGTATGGTGTGTTGGGGGGAAAGGTGATCAGGGTCTGCAAACCTACAACCATATGTCCACATCACATATTTAATTGTGCTTCTTATGCAATGTGGAGTCGGGGAGAGGAGTAATGGCCCACACACATGTACTGGATCCTTATTTATTTTATTTTTCATTTGTCTGATACATTAATTAATTATTTTTCTGCTAAATAAACCCTCAAAGCAACTTAAACAAGAACACACAATACACTTATTACTCACTGTTAATTAACGTAAGTTGACATTATTACTCTTCGGCAGCCTCCGATGGAATGGCTGGTCCTTAAATGGCCATTTTCTTTGCAAAATGTTGAAGCATAACAAACTCAGTTCCCTCTTCTGTGACTTGTTAACTAGAATCCTATTGTATATAACCTTTGAGCTTACTACAATATATCACATGCAGAAGGTTGCCTTCCCCTGACATTGCATCTAGCGCTGTACTTTCCTTATTCATCTTTCTACAAATGCTCTGAGACAGATTCCTTGTTTTTCCATAGAGCACATTTTGCCAAAACTGTCAATGGGATGTCCACAGTTGAACTGCAGTTGAGATATCCTGATGTATAAATTTGTTACATCATTATTCTACATAGATTTTTACTCTGGCTATATCTGTTTTCCATCCCACATATACAGCTGAGAGATGGGCCATGATCAGGTGTAGGCGGCTGCTGATTTGGGCAAGCTGATACTACCCTGCTGTTGATGCTCCCCACTGTCCAGTTACTGCTATGTTGCATTATTACTCGGTGTGTATACAAGGGAACAGGACAGGGGTGACAGTATTAGATAGTTGTCCAGTTATGGTATCATCTGTATCTGAGAGGGTGGCCCTGTGGCATTCATGTGTGCTTTTTCTAAACTGTCCACCAATTCAAGATTTGTAGTTAAAGATCTGAGGTTAAACTGATAACCGGTGAAGGAGAGTTATGTCACTCGTCAAAAAGTTAATTATGTCTTCATGATAAGTGCCAAAATGTCCCTGTGATGCACAAACAGCTCCAAACTGGGGGCTCCAGAAAAAAATTACAACTGGAATTCTGGGGAAATGTAATTATGCTCCCCACGAAGCAAAAGTGTCCATGGCGCAGAGTGGTAAGCGGCGGTAACGCAGCCGAAGCTCTGCTCACGGCCGGAGTTCGATTCCAACGGAAGAAGGAAGTTGAATCTCCGGTAAAAGGGATCGAGGTCCACTCAGCCTTCCATCCATCCGTGGTCGGTAAAATGAGTACCCGGCATATGCTGGGGGGTAAAGAAAGGCCAGGGAAGGAACTGGCAATCCCACCCCATAAATATGGTCTGCCAAGTAAATGTCGCAAGACGTCACCCTAAGAGTCGGAAACGACTCGCACTACAAGTGCAGGGACACCTTTACCTTTATTTATTTATTTATTATTTATTTATTTATTTATTTATTTATTAAATTTATATACCGCCCGACTAGCAATAGCTCTCTGGACGGTGAACATAAAATAGCATAAAAATACAATGAATAACAAAATAATACTAAAATACAATCAACAATCCAATACAATAAACATTTTTAAAAGTAAATCAGTGTAACTTAAAATGCTTCAGAGAATAGGAAGGTTTTGACCTGGCGCCGGAAGGAGAGCAGAGTCGGCGCCAGGCGTACTTCCTCGGGGAGACTGTTCCATAGTTCGGGGGCCACCACTGAGAAGGCCCTAGATCTTGTCATCACCCTCCGGGCCTCCCTGTGAGTTGGAACCCGGAGGAGGGCCTTCGTAGCAGAACGTAGTGCACGGGCCGGTTCATATCGGAAGAGGCGTTCCGCAAGGTATCGTGGTCCCGCACCGTATAAGGCTTTATAGGTTAATACCAACACTTTGAATCTAGCCCGGAAACATATTGGCAACCAGTGCAAGCTGGCCAGAACAGGTGTTATATGCTCGGACCGCTTGGTCCTTGTCAGCAATCTTTTTATGAAAAGACATCTGGATGCTGCACAATAAATAACAATTATTCAGTTACTGTATTTAATATTGAACATGAGTCAGCCAATGGTAAGTGCTTTCAAATCCCTTTATATGTGAGGAATTTAAGCAAATGCTTAACTCTTCCACTGATTTCAATGAGACTTTTAAAAAGTGTAACTTGGCTGCACTGAGCCCACCGTCTAGGAAGATGCCTCTTCCCATAGTTAGTAATGAAGAAAAACTTGGATGATACTATAAAATAACAGTGTAAGATGCGGTTTTCATCTTCTTTCTATTTATGGCCTCTGAGGGCAGAGCACCTCCCTGAAATAGGTAATTACATTCTTATTGAAGTACAAAACAGGACCAGTAGATATTCAGTTCAATGCCTAACCTAGAGAGCAAGCCCAGGGAGGAAATTGATCTGACTCACCCATCTGGTATGATAATAATTACAATGATAATAACATCTAAACATTTTACAGTTTGCTACTTTGCATGTATATAATGAATCAGTCTTTGCCCTTGTAATGGTAACAGATAATGCAGCCTGATTTGCTTAGAGAAGGAAATAGGACTGGCTCACTGTAGTCAATCTTTACTAAACATCCAATACATTTTCCTGATTCTCCTATACCTATTTCTTTTTTTAAACCTGGGGAATCCTGAATGGCAAAATCACTGGAGACTTTTAGGCTAAGGGCCAGCAACTAGCACTCCATAGACAAATCGGGCCCTGTGATGGGTATTGCCCACCTTCCCTTACATGCCCTGCTGCACCATCCCTGTGTTTCCCAGAAATATCAATTTCAGGCAGTTGGATGGGGAGGAAAGTAGGAAACAGGAAATAGTGGTAAGAGGAGGGTGAAACAAGAAATCTTTCTACATGTCTCATTCTTTTGCCTTTCACTGTTTATGCATCCCCACTGTCTCTCTAGCCAGTGACAAAGGTAAATGAAGCCCCACTTACCTGCGCAGCATGGATAAGCGGGGCATAGTTGCGAGGAGGGAGCGATGCTGCCGCGGCCATCTTCGTTAAGGGCAACGTCGTGTGTCGCAGCGTTATGTGTGCATGACGTGCGGCAGGGAGGGGAGGGGCCATGGGCCTATTTAAGGCCAGGCCGCCCCTCCTACCTCCTCTTTCAACGAGCGACGAGAGGACGATGAGGGACATAGCAGAGAAAGCTGCAGGACAGTCGGCGTTGGTTGGGCCTATTAGGCCTAATTGGTTACCCCCAGAGGGGGGGTTGGGAGCCCCAACAGCTGTGGGTGGTAGCGTTGTGGTGTGGCTGCGACTGGGGCAGGCCTCGTAAAGGGGCCTGACCAGTGGGCCTCGTAGTGGGGCCTAGCAGCGGCACGTCCAATACCCCGCCCACCTAGCAGTTGTGGAGGGGTCGATTGAGGCTTTTTATTGAGCAGTGCGATGTTAGTGCTGCTGCTGGTTAAAAGAAAGACACAGGAAGTTTAAAAATAAATGAGACTATACTGGATATACAATCAAAATTAAATATAGTCATATTAATACACTGGTTAAAGACAGACTCATGCACATAAAGGGAAATTAAAAATAAATCAGAATAAAAGGGACGAACAAAAGAAATTGTGTCTAATCCTTCTAGTTTAAGTTCCCTCTGAGCACACTCCCCCCAACAGGTTCAGCTTAGCCCCCCCTGATGATATACGCAGGTTGGTTCTTTATTATATTATTACAGGGTGGATGCATGATGTGATGGCAGAGCCCTTTCATGAGGCTTATGACTTCTTGCTAGGCCCAGGCATAGGTACAACTTCATGCTAGGCCCGGGCATGTATGAGGTTTGAAGTTCTTAATTATATGATTATTATTCTACATACTACTATGTTGGTGGGGCCTAGTGAGCCTTTTTAGCCTTTGGGCCTTTCATAGTTATATGATAATAAGGGCGGAGATAACAGTTTGCTAGAAAATGTCTAAATCGCTGTATCTTAAGAACGGTTGCCAGGTCTCCGGTTTTCTGCCGGAGTTTCAGGGAAAAGGGGGCCGTCTCCGGCCTCCGGCTATACTTTATTTAAACAGGAGGATCTCCGGCTTTTGATTGGCCCCCTCAGCCACGCATGTGTGATTGACACACGCATGTGTGAAGGCTGTGGCTGGCCGTCTTCCCACCCACATCTATGACGACATGGGTGCCTTGGTTGAGTCGGCGCTCCTGCAGGGCTCCCCCCAGCAGCAGCGCCGGGCGTCTGCCTCAGCCGTCATGGTGTGGGCGCCGACGGGCGGGAGCGGCCGTGATGGGACTGAGGAATCGGTTCCGGGGTAAGAAGGCCTAGAGGCTGGCTCGGGTCGTTGGTAGGAAGGTCCACGCTCGGTGGTCGTTGCGCAGAGGGCAGTCGTTGCCGGGGTAAACAGGGCCTTGCGCACAGAGACAGAGAGGGAGAGAGGAGGGGGGGGCGTTGGGCATATTTAGAGTTTACACAGTTAGCTAAGAACTGCCCAAGGGATGCTCTTGTAGTCAAGTCTTGTGACTATTAAGAACTTTATGAGTTTCAAGAAACTATAAAAAGTAAAAAAAAAACCAAATCTCCAGCAAACATATTACAAAAACAGTTACAGTCTCTGCCAAGTATAAGGCAGGAACTCTGCAGAGCTGTTGAATATTACTCTGACATCCTCCACCAGCAAAGAAATAAGGATTAGAACATGATGCAGGCAGGAGCTGGAAACAAACAGGATGGATCCCTAGTACTGTGGAAGAGCCCAAAAAGTTTTGTCCTCCAAACCAGGGCTGAGTTGTGCAAACTGTCATATGAAATGGACTTGAAAAAGATTCAGGAGCTGGCACAAAACTGCTTAACAAGTCGTTTTTATATATAGTACTAGAGAGAGTAGTATCAAAAGTGCAGGATGCTATCATGCTACTCTAGTCTTAGGAATACAGAAAAATCAGGCTCCCCTTGTGCCTCATACATTTTCCTATAAGTCTCATACAATGAACCACACACACATCCCTTGTATAACCAACAGCTATGTTTGTTTGTTTGTTTGTTTATTAAATTTATTAGTCGCCCATCTGGCTGGCAATCCAGCCACTCTGGGTGACGTACAAAATTAAAACATATAGTTACATTAAAATATTAAAATCTCAACCAATAATAATAAAACCTAATCCACCACAAAAGCCTGTTTGAAGTGTTCTGTACTGCAAGCACAAAATAGCAGCTGTCATGAACCACCCTATTCAGATCTTGTAAGTTCAGGTCTGTGGCTTCCTTTATGGAATCAATCCATCTCTTGTTTGGCCTTCCTCTTTTTCTACTTCCTTCTGTTTTTCCCAGCTTTATTGTCTTTTCAAGTGAAGCATGTCTTCTCATGATGTGTCCAAAGTATGATAACTTCAGTTTCATCATTTTAGCTTCTAATGACAGTTCGGGTTTAATTTGTTCTCACACCCAATTATTTGTTTTTTTTGCAGTCCATGGTATCTATGAAGCTCTCCTTTAACACCACATTTCAAATGAGTTGATTTTTCTCTTACTCACTTTTTTTACTGTCCAACTTTCACATCCATATGTAGAGATCGGGAATACCATGGTCTGAATGATCCTGACTTTAGTGTTCAGTGATACATCTTTGCATTTGAGGACCTTTTCTAGTTTTCTCATAGCCCAAAAAAGTAAGGGGTCTATGACCCCCCCACAACCCTGGATGACTACATCTCTGGTTAGAAGTAGAAAGAAAATAAAGTGTCTTTTTGTACAATATGCAATCAAGTTAAGGAATTCAGGGCTGGATGGCCACTAATTTGGATGGCTTAAAAAAAAAGATGCATCTATGAAGGATTATGTGTATCAAGCACATGATAGCTAAATGGAATCTACATTCAGAGGCTGTATACCTCTGGTTGGCACATCCTGATTTGCTTATGGGCATTTGAAGTAATTTGTTTGGCTGCTGTTGAAGACAGAGTAGTTATGTTCAGATGTAATGCTAAACCATGGTGGCATATTGTGTGAATGAACAGCTATAGGTCACATACTCTCTTGTCCCATGCAATCAGAAGCAAGGGACACGTTTGGGAGATATTTGGGAGCTATTTGTTGTTGTTATGTGCCTTCAAGTCGATTATGACTTATGGCGACCCTACGAATCAGTGACCTCCAAGAGCATCTGTCATGAACCACCCTGTTCAGATCTTGTAAGTTCAGATCTGTGGCTTCCTTAATGGAATCAATCCATCTCTTGTTTGGCCTTCCTCTTTTTCTACTTCCTTCTGTTTTTCCCAGCATTATTATCTTTTCTAGTGAATCCTGTCTTCTCATTATGTGTCCAAAGTATGATAACCTCAGTTTCATCACTTTAGCTTCTAGTGATTGTTCTGGTTTAATTTGTTCTGACACCCAATTATTTGTCTGTTTTGCAGACCATGGTATCCGCAAAGCTCTCCTCCAACACCACATTTCAAATGAGTTGATTTTTCTCAGGGGTGGGAGGGCAGAGAGGTGCCGGGGCTGAAGCGGCCCAGAGATCACCAAGGTTGCCTGGCCCAGAAGGCCCTGGCGTCGAGGCTGGGTGGGGCGGCTTTGGGGGGAAACGGAGGCAGGTGCTCTGCACAGTGCACATGCTTATTGCTTAGGAGGAGGCGCTCTCTTCCTTTATTTTTATTTTTTTTCTTTTTCTGGTCCTCCCCTCCCTCCTGCTGCCTGTCGGTCCTATATAAGGCCTCGTAAAGTAGAAAGGCAATTGCTGCCTACACTCACCCTGCTTGTATGGCCATAAATATTAGGGGACACCCACTGCAGTAGCCAGCCAACACATAAAGTTGCAGTGCCTTATGGATAACTTTGTGGATGATCCCCAGTCAAGTCTTAGCAACAGCACAATGCTGACAGGCAGTTGCCAACTGCTTGCCTAGAATGCCCTCCCTTGTCCTTAACATGGCTGCAACCATATCTACTCAGAAGTAAGTCCTATTGAGTTCTATGGGGCTTAGTTCCTTAATAAGCATGTTTACAGTTGCTGCCTTCAGGGGCATCCATCTGTGCTCCCATCTAACATCTCTGCAACACTAGGCTCCTTTCTTCCAATAATGGCCTGGCCTGAGGGTACGTAAACCCTTCTTGCCAGAAGCAAGTAAGCGAGATTAAATGTTCCCTAAAGGCATTGAACTGTGACCTGGCAGACCAGGGTTCAAATCCTCACACAGCCATGAAGCTCCCTGGGTGACCTTGGGCCAGTCACTGCCTCTCAGACTCAGAGGAAGGCAATAGTAAACCACCTCTGTCTGAATACTGCTTACCATGAAGACCCTATCTGGGATCAACTTGAAGGCAGTCCATTTCCATTTTGCATCACCCTAAGCTTGTGAGAAAGAATGACCTTGTCACTTCAGATGGACCTAGGAACACCCTATTTTAGGTAAGATTTCTATTTTAATCTCTGATCAGAGAATTTTTTTTTGAATGGTATGCTCCAAGCAACTGTGGTTGATACAATGTATCATATTTAATGATGTCACTAGGGCCCGCCCCATGACATCACTAGGGCCCACCCCGTGATGTCACTAGGGCCCGCCCCATGACGTCACTAGGCCCCGCCCCCATTTTCTCAGGTTTTTGGATGGTTCCGACCTGGCAACCCTAATCTTAAGTGAGCGGTCCTTTTGCATTCCAAGTGTTAATTTCAGGCTATTTGTTCACTCTGAGACAGAAGAGGCATTTACCTGAATTTAGTTAGGAATGGAAAGTTTAGCAGATGGTAATCATATTGATTGGGGAATAGGAATAAAGAGGAAAGCCCGATTTGCCTAATAGAGATCCCTCATATTACAGGATCTTAGACTCTTATTGACATAGGGCTGCCTTTTAACGTCCAGGCAGACTCTTCTCCCCTTTACTGAGGATTGTGGCACCAACAACGAAACATCATTACCTGAAATTACATTTTAGTTAGGACTTCTGATATCATTACCTGGAATTACATATAGCGTGCAACTGTTGCATTGGCTCATCTATTTAGATATGTGTTGGAAAACCTGCTATAGTGCAGCCACATATTGGTGACAGCAACACATCCTCAGCATCTGCTGCTCTTGGATTTATGATATCATTTACTAGAAAGGGATATAGGATGTTAATTTTGCATTTTGGACATCTATTATGATAGGTGTTTGGAAGCCTACAAGGGGGAGGCCGCTGCAGTGGGCCAAATATGGGTGGCAGCGCCATATCTCCAGTATCTGTGCTTTGGGGAACTGCACTAAAATGGTGGCTGGGAAAGTGTGCTTACTCATAAATTATTTCCTTTCTTTATGTGAAACAGGGAAATATGAGGCCAGTGGCCCTCACAGCGGTGAGGAGAAGCACCCAGCAGTAGCTGCTCAAGGAAAGTGTTCCTCCCCTGTTAAACTCGAGGTACTGGGACCTTGCTTGCAGACTGCCCAGTTCCTGGGGAGGTTTGTTTTGTTATGGGGTTTTCTTTCAGTTTCTGGATCCCATATTGTAGTCTCAGGGCTTGCCTTAAGGGCCTGCACTCTTAAATTTGTCTTGGGCATAGACGCAATGGCAATCAGTAATGGCTTCCTACCAGTTAGTTAATGCACTGCCTATGGGAAAGTATGACATCTAATCTGTTTTTTCATCTACTGTGGGGATACAAGGGGATTTATAGCTGCTGGGTTTTTGCCTTTTCAGTCAATTCTATGAGGTAGAGCATTACATATAGGCTGCTCTATTCTCGCATGGAGCGCTTCAGCTCCTTCCTTGAAGGGGCTGTTGGGATGAGAGGGTAAAAATAAATAAATTTGGATGCATGTTAACACCTGATGTCACAGATTATGGAATGGCTATGTAACTGGTTCATCTTAATGGCTGTGTCAATGGACCATCCTGCCCGGTGTTAACCTTCCTGGGCATACCACCTAATTCACCACCAATCATACTCATGTGGTCAGTAAGTTTTTCATGACAGTTAGGCCAAGAAAGTGTTTCTTGTCTGCCCTCCAGGTATTAGAGGTCTTTTCCGGTGGTTTAAGAGGTCGTAGCAGGGATTCCACAGCCTTACTACAGGTTCAGGTTTGTGGCTGTATAATAATTTAATGCTTGTTGTGATCAAATATTGATCAAGAAATTAGAGCGAAACTGCAGGTTACATTTTATATTCTTGCCCAAATCATTTGGTCTAGTTTTCCCACATTCCTGGGGAAGAACTAACTAACTTGCTGTAGAATTACGTGACATAGCTCAGGGCTAGAGCCTCTGAACTGCAGGCTGAAGGTCCATAGCATCTCTAGGCAGGGCTGGGAGGTAGAACTGGAAGTCCGTGGATGCATCGGGGTTTTTGTGCTGGCTGCAGGCTTGGACTTATAGGCAGTGAGGCTTGGGAACTCTCCCGTCCATTTTAGGTAGGTTTATGGCCCTTGTCTGTTCCTTTGTTCTCTAGTGCCCAGATTTTAATGTTTTCTTTTGGGGCATGGTAAGGTAGACTCAGGTGGAGCGGTTAAGCTGTGCTGTGCAACTGCACATTGGGAGATTGAGGAGCAGAGTCAAAGATGGCCATAAGCCGGTCTGTCGCCCCAGCATGCTCAACAGCTATCAGAATGCAGGAGGGGTTTTTCCCAGGACTTCTGGGCCGGCAAGGGCTATGCACCAGAGTGGCCTATTCAGTGAGTCACCTGCTGGGATTGCCTAGTGAATGGCTGGAGACTGGGCCTCTCAGTCCAAGCACTTCGAGGTAAAGGCTGATGATTTTCCCACTTATTCCAGGGACTTCAGAGTCCGCCGTATGTTAGCTGGGTGGGCTAGAGAACACCCTGCCACCCTCAATCCCCGTTGCCCTTTCTCACGGGACATTTTATTGAGTATGGTGGGCCAGTGAAAAACAGTATGCTCCTCAAGCTATGAAGCCAGACTATTCCAGGCGGCAGCCCTTATGCTGGTTTTTGGAGCTTTTAGGATAGGTGAGGTGGTGGCTGGATCCAAGGGAGATTTGTCTCGACGGGCCCTCCAGCAATCAGATGTCTCCATGGAAGGGAGTTGTACCTGTATAACATTGATGGACTGGCAATGTTGCTGGACAGGGATGGAGCAGCTGCGCACCCTATCCTGGGCTTACAGTTAGGCCTCAGTCAATGGGCTGCAGTGTAGTGGCTTGGCTGGCGAGGAATACTTTGGGACGGGCTCCTACCCACTTTGTCCCAGCTTGGTTCAGTGCAGACATCTCCGCATGTGGTGGTCATTCCCAACTCAGTATTTGAGGCAAGGCCCTCAGGTGGCGGGCATGTGCAGACATGCAGTTCGGGACGCAACGATGGCCTCGGTTACCTAAGGGCATGGTCCTCAGTTTGGCAGGCATGTGCGGACATGCAGTTCAGGAGGCAACGGAAGGGCATGGCCCTCAGTTTGGCAGGCATGTGCGGACATGCAGTTCAGGAGGCAATGGAAGGGCATGGCCCTCAGTTTGGCAGGCATGTGTGGACATGCAGTTCAGGAGGCAACGATGGCCTCGGTTACTTAAGGGCATGGCCCTCAGTTGCAATGAAAGGGCATGGCCCTCAGTTTGGCAGGCATGCATAGCATGCAGTTAATAAGGCAATGTCAGCCTTGGGTACGTCTGCTTTGGTCAGACATACTCCAGTGAAGGGTTTGGCGTGGTGTCTGGAGCCCAATAGGGATGGACCAAGCGCGAAAGGTCAACCGGCAAATTCGGTTGGCTATTCTGGGGCAGGGGGGGTTGGCTATTTCACACCCTGCATTCAGCATTGGATGGGTGAACTGTACAGGGCCGATGGCATTCACCTGTCTGACGCAAGTAACGTCTTTTTGGCAGACCTGCAGAGGTGTCTGCGAGAGGTGCTTCTCGGCAGTGGGTAAAAGGGGACTAAATAGAGATTTGTCCCCTTTTTGTGGTGGGAAGGTGCGGAAAGGGAAATAGGTAAGGACAGCTCGGTGGCCCCCTTAGGCACCTTTGGAGGTGATTGGCTGTTCCAGAGGCCTGTCTGTCAGAGCTTTGCGGCTTGAGGGCAGGATATGGGCTGCTTTTGGGGCCAACTTAACTCATCCACCCGAGGGTTGTGCAGCCCCGGGGGGTGGTGACCTGAGAAGGCCCCCCTACTCACCTACTGGGTGTGGCTAGCGGAAGGGGTAAGCAGATGGGGCTTGCCCTTGTCCCAAGCAGGGGCTGGTCGCCCGTGAGCTGTATGGCAAGATGCTTGCTTATAGATAGTTCCGCACCTAGGTTTCCCTCTGCAGGTCACTTTAAAAGGTGTTTTTGTATAGTTTAATAAAGTGGCCCTTGTTCAACCCAAGCTGATGTGTCCTTGTCTTATTTCGCCCCTTCACTCGCAAATGAAGCCCCACTTACCTGCGCAGCATGGAAAAGCGGGGCATAGTTGCGAGGAGGGAGCGATGCTGCCGCGGCCATCTTCGTTAAGGGCAACGTCGTGTGTCGCAGCGTTATGTGTGCATGACGTGCGGCAGGGAGGGGAGGGGCCATGGGCCTGTTTAAGGCCAGGCCGCCCCTCCTACCTCCTCTTTCAATGAGCGACGCCCACCCTGCCCTCCCTCTCTTATAGTGTGTTCAATGGTCGCTTCGGGACCGAGTAGGAATTTTTACCCTGCCCACCCTTGTTTGGCGGGCAGGTTTTTTGCCTACTCCACACTGTGAGAGTGGGATGGAATCGGGTTAGGGGGTGTTGTGATTAATAGGTGAATTTGGCTAATTTGGCTGTTTTGTTATGGTCGAAGTTTAATTGCCCTAGGAGGGCAGTTTATAATTGGGGCACTGGTGTGGGAAGGTGCGGAAAGGGAAATAGGTAAGGACAGCTCGGTGGCCCCCTTAGGCACCTTTGGAGGTGATTGGCGGTTCCAGAGGCCTGTCCAATCGCCTCCCTAGATGGTCTCCTGCTTTGAATGTATTTATAGAATTTTTTGTTGTTGGTTTTTATGTTCTTAGCAATGTGCTCCTCAAATTCTTTTTTGGCATCCCTTATTGTCTTCTTGCATTTCTTTTGCCAGAGTTTGTGTTCCTTTTTATTTTCTTCATTTGGACAAGACTTCCATTTTCTGAAGGAAGACTTTTTGCCTCTAAGAGCTTCCTTGACTTCGCTCGTTAACCATGCTGGCATCTTCTTGGCCTTGGCGGTACCTTTTCTGATCTGTGGTATGCACTCCAGTTGAGCATCTAGTATAGTGTTTTTAAACAACTTCCAAGAATTTTCGAGTGATGTGACCCTCTGGACTTTGTTTTTCAGCTTTCTTTTTACCAATCCCCTCATTTTTGTGAAGTTTCCTCTTTTGAAGTCAAATGTGACCGTGTTGGATTTTCTTGGCAATTGGCCATTTACATGTATGTTTAATTTAATAGCACTGTGGTCACTGCTCCCAATCGGTTCGACAACACTTACATCTCGCACCAGGTCCCGGTCCTCACTGAGGATTAAGTCCAGGGTTGCCGTCCCTCTGGTCGGTTCCATGACAAACTGGTCTAGGGCATAGTAATTTAGAATATCTAGAAATTTTGCTTCTTTGTCATGACTGGAACACATATGCGGCCAGTCTATGTCCGGGTAGTTGAAGTCACCCATTACTACCACATTTCCTAGTTTGGATGCTTCCTCAATTTCATATCTCATCTCAAGGTCTCCCTGAGCATTTTGATCAGGGGGATGATAGATCGTTCCCAGTGTTAAATCCCTCCTGGGGCATGGTATCACCACCCACAACGATTCTGTGGAGGAGTCTGCCTCTTTTGGGGTTTCGAGCTTGCTGGATTCAATGCCTTCTTTCACATATAGAGCGACACCGCCACCAATACGTCCTTCCCTGTCCTTCCGATATAGTTTATATCCAGGGATAACCGTACCCCACTGGTTTTCTCCATTCCACCAGGTCTCCGTTATGCTCACTATATCAATGCTCTCCTCTAAGACGAAGCACTCCAGTTCTCCCATCTTGGTTCGGAGGCTCCTAGCATTAGCGTACAGGCACTTGTAAGCAGTGTCTCTCTTCAAGTGTCTTTGGCACTTATGGTTTGGCCTGTGGTAATTTTGGCCCGTGGTAAGATGTGTGTTTTATTTTCAGTTCTCAAGCAGAGCCTATTTTCTAGTTTCATTGTTCCTAGAAGAAGTTGTTTAAAAAAGAACATTGTGTGGTTTTTGTTTAAAATCAAACATATGATGGGAATTTAAAAGGCACGATGCAATCAAGAATTTTGTCTAAGAAAGAAAGAATCAGCATACTATGTTTCTTGCTTGGCACATACTTTAAATCTGGCAGGTGTTCATGCAGTATGTCTTATTTGACAGCTTGCCACACATTTAGGACATGCAGGAAGTTTTCACGTGGCACTTTTAGGTTTCATTTTGTGGATCACAGGCTTTCAGTTGGCCTGTTCTTTGCAGTTCTCGCTGTTGTTGGAGGATGCTGTTTTTGAACATTGTGTATTTTGCATCTGAAATCAAACCAATGGCGGTAATATAAAGCCATGATGCAAGCAAGAATGTTTCTATTAAAAAATGACTATTAAGCATATGATGTACCATGCTTAACTGCAATTTATGTGTTCTTCATGAGAAAATCAATGTATATGATTCTATTACAGATGCTTATGATATTTTTGTTTATTTTAAAAACAATTGATCTGGTTGTCTAAATGCTTTGCTACTTAACTTTTGTTGTTGTTGCTCTGTAACACATCAAGAATGTAGCACTGGAATTGTGGGGGGGGGAAATGTTCATTGTGTCCTTCACAATTGAAGAAATAGACATTGCATCCAAGGGGAGGAGTGTAAGACCAGACCATTAAGTATTATTTATTTATTTATTAAATTTATATCCTGCCCTTCCTCTCAGAAGGAGCCCAGGGCGGCATTACTTAAGTAAGACATAGTATTACTTAAGGAAGACATAGCTACACCTCTGAACCATAACATACTCCCTAGTAAGGGAGACCCATTGAAAATAGTAGGAATTACATTAAGTAATAGGATTGTGTTGATAGTATCACACCTTTCCATTTCATACACTCGAGCTGATGAGGCTCTGTTAAAATGATCAATAATAGAAGGCAGCAATGTTTTTTCATACTTGACAAAATTGTGGCAAATGTGTTAACATTTTTGCCACCTGACAAAAAAAATTAACTGTGATTTTGAAGGCAGAAAAACACAAATAATGTTTTGAATTATTTATTTCTTTATTATTTATTATTTTATTTATATCCTGCTCTTCCTCCCAGCAGGAGCCCAGGGTGATAGAATTGGTAGAATTAATGAGAAATCTGATATATTTTTTCATTAAGTACAGGGAAATCAGGCATAAAATTAGTTAGACTACATCTCAACTCCTCCTCCAAATTTTCATCCAATATCTGTGACCTATATTTTGATTTCATTATTTTAATCACAGAAAAAGTTGATTCGCAGAGCCACAGTGAACAAAAAAATTGAAACATTACTGGAAGAACTGTATTTAGAACTGTGAACTCATTTTGATTTAAAATATGAGTGCAATCGTGACAATTGAATCATCTTGCAAATGTCGATTGCTTTCAAGTAAAATCACATACATCTCAAAAAGGTGCCTCTCCAAAGAAAGAAGCCTCACAAATTCTTGAGACAGTTGAGAATTGTAGATATCAAAGTGAAATGGATCTTGCATTACTTCAAGAACAATTCTGTATTTTTCAATATTAGAAAGGCGATTAGGACCCAAGGACAAGCCTGTGATTGTTAAGGGTGGAGTGTGGACACTTTTTTTGAACTGGTACATATGTAAAATAATTTTATTAAATATTTTATATGTAAAAAAGAGGTGGTAGAAGTAAAGCACCAATTTGACACAGGTCAATAGCCATTTTTCCACATGTGGCAAGTGAAGATTGTATTGGACACCAACACTATAGGGCCTTCATACTATAAATATATGTTGGATTCAGAGAACATTCTGTTTATGGAAGGACATTTGCTCCAGCAGAGGCTCTTGCTGATGGACGGGAACGGTGACTTTCCCCAGTTTCTCCTTCCCCCTCCAACCCACCCACCTCTGCATCTCCTCCTGTGTTCCAGAGGGTATCCCAACCAAGAGGCTGGAGGGGGAAGGAAGAATCAATACCACTCTATGTTCGAAGAGCAGAAATCCACTCACTGGATCTCTGGATCCAACTCTATATCCCTTTGGCTTTTAAATCCTATGATAGGGATAACCCTAGCTTCAGTTATCTATGCTTTGGTCACTTCTAGGTTAGATTACTGCAATGTGTTATACATAGGACTGTCTTTGAAGACAGCTCAGAAACTACGGCTAGTGCAGAATGCAGTGGCCAAATTGTTAAATAGGACCAGAAGGTCTGAGAATATTACACTGATTCTGGCCCAAGTCCATTGGCTACCAATTTGTTTCTGGGCTCTATTCAAAGTGCTGATTTTGACAGATAAATCTTTAATGCAGCTAAGGACCCCAATATCTGAAGGACCATCTCTCCCCAAATGGACTAGCTCAGACCCTGCAGTCATCATCAGAGGCCCTTCTCTGTGTGCCTCATCCAAGGGAGGTGCAGTGACTACACAAGAAAGGGCTTTCCCCCATGGGTACCGACTCCCCATCTGTGCAACCCTCTCTCCAGGGAAATATGCCTGGCATCCTCATTGTCAGTTTTTAGATGCCAGACTAAGACATTTTTATTTATGTGAGCTTTGGTTGGTTAAGTTAGCCTCTCCAGTGGTGCTAATATATTTTAGTGTGGTGGGATGGCATTTACAGGGGTGGAGTGACAAGGGCGGCAAATGAGGCCATTGCCCCCCAATGGTAATTCTGCCCCCCCATGAAATTTTCCTTCAGTTCCCACATTTCTAGCATTGCAGTAACTTAAAACTTCACTTAAGCTTTTAGAAATACAGTTTAGGCATCCAAAGAGAAGAGCAGGGCAAAGTTACCAAGGGAACGCAATCAGTGTTGTATTCTGTTAATAATACGTCTGAGTTTAAGAAGTTTCTCTTCAGCAGGGCCCAGTAGTTATGGGGAAGAGCTGGGAGGAGACAAAAAAGGGGCAGGAGGGATTAGGCCAGGAATGGGACTGAATGTGATCAATAAAGTTCTCCTCAAGAATCCACAGTATCTTTGTCTTATGGATAAAAGGGGTAGGTACCAAACATAACAAATATAAGAGTTGAAAGTGTGAATGAAGTGAACATAAATCTTGATGGATGGGGAAGGAAGTTGGCAAATCTAACGGTCTGCAATTGGAGGAAGGCAAGGCAGGAAGGACTGTATTGTCCTGCACTGCAGAACATCTGTCTTACTGTTGCCAATTTAATAATTTTCCCACTGAAATCTAGTGTTTTTAGGTGCATTTCTCGTGGCGAATGTTCCTGTCTAGTGGCCAGTGGAAAATCTAGCGGATGTCAAACATTTTATGGTCAAAATCTGATGATTTTTACAAATACTTCAATTTCATCCTCCCCCCTGCTATTATGTATTTCATGAAACTGTCTAGCCAAAATCTAGCCTTTTTTAAAAAAATCTACTTTTGGATATTTTCTTGTATTTTTTTTATTATTTGTATTTCTGTTCCTATGTACAGTCTCTAAAGTGCTACTTGACTATGGTTTCACTTTTGCTGTAATCCATGGCTAGCTGGCTATCCCTTAGATTGAAAGGATGCCAGAGTAATTTACCCAACACAACACAATGAGAGAGGGGGGGGAGGATTTTTAAGTCAAGTGTCCAGATCCTCTGGTGTGCTTGTTTTTTAAAGGTGTAAAGACCAGGAGGTCCTTGCCAATTGGCTTACTAGGAAGAAAAATGTGCAGGCAATATTCTACCCAAAGAAGTGTGATGCAGCCTAAGCACCACCAAAGGAGACATGATTAGGAACTATAAACCTCAGAAATAAATGGCTTGAGCATGCACAGAGTATACCCGCCTCACCAGTAAGGAATCTCTCTTTGTATTTAATAAGGTGATTCCAAACAGGTATCCTTTATATAAACAGTCCATCTTATAATCATCACAGGAAGATCCTGCTGGATCAGGCAAAGGCCCATCTAGTCCATCATCCTGTTCTCAGAGTAGCCAGCCAAACACATACACAACATTTTTTAAACCTAAAAAAACCCATACTTCTCAGATCTAAAAGACACAAACACTTATTTATATCTGCATTTCCAAACTTATATACAACACACCAATAATTGCTGGTACTTTTAAATTATATTATCCACCTTGATAATAGAAGATATCCTTTCAAGCTGGTTCCATTTCAAAATGGTTTTGAAGAGTATAATGTGGCTAGGCTCAGTGTGGTGTAGTGGTTAAGGTGTTGGACTGTGACCTGGGAGACCAGGGTTTGAATCCCCACATAGCCATGCAGCTCACCGGGTGACCTTGGGCCAGTCACTGCCTCTCAGCCTCATGAAAACCCTATTCATAGGGTCGCCATAAGTCGGAATCGACTTGAAGGCAGTACGTTTACATTTATTTAGAGCCTTAGTTGCAACAGCTAAACCTCCACCCAACTGTGCAAATCATTATAAGTAATGCACTTTATTTAACTTTTCTCATGTGAACTTATGTACTACCAAAATAGGGTATACGATATTTGCTGGTAGAGCCATCAGAAGCAGCTGGCTACCCCAGGGCCTTTCTGTAGAATGGAGATTGTGTGCTTGTACAGTTGATTCTAGCACCTGTAGTTCAGAGACGCATAGTTCTTATGTGACATGCTGCCAAGCATTTCCTTATGAAAAGTGATATTTATAGGTATTAATTTAATTTTTAAAGTGAAACTTCTCTTAATTGCTTTCCTGGCATGGCAAAGGAGACCAGGGTAGTTAGTTCTCGAGAGCTGCTGGAACTGAACTCACAGTTCACAAGCTTACTAAAACATTGTACCTATACAAGGAAGTCTTTCCACGCTTGTACATTTTGTATGCTGCAGGACTCACCTTTGGTACATCTACAGCTGTGCGTGAAATTTCATTCTCAGCTGTGACCCATGTGCTATCACCATACAGGCATTTAATGCTTCATCAGAGAAAAGCAAACTTAGTAATCTTGGCTTTTGAAAGTAACATTTGAAGGAATTTCAAGTGAACAGTTCCTCTGCCAGTTTGCAGAGAAATCATGGTGCATTAGACTTTGGGTTCATTCACACGGGAGCTGAACTTCATAGTAAAGACGCAGCTTTTGCCATCACAATAGATTTGCAAGGTTTACACTTCCTACCTTCAAATCTGCTGTTTTCCTTTCACACAAGTAGGCGTTCCTCTGGAAAGGTTTAGTATCGCTCTTTCCTTGTGGCCCTGCCCCTAAGTTTACATGTTTACTCGGAGTATCGATATTACTGATGGAGAACGGGAGGGTTTTTAAAATCATTTTCATTGCTTCTAGTCAATCGCATGCCTCTCCCGGTGGGGAGAGAGTGGGGGAGCAATTGACACCAAACTGTATGAAACTGAATAGAGGGGGGAGTAAGTGAAAGGCAAAGTAGGCAGCAGCTGCCACAGCTTTTGCAGGCAGCAGAGAGAGAGGGAGCTGGCGATGGGGCATAAGAGGCCAGCCCACTAAAAAAACCTTTGAGGCAAAGCACCTAAGCAGAGGAGCACAGCAAAGATGAGATGGTTTTTCCTTTCCTTTTCGCATTAGAATTGGATTAGGTTGATACGGGGAAACTGTGATAGCTGCTGATTGCCTGCAACATCATGTGAACCGTGCAAATTAAACGGGAATGCAAGTAGCACTAATCTCACAGTAAGTCGCTGTGTGAACGAGCCCTTTATTAACTGTTCAGATCATTATGGTAGGATGACTTGCATGATATACATTTACTTCCCAGTCACTGTTACTTAGTTTACTCAACTATTTTGCATGTGGAAAATATTGTATTTAAATTGATCTGCTTTTTTGTAAACTTCACACGTCATAAGTTTTTAATTAAAATGCATAAATTGGGGTTTGTTTTTGCCATTACCTATGAAAACTTTTCCTCCCAGAAAGTTTTTTATAGTGATCAATGCCCCAACCCTTCTGCCCTCAATTTTTGTCTCTGCCCCCCCCCCCAATGAAAATTGTCTCGCTATGCTCCTGGGCACTTGTCCTTACTATACTGCTGGATGAGCATTTTAGAAATTTTGTATTGTACATCATGTTAAATTTGGCTTTTAATTGATTTTATCAGATTGTATTTTATGTTGTTGTTAAGTTGATTGTTGAGTTGTATAAAGAAGCTAACAAATGTAATTAACAACAACAACAACCAGATTCAAGTTCGTGTAACAATGTTTTATAATTGCCTAATACAAAATGCCAGGGCAATTTTTGTTTTCTTTTCTTGTTGTATCTTCCTCTCACAACACCAAAGTTTCAGTCCTTTGTACACTTACCTGGGAGTAAGCTCCATTACAACATTCCGCTGGCAGGTCTCTCTCCATCGGCAGTGAAGCAGGACTAAGGCTGCTTCTGTAGGTCACTCAGCTGACCTAAAATGTACATCACTTGCGACCTATTTATATGAAAAGGATGTGGGTGACATATAATCCATGGGCTGTGAATGTGCTACTATTAGCTTTTGGGTACATGCTGATATATATTTTGCTTGTTTGAGTTCTTTGTATTATTCCTCTTCATATTTTTTTAAATCTGTGGTTTCAAAATGTGTAGTCTTTTTTACGCTCACCTGCAATCTCATTTTTCTAATAAAATCTTATTTTTCCCCAAAGATTTAATAACACATTTAAAAAAAACCTATTATATTATTATACTTCTTTTAAAAGTATATATATTTTTATTTTCAATTTGATGGATATTATTATTATTTATTAAATTTCTATATCGCCCCATAGCCGAAGCTCTCTGGGCGGTTTACAACATAAAAATCAATATACAATATATAATATACAATTCATCATTAAAAGGAAAAACAATGCATCACATTTTAAATAAACATACGTAAACAAATGAATCTCAACAATATACATAACAGAATAACAGAATAAATAACATCAACAGCATAATGAAAAAAGGAACTAAAAGAAAAATAACAAAAAATACAAGAATACAGATATTGTGTTTAACATTTCAACTTTGAATTATCAAAATAAAGTTATTTATTGAAGTAAAAATCTTTCTAGTCTATGGTCTGAAGGCACATAAGGCCAGCTCCCTGTCAGGTCTGGTCAGTGCCTGGATGGGAGACCTCTTGGGAACCATATGTAAGCTGCCTTGCATTTCTATCATGAAAAGAAGGCGGGGTATAAATGTAATAAATAAATGTAATAAATAAATAAATGTCCGTGCCTGTTATTCCAGAATTAAAGAAAGTCTGTCCATCTCTTCAGAAGGTCTGAATTACTAGGTCTGCCCTCTCTCCTCTGAATACGGTCAGACTGCTTGTCCATAACTGCTGCTTCTAAGCATTTACCTAACCATTCATTTTCTGTGGATGGTTGGGGTGATTTCCACCTTCGAGCCCAAAAGATCTTAGCCATCACCATTTTGTTACACTTAATTTCTGTAATCCTGTAATTTCTTTATGCCACATATGCTACCAGTGGGGGTGGGGGTGGGGGAGTTGTACCACTTTTATTCTGCTATACCTCAAGAATCCCCATCCAGATAGCAATAATGCAATACAAGTGGAGAAGCATTGTGGAACAATTAAGAAAGCAGAATAATGTGTGTCCAGCATAAATCCACTACTAATGCACTATTATTGTGTCAATCAATGGCATGCTGCAGAATACATCCACAAAAACATCCCACCACTCTGTCGGGGTCCTAGTCTTTTAAGCCTATTACCGTGTTAGGTAGCAGAAATGAGGGGTAAAGGAGGATTACAAAGAGAGTAGTCAATGGTATCAAAAGCTAGAAGCAGAAGAAAGGTCTTGAGCTTTTACGCATTAGACAATTTAGTATGAGCAATATAATTAGACTGAATGAAGAGAATAAAATCCAGACTGGAAAAAAGAGCAAAATAGCAGCAAGATATTCACGACCGTGGGTGTAAAATACATGCAAGAAGGGAAAGTGGACTACAGCTAGATAGAGAATAAAGAAATAAAGGACAGAGATAAATAAAGGGCTTTAGGCTTAAAGACAGAAGTAAATGCACCTGGGAAGTGAGAGTCTAATGAGTATCACACTGTATGTGATAGAAGACAAAGTACAAGAAGGAATAGGATCAAGTGAACAAATTAGTGCAAATGAAGAAAGAATGGGAAACTTTAGAAAAGAGGACTATAGTGATCCCTCATAGCTGCCTCTCAGTTCTTCATCTGTATATGATGGATTGCTCTTGATATGTAGAAGAAATGGCATTTCCCCCCATGAGCCCTGAATTTTAAAATGAAATTGGCATGAAATTGAAAATATAAACTTCCTCATGTGAAGTAAGTTAAGAAAGCCCCTCAATATGTTATAGTTTGTCACACAGATTCCCCCCCCCTTGCATGGCCTCAGTATTATCCAGTTGGGCATTTTGCTTGTGCATACATATTAAAGAGGAAGAGAGAGTTTACAAATGAATAATACTCAGTTTGGCCTTCCAAGACGAGTGATAATAGGTTTCTTTTGGAGACATCCATGTGGTGTAAAGTATTAAAATTCACTTTATAATTAATTGAGCTCCAGAGACTGATTGACTCTGAACTTTTAACATGACATTGCTGTCAATTCTTGGGTCTGTAAGTTTTGTCACTAAAGGATACATTGAAATTAAATAGATGGGAACACATTAATTTTGCACTCTGACACACTTTGTAGACAAGACCCATGCAACACTTAGTTTATATGGAGGTTAATTTTTTAGCCGGATTACTTCCTTATGCAAGAACCTGATCCAGAACCAATCAACCAGAACCAAGCAAATGTCTGACAAGAGCTTCAGCCTAGGACTTTTCATGGGCACTTTTCAACAAGTGGCTTGATCAGCTGCTTTGTATTGTTTCAGTTATTATTTTATATGAAACACTCTTATGGTGTAGGCCAAAGATACAGTGGCGCCTCCTGTCTGACTGCATTTATGCTACTAAAAACATAGCTTCTTTGGGCCTACCTGAAAATTCAGCTCCCGTAGAGGTCTTTTGAAAAATATAGAGAATATGCTGTCTAGTTGTGGTTAATGCTTGATTTACAGTGTTATTACTGCACCCCATAAAAAGGGCTTTCTCTATCACAACATTTCCAGATACATAAACAATCACTTGTTGGAAAGTTCCTTGCACTTGAGACCCAAATACCCTTTAGTCCTTTTTGTTTTGATCTCATGCCTGGGAAAAAATGTTTTCCTTGAAATGGGTGAAAGATATTTCAATTCTAATAATGTATCAATAATGCAGTATACAGAATTGAGCCAAACCTTAGGATATCTTTTTCCTTTTCAGTTTTAATTTATTGTTTTTGGTCAATTTGGTGAGAGCCTTTTTATATCTTTTGATGCTCATGAAAGCGAGAGATTAGGATTTCTTCACAGAAGCAATTTGCAACCATGGAGGTTTCTCTGCATAGTTCTGCTGGTGCTTGTTAGCTATTTCTTGGGCAAATTTTAGATCTCTCCTAAGTACCAACTGCTGCTTCTTTTTAATCTTTAGAAATGCTATACTGCTGCTTTGCAGTGTTAACTGGGAAGCTATTAAAGGGCTCTATGATTAAGTGTAGGGATGAGAAATCTGTCGATTTTATTTTCTCTCTGTTTATCATTTTTCCAATGTTCAGTTATCCACATTTTCACACCAGTTGGCATTTTTTTAAAAGTCCTCATGAAAATTCATCAGTATTTTAGTGTGAATTTCTCAGAACATACAAATTTGTGTATGCAATTGTACCTAATTTACTCAATTTTTCACGACTTCCCCAATATAAAAAAAATTAAAAGAGGATAGGGTTCCTACACCTTTAATAGTTATGCAGAAAAAGACATTTCAGCAGGTGTATAGCTTGAAACAGAAGAACATTTCATAATATTTAATCTCACAAGGGATCTGGTTATGCTTACTATTGAACATCTGCAGTTCCACCAACACATTCTAACACAAAGGAAATAAACACATTCATCAAATTTTACAGAGCAAACACATGTAACAGAGATCCCATGATGTACCCACAGAAAGCTTTAGCAGTATAGATGGCAGGCTCCTGGTGGCATTTCAAGCAGAATTTATCAAATTCACTATTTTCCAAACTATATGAGAACCGAAACACAGCCATCCTCAGGAATTCACACTTATTCAAATTTTGTGATGCAGTTCGTCAACCAAACAGTATTTACAAAAATGCATATATTCGGGGGAAATGTGCATAAAAATGAATATATGAGTGAAAGTAACATACAACAATGCATTATATTAGGATACATTGCTTGCAAAAATGTGTACATTACTCAAAACTGCCTACAAAAATGTGTTTAAATGTGTTTCACACAAATGCTGGAGAAATTTCATGAGGTTTTTTTTTTAAAAAATCACAAATTGCTGCAGAAATGTGGAGAACTGAATTTAAGATGAGAAAAGTGAGAAACTCAGAGAACTGAAATTGACAGATCTTTCCATCCATAGTTGTGGGTGGCTATGGATCTGCAGGGTTGTTCCCTGATATGCCCCCTACAGGCAAAATAACTGTTCTGGGCCTTAAGTGCTCATCACAATGTACAGATTTTTCAGAGGATTCCAGCTGTTGCTACTGTTTGATTATTTCTTTATGTACATATTTATAGCCTGCTTTTTAAGACCAGCGTTCGCAATATAGATTGTAATAACTTAACAAACACAAAATATCATTTAAAACAGCAACAATCTGTTCCTTTTCTTTCATAGCACCACAGGCAGGTATGTTAATTCATTTTCAGTTTAATAAAGGCTAGGAATGGTGTTAGGAAACACATGTCTCTGCCCTCTTGCTGGAAATCTCCGTCCTCAAATATGGAATGCAGTTATCTTCCCTGGACACTTGGTATGTGGAAACATCTTGAGAAAGGAAGCATGATCCCAGCTGAACTGATAAACAGCCCCCCTTACCTAATTTTTTAAACACACATACACACCGTCATCATCCTTTCCGATAGGATTGCCAAATCTTAAGTTTCTTCCCTGATTTGTACATCCTGCAGATGTGTCGCCTTGAATTCCCCTTATAACTATTAAACTTTTGGCATAATGTTAAAAGAAACAAGTATTTACCTGAACAGAAAGCTAGCCCCTTTTACCTCAGTGATAGATAGCTGACCTAGTTCTCCCTGAGGCAGTAAACCTGTGTCAGTGGGGCTGTGTCACGTCAGACCTCCATTGTGGGAAAGATAGATTCATTGAATATACCACCATATCTCCCACCCCCATGCACCCTGCACATAGAAAACTGGTGTGTTAGAGAGAAGGCTGTACTAGAACCTTTCTCCCAACATCTAATTGACTATGTGCTGGGAATTTCATTATGAAGGATTATTCAATCATGTGAGTTCCCACAGGCAGTCTGAAGTGGTACAGCCCAGATACATTTACTACCTCTCTGTGAAAGCTAGGGCACAAGCGGCAACCAGGGCAGGCCTGCAATGCTGTTGCTCATCAGTCATTGTATGATTAAATTTACAGGACATGATCTAGCCACAGTTACGCACAGTTAGATCCCTTAAGTTTCAACAAGCGAAAGCTACTCATGTGCTTAACTGCTTCACTGAAATCAAAGGGGTTAAAAAAGCTCAGCTGGGCCTGGATTGCACTCACTGTGTTTGAAGCTCTCCAGCTAAGCCTGTTAAAGGAAGGAGCAGAGCCCAAAATATACATGATTGCTGTATGGTCAGTGCAGCGTAATCTTCAGAAGTAAGCCCCACTGAGTTCAGTAGGGATTACTTTCAGGTAAATATGTATAGGACTGCAGCCTCATGGTACCTCCAGACTGACAGCAGTTCATGGGAGGGATTCAAGTGCATACTGGAATTTTAGGTATACAGTTAAAGTGGATTTATGCCTCTGTTACCCCAGTGCAACAAATCCACTTTAAAAAATAATCTGATTTTTTGTGTTTCCCAGCCACTGGGGAGGGAGGAAATCAGCTGTGAATCCCATTGTGCAAAATAACTACTCTATTAAAATGTGCAGTTGAATAATGTGCAGTTCTACTTTAATCCGGCATCTAATCTACCACTGATGACACTGGTAGTGTTAGATCATTTATACAAAGCAGTCTTCCACACTGAAAGTGTCCCAGAGTTCTTCAGAAAGGCATCTTCAGAAAGGCATCTTCAGATGTCATCTGTCAACTTGCAATCAAGTCAAAAAGAGGATGTGAAAAATGCATTAATGTGGGTGGAACTGGAACCAAATACATGAGTTAAGAAAAAAGACCAAAGGCCCTTCATTTTTAAAACAAGTTTGCTTCAACTGGCCACTTTTATTTGGACGAAAAAAACAGAGGCATGGCCCTGATAGGAAATGTGTTTCCAGTGCAGATTCTTACCCCAAATCCCCCCTTCTGTTTGTCCCCAGAGGTGTTGTGTGCAGTGTTGCTGTTCTGATCTAACCCAGGGCCTCCACAGCTGCTTTTAGAATAAATTATGGGAGATCTATCCATAGATTTATTAAGATCCTCCGTGGTGCAGAGTGGTAAGCAGCGGTAATACAGCTGAAGCTCTGCTCACGGCCGGAGTTTGATTCCAACAGAAGGAGGAAGTCAAATCTCCGGTAAAAGGGGTTGAGGTCCACTCAGCCTTCCATCCATCCCTGGTCGGTAAAATGAGTACCCGGCATATGCTGGGGGGTAAAGAAAGGCCAGGGAAGGAACTGACAATCCCACCCCATATATACGGTCTGCCTAGTAAACGTCACAAGACGTCACCCTAAGAGTCGGAAACGACTCGCACTATAAGTGCGGGGACACCTTTACCTTTTATCCATAGATTTCCTAATGACATACCTAGTTTGGACCTGAATCTCATGCTCTGAGCCTCAAGAGAACGGGCAACTCTAAAGAAAATGTTGAACAAAGCTGAACTTTTGCCCAGAGTTCCAACTACCCAAATTGACAGTGTCCCCAGAGTTTGCTGTTTGGGCTCAAGTCATGACATGCGTTATCGTGGTTGAGAAAGTATGCCGCTTTTGTCTACATACTTAAATTCTGTCCAGACCAGTGAAACCCTAATTGATGTGCAACCTTATTTCCGCACTGGGAGATGACCAAATATAAATAATAACAAATTATGGCATATTTGACTCGCATATTCAGTGTTTCAGATACTGTTCTCTTAGGATGGTTTTGAAAACAATTGCTTCATCCACTTCTGCGTAAATGTAATATCTGCAATCACTTGGTATACATCCTGTAAAATAAGTGCAGGTGTTTATGATGTTGTTCTCTAACCCCAGCCACCTCTCAACAGTAATGGGACTGGTAGGGCGGCAAGCCAAGAGACCTACAGTAGATGAAACCAGAGCCAATGATAGGCAAGGCCAGCCCAGACTGGTTGTAAGTAAGGCAGGCAGATAGGGGCTTGCTGAAAGCAGACTCAGGTTGGTGGGGCAGTTGCCCATTAGCCCTAAAGGACCAGCCTTCACTGCTCAAAGGGAAACATGGATAGGACTACCAAAATAAGAACCAGATCTACTTTCTTCTTACTGATCATCATAGAAGGAAGAGAGGGAAGAAGAGGGGGTGGGCTCCCTGTGCATTCTGGGATATCATAGGATCCTTAATCTATTCTTGCTCAAACTCTTCATTTACAAGCTAGCATACAACCTCTTAACCCCCACTACAAAGGACAGCTGAAGAGAGAATTTGCACCTGACAAGGAAAGTTAATGGATTATTATTTATCTGGAGCATAGAAGCCAGTTGAGGGCTGGAGAGCAATTTTGATATCAGAGTTAGAGCCCAACTGGATGTGTGGGAGGAAAGCACTGGGAAGTGCGGGGAATTCCTGATGGATGGAAACCAGGAGTGGCAGAGACTAAGACTTCTGGCACAGTAGGCCAGGAGCAAGCAAATCTGACAGGCTGGTGAGGAAGAAAGGAAAATGGAAAGTGCCAGATCCCTGGAAAGGAAGCAAATCCCAGACTGGCAACCATGGCAGCAACTGCAGTCCATTATGCACAGCAGGGCACACATTGGTGGCTATGATCTACCTACACTGTCAGAAGCAGTGTTCCTTGGAATACTAGTTGCTGGGAATTGCAGGTGGGGAGAATGCTGTTGCATCCAGGTTCTGCTTATGGGCTTCCGATAGGCATCTGGTTGGCCAAAGTGAGAACACGATGCTGGCCTGGATGGGCCTTTGGCCTTACTCAGGAGGCCTCTTCTTATGTTTTTATCCTGTTTGTATCTTTCTGGAGGAACCAAAGGCTGAACTCCTCGTAACCCTACTGGGACTTATTTTTTCCTGGAAATGGAAGCATGGAGGAATTATCTGGCATAAACTATAAGCTAAGAGACAGCTGGAAAATAATATTTCCTTGCTTCACTTGAGCCCAGACTTCTTCAGATGTAAGAAGTATAAAGGTAGGGGTGGAGCAGGAGAGACATTTTGGTTCACATTCACTTTGCACCATAGTGGGAATGAACTATTATTATTGTGTTATTGGGTTGCACCTGGCCCCACCAGTAGGCCACTGAGGATAATTTTGCCATCAAATTTATTAGGAGGTGTGGTGATAGACGGCACCCAGCAAAATGTGAATGTGCTCATATACATCCACAGTTGGGCAACAGGTGATTTTTATGTTGGATTTTTTTTCCTTACCGCATTATCCATGGATCAGGAACTTCTGAATTAAGGAGGGGGTGGAAATGTGGGCTGCCACTTGGATGAGGACGTCAAGTGGACGATGCAAAAAACATGCACATGCTTTACGTACACATCCCAAGTGAGCAAGCAGAGAGCCAGTCCAGTCCATGCACTCCAGCAGGCATCCTGTTTGGATATGGGCCACTTTGCTCATGTGATGATGATGGTGCCGCCGCCACTGCTACATTGCAGTGTTTGTCTGAGCGAGCAGCGAACAGGTGCCAGGCAGAGAGGTGAGCAAAGGCAGCAAAGCATTGAAGGGTAGAGCTGGGTGTGCTCTGTGGCTTGCCCTGAGTGCCCTCTGCTAGCCTGCTGCCACCAGGTGCCGTGGAAGACACTGTCCACTTGCCAGTGTTGCAAGTAAGATCCAAATGCCAGTCTTGCTGCCTTCGGTATGGAGAACAAGGGCTGGGGACACCATCTTGTCCTTCACCTCAGACCCCCAAAATGTCTTGGGCCAGCTCTGGTGGCTTGGGTACATTACCAATTTCGCTCTTACACATTTGAAAGGTCTCTTTTAGGATACCAAAGCAGCCGTGCAAGAAGAGAACCTTCAGCAACGTAAGGCTCATTCCACATACCAATACATTTATATAACATTGCCTGCAAGCCAATGAACTAATTTTTCCCCCAGGGTTGTTTCATAGATGCTGGTTCGAGAGACTATGACACAGGTCTAACTGGGATAACATAGCACAAGGAAAGAAGCTGCTAGGCCTCTGGGCTGTTTGATCTTCTTAAGCTCAAAATATATTCAGAACTAACAGACAGTAAATGCTAGAGACAACCATTTCAAACACGTTTCAAGAGTTTTCACTGCACAGCAGTACCTCGAGTGCCTAAGATGGCAACTGACCTACCCACAACAGGAGAGCGTTCCAGTCATGCTGCCTGGATTAAATAGCTGGTGAGCAGCAGACGAGGAAGCAGCCTTTTCCATGCCAGTTGAAGGAACATCAGGAGTGCCTTCTGCCAAGGCAGGCCATTGGTCCATCTAGTGCAATATTGTCTACACTGACTGGCAGTGGCTCTCTGGGGTTTCACACAGGGTCCTCTCTCCCAGCCCTGCCTGGAGCTTGAAGCTGGGACCTTCTGGGTACAAAGCAGATGCTCTGCCACTGAGCTGTGGTCCAGGAAAACGATAACCATATGAAGGGGAAAGGGGATCCAGTAATCTAGACAGTCTTGAAAAAGACAACAGCCATCCAAGATAGCTCAAGAACCCCAAGAAAGTTTGGAGAGCAACAACATTGATTAGAACTGAGGCTATGTTTAGAGCAGGGCATGGGATATGCAAAAAGGCCTGGCTGCAACACACTAGAAAAACACAGAGGGTTGCATCTAACTAAGTTTCGTTCAGAGTAAACCCACTGAAGTGAATGGTCCTGAGCGAGTCATGCCCATTAATTTCATTGGGTCTACTCTGAGTAAAACCTAGCTGAGTACTTAGACATTCCAGCAAGACATATTTAACTGGGAGGGAAACACCACTAGGAATACACAGGGGTAACAATGGGTAGGGACTCTGTGCCTGATCCTTCTCTTGAGCCTCCGCGACTTTGGAAATAGCAAACACTTGAAAATTTAATTTTGCTGCTTTGAGGATTTATCACCACTTATTGTTCACTATTCAACAAATGAAGGAAGTTTCATACTCAAGAAATCTGTTGGCTGAATACAGAACTTAAGACTTGCTAGACATTACCGTACAAACCTCTATGCCAGAGATAGCCAAGGTGCTACCCTCCAGATGTTGTTGGACTCCAATTGCTGTCAGCTCCAGCCAGCATGGTCAATGGTCAGGAATGATGGAAGTTGGAGTCCAACAACATCTGGAAGGCACCATATTGGCCATCCCTGCTCTAAGCGATGACTTGTACCTTGTTTGTTCTCTGAGTTTTGGTCTTTTTAATCTTCATTTCTAGATACTATTATTATTATTAATTATATTTGTTACTCGCTTTTTTCAGAATTAAATTCAAAGCAACTTACCAAAAAAAATCTCAAAAACAGATACAGAATAAAGATAACAGTACAAAAAGGGAAAAAAACAATATACCAAGCAAAACTCATAAAACAATAAATAAATAAATAAATCACAAGACAATATACAATACAAGTACAGTATAGCATACAATTAGGAGTCATCTTACAAGCCTAAGTGGAGGACAATAATTAGATAGAGGGACATCCTCATGGATACTCTTAGACTTACTTAGATAGTGCTTGTTACTTACATTTTTAAAAAAGGAGGAAAAAGAAGTACAGTTGGGTATGAAAAGGATAAATCAATGAAATTTCATTCTTCTTTATAAAGGCCTTAGGGAAGATGCAGCTCTCCCTGTATACCAAAGGGCACGGCTCCTCCCTAGCCTTCTACTCTAAGAACCTTACATGCATCGTTATCATACCAAGGAGAGATGAAGGTGTAAGGTGACAAAGCACTGCACTATCCAAGTGGGGAAAGCTGGCACTGGGTGCTCCACTGGACAGCTGTTTCACGTGGGTGCTAGTGACATCACACAGTCACATCGCCCTGTGCTGTTCTGGGTTACAAAATCACTGTGCCCAATTAATCATGACTTGGTATTAAAGCAGCTAACAGGTGGTAGTCCACACCAAGGAAAGGGAAAGAAGCTAAAAATAAGTTAGCAAAATGACAGGGAAGGTGAAGTCGCAGACATCCTTGAATGTAGATGTGAAGCAGATGATTTGAGGCTTATAATTTATGAGGGGAGGAAATATCTGAAGCTCTGACCAGTCATCAACAGGCAGAAGAAGCTCATTATGATGACCAAGGGTTTGACCCAAATGCTGTTGGTTAATGCTCTGGTGGAAACAAATTTGTTTTAAAAAGGGGTATCACCAGAGTCTTGAGGTTATTCATAGCATCACCCAGAAGAATTGCAAACTGGAGGTTAAAATGGTTTTTACACCACTCATTAACAATCAATCTCCCAATCTTCCCAGTCACATTGTTCTGGTTTTAAAAGGGGATCTGATGCTTCTTTGTGGGAAGATGATCTATGGGCCGATAGTTCTCACATAAACATGTAAGCATACCCACATTAATCAGTTAGACACAGATACACAGTCTACAGTACGCAAGAAGAAAACTTATATTTATTATTAAAAATCCATTAAACAAGATTAAAGTCTCGGAAATGATGTTCAGAGGGAGATCTCAGAACCTGAAAGCAAACCATCAAAGAGTTAGGGTTGACACACTTGGTACAGCCACCAGTTAGTCGCTTCCTACAGTACAGGCCTGCACTGGGCTGGGCCGACTATCAGCATTTAATTTTGGGTAGCAAGAAAAGGGGTGGGTCACAAATAGTGTAGCCCTAACATAGCAGCTGCCACCATAAAGTTAATCCTTCATCTGCAGTGTCTCGTCATGTAGCGATGCAGGCCTGGCACCTTTTTATAATTCATAATTGCTATTTCTAAGCCCTGACCAAAACAATTAGACCAAAGATGGCTCTCCTGTGCCCCCTTCCAGATGCTGCTGGAATCCCTCATCCCTGATAGGTTGACTGGGGCTGATGGTACCTGGAGTCCACCATCTGGAAGGCAACAGGTTAGCCATTCCTGCTCGAGACAATGTTATTACGTGGAATTTCTCATTCCAAATGGTAATCATTTTTCTGGCTGCATTTTGAAGCAGCTTTGCCCTCAGCTGGCCGCACCCCCCCCTTCCTACTGTTCACCTCAGACCTTTTAGGACCACCACAGCAAAGCGTTACCGGTCACTGTGTCTGCCTGAGCCTGCAGCAAAATGTTGCCATTGGCCACCCCTGAAGACAAACGTGTTGATCTACCATTCAGTTGCGAAAGCTGAATTAAAAAATCCCCCAACAACACCTCACTTAAGGTGATCCAACCAGGTTTTAGAGTAAAAAGGGTCAGAGTTTGACTGGCATAGGGTGCCCCCATTTTCAGAAAAGAGAGGTGGAGGCACACTGGAACTGGCGCAACAGTAACTGTGTTTCCACACTTCTGTCTGTCTGTCTGCTTGAAGAACTTCTGAGCCCTGTTTTCGAGGATCCCTTTTCGCAACTTTAGCCCTGCTCTAGGAAAATATAAACAAAGAGCAAAGTTTTAGATGTCTGTTCCCAAGGCCCAGTAGGCACAGAACATGGCAAAATATTGTGAAATATAATACAAAGGATAGCATTAATAACCATGCAGTGTTACTTGTGGGGAAAGTTCTAGGAACTCTGCTTAGGACACAATGCTGCTGGAAGGGTTTTGAGGAGTGGCAGGGCCACTGCTGTGTCCACAGCCCTGCCACTCACGGCAGCTGGGGTAGAAGGTGGGAGGATAAGCTTGGAGCCTGGATAAGCAGTTGAACCTTACGTTGTCACACAATGGCAGTAACACTGGCTCTGGATCCAAAGGATCCAGTGAACTTCCAAAATGCTTCATATGGAAGGAGACTGGTTATTGCTGGCAAAAAGTCGACCTGCCTACATGTTTGTCAGGCAGGAGAGGGAGTGCTTTGCCAATGGAGTGACGATGGCAATCAGAAGGCTGACACCACCCCTCACCAGCCCAGCATAAGGGGGATTTGGATTGGTTTGCCCATCATCTCCATGGAAGGGGTTTGAAATCTCCAGACACAACAGCACTCCAGAGCTACATCAGAATATAGGGGGTTGTAAGAGGTGTTTTAATAGTGCCTTTTTAACTCAAAGAAGACAGAAACCTGCTTGCTATGACTAAAGCTTTATTGAGAGAGTGAATACAAGATCTGTAGTGGTTGCTCAGGCTCCTCCCACTTGTCCTTTATACTTCAGCTTCCAGATGTATATGGCAGTCTCCTTGCAGTTCCCTTTGCTGGATGGATTCTAACACAGGTGACGGTTGTCTGTGAAGATCAAATTATGCATCCCAACAAATCTCTGTTTGTGAGATCTTCAGTTTCAAAAATAGCTGTTTTTGCACATGCCAATAGGTCTGCAAAATAACTAATATGTTTGACACACTGTTTTGTGGAAAGATAATCAATATTGCTGTTATTTTGTTATCCCATTTTAAAAATGGGAAATCAATATGTATGATAAGGGGCTACATAGGTTCATAATGTGGTAAGTTAAAATGGAGTGAACCTTCAATGGAGCCAGCTTTTTCCTCTACACAAGAGCAGATTTTTGTTTAGCTTTTGCCACTGGGGTTTGGAGAACCCCGGAAGATTTGGTTTTTAACTAAGGAAGATCTCTTTTCCAAGAACAAATCGTTCCTGCCAAGTGGAAGCAGATTGATTTATATGTGAAATGAACATCTCTCTCCCCCAGGCCAAACACATGTCATGCAAAGCTCTGTATTCTTTATTTAGTTTCAAAATAAAGGCAGAACAATAGCAAAGAAGCACCTGTGAGTAGAGACCTGGAGTAATTTGATTCAGCTTGCATTGAAAGGCTTACCTTGCACTTTCCAAAACAGTATGAGAAATGAAACAGAGCCATCCTTAGACATTTCTGCTTCTCTCATTTCTCCCCTCTTAAATTCAGTTCTCCACATTTCCACATCACTTTGCAATTTTTTAAAATGGCCTCAGTAAAATTCATCAACATTTATTTAGTGCAACTTTCCCCTAATATACACGTTTGTCTGCAATGTTTGCCTAATATACACATTTTTGCAAAAATTTATCTAATTTAATGCATTTGTGCATGTTATTTTCACTAGTATATGCATTTTAATGCAGTTTACCTTAGTATATGCATTTTTGTACACATTGCTTAGAAGAATTGCACTGCAAAATTAGGAGAAAATTTGCCTGTGTTTCAGTTCATGTAATGTTTCTGAAAGTACGAGTTAGGCAGAGTTGCTTAAATGGAAACTGAATTGAATTTCTCCATCTCTACATCTCTAAAGTTGAGTAACTGTACAAGAAACAATCAGCTGCTTGGTTAAGATTTAACATCACATGTAATTCTAACTGTGTTAGTCTGAATGTGAATCATATAAAACATGGTGGGATAATCATAGAAGACAAGTGAAAGTAAGACATTAAACCTTAAGGAGGATTTTTTAAAGTGAAGGGATAGGATACCTGTGCCCCTCCAGCTTTGGATGGACTACAACTCTAATCATCCCAAGACATG
The DNA here is from genome assembly GCF_030035675.1 of Rhineura floridana. NCBI lineage: Eukaryota > Metazoa > Chordata > Lepidosauria > Squamata > Rhineuridae > Rhineura > Rhineura floridana. The sequence goes on along the minus strand of NC_084483.1, from coordinate 34,572,431 downwards.
GGCCATGCTAGCTGAGGATGATGGGAGTTGGAGTCCAATAACATCGGGAGGTAGTCTTCCCTCTCCTGTCTTAACCACAATTAAGAGATCTGGAGGAGAGTACTGCTGACATGTTGATGCTCCAGAATGAATTTTCCCCATCTACCTTAATGCAAATCATGGAATACATCCGCAATATTTTAGTTGGGAGGTTTTTTTTAAAAGCAAGGAAGAGTCTTGTGGACCCTTAAATATTAACAAATTTATTATGACTTACTTTTCATAGACTAGTATGCACTTCATTCAGTGGATGAAGCGTTATGCTCAGTTGGCAGATATATATATATATACACACACACATGAATATAGAGGGGAGAAATGTAAGCAGTGAGGTCAGGAGAAATGGGAAGGCAAAAAATACAGTCTTTGACAACTATGTTAAACTACCAGGCTATGGTCTGAAGGCACATGAGACCACCACCTTGGTGAAGCTAAGCAGGGCTGGATCTGGTCAGTATGTGGATGGGAGACCACCTGAGAACCACATGTATGCCACCTTGAGTTTCTATGATGAAAGAAAGGTGGGGTATAAATGTAATAAATAAATAAAATGCATGCAAAAACATGCATTGTGACTATTCACATCCTAGTATTGCTGTGTTAACACTGGGGGTGGAATAAAAACCCTCAGTTCAACACTCCGATGTGATAAAACTGAACATCTTGATAAATTGTAATCCAGGGATTTCATGCTAGAATCTTCCTTTGAACTTTCTTTGGTTCAAGAATGGTCACATTCAGGCCAGAGACAAGGTGTTTTGGACAGAATGAAATGTTCTCTCATTGGTTTCTTATTACTATTAAACATTAAAATTCTGAATAATGATAAATTAGTTTTCTATGTGCAAGGATAAATGTTTAAGATCTTGGTTAAGAGAGAATAAAGATCAGCATTAACTGTGGCCAAGATGGCTGCTATATCCTTTTTAATATCTGGATAACAAAAATAAAATTTAGCTGAACATTGTCTGACAAGTTCTCATTCCAATGGTTAAGGAACAAAATCTGTCACTGTGTGAATATATCCAGTGACATCATTTCTTTACTTCTTTTATAATAAATACCACTCCAATAGGGTCAGTTCTGTAGTTATTGTCACATTATTTAAGATATTTCTATGCTGCCCTTCATCAAAAGAGATTTCAGGGCAGTGTACAACAATATAGATAACAAATTAATTTTGTTTTCTGAAATATTAATATTATTATCTGAAAGAACACCTCCTTCCCTATAGACCCCCTCAGGTGTTGAGATCAATAGAAGGGGCCCTCTGGGTAGTTCTGCTGTCCTCAGAAGCTCGTGGGGTGGTGACCATCTCCCTGTGGCGGCCCCTCAGTTGTGGAATTCCCTCCCCATAGAGGTGCATTTGACACCTTCACTGTACAGCTTTTGTCATATGCTGAGGATGCACCTCCTTACACTGGCTTTTGACACTTTTTATTTTTAGAATCCTCTCTAGTTGTGAATATAATTTGGTTTAATTTGTTCTAAACTGTTTTTAATAATGTATTTTATATTGTTGTAACCTGACTGGTGAAGGGCAGGTAGTAGTAGTGGTAGTGGTAGTAGCAGTAGCAATAATAATGTTTTTTTTTTTAACAATACTCACTGGAACAGAGTACCGGCACCTTTTTTTTTGGTTCCCTATGGCAGCCATTTTGTGCTGGCACCCATTGTACTTTTATCAAGGTATGAGTACCACCACCTCATTTTTTACCAAAAAAACACTAAAACCAACCACCACCACCTAAGACAGCAAATGGAAAACTATCAGTAACCATAATAAAGGACAGTAGATAAAAGTTACAAAGTAGACCAAGAGATTATACAAATTAAAATGCCTGAGTAAATAAAAATATCTTAACCTGACACACACACAAAATTGTCAAATAGATGCCAGGCACGTCTGTCTAGAGAGGGCATTCTACAGCTGGGGACCACCACTGAGAAAGCCCCTTTCTTTTTTGTGATTACATAATGCACCACCAGTAAGGAAGGCACTTGCTGTAGAGTCGCAGCTTAGTAGGTGAGCATTTGCTTTGCACGTAGAAGATTCAAGGTTCAATCTCCGGCATCTGCAGATAGGGCTGGGAGACACCTTGCCTGTAACCCTGGTGAGCTGCTTCCAGCTCTGAACTAGATAGACCAATGGTCTGACCTGGTATAAAGCTGTTTCGTATGTTCCTATGGCCTCGGTGGAAGATTTTAAGAGACAGGCAAGCTGATATGGGAAGGGGCACTTCTTCAGGTATTTTCGTTCCACTACAAATACCACTTCATGTTAATAGGTCAAGCATTCAGGATCTTGCCAAGGAGGTTAAGAAAACCCGGTGCTATGCTTGCAGCAGCTTGTACCAGATTTATGAAGTAATGCCTGACCAAACTGGACAAACCAAACTCAGCCCAGCCCAGCCCAGCCCAACCCGACATTTGGCTGCTTGAAGCAAAGTTCAAATGGCATCCCACACACCTCCATCTGCTTAATGCCCAAACCTAAAGCCTTGCAAAAACAATTTCAGGAATCAATTTCTGCCTTTATGTACCTCCTCCCATGATGCTGATTGAGCAGAATGCTTCACCTTGCTAGGAACATAGGAAGCTGCCTTATACTGAATCAGACTACTGGGTCCACCTAGCTCAGGGTTGTCTACACTGACTTGGCAGCAGCACTCCAGAGTTTCTGGCAGAAATCTTTCCCCAGTCCTACTAGGAGACACCAGAGATTGAACTTGGGACCTTCTGCATGTAAGCAGTCTGTGTTTCAACTTTTACTTTATCTCTGTCACTTGGGGGCAGGGATGCCTTATGAGAGCATCCTGGTACTAAGTATCTCTACTAAATACCAATATACAATTCTCATAAATGTGTCAAGCTAAACAGCACAATGCACTGAAATGAGAGAAAAGTGCCTGCTTGCTTGATCAGCAACAATTCGCACCTGTATAACATTTAAGAGAGCTCTTTCATAATACCCTATGCTTTTAAAAAAAGAAGTATCTTGGCTCAAGTTGTCATGGACAGCTTCACATATGAAGTGGGCCTCTCCTCACATGTGTGGAAGCACATTGGGGCAGGAAATTGGTTCAGCACCAAGGAGCGTTCTGGAAACTCATCACAATGCAGAGGGCTTTAGCCCATTTGATTATTTAGCATACTTCTAAAGGTCTGATTTCCATTCATACTTTGGCAGGATGTACGTCACTGATGGCACATCATTAGCTTGCAGGAAACAATTCCTAACCTGTTGATTTTTTTTTTTTGCAGACTGCGCCCAACACGCATGTAAATCACTTGATATCCTACACTAGGGATGGAGAACCTACAACCCTTCAGATGTTGTTGGAACTACAACTCCCATAATCTTGACCATTGGCTAAACCAGCTGGGGCTGATGAGAGCTAAAATAATAATTTATTATTCCTATAGTGGGGTTAGGATTTGTTGGAATTAAGGAATTTTGAGATAAAGGACTTTATGCAAAGGGATATATGTGTCCTAGTATTATAAGATTGCTTTAGGGGTTTTAAATGCAGTGGCTTCCAATGTGCTCAATTAGAAGAATCAAAATAGTACAGAAGAAAAGTGGAAGTGAAAATTAGGCAGGTTCTGGCTGTAGATGAATTGGTCACCTCCTGACATAAACAGCAAATCCTGTTGTTGGTAAGAATGCAAGGTTAAAAAATGTTGTCCAGCAAAGGGAAAAGTACTGAAAGATGTCTAATGGGATGGTGGTCTCGGATGGTCTTCATAAAAAGATGAAATATCTAACATCAAAACTGCAAACATCATGTAGAATGAGGGAAATACTCTCTGTAAGCACAAGGGATCTTCAGGCATGATCTCAGCATGGCTTTGGGTCAGAATAATTTAGGGGACAAGAACAGGGAAGTAGAGGGGTCCCACACCGACTTGATGAAGGGACCATAATACGTGGAGTCTCACATGGTTGGGTAAGAACATGGAACACACAAAATCAAGAAAATTAGCTCATGAGAGTAAACAAACCCTAAATTAAGATTGTCCATTGAAAAGATTCAAAGGTTAAAAGAGCGTAGAAGTAAAAACACTGCAAGAAAAACGATTAAATATTTACATTTTTTAAAAAGTTACATTATCTCTCAAAATATATGCTTAATAATAAATGTATCATCCTATAAATACATTGCTTCAATTCAGACATTGCCAGTTTAATTAATTATCTTTATATCTTACGACATTCTCTCAGCAGCATGAAGTCAATCCCTGCCCTGAAATTTCTAATTGTCTTTTTATATAATTCACTATGGGATCCCAACCAAACAATGCTTTCTTTTACCCTTCCTGCACTTTCAGCATCATTGTTAATTTTATTAATCACAGTCGGTCCCATATGGAGTGAGAAATGCCAGGACGTCCAAGCTGGATTTAGAAAGGGAAGAGGCACCAAAGATCATATCGCAAACATATGTTGGATAATGGAACGGAGCAAGGAATTTCAGAAGACAATCACCCTGTGCTTTATAAGATTACAGCAAAGCCTTTGACTGTGTAGATCATGAACAACTATGGAATGCTTTAAAAGAAATGGGGGTGACACAGCATCTGATTGTCCTGATACACAACCTATACTCTGGAGAAGAGGCTACTGTAAGGACAGAATATGGAGAAACCGATTGGTTCCCCATCGGAAAGAGTGTGAGACGGGTGTATTTTATCACCCTATTTATTTAATCTACACGCAGAACATATACAGAAAGCAGGATTGGACCAAGATGAAGGAGGTGTGAAAATTGGAGGGAGAAATATCAATAATTTAAGATATGCAGACGATACCATACTACTAGCAGAAACCAGTAATGATTTGAAACAAATGCTGATGAAAGTTAAAGAGGAAAGCACAAAAGCAGGACTACAGCTGAACGTCAAAAAGACTAAAGTAATGACAACAGAAGATTTATGCAACTTTACAGTTGACAATGAGGACATTGAACTTGTCAAGGATTATCAATACCTCGGCACAGTCATTAACCAAAATGGAGACAATAGTCAACAAATCAGAAGAAGGCTAGGACTGGGGAGGGCAGCTGTGAGAGAACTAGGAAAGGTCCTCAAATGTAAAGATGTATCACTGAACACTGAAGTCAGAGATCAGAAATACCATGGTCTGAATGATCCTATGTATGGATGTGAAAGTTGGACAGTGAAAAAAGCAGATTAAGAGAAAAATCAACTCATTTGAAATGTGGTGTTGGAGAAGAGCTTTGCGCATACCATGGACTGCGAAAAAGACAAATAATTGGGTGTTAGAACAAATCTGAGGTTATCATACTTTGGACACATAATGAGAAGACATGATTCATTAGAAAAGATAATAATGCTGGGAAAAACAGAAGGAAGTAGAAAAAGAAGGCGGCCAAACAAGAGATGGATTGATTCCATAAACGAAGCCACAGACCTAAACTTACGAGATCTGAACAGGGTGGTTCATGACAGATGCTCTTGGAGGTTACTGATTCATAGGGTCGCCATAAGTCATAGTCAACTCTAAGACACGTAACAACATCTGTTTTGTTTTTTTATAATATTTTTAGTGCCTAGCATACAATATTTGTGCTATCGTTATGTAATACTTGTGTTTCCCATTATGAAAACAAACTGTGGTTCACATAACTTAAATATATATTAATAGATTCATTGCCACTTGAATCCAGAAAACTTCCCTTATCTTCTCAGTATCCACACATCAGAAGCTTTTTGCGTGAGGACGATTCTGCCACATATGGTGGAATTCTCCTTTTTCTCTTTACATGACCAACAGTGGCTGTTTCCAACTTTGCCCACTATTTTACTTTTCCAGTGCTTTCAGAAGTGAGATGGGTGATGACTGGAGAACAGCCTTCTCATTATGGAATTCTCTTCTTGGAAAAAACAATGGACTCTGCATGAGGTGAGCTTATCTGCCGTTGGTGAAGATGTTTTGATATCCATCATTGACATTTGAAATGTGTAATTGTGTATGCTGCAGCAGCTCTGTTTTATTTTCTGCTGTGTTTTTTAAAAATATGATGTAGTTTTGTTGAACCTGGTTTTAAAAATATGTTAGCTGCTTTTGAATGTCTTTGGATAAATAAAATAGGGTTTGAAATGCTTGTAATAAAAAATAAAAATTTACTACAGTCAAGAGATGGTTACTCTGAAATATCAGCATTCCTTTTTAAGCACCAACAGAAAGTATAAAATAGTACTGCAAACAAAAGAAAGCATTTAATGACCTAATTGCATCATCCTGTGGCACTATACTCTCAAAGAACAGTGCTTACATAAGATACAAAGGAACTTTCATTACTGGGGTCCAAGAACCATCATGCATAAACCTTAAGATGATGAACTACTGTGGTGTAGTGTTGGACTAGGACCTGGGAGACCAGGGTTTGAATCCCCACTCAGCCATGAAGCTCATTGGGTGACCCTGGGCCAGTCACTATAGCTCAGCCTAACCTACCTCACAGAGTTGTTGAGGGGATTACATGAGGAAGGGGAGAACAATGCATGTCGCCTTGAGCTCCTTGGAGAAAAGATGGGATATAAATGCACTAAACAAGCAAATAAATTATGAGTGGCATCCAATTGCTGTCCTGACTGTGATGGGGACCATCTAGAACAGAATTGGGGGAGGGGTGCACCAGGCTACTTGAGGGAAGTACTTCAAGGCCCAATTCAAGATGTTGGTTTTGACCTTTAAAACCCTATACGGTTTCGGCCCAGTCTATCTGAAAGAGCGCCTCCAGCATCATCAGCAAGATCAGCCTCAAAAGACCTTCTCTCCATCCCACCAGTTAAAACAGCTAGACTGGTGAGGACTAGGGAGAGGGCTTTTTCCATTGTGGCCCCCACTCTGTGGAATCCCCCCCCCCCCAAAATGATCTGCGCCATGCCCCCTCTGTGATGAGCTTCCGCCGGGCCTTGAAGACCTGGCTCTTCGAACAGGCTTTTGGGGTGGGTTAGGTTTTATTATTGTTGTTGAGATTTTTAATGTTCTAATATAATTATATGTTTTTATTGTGTATGTTGCCCAGAGTGGCTGGACAACCAGTCAGATGGGCGACTAATAAATCTAACAAATAAATTAATTAATTAATAAGAGGAATCACCAAAAAAAAACCCCTCCCTGTTGTGCTGATGGACATCTGTCAGTGAAGGGACACTATTGCTCCCATGAAGTCTTGAAAAATTCTTCATTAGCTCTTAGTACACACTCCTAGTCCCCAGTCACTGTCTCCTCTACCTATATAGAACAAAGTATGTTTAAATTTGGGGCGGGGGACCATGACCAGAACAAAGCATGCACATTAAATAGATTTCAGCACACCTGCTCAATTCATTCTTAATAAATAGCAGAATCTGAGTTCTCTTGTTATAGACTTTGGAATTCCCATCCCCACCTCACCGTCAGCTTAAGGAATGAGAGAATTAGGACTAGTACTGAAGTCCACATTAGGAAATCAAGGACAGAATTACACTTACTAAAATTGCCAAGAACTAGGCCACAGTTTTGGAGCCCCACAATTAGTCAATCTGCCTCTATAGAAGCCACAGTAGTGTCACATCTCAGCAGGAGAGCATACATACTCTCTCAAGCAGTTGATAACCATAGTAACACTTAGCCTAGTGCTCCACTTTTCAGAAATGGATTTAAAACCATTACATTCCAAAGCCATTTTTTGCTTTTTCTAGCAGCATTTCTATGTACTTCACATACTGACTGAAAGCTTTGAAATCTGCAAAGCAGGTTAACATCTACAACCTGCAGGTGTAAACACTGGTTGTGTAAACTCAGCTACTCAAAGGTTATGCTGGAGCAGAATGCGCATTAAAAGACACCAGTTTGAGAAGGGTTTCCAGACAGACCTGTGGGCCCAGTATCTGTCAGACGTGGAAATAAAGAGGAGCAGCCTTGTTTGGTGAGATGTCCACAAAATCTGAACCAGAATTAATATAATGCTGAATACTATCAGCCCATAGGCAGTTTTGTCTTTAGATCTTTAACAATACTAACATGTATACATATGGGCACAGATACACTTTCTTTTTTTTTGTCATAACATTAAAGGGGCAGCTTGCACTTAAGACTTCATATTCGTATTGGGGGAGGGGACCTTGAAGATAAACACTTCCTGGGTTTTGCTAGAAGGAAAAGGTCTGGCTCCGTATGATATTCTTGAGGCAAATGTTATTGGCAACGTCCTAATCATTTGGTTCCCTAAAGCTATACGAAGAAGACCAGATGTTACTGTTGAAGGACAAAACTATTTTAATCTTCCCCCCCCCGAGACTTGGCAAATTAAAGGTTTTTCATGTTGGATATGTGTGTACGTGCGTATGTGCCTCACATGAGTGGAAGAGCAAAAACTGTAGTTATGGGGTTAATCCAGCCAGGGTGAGCACCAAGGACGTTGGCAGGCAGCTGTGCCCAGCAAGGCCAGTCTTATCTACAAAAGGCTGGAGAGAAACCGAAAGAAGCTCTGTGGGGGAAGAAGTTCTTGCTAGGGAGGTGTTGTAATCGTGAAGGGAAGAGAAAAGTCTCGTATGCTGTTTTGCTAATTTAATGTCCAAAGTAAAGGACTCTTAAACAAGTTCTCTGTCTGTGCTTGGATTTCTTGAACGTCTTGCTGTTCACCTGTAAAGACCCGGACGCGCAATTCCACACGCACCAACAGGGTTATGGGCCCAGATCCGGCGCACTTTACAGCGCAGTGAAGACTGTTCTGATCCAAGTCAGAGCTCCGGAAGGCAGCTTGATCGTGCCTTGAAGAGGTGAGCAAAGATGGCAGTGAATATGTCTGCAGGCATGCCAATGGAACGTCTCACGGAGACTAACTATGCCAGCTGGAAGCTACGGATGAGAGCGTTTCGGATTAAAGAAGACTTGTTTGAAGTTATCGACACCGCCCCACCGGCAGTTCCTCAGGCGGCCTGGACGCGTAAGGATGAGAAGGCACAGGCTTTTATTACTTTGGCACTCTCTGACTCTCAACTACTATATGTGAGAGACGAACCCACAGCAAAACGAATGTGGGATGTGTTACAAACTGTCCATGTACAACAAACAGCGGGGAGCAAACTTTGCTTGGCGAGGAAACTGTACCAGATGCGTCTAACTGAGGAAAGCACCATGACCGAGCATCTAACAGAGTTCAGACGTTTGTTTGCAGAATTGGAGGACAGAGGGATCGAGCATAGCAATCTTCAGAAGGTGTACATAGTTTTGTCTTCACTTGACAAAACCTGGAATAATCTCGTGATGTCCATGGAGGCTATGCCAGACGGAGGCCTGAATTTGGACTTTGTGGAGGAAAAACTGAACCAAGAATGGCAAAGAAGACAGGAGTCGAGAAGGACTGAGCTGAAGTAAGCTGTCAAAAGCAGGCAGTCTAACAACAAGGAGCAGCAGGGGCTGAAAACCTGTTATTTTTGTGGAGCACGGGGTCATATACAAAGGAACTGTGCAGCCAGGCGGAAAAGCAGGGACTGTGGCTGGAAGCAGTCAAGTGTGAACTTTGTAAGTGCAGCGAAACCTCAAACCATCGATACACAATGGGTGTGTGACAGCGGTGCTTCCCATTGTCTTTTAAAGGACCGAAGCTTATTTCACACGTCGAGAGCAGTAAAAGACTCTGTGTTGTTGGCTGACGGATCCAGGAGGGACGTTCTGGCATGAGGCACGGTGAAATTGAGTAAGCTGGGAATTCTGACAAACGTTTTGTATGTACCCCAGTTAGCTAGCAATATTCTATCTGTGAAGAAGTTAGTGGATATTGGTTATACTGTAATCTTTGATAAAGAGAAATGTATGGTGCAAAGAAAGGGCGAGGTCACCTGCAGGGGATTTATGACGAAGGGGCTGTTTCAAATGACCATGGGTGTGTTGTGTGTGAAAGGCACTAATGACATGAGGTTAATGGGGCATAATGGGAACGACGGACAGGGCTGCAAGAATACTGCAGACAACAGCTCAGTGTCGGTGTTTACAGCCCGGATGGAGGTGCCTCACATGGCACATGAGGAGCCATCCTCAATCAGTGAAATCAGGCTGATGCCTGAGGCAGAGCAGCACAAATGGCAGCAGGCCATGCAATAGGAGCTGCAGGCTATGGCGAATAATGGCACATGGACCCTGAGTAAACTCCCTATAGGTAAAAAGGCTATAGGGTGCAGGTGGGTTTTCAAGAGGAAGCGGTCCAGGGCAGGGGAGGTACAGAGGTAGAGCTAGACTGGTAGCTAAAGGCTTCACTCAACAGCAAGGCACAGACGACGACGCGGTGTTTGTGCCTGTTGTCCGATATGAGTCTGTGAGAGTGTTGTTGAAGCTGGCAGCAATGCAGGGTTTGCATATAAATCACTATGATATCAGCACGGCCTTCCTCCATGGTGACTTAGAGGAAGAGATTTATGTGGAACAACCCCTTGGGTTCTTATCCGAACAGGGGTTGGTCTGCAAGCTGCATAAATCACTGTATGGCTTGAGACAGAGCGCCCGGTGCTGGAACATGAAACTCGACAGTGTGTTGCGTGACATGGGCTTCAGGAGGTGCACGGCTGACACTTGTGTGTATGTGAAGGTGACAGGAACTAGGTACACATACTGTGCTGTTTACGTGGATGACATCCTCTATTTTTATAATGATGAACAGGAGGAAGAAGACTTCCATACCTGCTTGAGCAAGCAGTTGGACACCAAATGCCTGGGTCCTGTGGCACAGTACTTAGGCACAGACATAGAGCGCACCACTGATGGCTGTATAGTACTTAAGCAGGAGGGAAAAATCACATGTCTCTTGGAGGAGTGTAACATGCTGGAATGTAATACGGTGCGAACACCCATGACAGTAACATTCCAACAGGATGTCTCTGAAACACCATGTGCTGACCCAGCCTTGTACAGAAGTGTGCTGGGGAAGTTACAGTATCTGGCTAAGGTGTCACAGCCAGATATCTGTAACGCGGTCAGCATACTGAGTAGGCAAGTTGCGCAGCCTTCAGAGGCCGATTGGCAAGGCATAAAAAGAGTGTTGCGTTACTTGCAAGGCACAAAAACCAAGGGGCTATTGCTCTCTGCACATACGCAAGGTGGTTTAGAATGCTATGTAGATGCGGATCACACAGGTGATATGTCCAGCCAGAAATCAACCACGGGCATAGTGGTGGTTTTGAATGGATCAGTGGTCGACTGGAGCAGCAGAAAACAGGCGATAGTCGCCACATCCAGTTCGGAGGCCGAATATGTCGGCCTGTCGAACGCCTGTAACGAGCTCCAATGGTATGACCTGCTCCTGCAGGAACTAAACATACAGGTGCCACTGCCCATTCCTGTGCATGAAGACAATCAGACTTGCATCAGTATGGCAACCTCAGAGGCCCACACAAAAAGGACCAAACACATTAGCGTCAGATACCACCACGTGAGGGATCATGTGCAGAAGGGGTTTATTGCCTTAACATATTGCAACACAAAAGACATGCTGGCGGATATAATGACCAAGCCATTGTGCCAAGAGAAGTTCCGCGAACTGGTTGCAAAGCTTCGGGTGGTTTCAACCTAAATTCAGTGAATAAATAAAGCTTTAAGGGATCAATGCCCAATGTTGCAATGTTGAATGTAATCTGTACTGTAAAATGCAATGGTATGATAAGTTGTAGAAATGTACTGTAAAAACCTGTATGTATTGATTATATACATGTGAGACACAGGTGGGGGCTGTTGGATATGTGTGTACGTGCGTATGTGCCTCACATGAGTGGAAGAGCAAAAACTGTAGTTATGGGGTTAATCCAGCCAGGGTGAGCACCAAGGACGTTGGCAGGCAGCTGTGCCCAGCAAGGCCAGTCTTATCTACAAAAGGCTGGAGAGAAACCGAAAGAAGCTCTGTGGGGGAAGAAGTTCTTGCTAGGGAGGTGTTGTAATCGTGAAGGGAAGAGAAAAGTCTTGTATGCTGTTTTGCTAATTTAATGTCCAAAGTAAAGGACTCTTAAACAAGTTCTCTGTCTGTGCTTGGATTTCTTGAACGTCTTGCTGTTCACCTGTAAAGACCCGGACACGCAATTCCACACACACCAACATTTCAGTCCTTGACAACTTGAGTCTTTTGAAACAGTGCATTGTTAAAATTTCATTTTTAAAAGGGTGGAGTCTAGTTAGCATAGGAACGGTTGCACCTGAATCATGCACAAGGTTATATAATCATTTAGAAACAAATATCTCCAGTCCAAACCAGTGGTTGTCCCAGGTTTGGTTTTCTTCACCACACAATTGTTCTGTGGACAGTTCTCTATCAAACAGAACTGGAAGAGGTCTTTACTTATTGTGTCTATGAAAAGCAGGACTGTCATGTTAATGGAAGGGCCATCCTCTTCCTCGTTTACTTTTGAGATGGCCAGCTGAGCGTCTGAGTTGTCTCCTCTCTTGATGATGATGCTTCTCTGCTTCCTGCTGTTTTTTCTGGTGCTCTGACTAAAAACATTGCAGAAAAGACCCAAATGAGAACTGCATTTCCAAACCACAATAATATATCAAGTGATATAAGAAAGTATTCCTTAATTCTAGACAAATGCAAAAAATCCAATATATTAAGTAGTCAGCCAAGAATTGTTACAGGGAACATGCTATATTACCTTTAACTTCTACAAGAACAATTAATTGCCAGTAGGCCAGATCCTGGATTCCCCCATTTTGACAGGTTGGCAGGATTCACTCGTCAATCACCTGATGTCACAATGATGTCAGGTGACTAAATTTTTCCTTTGTAACACAACAAGCTGTGTTACAAAGGAAAATCCAAGCCCAGAGGAGCTTGAAGTCACCGCTTATCAACTATGATTTCAAGCCCGGCTTTCTGCAGGGATTGGCTGTGCAACCAATCCAGCAGGCTTGAAGTCACCACCTATCAGCTGCCAGCCATTGGATTCCAAGCCCCACTTTGAGCAGGGGTTGGCTGCACTATGGAGTTCCCCATGGGGAACTCACAAGACAGTCAATCCCAGCAGGTTTGTTCTCTCTGCCAATCATTTGCTTTGCAGTGACAGCAAGCCTCCCTGGCCAATGCACAATTGGGAGTGCACTTTAAGGTTCCCGACTGCACATTCACAGCCATATCTCTACCTGCCACTTCTGATGTCACATATGAAGTCAAAAGAAAAATCCAAAACTAGTAATCAGAAACGTTCAAAGGATGTAGGAATTACATTCATTAAGAACGAATCATTACATTCATTAAACAATATGAATATTTGTCAAGGGCAGAGTGTGGTATTGGGTACAGAATTCAAGTTTCCTAAACTTGCATTTATTTATAAATAAAAGCCCACAAGTTTCCAGCTCTTATAACTGTGAAGTCAGGCTTGAATGACATAGAGAGACTATTGCTTGGAGTTCTGCTTACAGCATAGAGTTTTCCCACCTCCTCCTTCCTCAGGTAGCCCTCTGCATGACCTCCCCAAAGCCACTATTTATGAGTGGGGGGGGGCACCAGAACAATGTTTGATGCAGCATGAGGAGCTGAGGAACGGGCATTTGTAGAAATCAGAGCTCCCTCCCCACAACTTTTGCATACAGAAATGCCTTCTGCTTGTGCTAGAGCTCTGCTGGATCCAAACTAAATGAGTAGTGAACAGCCCTGCCCAATGCCATCTAGATTACTGAATAGACTGCCTAGCTTCCTAAGACAGAGATCCAGTAGCTTGCAGAGATCCAGGTAGCTTGCCTAGCTCATTGTGCCTCCCCATAGCCAGAAGCAACAGAATAAATTATGCAAAGGAAGCAGAGATACGCAAATCCGCTGAAGTGCAACTTTAGCCACATCTCTACCTGCCACAAACAACCCGGCCCTAGAAACAACGTGCAATATTGGGGTGGGGTGGGGTGGGGTGGGAGAGAGAATAACAGTACCATCATCAGAAGGCTAATCGAGCACTTCTATTGCATTGTTATTAACATTACATTAACTCACTTACAGTTCTCAACTTACCTGTTTTAATTTAAAGGTAACTTGTTTACTTCCTACAGTGGTATCATGTACACTAAGCGCACCAACTCTCTCTTCAAGCTGTAAGCGATCTCCAAGTGTTTTTCTGCAAGAGACCATGAGAGGGGAAAAATCAGTTTCTTATAGTACGTAAAGAAAAGATTAAATAACCCATTTGTGCGTGTGCATGCATACACATGTGTACACACACAGAACATGCCACCTGCTGCCATTCCAAATATGATCATTACAACGATTTTCCAAAATTTTCAATTTAAATTTTATCTTCCCAAATATTACACACATACCAATGCAAGGTTTATTTCTCTCTTGCATGCACACTCTAAGTTTCAGATCCATTTCTACAGAATACATTGGTACTTTAGCAGAATTGTTCTATGCAAAATAGACTGTAACATACGCTTTAAAAACAGTGCACTATATAATCTTGCTTGTATTTCTAATATTTTAGGGGAGACATAACATATTTCATTTTATTTATTTTCCTTTGGACAAAACAAAAACTTTTAGGTAAAAACAAAACTAGAAAGTAAAGCAGCTTGAAGCATATATTATTTACCAACATTTGCAACAATTCAAATGTTTGCACCTTGGACAGAGAATGTCTTAGTACCAGTTTTTGCACAAATGTTAACAAGGAATCTCACTTATAATTTAGAAGAGACAAGAAGCCAAGACACTGTAATCCTGCATTTCCAAATCAGAGTGAGACTTGGATCTAGGAGTACCCCCAGACTATGTACATACCTGCTTCTTCAAGAGGAATGCAACCTTATAAAGAACTGGTCATCTACCTAATTCCGAGATCTGAAAGCCATCAAACCACAGCATCTCCATCTTATCAGAATTCGGACTCAATTTACTGGTCCTCATCCAGATCATTACATCAGCTAGGCATTGATCTAGATTCTGCATGACCCCACCTGACTCAGGTGACAAGAAGTAGAGTTGGGCGTCATCAGCACATTGATGGCATCCTACGCCAAATCCCCTGATGACATCACCCAGCGACCTCCTATTAAACAGCATGGGGACAAGACAGACCTTTGTAGGACCCCATAGGTCAATTTTCATGAAATCAAACACAAGTCCCCCAATGCTACCTTCTGAAACCAGCCCTACAGGCAAAAATGCAACCACAGTAACACTGTGATCCCTACTCCCAACCCACAGAGCCAATCCAGCAAGATAATGTGGTTGATATGAATAGCCACTGAACGGTCCAGGAGAATCTTGGACTTCCCCCGCCCCTCCTCTCCTGGTGAAAAAACTTCTGCCAGGCAATCAAGGCCAATTCAGTTCCCAAATGTCTAAAGCCAGACTGAAATGGGTCTAGATAATCTTGTCTCCTTCAACAGCATCTAAAGCTAGCTGACCGGCACCCTCTTGAGCATATTTTGTCCCTCCCCTTCTCCCTTCCATACCATTGTTTATTATTCAGTATGTGTGTTTCGTGGTAGTCAAGGAAAAACCTAATAAAGTATTAATAAATCCTTTAAGCAACACTGAGTCAGGATTATGATAAACACCCAGTTTTTCCTCTATAAAAGAGTTATAAATGTCTTCACAAATGCCACCAAAAAACCAAAATGTCTAGCTAGCCATTAAGTGGATTGGGAAGACATTAAGACCGTTAAGATTCAGGAAACACAAGAGAGACCTGTAACACCTTAAAAACTTAACAAATGTATTGTGCCATAAGGGTTTGTGGATCAGACTCCCATCAGATACAAAAGTTTATGCCACAATGAATTTTATTAGCTAGGGCTTTTTGTTTGTTTTGCTACCACAAGCCAATATGGTGGCCTTTCTGGAAGATTCAGGAAGTTACCCCTTACACCAAGGAAAGGAAAGAAAAAGAAGACAAACATGCACAAAATAACGCCATGCTATATTTTGTTCAAGTTTACTAGGAAGAGTCCCCCCTCCCGAAGTACATTTTCATTACAAATGGAGGCGTCGCCCAGCTAAAGTGAAGCATCCTTGGTTTCAATGAGAGAGAGAGTTAATGAGCTTAATTCCCCCATTAAAATCAAAGGGGATTTTTTAAAAGTGCCTGCCATTGGCTTTTTCAATTCTGTACTGTTTGTTATGTGTGAGCCAGGAGCCAGGATCGTGCATGGTGTCCCATTCTGCTCAGAGGCTTTTCAGCTTTCACCTTCTGGTGGCAGCTCTTTGAATACCACCACACAAACCCCAGGAGAGCCCGGGGACCCTCTGGAGCAATACCTTGTGAGAACGAAGGTGAGCTGCCACGTAAGGAAAAATTGGCTACCCCCACAGATGCAATACAGCTGCATTTTCCGCACAGTAGCCTTCTCTACTAGGTTACCAGGCTCTCTGGGGGAAAGCTGCAGCTCAGCAGCAGAGCACATGCTTTGCATGCGGAAGGTCCCAGGTTCAGTCTCAACATCTCCAGAAGTGCAGTTAGGAAAGGCTCCTGAACCTAAACCCTGGAGAGCTACTGTCAATCAGCATGCTAAGCTACTGTAGCTAGATGGTCTGACTCAGGAGAAGGCGGCTTCCTATGCACCAGCTCCCTTGATGAGTAGGATCACCCATAGGTACAATTTGGGGAATAAATATTATGGGTGTTGTAATTTTTCTTATGAGCTAACATGGCTACCTCTGCTTTTTATGTGACTTGGAGAACGCCACATTTTGCCATCCAAGAGCAGGATCCTTAACTGGAGTAAGAGGATTTTATAACTCCTGAAGATGGGACTTTATTCTCTGAAGGCACATTCCCTCTAACCATTAGGTAAGGTTTTCTCAAGTGGCTTCCCCTGACTTTTTAAAACCTAAGTACACTACATGAAATTGATCTCCAGCTTTCCTAATATAAAAAGTACCATACAGGAATACCTCGCATTAACATACGCAACGGGTCCAGAGTGAGTACGTAAACCGAAAATGTACTTAAAAGTGAAGCACTACCTTTTTTCACTTATCGATGCATGTACTGCACTTCAATCATCATATACGGGCATAACTGATGTAAATAACTGACAGCAGCGAAAACAGTACGTACTGTATGCAAGTTTGTAGTTGGAAACTGATCGGGCGGTGGCATCATGCCATTAAGTGTCTGTTCTTGCGAAGCGAACGTACGTAAACAGGAAATGGTGCTACTGTAAATATGTCCGTACTCGCGAGTGTCCGTAAAGTGAAGGTCCGTATAGCGGGGTATTCCTGTACTTCTCTTTACTGCTGGTTCTCTGCCACAAGGAACCTGAATGTGTTGCTTAACGTTGGAGGCAGATCTAGAGAACTTTCTGGATTTTATATTTTTTTAAAATGGGGAATCAGCCATCTTGTATTTCTTCATCCCAATATCTCTATGTGTAACTGGAAAGCTGCAAAGTTCCTAGCAGCGCCCTAAGATTTATACTATATCCTTCTGGATCGCCTGGAGGGGTTAGGCATAGGGGGCACTGTATTGCAGTGGTTCCAGTCCTTCCTCTCGGATAGGCACCAAAGAGTAGCATTGGGGGATGAGGTTTCGGACCCTTGGCCTCTCATTTGTGGGGTGCCACAGGGCTCCATCCTCTCCCCGATGCTATTTAACATCTATATAAAGCCGCTGGGGACTATCATCTGGAGATTTGGGCTGCAGTGTCACCAATATGAGGATGACACGCAGCTCTATCTCTCATTTAAATCTTCACCGAGGTTGGCTGTAGAAACCCTATCCAAGTGCTTGGAATCGGTGAGTGGCTGGATGGGAAGGAATAAGCTGAAGCTGAACCCTGACAAAACCGAGGTACTGTTCATGGGAGACAAGGGAAGGTTAGGGGATTTGGACCTGGTGCTCAATAGGGTACAATTGCCCCTAAAAGACCAGGTCTGTAGCCTCGGGGTCATTCTTGACTCCCAACTGTCCATGGACGCTCAAGTTTCGGCTGTGAGCCGGGCAGCGCTGTATCAACTCCATCTGATATGGAGGCTACGCCCCTACCTTCCCAATCATCTGCTCCCATCGGTGGTACATGCCCTGGTCTCCTCTCGCCTAGACTACTGTAATGCACTCTACGTGGAGCTACCCTTGAAAACGGTCCGGAAGCTGCAACTGGTACAGAACGCAGTGGCGCGCCTGATTAAAGGCAGCCGCCGGTGAGATCATATCACTCCAGTGCTAAAAGAGCTGCACTGGTTACCAGTTGCTTACCGGGCTCAATTCAAGGTGTTGGTTTTGACCTTTAAAACCCTATACGGTTTCGGCCCAGTCTATCTAAAGGAGCGCCTCCAGCATCATCAACTGTGCCGCCCAACAAGATCAGCCTCAAAAGACCTCTCCATCCCATCAGTCAAAACAGCCAAACTGGTGAGAACTAGAGAGAGGGCTTTTTCAATTGTGGCCAACCCTGTGGAACTCCCTCCCAAATGATCTCCGCCATGCCCCTTCTATGATGAGTTTCCGCTGGGCCTTGAAGACCTGGCTCTTCAGGCAGGCTTTTGGGGTGGGCTAGATTGTATCTTCATTGTTTTTAGATTTTCAATGTCTAGGTATTATATGCCTATGTTATACGTCGCCCAGAGTGGCTGGATAGCCAGCCAGATGGGCAACTAATAAATTCTATAAATAAATAAATAATAATAATAATAATAATAAAATGCAGAGTTAATAGCTTTTAACACTCAGCCAATTCTCTCTCACTCTCTCAGTTGCTCCACTGAACATGCAACTAGATGAAGAGCTCTAGAGAACTTGAGAGATTTCTCACTGTTCTGTGACATTATGGTTGGCCTAATAAAAGTATTGCCCTACTGTGAATTTTGGAATTATGACTAACTAGAAATTCCAGCTAATCATCATCTATCCAGTTTTTCAGGTAATTATCTTGACTGCATAAGTAGCACTTTTCTGGAAAACACTAAAGGCGCATCTAAGCCCAGCATTCTGTCACCAACAGTGGCCAACAAAATGCCTCCTATGAAGCTCCGAAGCAGGGCACACTTCCTCCTATAGTTGATAATTAGAGGAAAACTGTTCCAAGATTGTTCTGTTCTTAAGTGGCTAATAGGCACTGAGACATCTGTTTCACCTTGAATTTGTCTAATACCTTAAAACAAATTTCTACGCTAATGGTTATACTCACATCTTGCAGTAATTACAGCCGTGATAGTCTCTATTGAATCTTTACTATCAAAATGTGTTCACCTTAAGTAGGCTCAACATAGAGAAATCTCTTAATTCCTTGAGCTTACTGACTAAAAGTCAAGCTCTGTGCTGTCAAATGTACAGAGACCAATATAGGTTGCAAAAGGAATTCTCAATCCAAGCTTGTTTTTTTTGGTGTAGCACTAGTAAGGCTAAAAATTAGGGAAATGTGATTAACAAAAGGCTCTAACCAAAATTTGGATATGGATTGCAAAAACTGATTGGAAAAATCTAAACAGAACTGAACTTCACAATGCAGAGTTGGCTTAGGAGAGAAGGGTTGTAAAAAAAATCAGAGATATTCTTTAGACTGGTTCAGACAGGCTGAAGGTTAGCTGGAAACAGGGTCTTATGACCTATCAGCATGGGAGCATGTTAGAGTTAAAGGGGCCACAATCCCTGCACAATAACTCCACACAATGCTGAGTCTCTCTCTGTACATAGCACTAAGTTATTTTTTAAAAATAAGAGACTGGAGGTTCAGGTGCTAGAGGGACTCCTCCTTTTATCTGGACTAATATATCTGTGCAAGTGAAGGATTAAGACCCTCTCCCTTCCCCAGCACAATGTCTAGCTTGTAAAAACCACCACTTCCGGAAGAAATCAGTGAAACAACCAAGTGAGCCTCTCAAACACATTTCAAGGAGGGAGAGAATTAATTACAAGCCTGGTGAATGAGACAGAGATACTAGTCTTACTTCATTAACTTTTGCCTTTTGGCAGTGTCCTTGAAACTTCTAAATTCTTCTCCAACTTTAATCTCAAAAAACCTCGGTTCCAGGACTGTTTGCTGATCCTCCTTGAAACGTTTCTGCTGTTTTAATTTTTCCTCTTGGCGTAGAAGTCTGCGCTGTTTCCTGACCTCTTCAACCCAGCCTTTTTCATCATCTGAAGTCTCAGAACTTTCTGCATCACTTGGTTTTCCTTCTGGTTCTTCCTCTTCTTCCTGTAGACAAAAATAACTACTTAAAAAAACCCTACCAACACCACACTAGTTAATGTTGCTTAGAAGAACTATTCATCCTATTAAGAGTACGTGACACTCTACAGATGCACTATTTGAAGCAGGCTTTAATTCTAACAGGCACTTGATGGGTGGGGGGTGGGTGCCTAAAGAGCATGGAATACAGTATGTTTGCACGTGTAATTTTAGTATTACTACTAATGTTGATATATGTTACTAAATCAACAATTTTAGATGGATACATGAAGATGTAACTGTCATAAACCAAAGGGGCAAAACATATTTAGTCAGATTTAACAGAGAGGAAGGGGGGACCCCAAAACACACAGCAACAAAAGCTCTTTCTGTCATACCGTCACTGATTCCATTCCTATTGCCATCCCCGGGCATGTGATTTAGCCTGGTCTCATTTGAGCATCTTACACTGCATTTCATTACTGCTGGGTTAAAAAACCACTTTAAAAGTTGCCAAACGGTGTGAACACTTTGATCATAGTTACACAACTATCTAGTTGGCCGCAGATAGGAGGAAAGGAATATTAGCAACCAGCCGATGATCAGGGCTTTTTTGTAAGAGTACAAACCTCTTTTTTTGTGGTGGTGTTGCCCATGGCAGCCAATTTGTGTTGGCACCCATGGCACTATTATCAAGATATGAGTACTGGCACCTCACTTTTTACTAAAAAAGCACTGCCAATAATTATTAATATCTTCTGGGTCCAGAGTAGGCTTCTTCAGGAGCACTGAAGGACCTCTGCCTCTTTGAAATCAGGTGGGACTGCTCCCTCTCTGAAGGAGACATTGATTACCTCTTGGACCCAGCTGGTCAGTCCCTCCTTGGTTGTTGTAATGAGCCCAAGAGGGTCAAGTGGACACAAAGTGGACCACACTTGTTCAAGCATTTTGTCCATATCCTCAGGCCCAAACACTGACATTTACTCAACACCGCAGGACCAGGTGAATCTCTAGACACTGCCACAGACTGACCTGATTCAATTATTACATCCAAGTCACGGTATGCATGAGTGATTTTATCATGAAAGTTCTTTGCAAACATGTCACAGCAGGCCCTCTGAGATTTCCTTAACATCACCAGATGGGTCAGATTGCAGAAGGCCCGAATCACCAGGAAATGCTCCACTGGACAACACTGACAGGACTCAACAAAGGCAGAAAAGATCTATTTCTTTGCTGGCATCATAGGTAATTGAGTAGGCTTGATAATGAACTCCAACTCGCATTTGAACAGATTCAGTGACCTGGTCTGTGCATCATGGTATACCAAATTATGCCTTACCAGGACCACGCAAAGATGCTGCCCTCCTGCTTTCCTCCTCCCCAGAGAGGAGCTCGCACCTACTTTCCTTCTCCCTCGTCTTTTTTACTGCTGTTCCACACTGAGCTAAGCCAATGGTTGTCCAAACCCAGCTATAACCCTTGGCTACAGCTCATGGTTAAGGTGAGCTTAACCTCGGGCCAGTGTTCAGATGACATGTTAAACCATGGCTTAGCTGCTGTACCGTGTTGAATTAAAAGGAAAGGGAGCAGCAAACTGGGTGCAGTCTCCTCCCTGGGAGCCTGCATATTTGTGCAATTGCACTGAGCCATGTTTTTTCTTAGCATTATGTGGGAATGCAGCCACAATTCAGGCTCTTTTGCCACTTATGCTCTTCCTCCTTGCTTCATTGCCTTCAGTGCCTCACAATACCAAGAAGGTGACTGAGTTCTGCTCTGTGGAAAAGGGCACTTAGGTCATCTCTGCATTCCACGTAAGTGACCAGGGCATTGACAGGAGTGCCAACAATTGAACCAGACCCCTCCGCAAGAGTTCTCTGGAATCCTGTAGATTCTATAACTCTTCTTGGGCATCAGTCCCCCACACTCCTTAAACTTCAGCAACAAGAAGTCATCCAACCATGAAAAGAGAGTTGGAATAAAAATCCCTAGCTCCTGGACCACCAGCCTCCTGTCCATTTGAGAAATCCAAATAGAGTATGTCCTGCTACATGGATTGGGCCAACGACACATTGGGGCAGCAGTCATAAAGTCCTCAGACGGCTCTGCATGAACGTTGAGATCCCCAGGACTAATATCCTGGGTGTCCTAAACACCAAATCAGAGAGAACCTCTATCAGTTCAGGCAGAGAGACAGTTGCACAGAGGCGTGAAAGGTACTCCAGCAGAATCCCTCATGTATCCCAATTGCCCAACACATGACACACATACACTTGAAAATGGAACCCAGCTGGACAGGAAGCCTGGAGAGGGAGAAGGAATTCTTATACACTGCAGAAACACCACCTCCCTGGCTCGCAAGCCTATGCAAGTGCTGAATGAGTACTTAAGTAGACACAGCTGAAAGAGGTCAGCTCCACCTAGCTCATCCATCCAGGTTTTGGTGACACAAGCTAGTTCAGCTTCATCATCCATGAGCCACTTTAGCATGGACATTTTAGCATATATGAATATTCTTGAATGCTTGTCAACATTTTAAGGCATGGCCCATTTGTGCCGCAAATGCAGCTCCTCCCGTATTCCCATTCAACCTTCCCTCTCTGTGCCTTGCAAGTTATCTGTGGTTGGAGCATAAACACTGGGAAAGAGGCCAGTATTTTATATGAGGAAGGCAAAGGCCCCTCCCCCCCCACAATGCCTTGTTGGGCTGCTTGGGTGTGAGCCTGAGGACAAGGTGGGGAGAAGAAAACAGGGCTCTACTGAGTCCTAGTGGACATCATTTGTACATGGGCAATGAGCCCACAATGTGAATGGATTGGGCCCACATTCTTGCAAATGAATATCAGAGAATAGAGGACAATCCTAAAACCGCAGATTTACCTCTCCCAGGGTTTCTTGATGCTCTAACATTTTTAACTTCTTCTTCCTTTTCTCACTTATTTTAGAAACAAGCGGATTAAGCAGCCTGAACTCTTCACTCTTCTCATCCACCTGGAAATCTGGGTTCTCAAACATGACTTTGAAGCGATCATCGTTAAGAATGCTAGGCATTTTCTAGAAGAAAACCAAACAAAAACAAAGTCAGAAGCTGGTTATAAAGCTTAAAACATTCTAACAAACCTGTTAAGTGTAGATGGTTTTCCATAGGATTTTGCCAAGCAAGAAGGAATTTATGAAATACAAACTATACATTCTTCACCCCTAAGTCATCCCCATTCCCATTTACTTAGTATGTTACATTAACTTCATAAAGAAAAAAAAAGTGCCTGATTCAGGGATAAGTGTTCAGATTTAATCCCATAAACTGCTGTACCAGTGCAACAATATAAGCTATTGGTACTTGCCAAAACAGTCACCATCACTAGACATCTTATCTGTGTAGCATATAACTGGATGGACTGCATCAGCTTATTGGGTGATGGCCAAAGGAATCTGTTCACTGCAAGAAGGAATCTGTCAGTGGAATGGTAAGGGAGGCAATGCTTGGTAATTCACTCTCCCCATAAACATGCTGCAGTCCCCCAGGCAACCATCTAGAGCCTCTTGTGGAGGGGCACAGAGAGCTGCAGAGGTACGGAAATCATTAACATTGCCTGTCTCCCCATTCCACTGATAGATTTCTTTGTCAGTCAATGAGCAACGCAGGATACCACCCACTGAATTTCGGGTTGTATACAGCACATTCCAAACTAAATGTAACTCTTGAAGTTAAAACACACCCTAAATTTAAAAATACAAATTGTGACGAAGGATGACTCACCAACAGCATCAACCTAAATACTTTTCACCTACCACTGAACCAAGTCATGGGAAGGGTTAGAAATATTCTGGATATCTACAAATATTTATAGCTGTCTAGAAAGGGGAAATCAATTTTTTCCAGACTTGCTTAAGATTTAACCATAATTTACTAAAATGGAATGACAACCAACGCATGGAATGGAAAATGGATCTGCCCACAAAGGATTAATATTCTAACCATTTATTTACCAATCCTGCTTTATCTGGTGCAAATACCTCAGAGAAGCGAACACAAAACATAAAAACAATTAAAAAACATTATATAATAAACGTTCACACGTCACAGTAAACAAGTGTTAATGTTTTATCATGTATGAGCTGGTTTGCACCCTCTTCCCTAGTCATGCTGGTGAGAAACAAACCATGACCACTAGCTTAGCATGTCCAAACCACAACCTTGGTTCATGGTTTGTGTCTCTCCAGCACAAGCAGGGAGAAGCAAAGTGGATGCAATGAGCTCATGCACCAAAAAACACAACTATGGTTGTACAACACAGCAAAACTATGTTTACATGCACTGCTGTGTGGAGTCATGGCTACACAGCAGTGGGAATTAACTCTGCCAACTAAAGTATAAGAGCATGATCTAGAGGGGAACCATGGTTATGTGAGTGCTTTCCCTTATTAGCGAGTTTCAACACCTCTGGGCAGTACGTTTCAAAATCTGTTTATAAGATTCTTAAGATCAGAGAGCAATGTGGCAGGAGATCACCTTCACTGAATGCATGCTGTTTTTAATGTATATTCTCCAATCAGTAGTTCTCACTTAAGAAAGAGCAATTCTCTTTGACAGTTTTTAAAAAGGCAGCCCGCAAGTTTCTGGTGGGAGCAGAAAGCTGCCAACGCAGAGGCTCTAACTGTGGTACTCTGTGTATTTCTTTGGATAGAGCCTAGGGTCTTTAATTTGAATAATGTTTCATATTTGCCTTATGTTAAGTCCTATGTAGTATTGTGGAGTGCATGCTATGTGAGATTAGACATGAAACTCCTTGCATGTAGAACTTCCTCCCAACTGGAGGTGGATCTGGCCCCATCTCTTTATAGTTTTAGGAGGTTGGTTAAGATGCACCTTTTTCAGTGGGCATTCAGAGGAGGACAGACTAAATTAGAGAAATTGATTAGTTGCTGCTACTATTAGTAATTGTATGAGTTGTTTTTTTTAAGGTGTTTATGTATTTTTAAAATCTTATTTGATTTTGTTAAACCACCCTGTGGGTGGGTGCAGAGGACGGTATATAAATAACCTAAACAAAGACATAAAAGCAACCTTTATTAGATCACAACAAAAAGGAGAAAGCTACTTGAGTCCAAATGGTATACATACCTGCTTCTATATATGTGCATTTACACATATTTCATCTTTAATATTTCAAAAATAAAAGGATATTTTAAAATCTATAGCAGGAACAAGAAAATCTATGCAGAACTGACGAGGCAAGCACAGTCTTGGCACCCTGCAGAGACTTCTTTTGAGGTTCATGAAAAGAAGTAGAGTGGATTCCCACTTGGTGCCTGGTACCGTGTCCATGCGAACCATTAAACAGACATTGCTGGAAAGCTTGGAGTGCCATGTTTTAACATCCATAATTAAACTAAGCAAGGCTATCATGGGAACTCTTGGGCATCCAGAACGTCTCGGTTACAAACTGCAACAAGCGAGGCAACTTCAGGTTTAGTTATATTTTTAATTAAGATTGTGAAGCTTTAATGTGTCATTTTGCAGTAAATGCTCACTTTTTATGAGTTAGAAAAACATTGTTTGACTGCTGCCGTTGGAAAAGTACTAACACCTGGGAATCGATCTGGCCCAACAGCTTGTTTGTACAGCTGCCCAGAAAGGAAAATTCTTTGAGCAGTAATGGTAGGTCTAAAAATATGCAGAAAGAACAACGAAAAGAGTATTACTAATGCCAGCTGCTTTATGGCCCATCAGGGAAACAGTCAGAAGCTGTAGACATAATTTATTTTACATTTAAAATGTGATAAATGGAAAGGCCAAGTTTATATTGTCAGAAGAGTTGGGGACATAATGCTCACTGCTTCACGCACAAATCCCACTTCCATCTATCACTGTCAGGTTGTCTAACTTTTAGCATCTCACTACAGAGAAGTTGGGCTGGAATTAATAGTGATCAAAGTTAACCCAAACTATCCAGTGTGACCATTTCACTCCTCTGTAGTGTGATTGTCTCTCTTCTTCATTCCCTCAGCTACACAAAACTAAGTCATACCTCAAGTGCAATATGCTTTGTAACAACTACTGACTCAGGTTATAGATATAGTAGACACACAGGCTTATGCATAATATAATATACTAAATAGTACTATTCAAGTGCTGATGAATTACAAACAGGAACTGTTTGTAAAGGGTAAGATTGTCTTACCCCTTATATACCCAGTCAACCACTGCGCTCTGCAGATGAGGACCTCCTGCAGATGCCATCTTACCAAGAGGTCCATTCCACACACCTTTAATGTAGTGGCACCTACCCTTTGGAATTCCCTCCCCTTAGATATTAAACAGGTGCCATTTCTGTTATCTTTTTGGCACTTACTGAAGACCTTCCTCTCTCAACAAGCCTTTTAAGGAGAGACCTTACCCAAGTCTGCCTCTGTGTTGGAATTGCGTTGTAAGATGTTTTTAAAGTTTTTTTAAAAAGATGTTTTGTTTTAATATATTTTAAAGTCTGTTTGTAAGATGTTTTAGAGTGTTTTTAGTGTTTTGTCTGCTGCCCTGGGCTTCTTCTGAGAAGAAGGGCAGGATATAAATTTGACAGATAGATACATTACACACACACACACACACACACACACAGAGAGAGAGAGAGAGAGAGACCGACCTTACACCAGGTCAAACTTTGTCTGTCAGTTCCAGTACTATCTACGCTGGCTAGGCCTAAGGAGGATACCTTTCCTAACCCTGCAGCACAGATCCTTTAACCAGAGATGCCAGGGATTGAACCAGAGACTTTCTGCAAGGGACATCCCTTTCCATGGCTCCACAGCTTCCCACCTGCCAAAACACACTCATCTGCCAAAATAGCGGCACTGATTAACTTGGCATATATAGTATCTGAAGCCACTCCCAATTTTCCTATTACTGTACAAAAGCAACTGCAGAAACAGGAAGGATATCCACTTCTTACCTTTTGCTTTTTTTTCCTTGCGTTTTGTGGCTCTTCTTCTCCTTCCTCAATCAACTTCAGTGCAAGCTCTTTGTTAACCTTAGGAAGTTTCTAGTAAATGAAAAGAAATGTGGACCATGTTAAACCATGGCTTGTTGAATAAGTCACGCTTAAGCCAAAGGACATTCTGTAGACAATCAAAGAAACTATGGTTTGATTCATCATACTCTGTCTGCCCTTCCACACCTGCCTACTTCCCACTTTCAGCTATCTCTCCACCCAACATCCCTTAAGCATTTGTGGCACCCATCTGCTGGCATTGCCTCCCATGACACTATTTCCCTTTCCACTGGCCGGCTGCAAGAGCAAGGGTGCGGAAATCTTTTTGACATTTGATATCAAACAGCCCCTCTCCCCTTTTGTCCCCTCTAAAAAAAAACACTCATACTTGTTTTCAGCTTTTTTTTAACCCTTTTCTTCCACTCCTTTGCTCTTCAACCACCCTTTTTTCTTACCTCAATTGGCAGTCAGTTGTTACCATGAATTTATAATGTGAATTTAATAAGCACCAACTAAGTTGGAACCACCTTGTACCTCTCCGCTCTCCTGCTGGAGCCTTTGAATCTGACCAATGCATTTTACAAATGTAAAGTTAAGTAGTTTAATCTATTAGCTGTGAGGACTGTCAGAAATGGAACCTCATTTTAAATCCCCTCCACACACACCCCAGTCAACACCCGCTCTTCTGTTACTAGATTTTATTTCTGTGCCTCAACATCAAGGTAATAATTTAAAAAAGTTCCATTTAAGTTTTCAACTCCAGGTCAAGCTGCAGCTGTGAATCAAAGGAGGGACAGGGTAGAGGTGGGCAGAGAAAAGGATCCCGTTATCAGACAGAGTTAGTAGCAACATCTGTTTCAGGAAAAGTGCCAGTGAGAGGAGCTGAGCACTGAGAGCAGCTTTGTTTTCCAGCCACTCTTGCCTGGCGCCTCTGTTGCTTGGCAGACATTTTGGGTGGAGAGACAAAAGAAACCACACTTAAGCCATAGTTAAGGAGGTGCCCGTGTTTGCATGTAACAGAAAGTTAAGGTCAGTAAGTCAACAATAAACCATGGATTATTTTCACAAAGCATAGTCAGCCAACGATAGGCACTGTGCTGAGTTTAGATGTAACATCAAACCATTGTTTACTAAGTATGGCTTATTTAAACCATGGTTTAATGTTACATGTGAACCAGGTCACTTTCTACAAACAATAACTGTGTTGATATATAAATCAACAGACGTTTCCAGTTTCTTCTGTTTCACACCTGGTTTTTAAACAGGTGAAACTTAAAAAGTCTGTTGACACCTCTACACTCCTTTCCTGTGTTGCCCCAATAACCTGAGGAGCCCAAACCTGGTAAGATCTTCTGACAGTACCCCAGTGGCCTGGGAAAAAACTGCTTTGCAATGGCTACCACACCAACAACATAATGTGAGGTCTATCCTTTAGGTTTGCCACACTGCCTAGGAGACTGATTTAAGTCCTTATTGTGGTTATTTCTCCTATCTCAATCAGAGTTACATACCATGACAAGAAATGATAACCTATTGATCATGTGTGACATCCAACAGTGTCCTCATGCCAGAACACGAGGGGACCCTCCAGAGCAGATCTGATGGTATGGATGGTGAAGAGAGGAATGGGATCCGGGCAAAATTTCAATATCACCATTTGTGTCTCAGTCACAAAGCAAAACAGCTTCAGACCACCACAAATGTACAGGCTTGATATAGTAGCGTCTCTCTTTCTCTGATCACTCTGTAACAGAGTATTTATGGACACTTTCCTGAAGAGTTAAATCTTTACCTTTAGTTGCACTCTTTGTGCACGTGTTTCTTCTATCTTCTGTCTAATTTTCTCTCTTCTGTATTCCTCATAGGCAAAAGGATTCACCATCATTTTGACCTGCGAACACAAAACAGTAAGTGGCAGAAAGGTGTCATATCTCTCACCACTCACAAGATGTCATATCTCTCACCAGTCTTATTTAGACCACTTTACCTTGTGATATAGTCGTATGTCCATGAAAAAGCCATGCATATATGCTCGGAGAAGTGGTGATCCAATAAGATGAGCAAGCCCTGGAGTGGGAGGAGGGGAGAAAAAGTCAGAGAGAGAACAGGATATGAATGCACCAGGAATGCATACAGGGTACTTCAGAGAAGACATTTTTTAATACTTTGGATTGTGTTTTTGTTAGAGGGGGATTGTACATCTGGGTATGCTTCCATATGCAAAAACTGTGCAAGTGCCTACTTTGTAGCCTTTAGACATGTTCAGAATCCAATGCTCAAGGCAGACACTGCCTTGCAATGTATTCACGCTTCTATAGCATGCACGGGTGCACCCATTTCTCTTACACCCACATTGGGAAACTGTCATGTGTGAAAGGGCCCCTTTGTACATGACACTTTTCCAACATGGGAATAGTGGGGAAATGTATGCCCACTGTATGTCACCACGTGTGGAAAAATTGTAAAGTGTCACATCAAATTCTCTGTTAGCTTATTACAGCTTTGTAAACTAAAGAAAGTAGACCCAGCGTGGTGTAGTGGTTAAGGTGTTGGGCTATGACCTGGGAGACCAGGGTTCAAATCCCCACATAGCCATGAAGCTCACTGGGGGACCTTGGGCCAGTTACTGCCTCTCAGCCTCATGAAAACCCTATTCATAGGGTCGCCGTAAGTCGGAATCGACTTGAAGGCAGTGCATTTACATTTTTAAACTAAAGAAAAAGGTGAGCAGTCTTATTTATTTATAAAATTATTTCTATACCTCCATATTATAAAATATTAGAGCAGTGTAAAACTATAAAACATTAGGCACCATTAAAAACCATACAAATAATCACTGAAGTGACTGGCTAATCCGTTCAAACAGCTGCAAAGGCCTGTCAGTATAAAGGTCTTCAAGGGACACATGAAAGTCAAAAGTGAGGATGCCTGTGAAATCTCTGCTGGAAAAGTGTCCCATAGCATGGGATCAGCAACACCAAATACCTGATTTCAAGTAGAGGCCAGTCAGGCCTCTGTAATATGGGGGACAACTACCAGCTCTCCTTCAAATGATCTCTGTGATCAAGCTGGGATATAAGGGCTCAGGCGGTCTTTAAGGTGTTCTGGACCCAAGCTATTCAGGGGTTTTGAATATCAACACAAGAACCATGAACCTGGCCCAGGAGCATATGTGCAGCCAGTGCGCATGTTTTAGCAGAGGTGCCACAAGCTATCAGCTGTCTGCTCCCATCGGCAAGCTGGCTACTGCAATCTGCACCAGCCAGAGCTTCCAGACCAGGCCCAGAAGGCTTGCACATTTTACTCGCAGCTCCACCATCATGTTCAAGAGAGGGGCAACGGCAGCAAGTCCTCCAGGTCGACAGCTAACTCTGGGAGGCTACTGCCAGCACCCCTCTCTCTGCAGTGAGAGGCAGCTCCAAATGATACCCTGTCACAAGTGGTTGAAGGACAGAAGCAAGAGAAGCTTGCTCTGGGCTTGCTCTTCTCTATCTCCTCTGCAATGGCTGTGCCTGCAAAGGTTCTCTGCTGCAGATGGAGGCTCCTCGCCAGTGTAGCCTGGATCAGGCCAGTGGTCCTCTAGTCCATTTTTGCCATAAAGGTGAATGGAGTCTCTGCTATGGCAAAAACTAAGTCCACAGATCTTTGGGATGTTACCATGGTGGGAGGACAAAACCTTGCCCAAATGTATCACACAGGTGACTTCTTGGAGGATGAAAATAAACTATTAACTCCTATGGGAGAAAAGTTAAAACTGTTCAGGATGACGCTGTCAATGCTGGCCACCTGGGCAGCCTGTTCTCTGCTGACAGGGATCTTCCAAGAGGAAGGCCAGATGTACCTTAAAATGAAAAGGGCCCAGAGGCATGCTGCACTCTTCCAGTGGTTCTTTCAAGCATAATAGGCCTTTCGTCACCATCCCCTGCCCAACCCATGCCGCTGGCACAGTAGACAAGGATATGAGCAGTAAAATGAATTAGACTCTCTGAAGAAGTAACTTCCCAGGCACAGAAAATAGTCTTGGGTGTTGTATCACTATGAACTTGGCTTTTGAGTTTAGGATCTATTCTGGGTTCCGACACAGACTTCCTGTTAACACTTGAGGCGAACAGTTTATGCTTCAGACTGCCCATCTATGAGATAAATAATGCTCTTCTACTTTTTTCACTTCTGTGAAATACTGTTAAGACAAACGGAAAACAGGAAGCTGCCTTGTACTATTGGTTCATCCAGCTCAATGACTAGCAATGGCCTTCCAGGGTTTCAAGCAACAGTCTTTCTCAGCCCTAGCTGTAGACATCTGGGACTGAACCTGGAATCTTTTGCACGCAAAACATGTTGTCTACCACTGAGCTAAAGCCCTGGACTATGAAGCACTGGATTTAATAGCAGAACAGCACAGCCACTGGAATCCTGTATTGCAAAATGTATTCTTCTGAAGAAACATTCACACGCTTAACTGGTCGCCCTTTGCCACAATATACTACTTCTACTAATATGTATTTATGTAGTACTTTTGAGCATTCAGCTGTAAAGTAGGTGAGTGTTATTATCTCCAAATTGGAGATGGGGAACCAAGGCTCATACTGCCAGAGACAAGAAACTCTGTAAAAGAGCATAAGAAGAGCCTGCTGGATCAGGCCAGTGGTCCATCTAGTCCAGCAACTTGTTCTCCCAGAGGGCAACCAGAAGCTTACGGGAAGACCACAAGAAGAACTTGAGCCCAGTAACACTCTTAAATTGAACAGTGGGCCTGTCTCTTTTTCAGGAGCAGCTCTGCCTGTAGAAGTATCCATGTTGTGTGTACATGATGCTCTTCAACACTGATACAGCTTCTCTGAATTGTAGCCTCAATTGTGGGGCAAAATCAGCTACAGTATTGTGGAACAAATCAACTAACTAATATACACATTCTTTGAAAGTGTGATCAGGACAGGAAGAGGAGCTTCCTTGTTTGGGCTGGCAAAAGACAAGGTATAAGGTCCAGTTCTGGAACCTTACAGAATGTTTTGGGGAGAGATCTTGAGAAACCACATCGCACTTCTTCGTCATAAAATGAATGACGGTAATTATGGCAGCACATAAGCAACGTGAGTAACTGAAAACAGAATCAAAGGAAAAGGACAAGGAAGAGTAAACAAATATTTTGCATCATTCAGAATTGTGATATTTACCTAAATTTTCAAGTTCTTTTCTTGTTACAAATTTGTAGTCATCATACACAGTTGTCTCTGGGTTTTCTTCTAGCTCTTCTGTCAAGTTATCAAGAAACGAGCACCATTTTGGAGCAGGGCCTAAAACCTATAGAGGCATTAAAGTTTGAAGCATCTACGAATCACTACTTCAGTGATAATTCAATGGTTGTTATTAACATAATGTGTCATTACTTTGAACAGAACACTGAACGCCTACCTTTGCAGACAAGAAGATAGCCAGATGAGTAAGCCAAATGTCTGACTGTTACAGGTCCTGTTAAGGTGCATCATGCAAGTTTGAACAGTATATGTGACATATAGTCTAACTATTAAACTATAGTAATTGTACTGGGAACTGTGATTCAAAAACAAATACGGGGATTCAGTCACCCGTAATAAAACTGTGGTCTAGTCAATCCACGCTCGCCTAAAAGAGAGAGATCGCAATGCAAAGTAACTAGTGACCCAAATTAAGCTGGTCCAGGATTTAAACATGTGAAGGCTCATGAAAAACAGTAGCTTTGCTGGAGAAGAGATGGCCATTACAGTGCAGATACCAGAGTCAGAGCTGCCCCTAGGCATCGGGAAGCGGGGCACTTGCCCCGGGCCCTGCGCTTTGGGGGGCCCCCGCACTTGGTGATCTGCTCACCAGCTGGCTCCTCCCTCCCTGCCTGCTCGCCTTTGCCAGGCAGGCCACAGCACTCGCTCGCTCTCTTTCCGCCTGGCACGGGGGCTCGCTTGCCTGCCCGCCCGCCCACCATGCCGAAGCCGCTGCTCCTGCTGCGGTCAGTGAGCGGTAGCTGCCCCAGGGCCAGCGAGCTGGGCCGGCAGTTCCAGGACTGGTGCCTGAGCACCTACGGTGGCGACTCAGCCAAGACCATGACCAGGAGCAAATGTGGGGGGCCCCCAACTTTGCTTTTGTCCCGAGCCCCGCACATGCTAAGGGAGGGCCTGACCAGAGTGTAGATATTGTGTCTTATTACAGAGTATATTAATGAAGGTATTCACACATATTGTAACTTCATACAAATAGGTTTGTTACATATTTAATTAAGAGTAACTTAAATTAAAGGTAAATTTCCTTTTTGATAATTTCGGAAAGGTATTTTCTTCTTCTTCTCCTATCTACCCTCACATAAATGCATGTTGATCAGCACAGCATTTCTTTAAACATTCTAAATATTTCTGGTAATGAAGGGTTTGGTGAATTTAACTTTTCTTTGTGTGTTAAAACAACATTTTACTAATCTGCTGCTGGGATTAATAGATCCCAATTTAGTCACAGTTAAAAACAAACTGGCAATTATTATGATCCAAAGTGCCTTATGTGTGTGAGGCATGCAGGGAGGTCACATAGGGGCTTTTCAGCTTCCTGATTTTAGAGGTCAGTGAATCCTCCAGAAAAGTCCTTGGTTCTGGAAGGGGAAAAAACCTCCTCCCAAATACATGCATAGACCTCTCTGGATCACAGTCAACAGCTCCAATTTTTTGTAGAAGAAATAAAGATTATATTGAGGATTACTGTTCTTAGTAGTACAGGGATTCTATATTTGGGTCTGTAATGTCCCCAAACATTAATTCTTACTCATGTACTTTTTTCTCCACTCAAAACCTTCTAAAGGTTATGAATAATAAAAAAGATTAAATAGTTTACATGCAGGTCACAGTCACTTAATGAAACCTCTCTTAATCAGCAGAGATATATGCATGAGCTTCAGGCATCTGCATGTAACCTGTTTCTTTATTTAATTTTATCCCGCCCTTAGTCCTAGAAGGAGCCCAGGGCGGCAAACAAAAACACTAAACACTCTAAAACATCTTAAAAACAAAAGACTTCAACACATATTAAAACCAAGCATCTTTAAAAACATATTAAAACAAAGCATCTTTAAAAACATTTTTTTTAAAAAAAAAACGACCAGCTTTAAAAACATCTAAAAAAATTAATTCCAACACAGACACAGACTGGGATAAGGTCTCTACTTAAAAGGCTTGTTGAAAGAGAAAGGTCTTCAGTAGGCACCAAAAAGATAACAAGAGATGGTGCCTGTCTAATATTTAAGGGAAGGGAATTCCAAAGTGTCTGTGCTCAACACTAAAGGTCCACTTCCTATGCTGTGTAGAGCGGACCTCCTGATATGGTATCTAGAGGAGGCCCTCACTTGCAAAGCACAGTGATTGACTGGATATATAAGGGGTAAGGCAATCTTTCAGGTATCCTTGTCCCAAGCTGCATAGGTCTTTGTACACCAAAACCAGATCCTTGAACTTGGCCGGGTAGCTAATGAGCAGCCAGCACTTCTTTCAGAAGTGGGGTAACATGTTGGCAATATCCTGCCCCAGTGAGCAGTCTTGCCATCGCATTTTGCACCAGCTGCAGCTTCCGGACCAACTCAAGGGCAGTCCCACGTAGAGCGCATTACAGTAATCCAGCCTGGAGGTTACCAGCATGTAGACAACAGTGTCCAGGCTATCCTGGTCCAGAAATGGCTGCAGCTGTCTTACCAGCCAAAGCTGGTAAAAGGCACTCCTAGCCACTGAAGTCACCTGGGCTTCTAGCGACAAAGATGGATCCAGGAGCACCCCCAGACTACAGACTCTTTCAGAGTGAGTACGACCCCATCCAAAGCAGGAAACTGACCAATTATCCGAACTCGGGAACCACCACCCCACAGCGCCTCCATCTTGCTAGGATTCAGACTCAGTTTATTGGCCCTCATCCAGCCCACCACTGAATCCAGGCACTTCTGATTCAGATGTTATAGAGAAATAGAGCTAGGTATCATCAGCATACTACTGCCACCTCACCCCAAATCTCCTGATGACTGCTCCCAAGGGCTTCATATAGATGTTAAACAGCATGGGGGACAAGATGGTACCCTGCGGCACCCCACAGCACAACCAGAGCTCGGAAGATTACTTTTAAAAAGGAATAAATTACAATTACTGTTACACAGCCCCAAAAAGGAATAAATGACCATTACCATTACAATTGTTCTGAAAGGAATTGATTACTTTACCGTTACTCAAAAGCAATTGCTACAATTACAGTTAAGTTACTTTAAAAAATATATATAGTGCCTACAAGGTGCTGGCCTTGGCTGCTGTACACCTAAGTAGCCTTAAACAACATTAAAAATAAACACACATACACAGAAGTAGTAGTACAATTTTTTATCCATAAGATAATGGTGGTGGTCTGGTAAGGGAGGTGGGGAGGGAGGCAGAGGCCACCGCTCAGATCTTTGTACATCAAACCAAGTGCAACCTCCCCCCCGCCACACACAGCCAGCAAGCGTAATCTCTCTCACTCAACCACCTCCCAGAACCTGCCCTGCCACCAACTAAGGCACACCCACCCAAACAAGCATTTTCCCCCGAGATGCAAAGAAGTTAAAACACTGCAAATGCAGCACAGTAGCCAGGGAGGGCGGCAGAGGCTGCTTCATGAGCCAAGTGCAAACACATTATTCATACACACACACACATCGTCGTCTCTCACCTCCACAGTTCTTTATCTCCATTCTGCTGCTGCCTCCTTCTCCTTCTTCATCCATGTCCTTGCCCTCCCACTCCTTTTTCCCTCCACTCCATTCTTCTCCTCTACTGCCCATTTTTTTAAACAATTGTTTTCTCCACTCCACCCCCATCTTGCTCTCCACCTCTTCCCTCATCGCCTCCTAAACATCCACAGAGCGACATTGCACAAAAGCCCAGTTTGAGGCATATGGTTTTTATCCACAAATCAGAGGAGGCGATTTCCCCTGCTTCCTCCACCAGTAACACCTCAAAGTAATGCTGGAAACATTACAATTACTCCTCAAGAGTAATAAAATTACTCCTCGTTCTATTACAATCAACTTGTAAAGAAATAACCACTAATTCCTCAAAAAACGAATAAATTACAAGCAATTCATTTTTTGTAACCAATTACTTCCAAATTCTAAGCACAACTGCCAGGGAGCCAAAAGACAATCATTCAATGCTATTCTCTGAAAATGACCCTGGAGGTGGGATCGGAACCACTGTAAAACAATGCCTCCGATACCTATCTTACCAAGTCGGCTCAGAAGGATACCATGGTCAATGGTATCAAAAGCTGCCAAGAGATCAAGTAAGAATTACAGTGTCACACTCTCCCTGTCCTTCTCCCAATAAAGGCAATCCATCAGGGCAACCAAGGCCGATTCAGTTCCATAACCAGGCCTGAACCCAGACTGGGATGGGTCAAGATAATCTGTTTCATCCACAAGTACTTGCAATTGCTGCACCACAACCTTCTTAATCACCTTCCCTAAAAGGGGGAGGGGTATTTGTGAGGGCAGTAGTTGTCACAAACCAATGGGTCCAGGGTGGGCTTTTTCAGAAGCAGTCAGATCACTGCCTCTTTCAGGGTGGCTGGAACCACTCCTTCCCGCGAAGACGCATTGCCCACATGCTGGATCCACTTAGCTATACCCCCTCGAGCAAGCTTTAATAAGCCAAGAAGGGCAAGCACACGTTGCTGGCCACACTGTCACAAGCACCTTGTTCACGTTATTGGGTCACATCAACTGAAACTGATCCCAAGAGGTTGCAGCAGACTTTGCACTGGACACCTCACTGGGGACTACAGTAGATGTGGATGGGGCATCAAGTTTGCTCTGGAGGCAAGCAACTTTACCCTCAAAGTGCCTTGCAAACAATTCACAGTGGGCCTCCGAAGGGTCTAAACCTCCATTTACTGGAGTTGATGTCAACATACACCTGACAACAAGAAAAAGCTCCACTGGATGTCTACTTGGGAATGTGATGGGGGCAGAGAAGTGGGCCTTTGCCACCCTCACTGCACACAGTAGGCATGGTTATGATGTTTTACTTGTGCCCAATCAGTCTCACAGCATGTCTTTTACCACTTGTGCTCTAGCCATCATCTGGCCTGTGTTGTTGCCCTTGGTTCACTGGTATAGCAAGGTGCAAACCAGGCTCCACAATGCGGAGAGAGAACTCAGGGGCAACCATGTTAAGAGCCAAATGCGTCTCGTCGTTCCACAGCGTGACAAAGGCTTCAACAGGGTCACATGTTCTATCTACCGGAAACTCCCCCAGGGCATTCAGGAATCCAGTAGATTCCATTAGTCCTCGGGGATGGACCATCTTAATCTGTCCATCACCCCTGCAGGGGAAGACCGGAGCTGCAAGTCTGAACTTCACCAGGAAGTGGTGTGACCACAACAATGGGGTGACATCCACCCCTTCCTCCATCTGGAGCAAAAACCAAGTCGAGGTGTGCCCTGCCCAATGCGTCAGGCCGGTGACAGCTTGAGACAGCTCCATGGTTGTCATGAAGTCCTGAGCTGAAACACCAGAGGCAGCCTCAGCATGAACATTGAAATCACACAGGACTATCATTCTGGGCTGCTCCAATACAGAGCCAAGACAGCGTCACCAGCTTGGTCAAAGAAATTGCTGAGCAACAGGGTGGATGGTACACCAGCAGCAACCCTCTGTTAACTGTCTCCTTGGCACGACACCAGGTGCGGGCTCTCATAGCCAACTCCAAGACAGAGTGGTTTCCATGTGACAGTGATGGAAGTTTTGTAGACCACAGCAATCCCTCCCCCCATCCCTGCAGCCTGTGCTGGTGTTGCACCAAGTATCCAGGTGGGTAAAGCTGGGTCAGATCAACTCCTCCCAGCTCACCCACACCGAATAGGCACCTTCATCCATGATGAAATCATGGATGAGTGTGGTCTTCTTGTGCACCAAGCTGGTACACACAGGCCAGTGGGCATAGCAGATGAGCAATGAGGAACCCATCCATGGGAGGAGTGGGAGCAAGGAACAAGGTGGAGCTAGCCTTGCCCTCATCTTCCATGGTAGCTCATCACCTCCCCGTGGCTATACCTCCATGATCATTGCAACTGGGGTGGCATCACCCATGTCCCTTCCATGACTCCTCCTAAACATGTAATTTATAAAAATATAAACAGAACAACAGCCCGCCAACAAAACCTACCAGAACCAGTAGTCCCAGTACACCTCTGACAGAATTGGGACCAACCAGAGAATTGGGAACAACCAATAACACATGGACACATCTACACCTCCCGTCTCACACCTAGGGAGGGCCAGTCTTCTGCCAGTTGCAGACTCTCAATCTGAAGGCATCTGACGACTTTCTCCTAGCACACAATTCACTGCACAGACTCTTGTGCAGGAACCACACATGCAACTTACATCCTCCCCACTGCCAATCTGCTCTAGATCGGTGTTGCCCCTTCAGTGGCAGATCCACTGCCCAAGGGCTACAGGGCTTTTATGCCCCAACCCAGCCAGGCGCTGATGCAAGAGGCTGCAAGACTGACTGCAGCCTCTCCCTGGATTCAGGGACAGGTAGGGGGTCCTGGTCCATACAGCACTTACCAGGGACCTCAGCTGTCTCTTGAGAGAGCAATCCAGGGAAGCAGGCAAGCAAACACCCAAAAGCTCAAGTACTCACTCCCGGGGCAGGTCTTCTTCAATCCCCCAGTGCTGTAGCTGTGTATGTGAGCAAGTTAGGAGACAACAGTTAACCATAGCTTCCTGTTACATCCAAACCAAGAAACTGTGGTTAATGGCTTCCAAACGATCCAGAATACATTAAGCCATGGGTTTAAAGTTGCTTGCAAGATCCTGGCTTGTTTCCCTGTTCAGAAGTAAAAGGAAGCTGCTATTAATTTCAGTTTCCTGGGTTGTTTTCCCTGCCTGAAGCTCATATATATCTTGAATTAAGCCAAGATTTGATTGTGCAAATGTGGAGATTGTGGCACTAAACTGCAATTTTTACCATGCTAGAGTTAGTTGGTCCTCAATACTTTGGAAACTCTATGTTTCGTTCCCCTTTCCTCCACTTTCATTGGAGGCTGACCTTAATGCCATTATGTAGTGAAACCCTCAAACGCATAAACCCTGGGTACGGATCGAATATCGCAAGAACACATGGAGTATGAAATGGCACATGTCAAGGTGAAACATTCTATATATTTATACAACCCTTTGGCTGTCAGACTCGTGATGCCACGCTACTGTATTGATGTATTTCAAAACACAAGTTTCCATTTCCTCAAATATTAAGACCGACTAAACTCTTTTCCACTGTTGATATCAATCTCTCTCCCATTTCATCCTCATGTAGTCACACCCGGGGAAGCTAGATTATTTGAGTGCATTAAGGTAAATATCAAAAGCCCTCTCTACAGGGGGAAGGAAACAGGAAATAATGGCAAGTTTGGAATACCCAGAGCACCTACAAAATGGAACTTTAGGTCTGTTTCCTTTTTTATTGTATCAGTGGTAATAATTTAGGTGAAAACAAACAAGAAATTCCAAATGATCATGGCTGTTATCCAAATATTTATACTACTTAATTACCTAAAAGAGTGAAATTTATCTTAGCTAGGCTGTACATATATGCTGTTAATACAATGATTGAGGCAATGTCAACATGAGAAACTGTACACTATCTAAACAACTATTTTACATTTGGTGGGGGGGGGTCTAAATTACGCTAGAGTATAAAAAACACCTGTAAAAATAAATTTTAAAAATGACAGAGTTCTGTAGATTTATAATATGCTGAAATAAAACAGTAATTGTAAAGCATTTTAAAAAAATGCTTCTGGATGTTGCATACCGGTTGTTTCTAGTGGATATATTTTTCAGTTTCAAACTGCTTATAATAATAATAATAATAATAATAATAATAATAATAATAATAATAATAATAATAATAATAATAATAATAATAATTATTATTATTATTATATCCCACCCTTCCTCCCAGCAGGAGAGCCAGGGCAGCAAACAAAAGCACTAGAAGCATTAAAACATCATAAAAACAAACTTTGAAACATATTAAAACAAAACATCTTCAAAAACATTACTTTAAAAAGTTTTCAAAACATCTTCTAACATTAAAAACATCTTTAAAAGGTTTAAGAACATATTAAAAAGCAATTCCAACACAGATGTAGACTGGGATAGGTCTCAACTTAAAAGGCTTGTTGAAAGAGGAAAGTCTTCAATGGGTGCCAAAAAGATAACAGAGATGGCGCCTGTCTAATATTTAAGGGGAGGGAATTCCACAGGGTAGGTGCCGCCACACTATTTACTTGGCATCATTAAAGTACATTTATTTTGGGGTATCCACACAAGGTTTTGGGGAAAGCTACTGATGACTAATGATGGGCTACATTTATACAACTGGTTGAGTTACAGACTACTGATCCAGATATGCTAAGTCTGTTACATGTAACCACTGACATTTCTTCCTAAGTAAGCTGTTTATTATATCTCAGTCATAAATTTAACACTATTTGTCATTTATTAATAGAAACAGCATTTTCCTCATCTGCAGATAGTCTGCTAGATTCAGCGCTGAAAACCGATAAAACATGAGTGAAATGTGCTAATATGCAAACACTGATTCAAGTTGTTCCTGAAACAATTTTGCTTAGTTGGATGTTGTGCAAAGCTGAGTTCAGTGTTTATAGTACAACATAATTTTTAGCTTTCTGAAAACCCCACAGCACCTCTCTGTTCTGAAGAAACAAGACAACAGCTTCTGTCTATGCGCTTTGCTAAATATGTATCTTCTCAGACGATGTCCTTGAGTTGAGAAAGCTAAGTTGATATACAACTGCCTCTACTCCAAACAAAACAACAAGAACTATTTGATGGAACTAGATCTGAGGTGAGACAAAAGTCAAAGCTGTTTGTATAGCCCAAACCAAGAGGCACTGTTAGTTGCCTCTTTTTTATTTATTAATAAATAGCTCAGCTTTGTCAACAGCAGAACTCAGATTGAGTTTCTCAACTGCCCAAAACTCTCCAGGGTTATTCTCGGGACAAAACAATCTTGTATGCTCTTTCCTTCCCTTCCCTAGAGTACACAAATGTGTGTTAAACAGTTGAAGCACAGCTAATCTGTGTTCTGCTATGCACTCTTTAAGATGCTACAAACTGCCTTGCTAGATCAGATCAAAGCCCTCCTAGCCCAGCACTCTTTCCTTAGTAAACACTACGGCCTAACAGAAACTGGCCAGCAGTCCGTTAATGGACCACAATCTACATTATTTTAGTTTGCCATTGGTCCAACCTTAAAAAGGGGGTAATAGGTGGCACTTGCATCAGAGCTGCAGAAAACTCCCACCATGGATAACTATGCAGATACTGAAACTGGAGAGCTGAGACCAAATGTTGTTCTTTTACAAAAATTTTATTAAATATACTCAGTTGACTGCATATGAAAACCCACTTCCACTCCTTCAGTCATTACTTCCTTGACATTAACCACACACACAAACATCCTGCCCTAAGAGAGAGTGTACAAACTAAGCATAGTATGGTGCTATTACATTCTGGTTCTGGTATTATCTGATAATCAGCACAGATTTTTTTAAAAATGAAAACTGGCCAACATAACTTTATACTTTCTGTGCCATCCTTAGACCTGTCAGAGTTCTGTTGTGTGGGTGGTGGTGTTCTTCCTTTTCTTTCATTCACTGTTAATTTCCAAGAGGTCATTTACTGGAGCTGTCTTATGGGGTTTTGATGAGGATGATGGATGTCTTGCTCATCATCTGAGCAAGCTGCCCCACGGAAGAGGATGCACTAACAATCTGCCAGAATCTGATAGGATAAATTGGTCCTTAGAAGTTTAAACAACACATAAAGCTCTCCCATGGGTAACTGCCACTCATTTGTTTCTTGCTGGGGATCTTTTATTTCCCTTCTCTACAGTTGGTCTAAATAACCATCTTTGGAGGCCCTCAAGCGTCCCCATTATAAGACTCCGGTCATTTCCCCTAGTCCAAACTTGCCCTTTTCTTAAGAGCCCGACACTTAATAGGCTTTAAGTCACAAAAGTTGCAAGAGGGAACATACGGTCCACATTCAGGTTGTCAAGGCCTTTCATGCATACCCATGTCCCAAAAAGGCTCTCTCTCCCCTTCCTCACAATAACTGGCCTGGAGGTCATCCTCCACAGAGCAGCAGCACAGGGCAATGTGTATGTGTGTATATGTGCAGAAAAACAATCTTGGTAGGTCAGAAGTAGCCCACAAGCCACATATTACCTCCCCACTCCCAAATTAAAGGGTGAAATCTTCTACAAATAGTCTCACCAGCTCTCCCCAATATTTGAGAAGCACCTACTCTTTGGAATTCACTCCCCTTAAATAGTAGACACGCGCTGTCTCGGTTGTCTTTTTGGTGCCTAATGAAGACCTTTCTCTTTCAGCAAGTCTTTTAAGTAGAGACCTTATCCCAGCCTGCATCTGTGCTGGAATTGTTTTTAAAGATTTTTTTAAAAGATGTTTTGTTTTTAAGATATTTTACGATGATTTGTTTGTAGTGTTTTATCATTTGTCTGCTGCCTTGGGCTCCTTCTAAAAGGGCAGGATATAAATTTAACAAATAATACTAGACTGCATTATTTGGGTTTAAGTTACTCACATTCACGCAGTGCGATTGCACATGTTTACTCAGAAGGAGTGCAACTATGTTCAGTGGTGTTTCCTTCCGAGTGTACACAGGATTGCAAACGTAACATTTTCCCCAGGGAAGCCTGACTGAGCCCAGCGTTTAGGAAGATAACAACCCCCCCTTTAAAAAAATATTGAAGTCTTCTGCACTTTCCTACCATTCCAAATGTGAGAGCAATAGGTACGCAAAGAAGAGATCTTTCAACAGAATTATTTTCTTAGGTAAACCATCCTGTGACCAAGGGAGCTTCCCGACTAGGACAATTTAGCGGCACCAAATCGTTCAGCTTTAAGCTGGAGGTGGAACAGGAACTCCGCTTTCAGACTTCTAGCACTGCAGCTAAAAGGGCAGCCCCTCTTCCCTCAGCCCCAAATGTTTGTTGTGGGACCACTGTATGTGAATGAGAGACAGAGACAGAGAGAGAGAGAGAGAGAGAGAGAGGGTCAAATATTCCCTTTCCCTTCACTGTACTCCTGATCACAATTGTCCCTCCCCCTCCTGCTGCAATTTGGGTGGAGTGAAAGAGGAAATAGTTATATAAGGCGATACTATTTGGAAAGGTGATAGGTGTTGGTCCCTGGAGAGGAGAAGCAGACCGCAGAGAAGAAAATGGCTAGAGCAATTTATATAGGCCATTATGGCCAGAATAGAAGCATGACAGGCAATCTACTTCTGGGAAATTGCACAGCTCCCATTGAGTTTTTTTTTTTAAAGGCATATTGCTGAACGTAAAACTGAACAGAAAAATATGAAAGGGGGATGTTTTATTCATGTCATGCAGATGTCCCATAAAAAGCGAGTGAACAAAGTATTGCATTTCCACAGTAAATGCCCAGCATGGAAGCAGCCCTAGTCTCCAATAACTTTGCAAACAGCACAAGCCTATTCTATTTAAAATGCTTTAGTGGACTGAATAGAGTCCCATGGGCAGTACGTGGTCTGCTGAATTAGGCTGTCTCATTCGTGATAGGAAGGAGCTATTTTTCTTTCCAAAGGCATCCCGTGGAAATAACACAATGTCTCTGTACCTCTCTGTAAGTGTAAGCATCCCATTTCCTCCATTTCTCAAACTCTAGAACAAGGTTGGGAACCTGTGGCCATCCATATATTGTTGGACTACAACAGCCATCATCCCTGACCACTGGCCATACTGGCTGGGGATGAAGGGAATTGGACTCCCAACAACCCATGGAAGGCCACAGGTTCCCCATCCCTGCTCTAATGCTTTGACGGCGGCCCAGACACAAGAGTTATTCTACCTGAGCCAAATTGTACCAGCCATTCACAAGCTGGATCTCACCTGTGGGCCCCTACCTGTTGATCACAGATGCAGTGCCTCAATTCTAACAGCAGTATCTGTGCTTCACATCCGCTTA
This sequence comes from Rhineura floridana, assembly GCF_030035675.1. Taxonomy (NCBI): domain Eukaryota; kingdom Metazoa; phylum Chordata; class Lepidosauria; order Squamata; family Rhineuridae; genus Rhineura; species Rhineura floridana. The sequence goes on along the minus strand of NC_084483.1, from coordinate 34,528,231 downwards.
TCAGGCACACAGACACTTCCCAGCAGAGCATCCAAATGTGTTAAAAGATTCTACAGGATGGCCCCACAAAATTACTTCCCGAGTGTCACACACTGGATAGTTTCCGCACCTATGCCCACACGCGCGCATTTCCTTTGAGGCAACATGTTATGATGGGAAGTTGAGGATTTCCTTTGTTGTGAATAAGCCCAACGTGCTACTTTTGAGATTGAAAGTATTTATCTGAAAACAGATAGGAAATCCACATTTCCTGTTTTGCGAAGGAAAAACAATCATCCAACAGATTATACTTAAAAATACTAGCAGACAAACCATAGCCTGTCACCTGAAGCCTATATTCTTCTATATGCAGATAAAGAAGAGAGAGACACTTAGATCGTATGCAATTACCAATGTAAACAGAATTTAAACATCTGTGTGAAAATGCCCTTAGGATGCACCCATTAAGACCCACATTTCCATGTACTTAAATCATTTTATGCAAGCATTCACCTCAGCTGTGGGTGGAATGACATATTGTGAAAACAAAATCTGAACACTGACTTGTTTTGCACTTCACCCTAGTAGAAAAAGTGATACCAAACAATAAGCTCCCTGTTATCAAGCACTATCCACAGTGTTCTGTAACAAGTCGAAAGAAGGAAGAGTTACTAATAAGTCACTAGTGTCTGAAGCGACTTTTTCAAACAAATTATGTTATAACCAAGCATGGTCCTGTTCAGCTTATATAGTTTAAAAGGCACGAAACAAAATGGTCCAATGGAAACCCACAATAACGTCCTGCGATTCTCTTTTGCCATCCCACTGCAGCCTGTTCAGTCCTTAACCGAAGTATTAGTCAAGGCATTTCTGACAGTTCAACACCCTTGCCATACTTAGAGATTTTTTCCCATACATTAGAGGAAGGGAGCCTTTGGCCTTCCAGGTGTTGCAGGGCTGCATCTCCCATTATCCTTGTCCACTGGCCGTGCTGGCTGGGACTGATGCATGTTGAACTCCAACAACATCTAGAGAGCCACAGGTTAGCCACCGCTGCCACACAGTCTGGAGGACTATTTTAGCCATCTTCCAATAGTCATGATTCTAGCCTCACCCTACTTATGAAAAGCAATTCAAGTTTTCACAGCTAACATAAGCACATAAAATCAACCAAAGCTGCTCTCTAATTTTCAGATCATTACATCCTTGTATTGTGACCTGGCATGAGGTCTAAGAACTGCTACTCCTAGCCTCTGCCTTGTCTGGGATGTCTCAGAGTGAGCAACAACCTTTACAAACAAGTTAACAAAACATGCAACTAATAGGGCTGTCACCTGACTAAAGAAAGCTTAGCCAATTAATTATACTATTTTGATCTCTTCATTATGTAAATTTGTATATGAATAATGTTTCTGAAGAAAAATGCCATATTGTTTCCAGGTGATCCAAGAACATGTTGCAGCAGATCTTAGAAGTGGCATTTCCACTTAAGGTATTACTAGGTCTTTATGTTTGCAATTTGAAGAAACTTTTTAAAAAGGCAATAGTTGCTTGCTGTCCATGTTTTCTTTTGCAGTACTGGTTTAAAAAATGATTTATTTATTTTTTGAAATAATCTGTTGCCCAATTAATCAATAAGTTAGTTTAATAGATTAAAAGCCTTTTAACCAATCTTAACAAGTGCCTTGATTAACTGAGAAAATGTAGCAGCCCTACTAATCAAAAGGGGAGCCACTGGCTCCAAGACTAAATAACAAGGTCTTGCATTGCTTCTAGAAAGCCTGAGTTTTCTCCGACATCCAAAAGCTGAGGAGCTGTCAATGAGCATACCTCCTTAAACGCCTGTTCAGACTTAGTGGAAGGCACTATCAAGAGGACCCTCTCTGCTAACTGTGGATATCACCATGGGAGAATGAAGAGTATGTAAGACACTACAAGTATGTAGTGAGATACTAAATACCTCTCTTAACCAATTATCTTGAATAGCACCCCAAACACCACAGAAACCCAGTGCAACTCTTGGATTACTGGCATTCAGAGATAGATCAGTGGACCTCTCAAAACAGGTCAACTTCGAAAATATTAGTGGCTCAAAAAATCAAAGTATCCACAAGTTAAGGTTTTGTTGTTAAAGTAGTATGAAAGATGCTACTTCACCTTTGGGATTCTACTCAGCTTGGGAAAGGGAATGGGCCCCATACTCATGCAAGCCCTTCACCCCTCTCCCCTATGGCAGTAATCCAGGGAGTTTGCACATTTATTTGAAATGTGGGATCCCCCAAATCATGTGAGTTAGTTCCAATTAAAAAAATAAACCATCTCAATCACAGTCCCATATCACATCTCAGAAGAAAAAGTAGTCTCCAAGCAGACTATAGGAAGATAGCTACTGAGTTCATTTTAGATATTAAGATGTTCAGGATGATTTTTTTTAAAAAACAAGCATAGTGTTAAGTACATTCAGTATTTTGGAAAGCTTGAAGGGGGAGGGGGAAGGAAGAGAAGCTTCCATTTCCAAGCATTGGCCAGTACGCTACACGGCTAACTTTTGCTGGCTGGTCAAGACATTTTTATTCTGGCAGGCTTTTATTCTGCTAAGTATCTGTGGATTTATTTAAAAGTTATATTTTGTCTGTGGCTTCTGTGTTTTAATTTATGTGACTGTGATTTTAAACTATTGTAAGCCATACTCAAATACTATATGGACACTAGAAGGGTAGGACAGAAATTTCTGTATAAGTAAATACAATAAATACCTGTAACTCTTAACTCTACAGAGTTAACTGGGATCAAATTCAGAATTGAAAGACAAATGTCCCTGCAAGTGAAGGCTTTTCTTAAGGTGTTAAAAAGAAAGAGCATGTGCAGTTTTAAGTGGAAATCTTAGCTTCCTGCTCTTATATTTCAGTTATGCAAATTAAAGCAGAACTTTCCCCCTTCCCCAGTGCTTTTCCCCACTAGAATCCACTAGTACGTACCTTTATACTTTTGCACTCTTTGTACAGGGTGCATAAATCCAAGATCCATTTCTATCTGGCATAGGAGATGGAGGATTGTAACTTGCCTTTATTTTGAGTAAAAACCCAAAGTCACCAATCTAGCAAAGCCACAGACTGCAAGTATGGCTGTAGGCAGAATTAATGCAACCCTGTTTTGTATAAAGAGACTGCAGTTGTTTGGAGGATTTCACAGCACTTCTTTTCCTCAAAATCATCAAGGAAGGCCATGATGACTGTCAAATTCTGTCAAATGTTTCCAAGTTCTATCAAAGTTCAGCAAAGGAAAAAAACCAAACCATGCAGCATTTGAAACCGAACTAGGACAATGTAAACTGGCCATAAACAGCACCTTCACTTTCTGCACATCCCACTTTGGACTTGCTCTGTGAAACCAAACTTGAACAAGCTCTTTATTTTATTCTCCTCTCATCTATGGAATACGTTAAGGAGAAAAGCCTTGATTTAAAATATTACCTAACCACAGTTGCACAAGTAGTTCTGCATGTCCCCAACTAACTTTGGCCTTGTGCTTCTCAAACAATATCCCCAGTTAATGGCACATCACAAGCCTCTTTTGAAACTGGGGCGGCTTTCCATACCAGTTTGTGTTGTGGAATGGGAAACCCGCAAACGTGGCCAATAGTGATGGATGATGAGAATTGTCTGGAGGGCATCAGGTTGAGAAAGGCTGCCTTATACTGTCTGGGACCAGGGTTTCTCAAAAACCACTTCCTGTGTGCGGTTTAAAATGTAGCAGGTAGGGTTGTGAGGCATTGCTTTCTGACTAGGATGCCCAAATTTTGAAACTCCCTTCCAAAAGAGGGGCTATTTTGTTCAACTTGATGCTCACATTGGCTGCATTTGGACGTCATAATAAACCCTTTTATCTTGATAGGAATAAGCTACAGTAAATCTTGGGCTCACATGCTTCCCCCTCTCAGGCACAGTTATGAGGAGACTGGAAGCTTCCATGCCCATTTTTAATTAAACACATTATTTATTTATTGTGCTTTTTTTTTTTAACATCTTAGTGTTACGTTAAAACCTTAAACTGTGGATAATCTTAATTAGGGTTTGTTGAAACAACCCAACTTCATAATGGACAGTTGAAGTTGGCTTGTTTTTCATGAATCATAATGAAGATTAAGCAGAGTTTGACGGCTTCAGATGAAACAACAAGCTGCAGTTAAAAACTGAAGTTTAAGCTTCTGAACTCCCTGTGGCCGCACGAGAGGACAAAAGTGTGTGTGCGTGTGGGTGGGTGAAGCAACACAAGTCCAACGCTTATCATGGTTAACCATGCCATCTGAACACAGACATTCTAAACTTTTTAACGAAGACTTTAGGCTCGCTGATTGACTTATTTTTGTGGAGCTGCTTTCTGTATATTTTTGGTGGTACTATCATTGTTTTAATTGGATTTGTACTGATTTTTTCTAATTTGTGAGCTGCCATGCTTCAATGAAATGTGATAAAAAGTAACTATTCTGATCCCAGATGTGGTATTTATGTAAATTTTAGATGTACTTCATTTTAATAGAAACTTAAATTTGTTTCTCTGAGAGGATTTCCCAGCCCTACTAAAACAAAATGGAACTGTAAAGAGTAAAAGAAAAGCTTCAGGGTTGGTTCAAAGCAACAATACTGGTAATTCTTACCATTATTATCATTATCATTACTATTGCCTGCCCTTCACCAGGAGGACCCAGGGTGGGTCACAACAATATAAAATACATTATTAAAAACTGTTTTAGACTGTTTAAATTACATTCACAACTAGAGAGGGTACTAATGTGTATGTATGTAGTAGGTAGGTGGGTAGTAGGTAAGCATGTATAAAAAGTGTTAAAAACCGGGGTGAAGAGGAGTCTCTTCAGTGCATTTATAATCCTACTCTTTTAAACCCGGTATACTTGCATTGTTTCAATGGGGTGGAGTGAACCCCATCGTATGTTTCTGTTGTATACTTCTCAGTAGCAAGTTTACGCCAGAGACTGAAACGTGTATGTTATAATTAGAACCTATCTATTTATTTATTTCAGGCTTTTATATACCACTTTTCAGGCTGACCTCAGGTTGACATATATATATTTTTTAAATTAACACTATTTTTTTTTAAAAAAGCATTATAATCTAAAACAAAGAGCACAGGGCTAGTTCTTAGTGTCTGGAGACCAGAATTGCAGACACAAGTAAAGAATTTTTCTTTACTTACCGGAATGTAGTAGATGTTCATTTTGGGTGCTTCATTGGCTGTGAATAGCATCCCTAAAGATCATAAGAGAATGTTGTAGAAGACAGAACTCCCCTTCCCCACCTTTTTAACTTCCAGAAGTTTTAACGTGGCTCTTAGTGAGAACAATGTCAAATTTTCATTAATCCCAAAGCCATTACAAAACAGAAATCAGAAAGCTCTATAGATGTAAACGCTCAACGCTTCAAGTACCCAGGGTTATTCCTGTTCCTCTCCTGCCCCTACCACATACACTGTCACTGAAATACACTTGTCATTTTATTCAGAGAGTCACCTTTTCAGACCAATCCTCAATGCAATCCAAGTATCTGAGAAATGGGAATGATTTTTCTTCTCCCTCAAAAAAATGAGTGCAGTCCTTTTAAACTTTAAATGGAACAGGAATCAAAATGATTAACTTTTTCTGTTGCAGGTTTAATTATCAGTAGCCCCAGACAGTTTAGTATTGTGCTGAGAGCCAAATCTTAACAGTTGGAAAACATGGGTCACATTTTGGCTTCTCAGTTCTGAACTGCCATACTGTAATGACCTCCAGCATTAATACAAGTGGCAGCATGATGTAGAAAAAATATCAGTCTAAAAGTGTGTTCTGACAGAAACCACCCAATCCAAGAATAATGGGGGGATTAAAAAAATATAGCCAGAGGGGTCCAGTGCAGCCTTCATAGATAGATGTGCACAATTAATACAGGCGAGGCCCTGTCTTCTGCCTTATTTACAAATAAAAAAAAATTAACGGGTGCATCATGAAAGATGCTTTCCGATCTTAAGGAGAAAGTCATCTCGAGCAGAACAGGAGAACCACAGGCTCTCTGATGAGCAAACCAAGGTAAAAAAAATACAAGAAACTATCTCTGCTAATTAATCTCAAATTAAGACTGGATTAGATTTTTTTAAAAAACCATGAAGGGAATGGGAAAATATATCAAGTGCTGCGCTATGAACTCTTGCACAAACCAGCAGAAAACCTCTCCCAGTGCACACCATAATATAACTGGGGGTTGCATTACAGTAGGGGTGAGGAAAATTGTGTGCAGGGGCCAAATGCCCTCTCTATTTGTCCGTGGGACTTTCCCCAGGTCACACCCTTCACGGGCCCTGCTCTGCACCCTCCTCAAGTGCTTTTGCCAGCTGGAATGTGTTCTTTAACTATGATAACGTCACTGGCTTGTCTGGATGGATGGATAGAGGAGGCAGCGGTACGTTGACTTTTGCTAGGCTGAAATGCAGCCTCTGTACAAAGTCAAGCGTCACATCCATTACTCTGCCCACTTTTGCCCCTAGCCCCACCCAGCACTGGTGTGCAGCCTGCGAAGGTTCTCCACACGGGAATGTGGCACTCTAGCTGAAAAAGATTCCCCACCCCTGCATGAGAATATGGGAAACATGGTGAATAAGAGAGAAACAGGTTGTACATATCAACTCTAGTGGGCTCTTAATAGGTCTTGTGCAAGAACTTATACAAATAGAAGAGCCCATATGAGTCAATTTGACTGCTTAGCTCTGCAGACCTGATAGTTTTGCAAGTGTCACATAATGTTCATTCTGCACTTACAAAACAAATTGATCCTTTAGTGCAGCCTTTCCCAACCAGTGTGCCTCCAGATGTTGTTGGACCACAACTCCCATCAGCCTCAGCCAGCATTGCCAATGGTCAGGAAAGATGGGAGTTGTGGTCCAACAACATCTGGAGGCACACTGGTTGGGAAAGGCTGCTTTAGTGCGACAGCACCCATGCTTTGGAACTCTCTGACCATTAATATTAGGCAGGTGTCTTCGCTGTATTGTTTTTGGCACCTGCCAAAACTTTTTGGCACCTGAAACTTTTGTTTCAGCAAACCTACGCAGGCATGTAATTTTAGCATGTGATTTTAATAAGTGTAATTGTTTTTAAATTATTGATTTTATTGTGTGTGTGTATTTAAAAATGCAACCCGATTTTAAATGTTTGCTCTTATTTGTATTTTTTAATTGTCTCTTGTAAACTGCTAAAGGTCTTTTGTTTGAGGAAGCAGAATATAAATTTTGTTAAATGAATAAACTCGGCATTTGGGGGCACTTTTCTCATTCAGCATTCTTCTGCTATGTCAGAAATAGCCCTTCTGTGAATAGAAGAGGCTTTCCAATAGTGGAAGAGCACCTTTAGGTCCAAGCCCTTTTCTTTCACCCTCTGCTTGCAGGTTGCAGAAGTAATTGTCTTCAGCAGCAACTGAAGAGGTGAAGGGGAGGATTAGATTTAATAATGGAGTCAAAAGTTTCAAACAGTGCAGTAAAGAAGAGGAAAAAGTTTCTTCATGGAAGCAAGATTTCTTCAGACTGAAGGGGTGACCACTTTGGGGCAACAGCTATGAGGGTGGGAAACTGAAAAATTAAGAGATGCCTGAATCTCTCTCTCTTCCTCTATAGTTTAAAAGCATTAATCCTGATTACTATAGAGACACCCATTAAACCACAGAGCAGACTAATAGGATTATATGAAAAATACTTCAGACTGGTTTTGAATAATTTCCCATTAATAAAACATTGTGCCTACAGCCATACTACCCTGAACACGCCTGATCTCGTCTGAGCTCAGAAGCTAAGCAGGGTCAGGCCCGGTTAGTAGTTGGACAGGAGACTGCCTGGGAACACCGGGTGCTGTAGGCTTAGAGGAAGGCAATGGTAAACCACCTCTGAATACCTCTTACCGTAAAAACCCTATGAATACATCCAAAAAAGATTCATAGGGACGCCATAAGTTGTAATCAAGTTGAAGGCATATAACAACAACAATAAAACATTGTCACCTTAAATTATGTTGAGAAATCAGACGTTACAGTTGATTCACTATGAAACTTGGGGATGAAAAAAGGAAACATCCAGTTCTGACAAGACAACATTTTTATGAGAAAGGCAGGGATTTAGAATCTATTCTGAATACAACACTGGGTACATGACGGACTGCTTGCAGTTTCTTAGATATGGCAATTTGTTCTAATTGGAATAACCTTTTTAGAGAAGTAAAATAAGTTCTATACCTAGTCTCATATGTGTTTCCACAAACTAGCATTGATATGGGATAAAATTCCAATTTTGGCTAATGTGGCTGAAAATTTTGAAATGGCCAACAGATCCCTCAGTTTTGAAGAACCATCACGAAAAGGATCACAGGTAGCATCCACTATGGCCTCCGCTACTATGTTTAATTATTCAAAATGCACTGGCCCAGCCTACAGAGATATATAATCTATAGCCCTGGTCCTACTGGGACTGGGACTGTACAGACTATAGATTTTCTAGATCTACAGGCTAGGGGGTAATTAAAAATGGCGGCCGGCCATGGCAGATGGAGCCAAACCTCATTCAAAAGCTACAGTGCCACGCAATCAATGCTGATATGGCTCTGGAGGCCCAGCAGGGAGAGTGATGAGCCCATGAGGAAGGAAGATGGTGCTGTTGCCACTTGTGCACATGGCAGCTAATAGGGCAGGTATTGGGGGTGGTATAGCCCGTGGAGAGGGAGTGTTGCCACCAACACACACACACACACAACAGTGGGCAAGCACCCTGCTCTTGTTGGGAAAGTGAGGGGCCCTATCAGTGGTAATGTGCCGAGGTCCCACTGAAGTCTGGTGCCAGCTCTGGAAATATTGACTGACTTTTGCGGGGGCAGAGCCAGAAATCCAGAAGGGGAATGCAATGGAGTGTCTGGAATTCTGAACAAAAGCCATCTTTGCTGCAATGATATGTTGTGGGTCCGACTTCTAATGATCTATAACCCAGTAACAGACCAAAATCAACCACTTCCAGTCAGTCATGCTTAGACCAGATGGCTACGTATCACTGGGCAAACACAGTAACTCTGAATAATTTTACATACCTGAATTAGGATATATGCAAACATCATTAATATCCTGTTCAGGCTCCAAGGAAGTAAATATCTTCCCCTGAAATAGAAGGATATGCAACAGAAAGGATTAACACAACTCTTTGAAATGTTAACACAGAAAGAGCAAGTGCAAGCTAACCATCTAGCAACATAGGCTACATTCACACCTTACATTTATTCCACTCTGATTCCATTTTAAACAGTCACGGCTTCGCCCAAAGAATCCTGGGAAGTGTAGTTTGCAAAAGGTGCTAAGAGTTAGAAGACTTATTCCACTCACAGAGCTACAGTTCTCAGAGTGGTTTAACAGTCAGTCCCTCTTCCCAGAGACAGGAATGCAGTCCTCTGGGTTCTCCACCCCTGAGATAGCATGTTCAGTACATTGATGATGACTCTTTCAAGTTAAATGTATAAAATCTGTGGTGGCGGCATTAAACACCAGTGAATTCAGGTCACTTGTATAACTTTGGAATAGGATTGTGGTGGTAATTTGTTTAATGGCGTGCATCTTCCAATTGTTATCCAGGTCACGAAATCACACACACACTCACCCCCCCCCGTAATCTTCATCCAAGAAAGCATGATCAGAGTTCAAGGACACATTCCAGCTATGCAAAAACACTCAAGGAGGATGTGAAGCAGGACTGGTGAGGGGGGTGGCCTGGGAAGAGTCCCAAGGAGGGCCAGACAAAGACAAAGAGACCTGGAGGGCAACATGCAGCCCCTGGGCCTGGTGCTTCCCAGCCCTGCACTAGATTTCTTTGATGATGGAAGTCTTGCTCCGTTGAAAAGGACCTGCAGCTACGTAGATCTTGAGTCAACAGGGCTGGAAGCATGAGATACAGTTCTTGGTCTCATGTATCTTCTGTTGCAACTGGCTGTTTGGCTTTACACATCTGCCCAGGCAAACCCAGGGAAAGGGCCACAGCTCAGTGGTAAGAGCCAACGTTTAACTTGCAAAAGGTTCCAGGTTCAACCCCTGTGTATCTCATAAGAACATAAGAACATAAGAAGAGCCTGCTGGATCAGGCCAGTGGCCCATCTAGTCCAGCATCCTGTTCTCACAGTGGCCAACCAGGTGCCTGGGGGAAGCCCGCAAGCAGGACCCGAGTGCAAGAACACTCTCCCCTCCTGAGGCTTCCGGCAACTGGTTTTCAGAAGCATGCTGCCTCTGACTAGGGTGGCAGAGCACAGCCATCATGGCTAGTAGCCATTGATAGCCCTGTCCTCCATGAATTTGTCTAATCTTCTTTTAAAGCCGTCCAAGCTGGTGGCCATTACTGCATCTTGTGGGAGCAAATTCCATAGTTTAACTATGCGCTGAGTAAAGAAGTACTTCCTTTTGTCTGTCCTGAATCTTCCAACATTCAGCTTCTTTGAATGTCCACGAGTTCTAGTATTATGAGAGAGGGAGAAAAACTTTTCTCTATCCACTTTCTCAATGCCATGCATAATTTTATACACTTCTATCATGTCTCCTCTGACCCGCCTTTTCTCTAAACTAAAAAGCCCCAAATGCTGCAACCTTTCCTCGTAAGGGAGTCGCTCCATCCCCTTGATCATTCTGGTTGCCCTCTTCTGAACCTTTTCCAACTCTATAATATCCTTTTTGAGATGAGGCGACCAGAACTGTACACAGTATTCCAAATGCGGCCGCACCATAGATTTATACAATGGCATTATGATATCGGCTGTTTTATTTTCAATACCTTTCCTAATTATCGCTAGCATGGAATTTGCCTTTTTCACAGCTGCCGCACACTGGGTCGACTTTTTCATCGTGCTGTCCACTACAACCCCGAGGTCTCTCTCCTGGTCGGTCACCGCCAGTTCAGACCCCATGAGCGTATATGTGAAATTCAGATTTTTTGCTCCAATATGCATAATTTTACACTTGTTTATATTGAATTGCATTTGCCATTTTTCTGCCCATTCACTCAGTTTGGAGAGGTCTTTTTGGAGCTCTTCGCAATCCCTTTTTGTTTTAACAACCCTGAACAATTTAGTGTCATCAGCAAACTTGGCCACTTCACTGCTCACTCCTAATTCTAGGTCATTAATGAACAAGTTGAAAAGTACAGGTCCCAATACCGATCCTTGAGGGACTCCACTTTCTACAGCCCTCCATTGGGAGAACTGTCCATTTATTCCTACTTTCTGCTTTCTGCTTCTTAACCAATTTCTTATCCACAAGAGGACCTCTCCTCTTATTCCATGACTGCTAAGCTTCCTCAGAAGTCTTTGGTGAGGTACCTTGTCAAACGCTTTTTGAAAGTCTAAGTACACTATGTCCACTGGATCACCTCTATCTATATGCTTGTTGACACTCTCAAAGAATTCTAATAGGTTACTGAGACAGGACTTTCCCTTGCAGAAGCCATGCTGGCTCTGCTTCAGCAAGGCTTGTTCTTCTATGTGCTTAGTTAATCTAGCTTTAATAATACTTTCTACCAGTTTTCCAGGGACAGAAGTTATGCTAACTGGCCTGTAATTTCCAGGATCCCCCCTGGATCCCTTTTTGAAGATTGGCGTTACATTTGCCACTTTCCAGTCCTCAGGCACAGAGGAGGACCCAAGGGACAAGTTACATATTTTAGTTAGCAGATCAGCAATTTCACCTTTGAGTTCTTTGAGAACTCTCGGGTGGATGCCATCCGGGCCCGGTGATTTATCAGTTTTTATATTGTCCATTAAGCCTAGAACTTCCTCTCTCGTTACCACTATTTGTCTCAGTTCCTCAGAATCCCTTCCTGCAAATGTTAGTTCAGGTTCAGGGATCTGCCCTATATCTTCCACTGTGAAGACAGATGCAAAGAATTCATTTAGCTTCTCTGCAATCTCCTTATCGTTCTTTAGTACACCTTTGACTCCCTTATCATCCAAGGGTCCAATTGTCTCCCTAGATGGTCTCCTGCTTTGAATGTATTTATAGAATTTTTTGTTGTTCGTTTTTATGTTCTTAGCAATGTGCTCCTCAAATTCTTTTTTAGCATCCCTTATTGTCTTCTTGCATTTCTTTTGCCAGAGTTTGTGTTCTTTTTTATTTTCTTCATTTGGACAAGACTTCCATTTTTTGAAGGAAGACTTTTTGCCTCTAAGAGCTTCCTTGACTTTGCTCGTTAACCATGCTCGCATCTTCTTGGCCCTGGCGGTACCTTTTCTGATCTGCGGTATGCACTCCAGTTGAGCTTCTAATATAGTGTTTTTAAACAACTTCCAAGCATTTTCGAGTGATGTGACCCTCTGGACTTTGTTTTTCAGCTTTCTTTTTACCAATTCCCTCATTTTTGTGAAGTTTCCTCTTTTGAAGTCAAATGTGACTGTGTTGGATTTTCTTGGCAATTGGCCATTTACATGTATGTTTAATTTAATAGCACTGTGGTCACTGCTCCCAGTCGGTTCAACAACACTTACATCTTGCACCAGGTCCCGGTCCCCACTGAGGATTAAGTCCAGGGTTGCCGTCACTCTGGTCGGTTCCATGACCAACTGGTCTAGGGAATAGTCATTTAGAATATCTAGAAACTTTGCTTCTTTGTCATGACTGGAACACATATGCAGCCAGTCTATGTCCGGGTAGTTGAAGTCACCCATTACTACCACATTTCCTAGTTTGGATGCTTCCTCAATTTCATATCTCATCTCCAGGTCTCCCTGAGCATTTTGATCAGGGGGACGATAGATCGTTCCCAGTATTAAGTCCCTCCTGGGGCATGGTATCACCACCCACAACGATTCTGTGGAGGAGTCTGCCTCTTTTGGGGTTTCGAGCTAGGTAGGGTAGGGCTGGGAATGACTCCTGCCTGAAACACAAGAGCTGCTGCCAGTCAGTGTCGACAATACTGAGCTAGATGGACCAAATGGCCTGGCTCTGTATAAGGCAGCTTCCTAAGTTCATACCTACTTTCTGGTCACATGGCACGGGTTTTTAGGACGTTAATCATAATAAATCATATGAGTTTTAATAGAGGAATCAATGAAACATAATTTTCAATATGAGAAAAAACCAGCAGTTCTAAAAGGAAGGAAAAACATCCTCTCATTGGTTTTAGGTGTTGTAGCGAGCATTGCCCCTTCTTCTCCCACAATGTTCTTCTAAGATGTCCTTGCAGTTTTCAGAATTACTTCTATCATTTTTAATCTGCTGCTTGATTAATTGGAGCAAAATGCTTTTTAATCCATTAATTGATTCATCCATCATAAGTTGTAGTCCTTACACATTTTATGCCCTGCCTTTTGACCTCTCAAACTGATTCTGAGGACATCACATTAAAAAAATAAGTAAAACCTTTAGCAAAAAGCCAATAGCCAAGAATCTACCTATACAGCATTAACCAACCAACTATAAATGGCCTGAGTCTCTCTCATTTTAGCCTCCCTTTATTAAAGTGATTCTCACATAAATCTTCTATAATTTCCATCTACTAAAATTCAGTGTTTATGAAAGCGGTGAAGTCACATCAAAGGTTTACTTCCTCCCCGGCTTATGATAAGCATTGAACTGCAGAGGAAGAATTCTCCACACAGTTAGACCTTTTGAAAATAAAGGTATCTGTTACAGATACTCAAAGAAAGAAAGGCAGAAGAGGAAGGAAGATGGAGGGAAAAGAGGCAAGATGAGAAGGTGTGTATGTGTTGGGAGACCCTTTGCATTTCACAACAGTTATATTAATAGCAGTTTGCAGCCTGCTGAATAACATTTACTTTGAAACTGAGAGAATATGGAGAAGGGCTATAGCTCAGTAGCAGAGCATCTGTTTTGCATGTCAAAGGGCCCAGATTCAATCCCCAGCATCTCCAGGTAGGCCTATGAGACTCCCTGTCTGAAATCATAGAGAATCACTGCCAGGCAGTGTAGACAGTACTGAGCTAGATGGTCTAGTGGTCTGACTCAGTGTAAGACAGTTTCCTATGTTCCCATATTAAAGAGAGGAATAAAACACTGATAGTACTCAACTCGTATGTTCATGATATTCTTACTAAGTTGCCTGAATGTTAACACAATTGTAAAAATATCCAGAAGAGTTTTATGATCAGACTCCATAATATTCTAATACAAAAGGTGTATCATGGTCATAAGCATAAACCAAACGAGGAAGCTGTGTTTTACGACAGGGCACAACCCAGCCAAAATTAAACACACTTTTACACCTCATCAATTTCAATGAGAGAGTCAAGCATATCAAACTTGTTCCACTGAAAGCAGCAGGACGTGAGTGTTTCGCTTTGGCTGAATTGTGCCTGCTAAGAAGAGGGTCTTCTCAGTGGTGGCACCCCAGCTACGGCATGGCCTCCTCAGAGAGGCTCACCTGCCACCCTCTTTATGGTCTTTTCAGCAGCACAATTTTATTCCGCCAGACTTTTAAAATCTGCGTCCCACTCGTCGATATATTGTGTATTTTAGGTGTACCATGATTTTTGGTTACTACTGCAAGTTTTTATAACGCATCTAATTTTTGTGACATCTTAAACATTTGTCTCTGTGAGTTTCCCAGAGAGCTATGGTGTCAGGCAACAAATATAAATAACCTAAATAAATGATAAATAACTACATGGAGGATAAGACTAACAATGGCTACTAGCCATGATGGTTGTATTACCTCCATGATCAGAGGTAGTGTGCTTCTGAATACCAGTTCCTGGGGACCAAGAGCACTGGGGAATATCCGGCTTGTGGCCTTCCCACAGGCATTTGGTCGGCCACAGTGAGAACAGAATGCTGGATTAGATAGGCCTTTTGTCTGATCCAGCAGGGCTCTTCTTATGTTCTTAATAATCCTTATTTGCTGTCTAGCCCTTACCTAAAACACAGCACAGTCTTTCACTTCCAAGATATGTGTTATAGTCTTTTCAGTTCAGAAGGTAACACTTCATGTTAGGACATGCAATTCTTTAGTCTGGTGCTCTTCATTTATGATGCATCTGTCTGCGGCAAGTTTTTTTTAATTTTATATAAAGTTGGGTTAGGCCACCCAAATTGCTTCTGGCAATTTGCCATTATAGCCATTTAGGTAGAAACGTCAAACATGCAAGCTTTGTGTAGCTTCATCATTATATAAAAGAACCCCAACAAGATTTGGTTCCATCAACTGCCTCACTCAGACTTAAAATGAGACATTATATACTTTTTATGACCTGCAGTATACTGTACTTTAAGAGGCCCAATACAGATGACTCAGTTGCAAGTAATTCAAGAACTGAGAATTAGAAGCAAATTGTCAAACTTTCAGGTAGTGTGTGTGAATATGTAAGTACACAGACACATGAAATCTGTTTTTTTAATACACTACACTGAAGAATCAGACAAATACAAATTGCTGATCAAAACAGAATTGTGCTTTTAAGGAAACAAAAATTGCTTTAGCTTATTTAGCATTTCCTGGAGACTGATGTTGAATTTCTAAATTATAATTATTATAATTATTAATTAATTATTATAATTAAGAATTTATAAATGACACATATGCTGTGATTCAGACTGCAATCCTCAATCTGCCTATCTGAAAGTAAAACTCACAAAACTCAAATGAAGCTTACTTCTGAGTTGACATGTATAGGATTGCATTGTTGAGGCATTAATATTTATGATTTTTTTTGTACTGGAATATTCTAGAAGCATAAATAAAGACACAAATCATATATACAAGAGTCATCTAATTAACCTTTTTTGGCCTGAGGATCAAATTTCCTTTCAAGCAACTTTCTGGAGTCCACATGGCAACAGTGTGAGGGACCAGAGGTAAAAGTAGGTGAAACATGGAACGTAAATTTTACCGTTGTACAATAGGCTCGCATCTACACACATACCTTGTTCTTCCCCATCCATCCAAGCAAGCAAAAAGGCATCATGAAATTTCCAGGACACATTCCAGTCAGGCAAAACTACTCAGGGTGTGTGTGAAGCTGGGTCAGTGAGGGGTGTGGCGGATGAGAGTTATAAGGCCCAGAGAGAGAGAGAGGCCTGGAGGGCTGCATTTGTACCCCAGGCCTGAGGTTTCCCACCCCTCAATTAACATGTAAACGTACAAGAGAGGTGAAATGTGACCCATTTCACTGCTTTAACACTTGAAACAACAATGTGAAACGAAACAAAAACAAAAACAGTTTCTGCTTCGAATCTATTATTCAGTCATGTTAAATGAGATGGCTGTATCCCTTTCTGCTTAATTTAAGTTGGTGCAAATTACCAGGATGATTCCCATTACAGGGCTAATTCTGCAAGACAGAACAGGCAGAGAGATTTATGGCACAAAGGCATCCAGGCTATACTGCGCCATAGGCACAGAACAACTGCCTTCTGCTGATAGCCAAGTCCCACGTCTCAAAAAGATGATAATCAGCTGATTGTCTTTACAAATGTGGGGCAGGAAAGCATGAATTAACAAAACAAAACAAGGCCAAAAATGGTGCATATGAGGTGACTGGATTTGCACAGAAGTTTGACAAGCATTTCAAAAATGTGGACATTCGAGAAACTCATATTTAATTGTGAGGGGAAACACTGCAAGGCCCACACAGTTGCTGAAGAGCCCACCCCCCAACATGCAGTTTTCAGCTGAGCTGGGAAAACTTGCCCCAACACTTTCCATGCAATGCGTGGATATGGCCATGTTGGGCTGTTAAAGAATGGAGAGTAATGGATTTTTCCCTCTTCCATGGGAAGTGTGTGGATTTCCCATTCCACTGTAACATTTTCCACATACGTATCCTTGGGGGAAATCGCTCCAAAAGACTCGCGTAGAGAGGAAAAGATGTTTGGTCAGAACCAGCCCTAATTTAGAAATAGGGAAAGGGGGGTGGAAGAGAAAAGAAGAGCTACTGCTTTGAAGAGAGCAATGTGCTGTCTATCCCAAACATTCACCGCTGGATGTTAACGTTTTTGCTTCTTGTTTTCTCCTCCCCTCACTTCCACCAACCACAGCAATTCTCTTCCATATAGAAACGAAATGCTAAGTCATGGCTGTGGGATGCTGCAAGTGGCAGAGGAGCTCTGGGGCATTCTGGGACAGGAGCAGGAGGGTCCATATCCCTGGGCTCTGGCCTATGCTCAGCCTCGTTAGAACAGAGGGAAACCCACTCATGCCAACGCCTGGAGCTGGGGTGGCCAGGGCAGCTAGGCTGCATATGCACTGAAGTACAGAGTGCAGTGGCCACTCCTATGGAAAAAGAAAGGAGAAAGGAGATCAGGTCTAAGCCTGTTTGACACTGATTCCTGAATGATTCAGCTAATTAAGCAGATAAAAGGGTACAAGTAGCAGGATGTTGTGGCCACAAGCCTGACTCTAAAAGACTAAAAAAGGGGAAGTTTGTTTCCCTTTGGACTCCTCCCTTGCTTCTCTAACAGCTTCACCTCCCTCCTGGGTGCTTCCTTTCCCTCCCTGTTTAATTTTGCCACCCCACCCACTTTTGCTGCCTTCCTCGATAATTAACAGGAGGAAGGGTTTTCCCCCACCTCCACTTTTTGAAAACAAAGAACTGGATGATCCCCAGCTGCAGGAAAGTCTGCATGTAGTGCTAAAGATTCTCTTCACCTCACTCCCTTCCTCTTTTCTCCATCAATTTCTGGCCAGAGATAGTTAAAGGAACCAGCGTCAGAGGAGAGGCCAGTAGGAACAGAAGCCTTTCAAAGAAGGAATAGTTGCATCTGCCTTGCAGCAAGAAATCTCCTCCTTTGACACACCACATGCAACTTGGAACTCTTGCTGCAAGTGCAATTTACAAGTCAGCTTGGAAAAAAATATTGATTTTTTATTACCTAGGACTGCATGATGGCCACCATCCAACATAGCACTTAACCACATTTAAGTATGGGCGGGATTGTGGCCTATGAGTTGGATCTAGATAAAATCACACAGAAGGTGGCTGATGAAAGATGACTTCCTCACTCCAAAGCCTTTCCCAGGGGAGACACAAGTCTTTTGGACTGCTTTCTCTGGAGATACATATGTGGAAAACGTTACAGTGGAATGGGAAATCAATGAAAAGATCAAAGGAAAGACAAATTAATGCAAGACTTACTGTGTCCTTGTTCCACAGTTTTATGATCCGTGAATCAGCTGAAATAATTAAATCTAACGAATTGTGGAACTGGATCGATTTGATAGGCAGGCCATATTGGTGATCCTTCACTATTAACGGGCTACTTGATCGGAGATCGTAAAACAAGACCTAGCAACAAACAAAGGTAGCTAGATTTCACGTTCAACATTCAAGCACATTCAACATAACTGCAGGTCTACAAATCTTTTACAATTCTTAATAGGTTTAAAATGATCAAATAAGCATAAAGCATTTTTTCAGTATTAATGAAGGGGGTGTGAGATGTGCTTGTGCGGTGAGAGGTATGTGTGAATTTTTGAACAAGATCTATAAAAAGAAACAAGATCTACTAATGAACAAATCAGAAAAGCAGTATTATGCTTTGTCCTGGTTTGTATGTCACAGTAAGTTAAACTATGGCTTACTGGGACTGCACTAGTGTGCTGGCTCCCAAAGAGAAGATTGCTCCCCCTTTGCTCCTCCCCAGATCTTTTATGGCCATTATCTTTTTTAGCTAACTCACATTTTGACATTTTTATTTGATTTTTTACACAGGTTAGCAGAAGAAGCTAATGAATCTCCAGGGCTGCCTAACTCTCATCCCACTGCGTGATTGACAAATCCTTGGTTTACATGTCCAATGGTTGCAAAAATAGTGTATGTGTGGGTGAGGTTGTAACCTGCTAACCTCATGATCCTCTGATCATGAGTCTTGCAGGCTGACCTTGTATTAATGTGCTCCCGTTATATTAAAAAAGCCCTACTGTCTTCTATTCACCCTTAAAAATCTGAAGAAATAAAGCCATTCTCCTCTGCATGCACAGTATTATGTATTATTATTAATATTATTCATCACCTACTATAAAAATCTGTCACAGCAACTTACAATATAGACATCAAGACAATGTTCATATCAGTTCCCATTAAGGGGAACCACTGCAACAAGAGCATACACACGGCAAAAAAACACCAAACTAGACATGCAACAATTAGACGGTCCCCCTAAAGCAAGCGTGAGGAACTTTGGGCTTTCCAGATGTGGCTGAACTATGACTCCCATCGTCCCTGACCATTGGCCATACTTGCCAAGGCTGCTTGGAGTTGTAGCTCAGCATAGTCTAGCAGGCCAAAAGTTTCCCATTTCTGCCCTAAAGAGAAACAGAACATGAAACAAATGAGCATTGATTTGTTTTGGAACTGTAGCATCCTTACAAAGCTGGGGCAGCAGATTATTTGAATTGCAAAGCTTCAATAGCATTTCCCACCACACAGTGTCAACTAATTTGATCACATGCACATTTAGCTCAAGATTAATTTAACATATTCCACAGAATTCATAGCCCAGAATTTATACATCCATACAAGACCTGGACACAGGTCATGCACATCATACTTTGGCCCAGTCTGCACTTCATGGTAAACCATAGTGTTTTTTTTAAAAAAAAATCTTTTTATTTTCAAAAACATAATATATAAAAATCAACCACCACTTATTTACACCGTGAGGCAATGTACAAAGCCAATATATCATAGTGTTGTACACATTAGCATGCTAATTATATTCATGTTAATAATAATCTTTTTCATTTACCTTTCCAGCTGTAAGCCATAGTGAATGGCTTAATGTGGACACAGAATTGCTCCTGCTTTGCTCTTCTCCTTCAGCCTGCAGGAGCAACATATCACAATGCCTGGCTTAGCGCTATGTCCAAACCAGAGCTTGGAAAAGTTACTTTTTTGAACTACAACTCCCATCAGCCCAGTCCAGTGGCCATGTTGGTTGTGGCTGATGGGAGTTGTAGTTCAAAAAAGTAACTTTTCCAAGCTCTGGTCCAAACCAAGTTTTGTGGTTTGTGTTGCTCAAACAAACTTTGGCTTAACATCATGGCTTGTTGAGAGTGAAACAAACCATGATCTCTGGTTTGGGCATTAATGCTAAGCCAGAGATTGTGGCTTGTTGCTCCCATTGGCTAGAAGGGAGGAATAATCAACTATATTCATAGTAAAACCATTAACTATGATTTACCATGATGTGTGAATGCTGCCAGTGATGTTTAAAAAGTTGACTTAATGCAGTCCTTGCCACTAGTCAGCACGGAAATGTAACATAAGGTGCACAGCAACTAAGTTGACAGCATATCTACCTGCCCTGTGGATGTTCCAACAGCCATATTTAATGTTCCATCAAACTTCAAGGCCGAAATAGATGGCAGACCATCTACCCTGAAAGAATTTAAGAAACATTTCACTCTAGTTAATAAGTCACTCTTAAGGCTCATCACCAGCTAGTTTGCAGCTGAAGTGAGAAGTTAGAAGCATTTTTGGTAAAAGCTGAGAAAATTTATAGAAGAGACACAAACTATAAATATATATATCTTCCATACTCCTTATCAGCTGACGCGCTGCTTAAAGCGCAATCCAGCACCCCAACTCTGTTTCTTGTTCTGGGGTCCCAGCATTCCACCTTCCCCTGTGGAAAATAAAGAAAACATCATTTAGTACTCTCAAATAATTCATCATGTTTTAATCAGTTTACTGATCTGCTGTTATTATCAAACGTTATTTAGCTCTCTGTGTCAAGCTAGACAAAAACGGCTCGAGCCTTTTCATCTAGGTTTCAGTCACGCAAGATCAATGCCTACACTTTCAATTTTCACTTTGCATTTAAAAGTGATCTGATCTTGATATACCTGCAAGGAGCAATTCCTAACAGTAGCCAGGGGCCAGTGGAATTCAACAACTGGGGCTACGGAATCCTGTTCACTGCATCATGTGAAGCAGCTGGATTCCATCCCAAAGCTGATAAGGCTTGCTGCTAGATTCCATCTAGATTAAGAACAGGAAACTCACAGCGTGGGACAAAACATGATCCGTAGCATAGCCCCTAATCCCATAGACTGCACCTAAGTTTTCTGCATCTTTGTCACTTACTTCTGCAGAGGTGAGGACATGGAGAAAATGTTCTTTCACACTTTCCTCCCTAGTTAAGAAAGAAAACTTTGACCCTATGGAGAATAGGGTGAAAGGGCACTTACCTGGAAAGAATCACGTTGCTGGCCCAGCACTTATTGCTTCATTTAAAATAGGGCCCCTATTAAATCTAAATGGCAGCAAACTACAGTCTCTACCCTGCCAGTGCTGTAATTATGTGATGCATTGTGGGTGGGCTTTCCACCTACCCACCTCCCACAGCAGGTCTACGACCTGCTGAATAAGCAGCATCAATAGTGCCTGATGCAACTGTATCATAACTTGGCAAGGGAAGGTCCATTTCTTCTCGATGATCTTTGTCCCAACTACTGCCATGCATCCCAGTTGCTACTCGAAGCACCTCAGTCCTTCACTGTTTTGACCTCCCAGAGCTATTCCTTTTCTTCCTCTTGACATACTCAATAACATAATACCCAACCCAGTATGAAAAATACAGCTTGTATCCTTTGTCCCAAAACATATTTCCATGAACTCTGAAGTACTTTGCAGGACTGGTCTTCCTAAACTTACAGTGCAATCTATGCATGTCTACTCAGACACAAGTCCCAGGGAAGTGAATGTAGGATTGCAACCTTAGTAAATGTAATGAAAAATACACATTCCACTGTATTTTGGTATACTGTTTACAATGTTGAATGCATCCCACAAAAAAGTGACATTACATTACCTATTTATACACAAGTAGGGCCTGCAACAAAATGTTGCAGTATGGAGTCTTCCTGTTCAGGATTCCTGTCAGCCAGCCATTACATTTTCCAGGATATTCCATTGCAGTCCTACTCCCACCACAAGGTTTTCCATTTTCTTCCGTCCAAGGTGTTTTGGGCTTTCAACCCTGCTTAGGGTTCTCTCCCTCTCCTCCACTAATTTTTTTCTGTATTTCTCCAACCTTGGGGGCTCCCCAAACCTCTTGAGAACTTTTTCTTTTTGATGGATGGTACCATTTTGGCATCTTAAGGAACCCCACTCCAAAGAATGAATTCACTATTAGTAGATAGGATGTTATAGATCTATCATTGTTTTTAAAGGAAAAAATAGTGCTGTTCTTAGGAAGATGAAATTACCTCAACTGTGCCAGTAGCAAATAAGCCATGGACAGGATTTATGTCACAGACATGATTCTCCCTAGAAAAGGAAAAAGAAACTTCATGACTGACAGGGAAATAAAATATTATAGCTTCCATAATTTATGAAAAGCATTAAAATCAACTGAAGCGTAGAAGGCCAGGAAGAGTAAATGCAATTTGACATGCAGTATTTCTTAGTTCAACTGCTATATTTTGATGGCTATATTTTGAATCTGATGCAAAATATGCAGCATAACTAACAGCTATGCAAAAAAAATTAAACAAGCAATTCTTCATCATAGATAACAGGTCTACTGATTTAACAATTATACCTATTTCAAATTATATGCTCATTTTCTTCTAAAATACCTCAAAATGCAAAATAAGGTTCTTTCTTGACAGAACAACCTAATGAACTTAACAAGCAAATTCTAAAACATAAGAATTTTGCTTATTAAAATTCAAAGTATAATTATTAATAATTGGAAGTATAAATTATACTTTAACACACAAATCAAACACCCCAGTTTATAAATGCAGTTTGGAGTGCATCTATGTGCCTCACAATAGGGCTTATTACAATAAAAATTAAGTCATTTGGCTCCACCTACTGGAAGGAGGAGATACATGCAATAAACTGAAGATACTCACGAAGCATCTGTCTGTAGGGAATTCAGGTACCTTCCTTGTTCCAGATTTAGCCGGTATATTTCAGAGCTACAACAACAACAACAACAAAACTGTACTTGCACATTTCCCTTTTGATAATAGTTAGTGATAATGTGGGAAACTGTGTATATACAAACATATACATAAATATATAACTATTATATAGATATGTCTAAATATGTCTGAGTAATAAATCAATCTCCTATGCTTATCTTTATTATAGCAGCATGTAATCAGTTCCTATCCTATCTACTTCCAATTCTCATTTAACTTATTGAAAAACAGAGTCCTAGCTCTTTCATATGCTCTTTGTTTCCTCAGCGATATTTTTAGTTTGATAATGGCTAACAGTTCCCACGGTTACCTAATGAGATCCAATTTATTTGGCTTATGATTTGTCTTCCAAGTTTTGTCATAAAGGTTTCTGGCTAGGGTTAAGAATGAATAAAACCTGTGTTTGGATTTGTCTAGGTACTGTGTCACTGTTAACATAATTTTAAGAGACACAACAGCACTTTACCCATCATACCTATTTGGGGTATTTCATTGATGATAGTAATAACCATTGTCCAATATTTCCTGGCTTTCTAACAGTTCCAATGTGGAGGAAGTCCCCTTTTTTCTTGTCACAAAGCCAACATTTGACCTGCTTGTCATTTTACTCCTCCAGAGGGTCCAATGCTTTCATATGGCCGTCTTGACACGGTTTTCTTTGTAACTGGTTGCTACTGAAATGGTAGACCTTTTCTGAATAGAAATTTCCACACCTTTCCCAGTATACTGTTTTGCAAATCTCTGTTCTGCTTTAACATGTGGGCAAGTTTCTCATTACAACACTTCTTTAGTTGATATATACTGCGGAAAATACTCTTAAACCCATTTTTCTTCCAACAAAGTTTCAAACTCAGTTTTTTCTTCTCTCAATTCTTGTTTTTGCTTAAGCCTATTCATGTAAGTTTTGATTTTAATAAATTGAAAAACAGGAAGGTCTAACTGCATTCTCTCTCTTGCCTGTTCGTATGTTCTCTTCCATCCCCAATTGTAATATGATCTCAACCCTCTTTCCTTATTTGAAAATCTCCTAGATGACCCTCTAGATTAAATCTTTCATCATCTATCACAGATAAAGTAAGTGATGTTCTTGGGGTTAGGTCAAGGGTCACCAACCTTTTTGGATCAGAGGGCACATTTCAAATTTTGAAAGAGTGCTTGGGACATCAGTCACAAAATGGCATAAAGCAAAATTAGAGAATAGTAATGGTGACGTTTTTTCCCATAATTGTATTTCCATACGAGAAAAGGCTTGACCTGTTGAATTTCTGCCTGCCTTACCGCTATTAAAGGCACAAGAACCTTGTTTTTCCCCAATGCCAACCCTAAACCAAAGCCTAGTTTGCCATCCTGTACCCACTTACCTGGACGTAAGCCCCATTAAACACAAAAAGGCTTTATTCTGAACAGTCATACATAAACTATCCAGTGAATTCTTAATGAGTCCCTGGTATTTAGCAGGAGACACGCCTCAGCCTCTTTGCAAACGCATGCCTTTTTCACATTTGCCTTTTGAAGGGAGGGAGATCCTTTAGAATTCACCCACATGTATTGTGTAGTAGTATTTGTAGAAAATAACTTCTAGGCACTATCACCTGATCTGACAAACCCAGCACAGGAAAGGTGAGTCCTGGTTGCTAGGAAAAGAAGGCATACTATGGAGATTCCAAGGAGAGAAAAAAAAGACAGAAGGAGGAAAAGTGCACTAAAAAGGAGGCGAAAACACAGACTTCTTTAGGACTCCAGGGATTCCTATTGCATGGTGCTACTCACTTATCAGTCACAGCTCTGACTTCACTCATTAGCTAATAACATTCACCGGCAGGAGCAGCCAGGCTGGTTCATTTTGCAGAAATTGCTTAGAAGGGTACCTGCACGTTTTGCTCCACAACACTCCTTCTAGGAGAGCTAGACACTTACTTCGTAAAATAAAATAAAGCTCTAATTCTGGGCTACCTGCTGTGGGCACCACTGAAGGCCTTTGCAGGTACCATGGTGCCCACAGGCAACAGGTTGGCAATCCCTGGGCTAGGTAATCCCTATGTTTGTCCCACACCCTTAAAGCATATTTAACACTGCTATTTTCTAAGCCCTGCCAGATCACACAGCCAAGGCAGAAGAAGTGGGGACACCTTTTCTTTTCCTTTTTCTTGGTTCTGTTCCACTGGAGGCAATGGGAGGGAATTAATTATACTAGCTCTTGAGCTGGCATAGTTTCCAGGTCTGTTTGGAGGCATGTTGGGGGAATGAGAGTGCCTAGGATCCTGTGGTTCTTCAGACACCCCAGATACACACACCCGAAACCACCCCATTTTCAGCCCCACTGCCAGCAGGGCAGCCACAGTGACGAAAAGCTACTCTGCAACCTATGGAGGCCCACAATATCCCATGGCACCTAGAATACCCTCAAGATAGTGCCTTGCCTGTCTTCAATAAGTAGACAAAAATGCTTAATTCATCCTTTAAAGTTTATGAACATTTTTGAACTATGCCAAAGCCACGTTATAATTCAATCTTTTTAAAAAAATCCCTTCCCTTCTTTCCCCAGTAATTCCATACTTATGATTGTATATACTTTTCAAAACATTTTACAATTTCTGAAATAAACTTAAATCATCAGTTAAGTCACAATAAAACTGAAATGTCCCACATATTTCAGAAACACAACTGACTTTTAAAGAGGATCTCAATAATTCTGCATAACCAACTTAGATTTTCCAACAAAATATTTTTACTTTTTCGTTCAAAGAGCACTTCAGATATGTTTATGAATGTTCAGTAAATCTGCTTTTGCAGAATATTCACAGGAAGCACTAAATAAAAAAATGTAAGTACAGTTAAACAGGAACTCAGCGCATCTTACATACCTTGCTCCTACGAAGTACAGGTCACATGATGGATAATGGTATGAGAAATCTCTACCAAACTTTGGTATTCTTGTCCTGTAGTAACGGCCATGTTGGGAATGAAATTCTACATATCTGTCACATTGGAGGAAAACTATCTGAAAAACATACAGCACAGGATTGATATTTGGAGAGGAATCATTCTTTCCCTCTCACTTAGCCCCCTAGAAGGGGGGAATAGTTATTTTTATAGAGGCATAATCAAAAGAAGTGGGGTCAGAATGGAAGGCTCTTTTCATTCATAGAAGTAGGTCAGATCTAGTGGAGGCTCCCACCTGTCAAACTACATGCTTCCCTGGGCAGAAGAAGGGAGAGAGGCTATTTACTTCAATTCTTCCTCCCCTCTGCAGTTTCCAGCACCACCTGCTACACTGTTCAGAAGAGTCCCCCAACTCTCTAGAGTTGGTTTTCAAGAGCACAGGGGGCTGCAGCAGAGAGGGGGGATTAGCAAAAATTGTCTGCCCTTCTCTTCTGCCCATGGAAGCATAACTATGGATTCAAACCCTAGATTTGACTGTGTAAAACAAGGTAATGGTAGATTTATCATCAAGGATATATACTTTAGTAACTATGTGAAATCTGTTTCACACGACAGAAGACACATCAGGACAGACTTATCTTGCACATTTGTACAATTGTTTTTAGTGATAATCAGGTACCTTTTTTTAAAAAGGAGATGTACCGAGTAAGGGTATTTTGGCAGCTGCCCTAAAAAAATAGCATCCCAATTTTTAAATGGCAAAAGAGCAACATAGAATATATATTTTTAACACACCTTTAAATCTATGATGTTAAGATCTCATCCGATGTTGATCTAACAGTTATTACTGGTAACATCCTGTTTGATGCCACAGAGGCTATATTTGCATGTAGCATACACTGATCTTTGTTGTTGTTGTTTTGAAAAGTATTATTATTATTTTTGTTACAACTGTAAACTATAACAACCTGAACAAACATTGGGGTAGCACTGTTCTTGTCACATCACACATTTTCCTCTTTAGAGTTCACACCTCTGTTGCAAGACATTAAAGCATTAATTAATCTGTATCTCTCCACGGCATCCCATGTGTCAAAGGTGGGATCAATGCCAGGATACCTTTGCCAATGTACGTTAAAGGGATCCAAATATCAGCAAATTTGTCCTTCACTTTAGAACACCGATCTTTGCTTACTGCTAATCAACAGGGCAGTTAAGGGCATGAGCTACGGAAATCTCAGCTCAGTCATGAACTCATTGAATGGCCTCAGACAAAATATCCTCTCTCAGCTTCAGCACCTTGTCAGCACTTCAGGGGATGATTTTTTGTTTGAGAAAACAGTTAATTCCAGCTTTTCAAGAAAGAAACAAGACATTCAAAAGAACGTAAAGAGAGGATAAATAGCACTTTTCCTTCAGGTTTCTGTCCTTTAAAGAAATGAAGAGAAATTACACACACTAAAGCAATTAGATCCTTTCAACAGTTTTGAAATGCACATTTTTCTCCTGCTTCATATGCAATATAAATATTGAAAGTAAACATACCTTTGAGTAATCATCTGATAAAATATCAAACGCAACCACTGAGGAGATGAAAAACAGATTACAAATAGGCGTCATTAAAACATTCACCTCTACACAACGTTATAAACCCCACTATTTCAAGTTTAATCACATAATACTCCTGTCTGTCTGGTCTTTTGAGCTTACAGTCAAAGAAAGAAAAGGTGAAGAAACAGGCACCAGCATTAGCACTGCTCTGTGCTTGTCCTGTTGTGAGGGCAGCCACATCAGTACTGCTTCTGATCTATGGCAGTACCTCACCTGGATTTCAAAGCCTGCTCAAGCCTGCAGTGGTCAATCCTTGAGATCACCCTCTTGCCATAGTAGGAACGTTTTCCACCATCACTCCTTTTGGGTTCAAAGCCTCAAGGGACTGGGAAGGTATTGCCAAGCACCTCCCATTGCTCTCTAACTTCCTTCTATCAGCAAATAGCATACAAGCTCACGACGGGGAGCCTATGACTCTCCATTTGTTGGACTCTCACTCCCATTATCCTTGACTACTGGACATAAGATGATGGGAGCTGGAGTCCAACAACATCTGGATGACTACAGGTTCCCCATCCCTGATATAAGCCAAGAGGGGAGCAGAGTCACACACACAAACTAAACAGCTCCATGACTGTGTGGGGATTCAAACCCTGGTCTCCCAGGTCATAGTCCAACACTCTAACTGCTACACCACACTGGCTCTCTTGAAATATGGAACGGTATACAAATTACCTAAATAATAAATAATATTATACAGTTCCCATCAGCCCCAGCAAACATGGTCAATGGTTAAAGATAAGAGTTGCAGTCCAAAACATGCGGAGAACATAAGGCAAGGCTGCTACACACAAGTATATGGGAGTAAGCCCCATTGTATACAATGAGACTTTCAAATAAACATGCATAGGATTGCACTGTTTTCTACTGAAATATTAATATGCTATTCATATTAGTTTTCATCATAATTAGTTTCACTTACCTTCAGCATCTAAGCATCTTTCAAATTTCATAGATAACTGATAGGTATCGAAACATCGGATCCTTGGTTTATATGTCCCTGTTAAAAATGAAAAGAATATATAGTAAGAGAATTTGCTTTAACACTTTTCAATTCGTTTATCTCAGGACAAAATAAGATTCAGGTCTTGACAAAGTTTCTGATTGAGAAATTAATGGGTGTTCAAAAAGGGCTACAATCCTGTGCCTTGATACACGTGTTTTAGTTTGTTCATGACAATGGCTGTAATAAAATGTAACTAGTTCTTATGACTGTGGCACAAGGCACTTACGTGTCACCCATTTAAAACAGTTTATAGATAAATAACTAATTCTTTAGATTAAAAGTCACTAATCTTCAATGCCTTATAGCTTTGTTGCTGAACTCACACTATTTCCACCAAACTTATTTTTAAAAGTACCCAATCCTTTAAAAAACAAGATTCTTATAAATGGGCAAAATAGCACATTAATAGAAATCAAATGCTAACCCTTGCCAAGTCCTTCCTCAATACTAATTTCTTATCTCCATGTTTAGCTCACTTAGATCCCTTTGGAAAGAAAGTATGTACACTGGATTACACGTGTAAGGTTGCTGTGGAGTACTCTGCCAATTAAAGGAAAAAAACCAACAGTTGTATTTTATCCCAAAGGTTCAAGGCAAGAGAATAGCACCTCAAACCAGGCCTCCACATGCACATCTCTAGCTGAATGGAAATCGCATGCGCAAATCGAAGCTGCGTGCCTGATTCCCCAGACCGATCAAGCAGCTGGAGAAGCAGAGGTGTTGCCCTTGAAGCATTCAGCAATTTGGAGGAGGAGCTCGATTTAGTCTTCCCCCTGCTCTACTCCCTCCTAAACAGCACATGAATGTAAAGCAATCAGGACCAAACACAGCTGAGAGTAGGAGGGAAAAACACTGCTGGTGGAAATCAAGTCCATGCACATTGTGCAAAAGCCGTGTCCGTGAGCCGTGTCAGCAGTCATGTGAGAATGGAACCGGGGCACATTGCCAAACTCTGCCCCCTCCAGCATGGCTCACCACTGCAAAGCTTCACCCTCAAACTCGTGGAGGACTCTAAACTGTGCAGAGATGATGAGCTGTAGTGATTGCTACACATGCGTGTGGTGAATGCCCAAACAAGACTAGAATGTGATATATTGAGGCCAGACTGTTAGTTGTGCTTTGTTCCAATTGAAACCAATGGAATTGAAGTCATAACTAACCTGCACCATTGATTTCAATGGGATCTAAAGCAACTAACAGAGCAATCCCAAAAACTCCTTATGCTGGGCTGGATGAGGCAGGGGAAGGGGGGCTTTATCAGGCGGCGATATCCCGCTGCCTAGTTCTTCTGGCTAAGTCTGCCTCCTGTCAGCTGCCAAACATGCAGGCAGGGTGCCCACTGGTGGGATCCCTTCCAGAAGGAGCTAGCAGAAAGCCCTCAAATGGGGCATTATGAAGACTGGATCCTGAAGTAGCGTGACTGCCATCACACAATGACATCAGGCTGAATTCAGGCCCCAGTTGTCTTCCCACCCTTCTGCTGCCATGAACAGCAGGGCTGTGGATACTGCGGTAGCCCTGAAAAGCCATGCCGGTGGGAGGAGTGAGTTTGGATTGCACCCTACCTTATTCTGAATCCAACTCAATATCTGAAGGTCCCAAACATGCTTCAAATTTTCATTTTGAAGTTATAGAAGCAAACTGGAAGATGCACAGTTATATAATGATACGTAAACCAGTGGCCCTCCAAAAGTTGTTGAATTACAACTCCCATCCTCCCTGGCTATTGGCCATGCTTGCTGAGGTTGATGGGAGTTGTAGTTCACCAATACCTGGTGGGCTAAAGGTTCCCTTCACCTGCTTTAAGCCCTCAAATGAACATATGCTGCCTGCCACCCTGCCAGCTATTAGGTTTACTGTCCATCAGAAGTTGCACAAGCATACAATACAATCCTAGAGCCCACACTTCATCAGCCATAATTATTTTATTTATTAAATTATTATTAAATTAAATTTCTTAGTCGCCCATCTGGCTGCTTCTCCAACCACTCTGGGTGACGTACAAATCAACATATCAGTGCAATAAACATTAAAATCTGAGCCAATAATAATAAAATCTATCTACACATCAAATAACATAGCAATCCAGTAAACATTAAAATCTACACCAATAATAATAATAATAATAATAATAATAATAATAATAATAATAATAATAATAATAATAATAAAATCTAATCCTCCCCAAAGGCCTGCCTGAAGAGCCAGGTCTTCACGGCCCGGCAGAAACTCATTATAGAGGGGGCAAGGCGGAGATCATTAGGGAGGGAGTTCCACAGGGTGGGGGCCACAATTGAAAAAGCCCTCTCTCTAGTCCTCACCAATCTGGTTGTTTTCACTGATGGGATGGAGAGAAGGCTTTCTGAGGCTGATCTTATTAGGCGGCATAACTGATGATGCTGGAGGCGCTCCTTCAGATAGACTGGGCTGAGACCGTATAGGGATTTAAAGGTCAAAACCAACACCTTGAATTGGGCCCTGCAAACCACTGGTAGCCAGTGTAGTTCTTTTAACACTGGAGTTATGTGATCCCGCCGGCGGCTGCCTTTTATCAGGTGCGCCGCCGCATTTTGTACCAGTTGCAATTTCCGGACCGTTTTCAAGGGTAGCCCCACGTAGAGCGCATTACAATAGTCTAAGCGAGAGGAGACCAAGGCATGTACCACTGACGGGAGCAGATGATTGGGGAGATAGGGGCACAGCCTCCATATCAGATGAAGTTGATACAATGCTGCCCGGCTCACAGCCGAGACCTGAGCTTCCATGGACAGTTGGGAGTCAAGAATGACCTCGAGGCTGCGGACCTGGTCTTTCAGGGGCAATCGTACCCCATTAAGCACCAGGTCGAAATCCCCTAACCTTCCCTTGTCTCCCACGAACAGTACCTCGGTTTATATCTCTGATGTAAGAGTTACTAATGTCAGAACAGACACATTTACAAACCAATTGTTAAAGCTGGCAGAAGTCTGAAAAACCTGGTTGTCTGCATACTCACCAGTTGCCATCACGTACTGCCCATCTCGTGAAACTTTGATCTTGGTACTAATCGTAGGCATGTCAAAATCCTGGATAAGTTCAATTCTCCTACAAATATCTTAAAACACAAAAGACAATTGTATAAAAGACTGTCTAGTTATCACATCATAACAAAAAGAGCTTTCAATGGCCAAAGTACTGATAAAACTACAGTTTTAAAAAAAGCTAAAAAGGGGGATGGGGGAAATTTGGTGACCCAATGGTGTTGGACTCGAACTCCCAATCAGCCCCACCAATTGTAGTCAGTGGTCAGGGATGATGGAAGTTGTAGTCCAGCAGCATCTGGAGGGCCACTGGTTTCCCATCCCTAGCTGAAGTTTAGCATAAAACAGAAACCCTTCCAGTCTTAGGGTGAGATCTAACCACCCCCTTTTTACATCTTCAACTGAGCACCACTGGACCACCATTTGAAAACAGAAATAACATTCATGCTAATGTTGCGGTGCTCTTTCCATTGAACAAGGAGGTTAACTCACCAGCATCTTTCTTTTGCAGTGCTCTCTTCTTCCTATCAGAAAGCCACTGTAAGGAAAGAAAATAGAGAGTTAGTATTCAGTGGGGGAAAAACAATGATGGTGCTACATAGACAACAAAATAGGATTAATAAACAACAATAAATTAATATGCTCCATAATAAACAATAAACTCATATGCTCCATAAGCCCAGTTTCTTATTTATTTAAGAAACTTCAGCCAAAGGCTCTCACAGCAATCTATAGAACAGTGGTTCCTCAACTTTTTCTCCCACAGATCATGTGAAAATAGCTCTTGGTGGACCACTTAATGATTTTTCTGTCTGATTCTGTAGCAATTGTAATGCACTGTGCTAGATGCTTTATTATTTTTAATTGTATTTTATTGCTTCTTTTCAAAAATCAATATATTTAATGTGATGGATGTGCTGTCTCCTGTCTTCAACCACAAATCCACAGACATGCTGCCAACCACCTGAAAGAAGGTCATGGACCATTCATGGCCCACAGACCATAGTCTGGAAACCTCTGCTACAAAAGATTAATACAAATACAATAAAAGAAAACAAACACAAAACAATGATGCAGCAGGGCAGATAAATCAATGTAAAGCAGAGAAAAGTCACTTTTTGAAGATCTCTGTACTGTAATACAGACCAAGAGACATTTTATTCTGGGCCTCCAGTCTTGTAACACTCACTGACTTAAGCAACAAGGCACATGTGCACTTACACACACACACGTCACTGCCACAAATAGCAAATTTAAGGAAAATTGTATCAGCAACTGGATACAAAAGCTCATTCCCATTGGTTGGGAAACTTTGACAGACTCCTGCTGCCTTCTATATTTTTTCTGGTGAGCTGCAAGCAAAGAACTGTATCAGGCGGAGAAGCTTGCACACACCAAGCAAATTTGAGATCTTGCAATCAGGGCCTAACAAATTGGGTAGCTGAGACAGAGAAGAGCAGTTTAAAATAAAATATATCTAACTATCATAAAAAGAAAGGCTCAAAATAAAATTAATTCAACACACCAAAGCAAACATGCAGGAATAATTTGTCATGGCTGCAGTAGTATCTCCGCCTCCTTTATGGGCTAATTCATCCATCAACACAAAGATGATATTTGTAGCACCTTAAAGACTAACACTGCAACCCTAAACATGTTTATGCTGAAATAACTCCCACTAATATCAGCACAGCTTGCTCCCAAAAGAGCATGCTTACGTTTGCATCCTAACATCTCAAGAGCATGAGCTTGTATAGACTACTTCATCAGATTATGAAATGCATTTATCAACAGCAAGCAGTAACAGGAATCTGATATGGAATGCCCTTAAAATCAGAGTGTTGGACTTGATTAAGGAAAACGTGGGTCAGATCCCCACTCAAGCATTAAGCTTGCCGGTTGACCTTGGCCCAGTCACCCTCAACCTAACCTACCACACTGGGCTGTTAAGAGGATAAGTACATACAAACCACCTTGCTGGATCAGATCAAAGGTCTGTCTAGTTCAGCATCCTGTTGGTCACAGTAGCCAACCATATGCCAACAGGAAGCAAACAAGCAAACAAACAAGGAGGGGAGAGTGTTCTTGCACTCAGGTCCTGCTTGCAGGCTTCCCCCAGGCACCTGGTTGGCCACTGTGAGAACAGGATGCTGGATTAGATGGGCCACTGGCCTGATCCAGCAGGCTCTTCTTATGTTCTTAAGCAACAGCACAATAGCAATTGTGCAGAAGCACTCTCTCATTGTTGAGCCACAACAAATGCTATCCAGAGTCAAGTACTTCTGATCCTGGAGGTAGTGGACACATAACAGGGGAGAAAATACACCAGATACACCATCTTAAGCTCCTTAGTGGAAAAGTAGGATAAAAATGTAAACAATAATAAAGTGACATGCCTATATATCTTCTATGAGAAAGGATTTTGCAGAGACAGGATTCTGTTGAGGCCTTAGTTCACACAATTAAGTTTACAACATGCTTTCTCATGTTACATCAGTTCACTCAATTAAAGAATCTGAGGGTCCTTTAACTTCCAGGAAGTGTTAATGTATTCACCCCATGGCTTTGCTAGTACTCTTGGTCGTTATTTCAGATCTGTAGCCACCTACACAAGATTCATCACCTTTCTCGAACGGGATCCAGTCAAGTCTACGTGGATTGCCTCTGAATTCTTACAATCCTATCCATGCTTCCTCAAACATAAGCACCAATGAGAACATTCCAGACATGATCACCAGTGAGCACCCGCACCCCCACCCTTTTAATAGGGGATCATGGTCTCAACGAACAGTCTATGCCTCGTTAACAAGAAAGGGACGGTAGCAACGGACAGTAGCAGTTATTCCGGATTTATAACCCCGGCGTGCAAGTGCGCGATTCTCTTTTATTGTAGGGCATATAACTTTGGTCAGGAACAGAATGCTGAGAGCAAGATAGAAACGGGAGCGGGAAGGAATCCAGGGGTGAGCGGAGGAGAAGCGGGGGAGGCGCGCGGTGAAAGACCAACATTCCCAAAGGCAGGCGGGAGATGGGCTCTGGCCTTCTCACCTCAGGTAAACTCCGTCCGGCACTGAGGCTGTAGATCTTCACCTCGTTGAGGCTGGAGACCTGCATGTTTCCTTTCTTCCTGAGCGGGTTTCACTTCCGGGGTCAAAGAGGAAAGCATCCGACCATAGAGTTTAGAAAAAAATTCTAGAGCGACAAAGTGAGAAGCGGGAATTTCGACATTAGGAATATCCCAACTATAGACATAAGAAATAAATCGACCGGTTTACTTGCCACATATACGGGAGGGGGCTCCATAGGTATATAGGTGCATTCATTATAAAGAAGTCATGGGTTTTCGCTGCATTCATAAAGAATGCACACAACTGGTATAGCACAGTGTAAGGAGAGCCTGGCTGGGAGTCCAGAGTCTGTGAGTTCAAATCCCCGCTGGTGTCTCCTGGGTGTCAAGGACCAGCTAAAGATCACCCCCACAGGGAGTAGCTCAAGGGTTACGTGCCCTGCTACCTGTGCAGCCGTGGGCAAGCTACATAGTCCCAGGGAGCCCAGTTGGGGGCCCCCAGCTGGCAGTTGCGGACAAGGAAGGGGCTGGCTTGTGCAGCTGTGGCAAGCTGAGCAGGCCCTAGCCAGCTGGAGAGGACTAGCTTCAGAAGGAGGCAATGGTAAACCCCCTCTGAACACCGCTTACCATTCATAGGGTAGGCATAAGTCAGGATCGACTTGGAGGCAATCTATTTCCATAAAGAATGCACAGCAACTGAAAATGATTGGACTAACACAGAGCCCCACTTTGAGCTTTTTCTCTTCTTTCCTTCTCTGTAGCGCTTTCTTTAAAAGAAATAAGCATGAAGTAACATGATATAATAGAGAAAGTCACCCCTGAGCACGTTAAGGGGTGGCCTTTTTCTGCTTGTTGAGTGGGATTGCCAGTTTTTTTTAAAAAATAAAAGCTTTACAAATCTGATACTTTGGCAGAAGCCACAGCAGAAACTCCAGTGGTGGAGCCAGCTGCAGAGGTGGTGGAGCCCAGTTCTTGGTGGGTCTGACAGCAGAGCTCAGTTCTGAAGTTGTCTGTTCATATAGGAAACTGCCTTCTGCCAAGTCAGACTATTGGGCCATCTAGCTCAGCAAACTTTCTAGATTAGACATCTGTAGAAACATTAGTAACACAGGAAAGAAGTAAAGTAAGAAGAACACCAACACACATACAAAAATATAATTCTCCATCTTTGAAATGGCAGGTATAGTCACCGTTCACCGTATGCTCAGAGGCACATGTTACCAAACTCTTCCAAGCTACACAGGAAGTGGATTGGACTGTGAAAGACCAATCCAAATTGCCTTTGCATTTTGACAAAATTTGTAGGGCAGTCCAATATCTCAGAGAGCAGGTCAGGTCTCCTGCTCCCCTGGTGTATTCACTATAGCTGCCCAATTTCCCTGCTTTTTAAAGTTTGATAGAAATATCTGTGAGTTATAGGTACGTTCCTAAACCACAAGGGTTTTTTTTGCCTGCTAGTGAATTTCTCTGCTTTTTAATCTTGGAGGTAAGAAATGGGATCATGTGCAAGTTTGCTGAGAATGTATTGATCATTTTGCATGCTTATTGAGTTCAATGGGATTTACTCCCCTGCAATCATGCTTAGGATAGGTGAAATTGACCACAAGGGATGGGGAGGGCAGGAGGGGGGGAGGGCAGGAGGAGGAGGGAGAGGAGGAAGGGCAGAGGGGAGGAGGCAGGAGGGGAAGGGGAGGAGAAGGACAGGTTTGATCATTTGCATGTTTATTGAGTTCAGTGGGATTTACTCCCTTCCAATTATACTTAGATAGGTAAAACAGATGGGGGGGGAGAGCTGCAGTCGGCAAGGGAGGAGGAAGAAGGAAGCGGGGAGAGGAGGAGGAAGGGAGAGGACAGGGGAAGGAGGGGAAAAGCAGGTCTGATCATTTGCATGCTTTTTGAGTTCAATTTATTTATTTGCTTATTTATTTATTGCATTTGTATACTGCCCCATAGCTGAAGCTCTCTGGGCTGTTTACAACAATTAAAAACATTAAAAACCAATACACAAATTTAAAAACACATTTACACATGCTAAAATGCCTGGGAGAAGAGGAAAGTCTTGACCTGATTTACTCCTATGCAATCAGGGTTAGGATAGGTAAAACTGACCATGGAGGTGGGGGAGGGGGAGAGGGAAGGGGAAGGAGCAGGTTGGAGGGGAGCAAAGGAAGGGGGTGGGCATGTTTGATCATTTGCATGCTTATAGAGTTCAATGGTATTTACTCCCATGCAATCATGCTTAAGATAGGTAAATCTGACCATGGGGATGAGGAAGGAGAAGGGGAGGGGGAAGTAGAAGGGGAAGGAGGGGAATGGAAGGAGATAGGGATGGGGAGGAAGGGACAAAGGAAGGGGGAGAGAAGGGACAAGAGGGAGGGGATAGGAGGGAGGAGAAGAGAGGGTGGGTTTGATCATTTGTATGAGTTCAGTGGGATTTGATCATTTTTGAGTTCAATGGGATTTATTTCTGTGCAATCATGTTTGAAAATGGAAATGCTCCAAACAAAGTTAAGGTACAAACATAAAATATATAATTATAAAATGATATCAAAAATTTAATATGTATGTTAACAGTCAATATACAATCTCTATAAGTATTTTCATATAATGATAAAGATGGCCAGCAAAATAATAAAAAAATCATTGCACATACACAATGAAATACAAATTTTATTTTATAATCAAGACAATATTAATGTGAAGATAAAGGGCAACTTGTAAACAGTGGCCAATACACATAAATCAATGCCCATATGTAATTAATTGCAAAATGTATAGCATAGCCAAACGCGTTTCGACAATTAGTCTTCTTCAGTGGCTTTCATGATGAGTATATGTTTTGTGTATTATGTTCTACGATATGAACTGATACATGGGCTGTTCATTAACTCAATTATTCATTTCTTTCTGTCAATCAATTATAAATATATATATATTGACAATTTTACCAACATAACATATCCTAGGGATGTTACTGTATATACTGAAAATGGAAATGGATGGCCTTCAAGTCGATCCCGACTTATGGTGACCCTATGAATAGGGTTTTCATGGTAAACGGTATTCAGAGGTGGTTTTATCATTTCCTTCCTCTGAGGCTGAGAGGCAATGACTGGCCCAAGGTCACCCAGTGAGTTTCATGGCTGAAACTTTCCCAGGTTGTAGTGTAGTCCAACACTGACCTGGGGGAGGAACGGGGAGGAGGAGGGGAAGGGGAGGAGATTGGGTGGGTGGGCACTGGGCAGAGGCAAATTTAAACCAAAGCTGTCCCTGGCCACATCCATGCCGGGTCTTTATTTCACTTTGGACAGTCATGGCTTCTCTCAAACAATCCTGGGAAGTGTAGTTAGTGAAGGGTGCTGAGAGTTGCTAGGAGACGCCCTGCTCCCCTCACAGACCTTCAATCAGAATGGCTGACCTTTAAACCAGTCTGGCCACTGGAGCTCTGTCAGTGGAATAGGAATCTCTTCTTAGCACCCTTCACAAACTACACTTCCCATGATTTTTTGGGGGAAGCCATGCTTGTCTCAAGTGAAATCAAAGTCTGGTGTGGGTGTGGCCCCCTGATTAGGCAAGCCAAGCAGCTGTGAGTCTGACAGCTGGTTCTTACTGAGCATGCCCGACTATCATTCAGTTCAATGCATAATTTCTTAAATTAATTAAAAATCAGCCAGGCATTTTTTTAACTTTTAAACAGCAGAAGATGAAGGTCAGAGTATGAGACAAGGTCCCAGGTACTCTATGAACATGGCTGATTTTTAATGAATTTGAACAGATTACAATAACACTGACAGAAAGAAGTCCAAAAGGGCTCTAGGGTTTTCTTCTCTCTTTTTAGACTTTGAACTCTCTATTCTCTCTGACTGTTTTGTGTATTGCCATGAAAATTTAGGGGGTTGTTAAGCAAGCATTTCTGAGTTCAGGACTATAAGTTTCGTAAGGTTTTGTTTTGAAATGCGCTTATGGGAAGCATCAGAATGACATGGGGGTATTTTCAATATAATATTGCAGAATGTGAAAAATCCACGCTGGCTATAGTATACAGCCACTCTTGTGGCTGTATAATAAAACAGTTAAAATAATTGTATATATAAAAACCATTTCAAATCCAATACAGATACCAAATGGAATAAAGATCTCCATGTAGAAGGCTTGTTGAAAGAAGAACATTTTTAGCAGGTGCTGCAAAGACAATAGAGAAGGTGTCTGTCTGATATTTAATGGGAGTGACTGGTACACTAAAGGATCAGTTCCAACATCATGCGGAACAGACCCCCTGATAAGATTTTTGCAGGATGCCCCCTTTTGCAGAGTGCAGTGACAAGTTGGGTATATAAAGGATGAGTAATTAATTTAGGTACCCTGGTCCCGTGCTGTATAGGCCTTTGTACCCAAGTACCAACTTGAACTTAGCCCAGAAGCTAATTGGCAGCCAATGCAATTCTTTCAACAGCACCATAATAAGATGCCAATATCTGTCCCATTGAGCAGTCAAGCCGCCACGTTCTGCATTATCCGTCGTTTCTGGGCCAACCTTCAGGGCAGCCCTACATAGAGCACATTGCAGTAATCCAATCTGGAAGTTACCAGTGCATGAATGACAATGGTCAGGCTATCATGTTCCAGAAATGGCTTTATCTGTCTTATCAGCTGACGCTCTGCTGTCTGCCAGTTCTCACACACCTCTTCAAGAGCAGTTAGAAGCATGCTCTGGCACTATACCAATCCATTCAATGTAACATGCATAAAGTCAGGCTCTTAACCCATTTTAATTCAACCAGAATAACTACTCTGATTAACAGATACACTTTGGAATTTCCTTTCTATCTGCCTTTCAGCTCTCAAGGAGGAAAAACAACTCATTTGTGTTATATTACAATTCTAGGAGCCTAAGGTTGAAATCCTATGAACATTTACTTGGGAATAAGTTCACTAAAGTAAGTGGTACTTCTGAGTAAGGATTGGGCTGCATATATGTGCAATGTATCTCGACAAAACTCAACAGAAGCAATATCAAAAGGTTACTACTTATACAATCTGATCATGTCATGACTGTGATAAGGTACACTCCCTAGGGTAGTATTCAATAGTAGTCCTACTCAGAGTAGACCCATTAAAGTTACAAGACATGACTAACTTAGATTCATTAATTTCAGTAGGTCTACTCTGAATAGGACTTAGCTGAATACAACCCATTATGTTATCTATGGTTTACAAGTCTCCCATACTACTGTCAGAAATACCCCCCCATTACTTCATTTCCTCTTTCTGTGTCTAACACAGTAGAGCAGTTGAAATATGGATTCACTAACAGGCAAAAAAACCTTGCTGTTTAGGAATGTACCTATAGCCAACAGATATTTCTATCAAACTTTAAAAAGCAGGGAAACTGGGCAGCTATAATGAATGCCCCCCTTTAGGATGCACACCTTAACGTGGTGAGGGGGTTTGAGAGTGTTGAAGAAGCTGAGAGCAAGAGGTTAGACTCCTAGCAGGGGCACCCATGGTGGAATGGTCAAAGCTGAGACACCAGACTAAGATGCATCCAAACTCAGAGGAAGGCAATGGTAAACCACCTCTGAATACCTCTTACCACGAAAACCCTATGAACAGAGTATCCAAAATGCAACACGAGATAGTGCTGGAAGATGAGACCCCCAGGTCAGAAGGCACTCACCGAGCTACTGGGGAAGAACAAAGGACAAGTACGAGTAGCACTGTGACTAATAACGCAGCTGGGTCAAAGCCGAAAAGAAACCCAGAGGCTGATGCGCACAGATGCGAAAGGAGAGTCCGGAGTTGTACAATGCACACATTAGGAACATGGAATGTGAGAAGCATGAACCAGGGAAAGTTAGAAATTGTCAAGAAAGAAATGGAGCGTATCAACGTTACAATACTTGGTGGGACATTTTCAATCAGGCAACTACAAAATATTTTATGCAGGAAATGAGAAATCAAGAAGAAATGGGGTTGCTTTAATAGTGAGAAGTGATGTAGCAAAAGCAATTAGGAGCTACAACGCAAGGTCTGAGCGAGATATCAATGAGATTAAATGGGAAACCTATTAACATAACCATCATCCAAGTCTACGCTCCAACGTCAAACACAAGAAGAATTGGAGAGATTTTATGCAGAAGTACAGGATGAAATTGATCACACACCAAAACAAGATATAATCATGGGGGACTGGAATGCAAAAATAGGGAACAGAGAAGAACTAGGAATTGTGGGGAAATGGGGCTTAAGTGACAGAAATGAAGCCAATGATTCTGAATTCTGTGAAGCCAATGATTTCTTGCCAACACATTTTTTGAGCAACCAAAAAGAAGACTGTACACGTGGACATCACCAGATGGTCAATACAGGAATCAAATTGATTATATAATTGGAAACAGAAGATGGAGAAGTTCCATACTTTCTGCAAAAACAAGACCAGAAGCAGACTGCGGTACAGATCATGAACTGATCGTATCGAAAATCAGAGTAAAGCTAAAGAAGAACAACAAAGCACTCATAATGCCAAAATACAATTTAAATAACATCCCAGAAGAATATAAAGATCAAATAAGGAATAGGTTTGAGGCTTTAAACTTAGTTGACAGAGAACCAGAAGAACTATGGACTGAAGTCAGGGACATTATCAGGGAAGAATGCAAAAAGACAATACCTCTCATTAAAAAGAGAGAAAGACCTCAATGGATGACTGAAGAAACTCTTAAAATGGTTAAAGAGAGAAGGAAAGCAAAAGCAAATGGATATAGAAACATGGTCAGAACCCTAAATGCAACTATACAATGACTAGTACATAGGGACAAAGAAAACTATTACAATAGTTACTGTATAGAAATAGAAAAGGACAACAAAATGGGAAGAACAAGAGCCCTATTCCAAAAGATTAGAGAAATGAAAGGGAAATTTAAAACACGAGTAGGGATGCTGAATAATCTACAGGGGAACACACTGACTGACCGAGATGAAATAAAAGGAAGATGAAAGCAATACACTGAAGAACTCTATAAAAGAGATGCAAAGATTAATTCATGGAGGAACCATATGATGAAGAACCAGAAATTTTAGAATGTGAGGTGAAAGCTGCTCTTAAAATTCTTGGAAGAAACAAATCACCAGGAATAGATGGCATACCAATAGAGTTGCTACAAGCTTCTGAGACTGAATCTGTCCAAATTTCGACAAACATTTGTCAAGAAATATGGAAAACTAAACAATGGCCCACAGACTGGAAGCATTCAATATATATCCCACTTCCAAAGAAAGGGGATCCCAGACAATGCAGTAATTATCGAACTATTGCCTTAATATCCCATGCAAGTAAAGGAATGCTCAAGATTCTACAACAAAGGCTCTTACCATATATGGAGCGAGAAATGCCAGACGTCCAAGCTGGATTTAGAAAGGGAAGAGGCACCAGAGATCATATTGCAAACATACGTTGGATAATGGAACGGAGCAAGGAATTTCAGAAGAAAATCACCCTGTACTTTATAGACTACAGCAAAGCCTTTGACTGTGTAGATCAGAAAAAAACTATGGAATGCTTTAAAAGAAATGGGAGTGCCACAGCATCTGATTGTCCTGATGCACAACCTATACTCTGGACAAGAGGCTACTGTAAGGACAGAATATGGAGAAACTGATTGGTTCCCCATCGGAAAGGGTGTGAGACAGGGGTGTATTTTATCACCCTATTTGTTTAATCTGTACGCAGAACATATCATACGGAAAGCGGGATTGGACCAAGATGAAGGAGGTATGAAAATTGGAGGGAGAAACATCAATAATTTAAAATATGCAGACGATACCATACTCTTAGCAAAAACCAGTAATGATTTGAAACGAATGCTGATGAAAGTTAAAGAGGAAAGCACAAAAGCAGGACTACAGCTGAACATCAAAAAGACTAAAGTAATGATAACAGAAGATTTATGTAACTTTACCGTTGACAATGAGGACATTGAACTTGTCAAGGATTATCAATACCTCGGCACAGTCATTAACCAAAATGGAGACAATAGTCAAGAAATCAGAAGAAGGCTAGGACTGGGGAGTGCAGCTGTGAGAGAACTAGAAAAGGTCCTCAAATGCAAAGATGCATCACTGAACACCAAAGTCAGGATCATTCAGACCATGGTATTCCTGATCTCTATGTATTGATGTGAAAGTTGGACAGTGAAAAAAGCGGATAAAAGAAAAATCAACTCATTTGAAACGTGGTGCTGGAGGAGAGCTTTGCACATACCATGGACTGCGAAAAAGACAAATAATTGGGTGTTAGAACAAATTA
This sequence comes from Rhineura floridana, assembly GCF_030035675.1. NCBI lineage: Eukaryota > Metazoa > Chordata > Lepidosauria > Squamata > Rhineuridae > Rhineura > Rhineura floridana. The sequence goes on along the minus strand of NC_084483.1, from coordinate 34,485,419 downwards.
AACCAGAACTGTCACTAGAAGCTAAAATGATGAAACTGAGGTTATCATACTTTGGACACATCATGAGAAGACATGATTAATTAGAAAAGACAATAATGCTGGGAAAAACAGAAGGGAGTAGAAAAAGAGGAAGTCCAAACAAGAGATGGATTGATTCCACAAAGGAAGCCACAGACCTGAACTTACAAGATCTGAACAGGGTGGTTCATGACAGATGCTCTTGGAGGTCGCTGATTCATAGGGTCGCCATAAGTCGTAATCGACTTGAAGGCACATAACAATAACATAATGAACGCACCAAGGGAGCAGGAGACCTGACCTCTCCAAGATATTGTACTGCCCCACAGTGCTGTCAAAATGCGAACACAATTTGGGTTGGTCTTTCACAGTCCAATCCACTTCCCGTGTAGCTTGGTAGAATTTGGTAACATGTGCCTCTAAGCATATGAGTGGCGAGTGGTGACATCTGCAATCAGGACTGCATCTCGGAAGATGGAGAGGTACTCTGTGTACATGGCTGATTTTTAATTAATTTCAACAAATCATGAGACTGAGAAAAAAGTGTAACAGGGATCTGTATTTTTTTCTCTTGTTTTAGACTTTGAACTCTTGATTCTCTCTGAGTGTTTTGTGTATCACCATGAAAACGTAGAGGGTTGTTAAGCAAGTGTGAAATGAGCTTATGGGAAGCATCAGAATGACATGGGGGTATTTTCAATTTAACATGGCGGAATGTGAAAAATCCATGCTGCTTATAATATACAGCCACTCTTGTGGCTGTATAATGTAGCCTGAACCTGTGCATGTTTACTCAGAAGTGAGGTTCGCATAATTCCCTGGGCCTAATCTCAAATAAGCAGCGATGCAGTTACATAAATTTTACTTAATTGTCTTGGGCGGGGGGTGGGGCTCTATAGATGACAATGTGTACTGCAGGGCTGGCCCCAGACATTTTGCTGCCTGACAAAATATAAGATGTGCCCCCACCGTTTCACATACAGAAGCCAAACTAGCCGTTGACAGGAGAGCATTCTCCACCACACCCAAGGACAGCAGACTAGTTTAGGGGACTCCGGGCAAGCCACACATTGCACACACAGCTCTGTCCCCAAGCACCTTGCCCCTGCTTCCTAAATTGCAGAATTTGCTGCCTGAGGTGGCTGCCTTACTGTCTAATGTGGGGCTGCCCTATCATTTCTATACAACTGTACAATCATATATACGCCTACCATATGTATGTGCGTGCATACAACGTCCCACTGTGTATTTAGGATTGCAACCCTACTTGTTTTGCTTACTTGGAACTATGGTAAGGCATCCCTGCTGCGTTTGGGGGCCCTTCTGCGCAGCCTCCTCTGTGGGGCCCAAAGTCTTTCCCTAAGGGCACCATTGTAAATAAGCGTGCAGAGGGTTACAACATCCTAAAGTGAAGCCTGTTTGAGCCACCCACATTCTTGCCTCCTTCAACAAGCTGGAGCTCGACCCCATTTGTGTGTGCCCACCACATGGTTTCAACTTGATTCTGGAACCACCGTGGCGAAATTAATCCGCGGCAAGTCTCCCTAAATGCATACGCCTATTATCCGCGTAATGGGGGTGGGGCGATGCGAGAGGAGGAGCTTCAGGTAGCACCGCCTAGATGCAAACGATCCCCGAGGCTGTTCAATACACCGTCCAGAGCACGGAGCAGCAGCCTGTAGAGCGGTTTGGGGAATATTACATGCTCAACCGGCGGCGCGGAGAAGGCGCCTCCAAGCTCCGCCGTCTGATAGGGAATGCACGGGCCAGCCGTTGGCAGGTAAGAGCAGCCAGCTCGTTGAAAGGCGGCAGAAAACTTTCTCCTGGCCTCTTCAGCATCGTCCCGGTTTAAAGCTGCTTGGCGCAGGTTTTGCTCAACGCATCTATAGGCAGGACGCCTCTTTTCTGCTGTGGTGGACACAAGCCGTCTCTGCTGTAGATCAAATAATAGGGGGAGAGAGATAACCGGTGTGCGCCGTGGGTGGGTTTTCCAGCCAGTCTAATTAAGCCGAAGTGTTCTGATTTAAACAGTTGCTTAAAAGGAATGGAAATCTCTAATGACCAGACGTTAGGTTTGTGCGTGGTGGGGATTGGCTCATTCTCTCTTTCTGAAAACAGTTGAAGTGATGGGAAGGAAATTTATCTGCAGCCTTTTGTTGTTTGAAGAACCGCAGTCGAAACCGAAGTAAATGCTCCTAGCTGTCTTGGGCACTCCTGTTGGAAAGACGGGATAAAAAATGTTTCTAATGAATAAATCTTTGATCATATTGTTGGATCTCATTGATTCAGATACCTGTGAGATAGATTACAATCATACCTATTTCGCAGTTTGGGAAAATGAAGCCAGTTGAAGCCATGTTGGAACCAGGATTTGATCCCATACTTCCTAGCTATCCCATACTTCCTAAACCTACTGGGGAAAACACTGTTCTTCAGCTACAGCTGCTGCTAAGTAAATGTATCTAGGACTTTGGGGAGTGGGGGTGGAGGGCAATCAGTTCTCTTGGGATGCATCTTAATCTAGTCTTAGTTTATAGCAGAATGCTACGTACATCTTATCAGAAGTAAGTTCAATTATACTCAGTGAGATTTTCAGCCAGGTAAGTGTGTACAAAATAGCAGCCATAGTTCTATCTTCAAACATCACCAGTCTGTCTGTCTGAGCTAGAGCAAATAGAACACCCTTGACTTCTCTGTAGACTACAAAACAAACCCCACATGTCTTTTAAGTATATTTTAAAAGGGGAGGAGGATGTATCCAGTGATGGCTTTGTGCTAGCTTGTTGAAAGCACTTCTGCTGATGTGAGACAGGGTACCCAATTTTTGCCAATCTACTGTAGTCCTCTACATCATATCTCATACTGTTCTAGAGGGTTCCCCAACACACAGGAGCAGGGTTTTGGCAGTGCAGAGGTTTGCAGTTTGTTGTTTTTTGGGGGGTTTTGTGCAAAAATCAGGTGTCCTACCTTGGGTGAGCAGAAGCGCTTTCCACCCTCACAAAGCTGCCATTGAGTTCAACCCAATATGTGGGTGTGCTTGAGATTAACTTCTTGTGCTCAGGTCTGGGGTCCAAAAGATAAGCAAACAGCATGATCTCATAGCAGGTTCCCTTTTTCCAAGAGTACCAAAAATGGTTTTTATTTTTTCCCTGTAGAGTTTTAAATATCTTAAAATCTGGTCTGTATTTTAACTTAAAGAAAACTCTGAAGGGTTATCCAACCCTTTATGCCATTTATGATCAAAGTAAGATTAGAGAATCCTTTAGCTTGCAATTCACAATAAATCGATTTTAGAATAGTTGTACTCCAATCAATGTAACTGCTCTTGAAATAACTTTTTAAAATGCTTTGTTAATGTTGTGGATTGCTCCAGGCATCAGTGACCTTGTGACTGCAAACTCCTCCCTACAGACCAGATGAAACAACCCAGAGCAGGAAAAAAGGAACTGCTGCCTTATGGTGACATTCAGGGGAAGGTCACATTTAATCAAGATTTGGACTGAAAGGTGACTAGACAAATATTAGTCTTCCTTCTGCTTTTGAAAAAGTTAATCTAAAATGGAGACAATTGCCTTTGGCCTGACCTGTTCTGTTGTGTGGGGTTTTTTGTCTTGTTTTGGGGTGAGGTTTTTTTATTGTGTTTGGTAACTTTTTTTTTGGCTACAGTGATCTTGAGTGAATTGCTTACACCATGTCAGAATTCTGGTTAATTTCGGCACCTGGAGATAAGGCAAATCTACTGGCTTGGGATAGGATGAACACTGTAACTTCCAAAGCCAACCTGTCCAGCAACAGCAAGTTCATCATCCCTGACCTCAAGGTAAAGATGGGACACAAAGTTGGGAGAAGGGAAAAAAGACAAGAATAACAAAGTCATGAAGGGGAGGGGGCAGTCAGTGATAGCGCAGATCTTTATGTGGTGGATCTGCGCTGCAATACTAAAATGACTACCAAGGGTCAAATGAAGATTCGTTTGAGAAATATATATCCTTTTTTTTTTTTTAGAAGACTTGACATCGGGAGTGAAAGTGGGAACCAATTTTATACAACTAATCAACTGATGAATTCATGGGAAAATGGTGTTTTAACTTTATTTTTATCAGAACTATCATCTATGGGAAACCTTTTTGAGAAGGTTTGAAAAGAAAAACCTTTTTGTAGACAAACTATAATTTATGGGCAACTCTGGCTAGTCAAATCTTCCAAATAATCAATGTGCAGCCCTATCTTTTATATATGTTTACATAACTGAGTTCAACAGGGTTTACTCCCAAGTAATGGTGTGTAGAATTGCATCACAAACATTTAAGAGTAAACCTCACTAAACTCAGTGGGACTTCTAAGTAAATATACATAAGATTAGGTTGCAAAAAGTCTGTTACAGTCCAGTCCTGCACTTACTGAGAATGAAGTCCCATTGAATTCAATGGGGCTACTTCTAGGTAAGTGGGTATAACAGCACAGCCTTAGATATATTAATAGTAGACATGGTAGAAGGCTATAATAGTCTCCCTTCCTGAGCTAGCCGGGGTGGTCTCGGGGCTGATGTTGGAGTCCCCTCGGCTTGTGATGCTGGGGGACTTCAACATCCATGCCGAGGCCACCCTGTCGGGAGTGGCTCAGGGCTTCATGGCCTCCATGACAACCATGGGTCTGTCCCAAGTAGTATCTGGCCCCAGTCATGTTGCTGGCCACACCCTGGACCTTGTTTTCTGTGTGGAGGGGGATGATGGTGATCCTGGTGTGGAGGAACTTTCTGTAGTTCCTTTGTCATGGACAGATCACTACCTGGTGGAGTTTAGACTCACTGGGACTTGGAACCTCTGCAGGGGTGGGGGACCGATTAGGATGGTCCGCCCCAGGAGACTGATGGATCCGGATGGTTTCCTGATGGCTCTTGGGGATTTTCCTGCCACCTCGGCAGGCGATTCTGTCGAAGCTCTGGTTGACCTCTGGAATGGGGAAATGGCCAGGGCGGTGGACATGATCGCTCCTGAGCGTCCCCTCTCACGAAGTGAAGCCAAACCAGCCCCTTGGTTTACCAAGGAGCTGGCGGTGATTAAACGAATGAGACGGAGACTAGAGCGACGTTGGCAGAAGACTCGGAGCGAGTCTGACCGAACACGGGCTAGAGCCTCCTTGAAGGCCTACTCTGTGGCAGTGCAGGCAGCAAAGAAATCATTCTTTTCTGCCACCATTACATCTGCAGGGAGCCATCCAGTGGAGCTGTTTTGAGTGGTCAGGGGTCTTTTACATTCTGGCCCTCGAGAGGGTAATATAGATCACTCAACAGCCCGCTGTCAAGAGTTTGCACAGCACTTTGCAGATAAAGTCGCTCCGATTCGTTCCGACTTAGACGCTATAATTGATACAGTCTCAGGGGATGTAACTTTGGCTCCTGTCTGTCCAATAATGATGGATTCTTTTCAGTTTGTACAGCCCGAGGATGCGGACAAGATCCTTGGAGAGGTGAGAGCCACCACATGTCTGCTAGACCCTTGCCCTTCCTGGCTTATAAAAAGTGCCAGAGAGGGACTGGTTGAGTGGGTGGGGGGAGTGGTTAATGCCTCCATACACCAAGGCAGAGTTCCAGGTTGCCTAAAGGAGGCAGTTGTAAGGCCTTTGTTAAAAAAGCCCTCCCTGGACCCCTCCATAATGGATAATTACCGGCCAGTGTCCAATATTCCATTTTTGGATAAGGTAATAGAGCGTGTGGTGGCCTCCCAGCTCCAGGGATTCTTGGATGAAACAGATTATCTGGATCCATTTCAATCTGGTTTCAGGCCTGGTTATGGGACGGAGACGGCTTTGGTCGCCTTGGTGGACAACCTACGCAGAGAACTGGACAGGGGGAGTGTATCCCTGTTGGTTCTGCTGGACCTCTCAGCGGCTTTTGATACCATCGACCATAGTATTCTTCTGGGCTGCCTTGCTGGGATGGGACTTAGGGGCACTGTTTTGCAGTGGCTCCATTCCTTCCTGGAGGGACAAACCCAGAAAGTGGTGCTGGGGGATTCCTGTTCGACTCCTTGGCCATTGACCTGTGGGGTCCCTCAGGGCTCAGTTTTATCCCCTATGCTATTTAACATCTACATGAAACCGCTGGGAGAGGTTGTCCGGGGGTTTGGGGTTCGGTGCCATCAATATGCTGATAACACCCAACTCTATGTCTCCTTTCCACCTAATTCCAAGGAAGCTGTCTTGGTTTTAAACCAGTGTCTGGCGTCAGTGGTGGACTGGATGAGGGTGAACAAATTGAAACTTAATCCAGACAAGACAGAGGTGCTCCTGGTCAGTCGTAAGGCGAATCAGGGAATAGGGATACAGCCTGTGCTGGATGGGGTTACACTCCACCTGAAGACACAGGTTCGCAGTTTGGGTGTGCTCCTGGACTCAGCGTTAAATTTGGAGTCCCAGGTTTCTGCAGTGGCCAGGAGTGCTTTTGCACAATTAAGATTGATGCGCCAACTGTGCCCGTTCCTTGAGCTGTCTGATCTGGACGGTGACACATGCCTTAGTTACATCCCGTTTAGATTACTGTAATGCGCTCTACGTGGGGCTGCCTCTGAAGACTGTTCGGAAACTTCAGTTGGTACAACGTGCTGCAGCCAGAATGCTAACTGGGGCTGGTTACAGGGACCGTACTACCCCCCTGTTAAAAAAGCTCCACCGGTTGCCAGTCTGTTTCCGGACACAATTCAAAGTGCTGGTGTTGACCTATAAAGCCCTATACGGCTTAGGTCCAGGCTATTTATCAGACCGTATCTCCCTGTATGAGCCTCAGGAGAGGCCCTTCTCTCAATACCCACATCTTCTCAAGTACGACTAGTGGGGACGCGTGAGAGGGCCTTCTCGGTGGCTGCCCCTAGGCTTTGGAATTCCCTTCCTAGGGAGGTAAGAATGACCCCCTCCTTGCAGTCCTTATTCCAACAAGCCTTTGGAATTGAAGGCTAAGGATAGGGCGTGAAGGGTGCTGCATTGGTAATGTCTATTATATTATTTTTAAACTAGTTTGAACTTTTATAGCTATATGTGTATATGGTTTTAATATTGGAAATAGTTTAATCTTATTTTAATGTAGACTTTGTATGTTTTTAATTATATGTATTTTTTATCTGGAAGCCGCCATGAGTTCCAGTTTTGGAAAAATGGCGGGGTATAAATAAAGATGATGATGATGATGATGATAATAATATCATAAGCATGTAACTATGCTTGAAGTGCTAGCACATACCTTAAAACATCTTCTCTGTTTGTAACAGGAATCTTTAGTAAGATCAAAAAGAAAAGAGATGATCAATTTGTTTGATAAAACTGCTACACACACATTATGGGGAGTAGGAGAGGATCATTCATACTTAGGATGAAAGATTCAAGCTACCATCCTATATATAGTTGGAAATATGTCCCACTGAACCCACTGACTTTTTTCTGAGTAGATATGAATGGAACTTCAGTAGGAAGATAGGACACGTTTTGCCACTGACTTTGCTGAGTAAGTAAAGTCAGTACTGTAGTGTTTTACACTATCAGCAAGAAGGTTACTGAGGAACTTAAAATTGGGAAGAATTCCACCATGGTCTATAATCATGAGACAGCAACATACAATCTTTCCTGACTTAGAATAGGCTTTTTAAAAAAACCAGACTACAAGAATTATTACTGCCATTTTCCACTGAAGGAAAAACTTCCCTCAAATTTCCCATGAATATGCTGATTAATTTGTTAACAAGAAGATCTTACTTGCCAAAGAGAGATCACTTTAGAAAAACAAAGCATCTGGTAAAATATGCCCCAATGCTGATTAGTTTATGCTTAACATGTTTGTGCTCCCTTCCACAGGTGGGAACACTGGATGCTCTTGTTGGCCTCTCAGATGAGTTGGGGAAACTTGATAGCTTTGCTGAAAGGTAAAATAGACCTTATTTACTGCACACAAGTGGATGTTGTTGTTACAAGACACAGTATTCTTGTGTCAACTTAACTCTGGCTTGTCTAAGTTTAGCCCTAGAATTCTGCCAGGACAGGCAAGTTTGACTTTGCTTTCCTTAGAGAAGGGTTACCCTAAATAAGGTCTGTATCCTGTATTTTCTACTCCAGCCAACATTTTTGCAGGAAGCCTCAGGGATAGATGGTGGTGGACTCCTCGCTGGGAGTAGGCAGGCAAATTCCTGTGGAGCATGGTAGCTTTCCTCCTATAATTTGTGTTCTGTGCAGTAGCACAAAACTAGGCAGCTCCTGCACAAGCTGACCCTGGAAAAAAAAATAGCATTTTGCAAGTAATCAAAGCAGCTCAATGACTACAACAAAAATCCTTTGTTCTTCTGTCCTATCCTATTATATTTAAATAGGATTGCTGTCTATAGGTCTACCTCTCAACAACAACAAAATCAAAAATCTTTATTATTATGGTCAATGGCCAGCATACAACAAAATCTTTGCCTTCAGCTGTACATGTCTGTAGGGTCCCCTCTTTTCATCTGTTCCACTCTGGAGCCACACATCTTTTTTTTCAACTGTCAACCCAGATCACTGTGACACGGATTGGGGTCTGCTACTTTGGCAGCAGTCACCATTGTCAGACACACCCTAAATTAAGTTGGCCAGGACTGTAGCACAACACAGAACTGAGGGTGCTGTGATTTGAGTAGTCCTGAGATGGATGAGTCTATTCTAGATACTAAGGTAGGATTTGGCAGTGGGAAGCCAGGAGCCAAATCCAGTGTACTTGCATGTGCGAGTGTTTGCATGTGAATGTGTTTGCATATGTGTGCGCTGCCTAGACCCTTTCTCGTTTCCAGCTGAAAAGTGAGAAGGAAGGAGTCAAGTAGGCAAGATGAATGGAAAATCCTGTCTTGTCTCACTTCCTGTTTTGAGTGTCACTTTTCCCCTTCCCCTTCTCTTCTTGTTAGCCTATTTAGTGGAAAGTATAGTGGTTAAGGTGTTGGACTATGACCTGGGAGACCAGGGTTCTAATCCCCACACAGCCATGAAGCTCACTGGGTGACCTTGGGCCAGTCACTGCCTCTCAGCCTCATGAAAACCCGATTCATAGGGTTGCCATAAGTCGGAATCGACTTGAAGGCAGTACATTTACATTATAGACATGCAGGGCCATGTTTTCCAGCTATCCTGGAAAAGTAGCAGAACATTCAGGCCTGTTGCTAGGCAATGTCCCTGCATCTCCTCCCCAATGAGGCAGACAGAGGAAGGAGAGGTCCAGCAGTGAAGAGATAAGGAAGTAAAAGGAAGAGTGGGTGTCACCATGGAGCCTTGAGGAGCCAAGTTGGAGATACCCACCCTCCCACCCACAGTCAAAGACAGGCAATTACCATCTTCTCAAAGTGCTTCTGTAAGAGAATTGTTTTCTGACCAGGATCCTAATACTGTTACATGCATAATATATAATTGGTACATTTTATAATGGCACCTGACTGATAAATAACATAGCAGGAGAAACATTTTAATCCGAAGATGCTATTTTTAGTGCAAGCCACCTTATGTGTTGCCACAGCTGTACAGATCAATAAGCCCGGGGTTCCAGAAGTCTCATATTTTCTGCTAGGCAATGTGCCATCCCCTTAAATTGGTGGCTCTAATGGATAAGTATAGCCTTGGTTAATTTGTCTTATTTCTGTTCTATTCGTTGGATCCGATTTTGCTTTAGTATAAAGGCCCACTGATCAGACTTTCAGAGCTGATCTATATAGTACATGCTGTTGTGAGCAACTTCCCATTGACTTACTGAAAAGCAGCTACATGTAGCATGCATCTGGAGGGTGGGCTGCTCAATCCTTTCCTTTCCCACTGTTTTCCCCATCAAAATTACATCCAAGCTACTTTTCTCCCATCAGGGGAAAAGTGATGGCAGATTTATCTTTTCCCCTGTGGGGGAATTGAATGGAAAAACTGTCTGGAAGAAAAAGATTAAGCAATCTTTCCTTCCCACCCCCAGTGATGCTTTACTCAAGATTCCAGCTCCCTGAAGCATTTTTATTTTGTTTTTATTTTCAGAGATTTATTATTTTTTATTATTGCATTTATATCTCACTTTTTCTCCAAGGAGCTGAAAGTGGCGTACATGGTTCTTCCACTTCTAATTTAATCCCCACAACAACCCTGTGAGGTAGGCTAGGCTGTGACTGGCCCAAGGTCACCCAGTGTGCTTCATGGCTGAATGGGGATGGTCTCCCAGGTCCTATTCTAACGCTCAAACCGCTACACTCCACTGGCTCTAAAGATGCACTAGTGAAGGGTTGTGCATGAATGCAGCTTGGTTCCTGAACTGTAAATCTTTGGTGCTGAGAATATTCCTGTTTGTTCTGAAAAGCCAATGCACACCTGTGCATCTCTGGATCCTTGGAGGACTGTCTCTTCCCACAGGAACCTGTCCACCTCCTCAGATTGGTAGGGAAGACCCTTCTGTATGTGTTGGCTGGGACACACGAGAGAGACCATTCTCTGTGGTGGCACCAGTGATGTGGAGCAACCTGCCCCAGCAGATTGGCTTGGCTCTATCTTCCATGGCATTAACTCTTGTTGCAGCAGACCTTTGGCCTACATGTCTCATGATTTTATCGTCTCCCTTGATGGGTTCTCAAGGGTTAATATTTCCAACCCCAAACCCCACAGAGAAGATCTGAAGCTATGCAAAGAAACTAGTCATTTACATTTTTGCTCCATTGAGCAAAAGGATGTAAACTAAAGTCAAGGATTATGGGATATCTGTGTGTCAACCTAACATACCGCTGGTGGAGCTGTTGTTGGATCAACAACACACAAGAGAAGTGCAAGTAAACCTAGCTAGGCAGCAGAAGCCTGTCAGCACTGCTTCTGGCCAGGACAGCAGAGAAGGGGCAAGAGTTTTCAGGGTCTATTGTTTCCATGTACTTTTATTACTTATTTACACAGAGAGGCTGAGTATTTTTCCATGTCGCTATAAAGCAGCATTTGGATGCTTTCTGCTGGTTCATTCTTTATTTGTTCTGTTATCAAATGGCACATTCCTTTTGCAAACCCATTTTACAAATTACTGGGAACTGAAATTATGTAAACTAAAGTCAAGGGTTATGGGATATCTGTGTGTCAACCTAAATGTTCGAAGGTAAGACTAATTAATCCTTGGGCTCCTAGGTGATTTGGGGTTCCTTTTATTTACTACATTCTGCCTTTCATTCAGAGATCTCAGAGTTTCTTTCGTTTTAGCCTTTATGCTGAGGAAATACTGATTGGTCCAAAGTCATGCCACAAGCTTTGCAGCACAGCGGGGAGTTGTACCTAGGCATCTTTTGACCCATACTTCGCCCACTACATTGTGTCTTTGGAACTTTGTGTGTGTGTGTGTGTGTGTGATAGAGAGAGAGAGTGAGTGAGTTTGGGGGCAGGGAAAGGAGAGAGTGAACAGGACTGGCATCAAGGATTGGCATGGTTAGGCATTTGCGGAGGACCCACACCCCAGAAGAGGGCCCACTGAAAAGAAACACCTGGACCTGTGGTAGTAGGAAGTTAGTCTCACTGAAGAAGGGGGGGGGGACCATGGAAGGTGTCTTGCCAAAGGGTGCTCTAAAACATGGAACTGACACTGGCCTTCTGCCAGTTGCAGATTCCCACTCTGAAGGCATCTGGCAACTTTCTCCTATTGTTCACTTCACTGCACAGGCTCTTACCCTGCTCAGGAACTACACATGCACCAATCTGGAGGAGATTGAATAGTAGGGAGGGCATATGGGGCTGTCTCAAGTTGTCACCAGCCGGACGCATAGGGCAGGGCACACCCTTGATTTGGTTTTTGCTCCAGATGGAGGAAGGGGTGCTCTGGAGATAGCAGGGGTGGATGTTACTCATTGTCATGGTCAGACTACTTCCTGGTGAAGTTTAGACTTGTAACTCCGATTCTTCCCTGCAGGGGTGGTGGACAGATTAAGATGGTCTGCCCCTGGAGACTAATGGAATCCACTGGATTTCTGAATGCCCTGGGGGAGTTCCCAGTAGATAGAGCAGGTGACCCTTTTGAAGCCCTTGTCATGCTGTGCCTCTGAGGCCCTCTCTGGTATTGCAGAGCCCGGTTTGTACCTTGGTACACCAGTAAGCTAAGGGCAATAAAACAGGCTGGACGATGGCTAGAGCCCAAGTGGCGAAAGACGTGCTGTGAGGCTGATTGGGCATGAGTAAAACATCATCATTGTGCCTACTGTGCAATGGTGAGTGCGGCAAAGAAGGCCCACTTCTCTGCCACCACCGCATCCTCAAGTAGCCATCCAGTGAAGCTTTTCTGTATTGTCAGGGGTCTGTTGACATCAACTCCAGGAAATGGAGTTTTAGACCCTTCGGAGGCTCACTGTGAATTGTTTGCAAGGCACTTTGAGGGTAAAGTTGCTCGCCTCTGTAGTAATCTTGATGCCGCATCCACATCTACTGTACTCCCCAGTGAGGTGTCCAGTGCAACATCTGCTGCAACTTCTTGGGAACGGTTTCAGTTGATGTGGTCTGATGACATGGACAAGTGCTTGCAACGATGCGGCCAGCAATGTGTCCTCTCGACCGTTGCCCTTCTTGGCTTATTAAAGCTTGCATAGGGGGGTTGACCGAATGGATCTAGAGTATGGTCAATGGATTGCTGCATGATGGAGTGGTTCCAACCGCCCTGAAAGAGGCAGTGATTCAACCACTCTTGAAAAAGCTCACCCTGGACCCATTAGTTTGTGACAACTACCTCCCGGTCGCAAACACCCCCTTCTTAGGGAAGGTGATTGAGAGGGTTGTGGTGTAGCAATTGCAAGTACTTTTGCATGAAACAGATTATCTTGACCCATCCCAGTCTGGGTTCAGGCCTGGTTATGGGATGGAATCAGCCTTAGTTGCCCTGATGGATGACCTTTATCGGGAGAAGGACAGGGGGAGTATGACCTTGTTATTCTTACTTGAACTCTCAGAGGTTTTTGATACCATTGACCATGATATCCTTCTGGGCCAACTTGGTGAGATGGGTATTGGAGGCACTGTTTTACAGTGGTTCCAATCCTATTTCCAAGGTCGTTTTCAGAGAATAGCATTGGGTGATTGTCTTTCGCCCTCCGGGCAGTTGTGCTGTGGGGTGCCGCAGGACACCATCTTGTACCCCATGCTGTTTAACATCTGTTTGAAGCCCTTGGGAGCTGTCATCAGGAGATTTGAGGCAAGGTGTCAGCGGTATGCTGACAATACCCAGCTCTATTTTTCTGGAACTTATGAATTGGGAGAGGCCGTGCCAGCCCTGGACTGCTGCCTGGACTCGGTAGTGGGCTGGATGAGTGCCAATAAACTGAGTCTGAATCCTAGCAAGATGGAGGCGCTGTGGGTTGGTAGTTCCTGAGTTCAGATAATTGGCCAGTTGCCTGCTTTGGATGAGGTCGTACTCCCTCTGAAAAAGCAGGCTTGTAGTCTGGGGGAGCTCCTGGATCCATCTTTGTCACTACAGGCAACCTCAGTGGCTAGGAGTGCCTTTTACCAGCTTTGGCTGGTAAGACAGCTGTGGCCATTTCTGGACCGGGATAGCCTGACCTCTGCAGTTGGTGCAAAATGCAGTGGCGAGACTGCTTACTGGGGCAGGGTTTTGCCAACATGTCACCCCGCTGCTGAAATAATTGCACTGGCTACCTATTAGCTACCCGGCTAAGTTCAGTGTTCTAGTTTTGGTTTACAAAGCCCTATACAGCTTGGGACCAGGATACCTGAAATACCATCTTATCTCTTATATACCCAGTCAATCACGGCGCTCTGCAGGTGAGGGCCTCCTACAGATACCATCTTATCAGTAGATCTGTTCTGCACAACATAGGAAATGGACTTTTAGTGTAGTGGCACTTACCCTTTGGCATTCTGTACCCTTAAATATTAGACAGGTGCCAACTTTGTTGTCTTTTGGTGCCTACTGAAGACCTTCCTCTTTCAACAAGCCTTTTAAGTTGAGACCTTATCCCAGTCTGCATCTGTGTTGAAATTGCTTTTTAAGATGTTCTTAAACCTTTTTTTAAAAATAGATGTTTTTAAACCTTTTTTTAAAGCTTTTTAAAAAATGTTTTAAACTATGTTTTGTTTTAATATATTTTAAAGTCTGTTTTTATGATTTTTAAAGTGTTTTTAGTGCTTTTTGGGCCGCCCTGAGCTTCTACTGGGAGGAATGGCGGGATATAAATCAAATAATAAATAAATAAATTAGTAGCTTCTACTAACAGGGACACTATGAGAAAATGGAAGTTGTGTACCTCCTCCTGAAGCTGCTCTGGGGTTGTATGGGAGAATATTTATATTGCTGTAGCTCTCACTGACAAAACCTCATGGGGGTAGGATCCTCCCTCTGACCCTCAGCAGAGCATCCTTCCTCCTCCTCCAAATATCGTAGCATTTTAAACAGCCATAGCTTCCCCCAAATAATCCTGGGAAGTGTAGTTTGTGAAGGGTGCTGCTTTAAATGTATAGCGCAGATGGGCCCTATCATATACATCTCCTGCTGTGGACGCATGCAGCAACACAAGGCTAGAGAATGTTCACGTTCTTAGATGCCAGCATCCTATTTGTAAGTGCCTGACTGATGGGACTCTTCCAGTTCTGCTACATCAGCATCATTTGACTCTCAAAGGGTGCTCCCCCATCATTTTTACAAGCACACATCTGAATAGGTCACTGTGGCTTCAGCACAGAACTACTCTTTTGATGCTTGGCTGCTTGTAAGCTATTTGCAGATAGAAGTTTATTGTGAAATCGGTGCTCCTCACACACTCATGTTTTCCAGAGCATCCATAGCCTGTACTTAAAAAAAAAAAATTCTTCTGAATTTCCCCTTAACATGGAAAATCCAGTAAGTCAGAATAACCCTATACATCCACAGTCATAGTTGGTGTGGAAGCTCATGAGCACCCTTGGTGTTGGTGGGGATTTGTCGTATGTGTAGTAACATTTCAGTAGGTGGCCACAATTACCACACCATTTGCTCTTCACCTTGGGACAACCTAGCCATTTTGTTTGCGGCAGCCCAAATGATAAAAGCATGATTGCTACATGCTGAAGTCCTGTCTGAAATTTGAACAGCCTCATTTGAAGGAGCTGTCTGTGCACAGTACCTGTACATGTGAGATATTTCTGTAATCTCAGTACATACATTGGGCGTTATTGTTATTATATTTTAAAACAGAGGCCTTGCACAAGACCTTTATATCACTCTTGCCTAGACGTTAACAAGTCTGGTAAATATCACCCTTGCGCAAGTCCTCAGGATTAAAAATTCAAAACCAACTAGAAATGGATATTGCTTTTCACCCCGCCCACAAGCTTCCATTTTGCTCAATGTAAGACAAAAACATGATGATTAAGGCTTGTAATATCTTGTCTTGTGATCTTAATGGGATTTTTTCAAACAAGGTACATATGCACAGGTATATAAATACCTGCACACTTGATTAGAATAGAAATAGGTAGTGGAGAATGGAGGAGGAATGACTGAGGGGAAGAACAGAAAAACACAGTCCAGATATGTTCTATTTAACCTCCGCCTACTGGGCTTGGCACGTAAGCTTTCACACATTCTTTCCCCCGCCCCAGTTATGAATATTCATTGCTGTTCTGCTGGATGGCAAGCAGCAAACAGCAATGAATATTTATAACTCGGGGGGGGGGAAGGGAAGGAATGTCTGAAACCTTACGTACCAAACCTGGAGTTAGAAAAATCAGATCTTCATCATCCGTTTTAATATGATGCTCCCATCTGGAAGCACTTCCAGACAACGGGTTACAAATTGCTGAAGCCCTAGCAGTACTTTCCTCATCACAGTGCTGCACTGACTGGAGAAGCCAGGTCTTGTGTAAGTCCCTCTATGAGCAACTCTATGTACTACTAGAAAGAATATTATTTTATTTATTTATTTATTTGTTAAATTTTTATACCGCCCCACTAGCATAGCTACCAGAGCCATCTCAGGACATGGACCTGATGACTGCAAAAGCATTTGTTTTGAGCATCTTGCTGTAAGTTACCTCATGGTTTTATAATTTATTTGAACTTTCTTTAACTATTCTTGTATTTAGCGTAATAAAGAAAATTGCCCAGTATATCGGAGAAGTTATGGAAGACTCAAAAGACAAAGTACAGGAAAACCTGCTGGCAAATGGGGGTAGGTTCTACAAGATATGGATATTCTTGAAGTGTGGCTGGTTTTGATTGCTGCTGGTGTTCATGCAGTTTTCATGCAGTTTCCAACGGAAAAGTCTGGAATGAATATACCCTTATGTTTAGGAGCTGGGCTGCTACTCCAGTTTTAGAAATGAATGCTTCCGGATAGAGTCAGCCGTTTTAATGTAATGCTCCCACTATTTCCGTTGGTATTATAACAGTTTTCTGAGATGTAGATGGTGTGCTTTGATTTTCTTATTTCTGCCCTGCTTGCATGACAAAGGGATCCTGTGACTGTTCCTTCATGAGTTCAGATCTCCAGAGGTGGCTGTTACTCATTGGCTTCACCCACCTCCTTCTGCCATTCTGTAGTTCTTCCTAATGGTATGGAGAAGTATACAGTGACTACTCTGTGTACTTTTGTTGTGCTGCATTATTTCATATCTGGCAATTGGCAGCATTTGAAGTCTTGAAGAGCCAAATCAACCGAGATGTTAAATAACACCTGGAGATGCACTTTCGAGAGGAGCCATGTGAGCAGTAGAGGATCTGCAGGACTCATAACCGGAAATAGCTTGCATCCCATGTAATTTAGTTGGTGGTTGTGAACAGAAGCTGTTGATGCCTAATATATTTGATTTCAGTTTAGCTTTTCACAAAATTTTTTAAAGGTGCTCAGTAAAAAATACAAACAGGCTTGCATTCAGGCTTAGTCATGCTTAAAGTAGACCCACTGAGATCAAGATTAACTTAAGTCTCATTGATTTAAATGGGTCTCTTCAAAGCATAACGGGAATCTGGATCCAACCCAAGATATGTCACTGGACTCTGATCCAACAGAACATGGATGGAGGAATCAGAGTTCTGCTCTTGTAGCCTTTTTCATTCTGCTAATAAGCTGTTTGGAAGGGAAAGGGGAGGTACAAATTCCACAACCCATTCCCCATCCCAAACAGAATCTGATTGGTGGGATCAGGACCAGAGCTTGGAAAAGTTACTTTTTTGAACTACAACTTCCATCAGCCCAATCCAGGGGCCATGCTGGCTGGGATTGATGGGAGTTTTAATTCAAAAAAATAATTTTTCCAAGCTCTGATCAGGACTAGCATCAGCACCTGACCTTCCTGGGCAATTGCCTGTCCTCCCTTAATTTTTTTTTCTGGCCTGACACTCTACAGCAGACTATATCTTTTTAATCTCTCATAGTGCCCCTAGCATATACTTGAATTCCCACATTATGGGAAATTAAAAGAGTAGCTAGACCCAGCTGCTCAGTTTTGTTTATAGTACTGCTACTAGAGCCAGGTAAGCCTGCCAGGGACCACTTTGTCCAAGCCCGCCCTGCATCTAGAGCTGGCCCTGGGTGGGTTTCAATTTTTTTTAAAAAGGCTAAGCAGCCCACACCTTTGGTTGCTACTGGGCTCTGTTGACTAGTTCTTGACTGTAGTGCTTCCTTTCCAGTGTTAACTTTCAGAAAACCTTTAAAAAAAAAAAGAGGGACAATATAAAGACTAGGGTGGAATTCCACTCTTTGACATCAATCCTGTTGTATGTAGTAAGCTTAATTTTAGGTTGAACATCTTTCAATGTTTAATAATCACACTTACTATATTTCAGGAGCGAAGAATAAAATGAAATGTCTAAAGAGTATGTTGAGTATGGGGTGACTGTTGTGTTTTTGCAAGCATGCTTTGGGTGTGTTTAATGAAAGAGTTGACTCTACATCTGGTTGCAGGGGTACAGTGATCAGGTTACGATGGATTTCTCTAGTAACAACCTCATAGCTTGATCACCATCTCCCTATGACACAGATAACAGCAGGTTTGCCTTTTTAGTTTCTTCCTCCTTTTCCCAAATCTTTTTCTTCCTCTAGCCAATCTGCATGTATAACATGAAAGATGTAGGGACTATTGGACTGTGTGAAAATGTCTTATGCATGCCTGTATTCAGGGGCGTTGTTAGAGGCCAACACATGGGGCCTGAGTCCCAGGTCTTTTGTGCTGGGCTCTGGATCTCCTTAACCCACCTTTAACTCAAACATGCATTTGGGGAACCATTTCTTACTTTTTGACCATCTGTTTGTATGGTGGTAGTGCTGCTGTAGCGATCTGCCTTAGATCAGGCCATGACCTGGTATTAGGTCCCGACCCAGCAGTTGGAGACCAACTTTTCCTAACTTTTTAAAACTTTTTTTCTTTGCTTACAAGATGGCTGGGCATGCTGCAAAGTGCAGTGCAGGCAAGACCCTAGTCACCTGCCAAGAGGCAAATTAAGCCCTGATAGCAAGAGCATGCCCTGGCTGTTAGGAAGAGCCAAAGTTTGGAATTTTCCCCACTGAAAGTTGGCCTAAATTTGCACTCTTACATGTAAATCAGCGTATGCATATTTTATGCACATTTATGCCATTGCCCTGTGCCCTAAAGAGCTAGCAACGCCCCTGTCTATGTTCTTATGATCAATTGTTCTTGTACTTAAGACTACATTGTGAATGTTTTTTAATCCTCTAAATACTCTTTTGTCTTAGCACAATTTTTTCTCTGTAAACCAGACAGTTAGTAAGGAACCTCTGAGGGCCAGACAGATTAGACATGATAGTCAACATGCTGCAGCTGCTACTGCAGCAAAAAAAAAGGGGGGGGCTGTTGTATCCCTCATCCCCAGTCCCAGGTAACATCTAAAGTAGATGTCACAGCAGTTTGCGTCTTCCCCCATCTTGCTCCTTTCCAGTCATTGGATGCCAGTGCAGGAATGGGCAGGAAATGTGGAACGTGGTGATGTGATGTGGGGTAAGTTGTAATAGACAATAGAGGGGCAGAGGAATTAAAATTGCAGAGCCATATACGAGCAGCTAGAACCAGCCCTTATGTAGAAATCAATGAGGCCCTCCTTTATAGACAGGGAAGCTCCACGTGTGAACTGGAACCACCACCATCTATTATGGCAGTGGTTCTCAAACTTTTTTGGTTCGCGGCGCACTGTAAAACATATACAAATTTTCTGGCGCACTTCGTGTACAAAATTAAAAATATATTAATATATTTAGGGCTTAGCCTAGCTATTAATTGATCATGGATGTAATAAATCTCTATACAAATGGGTTTCTTCTCATTTTGAAAATACACTTTCATAGTATTCGTGGCACACCTAGTCACCTCTTGTGGCGCACCATTTGAGAATCACTGTATTATGGAGTTGAGGTAATTGAGATGATTCAATCACATTATGTTTATTGTTCAGGAGTAAGTACAAGTTTAAACTGGAGAATGTAATAAAATAAACACAAATAAATTAAGGCAATTGAGATCTGCAACAAAATGTTGCAGCGTGGAGTGCACACTGGCTAGGTTTCTAGCCAGTCCAGTCTGTTCACCCACCCAGATTTCAATCCCCCCTAGCTAATCATTATCCACACACACTAAGCATGCTTGGTCCTCATTGAGCTGGTTTATTTTTCGGGGTGTCCCCTTTAAGTTTTTCCTCCAAAATATTTGTTTACCTTTGCAAACCTTGAGATCCCCTTGTGTCTGTGATACCTCCCAGCACATGGGCAATGCTGTTTGGGCTATATGAGTACCTGAGCTCATGGAACTGAGATCACTATTCGTCTATATAATAGACATAATTCTTTTCTCCCTACCTCCCATAGAAAGGAAGATCCAGTGCAGTTTATTTCTATTGACATTAGTGAAGGTCTGTCCAGTTTTAGCAGCTGGCACTTCTGCATCAGTGGAAATTCTGCCCCCCTCCCTCCACCCAATGCTAATTGCTGCTTGCAGAGGGTGGGGGGTGGATCTCACAGAGATTGTGATAAAGTATGATTTAATTATTGTAGCAACATTCATATGTGTACTTGTTTAGGAAATATATGGTTTTCAAAAGAGGAAACTTGTTTTAAATCAATCACTTCAAACAGTCTTTTATTTTTGGTGACTTAAATCAAGATGATTTAAATTTACCCACCCTAGAAGAAATCCTTTCAGAGATGTAGAAAATGTTTTGACTACAATTCAACAAAAAAGAGTAGTCCAAAGGATATATTTTGGCAACTTTTTAACAAATACAAAATATTAGAACATAAGCAATTTTAGCGCTGCCCTGTGGCCTAATATTGTATATATATCCATCCTTGGGTTTTTTGTAATTAAATATCCAGGCACAATGTTCTACATATGAATCTGATCTTCTCAGATAACAAGTTTTTCAGAATGGGTCGTAAAATCAATGAAATTTACTGTACCAATTTGCCTGCAGTGGCATTAGATGCCTTCTGGTTCTTATCTCTGATTGGACTATGGAATTCTAGTCCTTAAAATAAGTTACCTATCACTGTGACAAAAATGTTTCATCTATGCCAGTAAAGTAACCTTCCTTAAGTGTCACAGAATACAAATATGCCCTATACCTCTAAGAGAGCATACTAATACCTATAAAAAACAGAATTTGCTTGGGGTGTGTATGTAAACCTAGCTTCTCCCTACCACTGTAGTATTATCTCTGTTTTCCTTTTGCATTTTTTCAAAAATCCTCCCTGTGCATTTAAGAAATCATATTTAAGGGGAGGGATGGGGCAGTGTGCTACCATAGGTGCCAGCCAATCAGCACGGTGCACAGCCATTCTGACGCTGGTGAATATGGTGAGTGCACTTTCAGAGCATAACAACCCTCCTTAGTATGTTTCTAAGAGCTCCAGTTTGTTCTCTTATGTTTGTATTGGCAGTCTCATACATACTTTATGTATCTGTTGCATGGCATCTCTTGGCTCCAAGACACTCTGCATGTTTTTTTCTGTGCATGTTAGACTTTCCACACCCATGAAATCTAAGACTGTAAAGTGATTCTTTCTGAGACAAGAGAAACTCTAGGGAAGGAAATTCAGATACTCAACGGGAACAAGTTTCACGTCATGAAAGAGGAGGCTGTTAGAAGTGTGGCCTGTGACTGTTAGAAAGAGACAATCTTCTCACGGCAGACACATAGCCAAAAACTAGAGTTCACGAAAAGATTTTATATGCCTTTTTTAAAAATAAAATCGCTCTCCTATGATCACCTGGTTTTATATCAATTTTGAATTACTATTTCATTATGGGACAAGTGTTTTAATATTTAAAGTTTTTTAAATTGTTTTAAATTTTTTAAATTGTTTTTAAAAGATGTGTTTTAAATTTGTATATCTGTTTTTGGTGTTTTTAGTTTCTGTAAACTGCCCAGAGAGCTTCGGCTATACAAATACAATTTGTATACAATTTGTATACAAATACAATAAATAAATAGAGTTTTGGTAATATGCAAGCCAAGCTCAGTGTCGGTGCAGGATATGCTACATAAAATTTGACCCTCAAGTGTGCTGTTTTTGGTTTATATGGAGAGAAAAGATGAGAAAAATAGCAACAGAAGGCATTCAGATCTTTAAAAAAACTGAACTGCAATAGACTACTTTCCAGTCCCACTCCATCCCCAAGGAATAAACGTATCGGTTTTACAATAGCTTTATTCTTCCAGTAGTCATTACCAATTGGTGACCAATGGAAATATTCCACCTTATACTGCTACACACCTATTTTTCCAGATGCAGTCTGAATGATTTTTGGCAGGAGGCTGAACATTTGACAGCAAATACAGGGGTATAAAACAAAGAGTAAAAATGAAGTTTGTGACAAATTTACTAGCATACACGCTATTCGCGCAGCTAGATCATCAAAGTCTGATTTTCACTTTACCAAAATAAAAATGTGCCCCAAAAAATAGAAAAATGCTTAACAAATTTTGTTCAGAGGAGCTAGTCTGAAAGCAAAGCTTCAAAGTGTTAGTGAAAAGGGCAATTATATTCTTTTGGGCGGGAGAAAAAAACCCCAAGATTCAAATTCAGTTAAGACATGAAACAAACGTAACACACTCCATCTAGCATTATGGATTGGGCCTCTTACTTTGGAGTAATATGCCACTGATCAAAAAAAGAAAAGAACAGTGTTTTGTGAAGTTCTATAAAAAGCATATCCTATTAATTCTGTAGGATCAAGTTAGGTGCCACAGCTATCTCTCCATTCTAAGCTGATTGCTACCTATTAATTTATTAAAATATTTGTATACTGCTATTCATAGAAAAAATATCAAAGGGTTTACAGTAATCATACACACACAATAAAAACCATGTAAAAAATTAAAAGAAATGATTGACTATTACAGAAATATATTTTCTTAACTGTCTGCATAAGCTTGGTGGTATAGAAAAAATTTCAGCAGACATTTCAAGGTTAAAACATAAGGCTTCTGCTGAATCTCTGTTGTAGAGCATTCCACAGGACTGAGCCAACAACACTGAAGGCTTGATTTCCCAACTGGGGGGGGGGAGGCGACCAATGATGCTCCTGTAGATGATCTCAGTGATAGAGGTGGCAATAGGGTTCAGCCGGTCCTTAAGGTACCCTGGGCCTAAATTGTTCAGGGCTTTGTAAATACGAATTCTTGATAAAAATTTGAGCCCCACTTTCTCCCACAGCCTTTCAAAAATTTTCCTTTTTACACCAGTGGTGTTTATAGGTTATTAGTTTCAACTCTATAAAACACCAGAACAATTTAAAAAAGAAAGCAGCATGTCTTTTCAAAAAACGAGTGAGTGAGAGAACAATTCATTAAAGCACAAACGTCCTATCCTGTATAGAATCTAGCAACCTGAAAATCACTTCTCAGTTCAAGACTTCATAAGCTTATGGGTATAAGCTTTATGGATTTAATGTATATGCTCTGTTTTTCTCCCTCTATAAATTTAAATGTACAGCCTTCAAGTCGATTCTGACTTATGGTGACTCTATGAATAGGGTTTTCATGAGGCTGAGAGGCAGTGACTGGCCCAAGGTCACCCAGTGCACTTCATGGCTGTGTGGGGATTCGAACCCTGGTCTCCCAGGTCGTAGTCCAACACCTTAACCACTATACCACACTGGCTCTCCTCTGTAAGGATCTTGATTTGGTGCCCCACCCCTTCTTACACTTAAAAGACATTCACACAATTGTTAATTGCATGAACGGTGGTCACATTTAGTTTGGCCCTTAGGCAGGTCTCTTTCAGGAGGGAGTTCCAAACCCCTAGGTGCCAGACCTAAACGATCCTGCTTCAAGCCCTTGCAAATTTAAGTTTACTCGCTGCTCAGTAAAGTATGGGGTGAGTTATCTCCCCAAAATCTTAATGAACAGAGAATCTATGGGAGAAACCATCCCAAAGGTATGCTGGGCCCAGGCCAAGTAGAACTGAATGTTTCTGTTTAAAATGTGATTATTCAGAGGAGAACTTGCTTCTTTATAGTGATCTCATATTTGGTTCATCATTAGCTTATTTAAAGTTTAAGTTGATATATGGTAGTTTTATTCTTGGACTGAACTTTCCTCAGAGATGTAGGGGCTGTTATATATATTTTTTGGTGTGGGGGTGGTTGTAAAGAGAGACCCAATTGTATCCATTCAGGATACAATCCACACCATCATGAACTCAGCAGCAAAACACCTATATAGTTGTATTGATCATGATTTAAGTCTTAGGTGAGGTTTAGACATCCCGTTCATGTGGATTAGAAGCCATCTGTGATGAGACAACTGCCTTTAGCTGCTGAGTCAGTTTCTACATTACATTTCCTCTGAGCACTTTTCCTCCCAGGTAACGTCTGTGAATTCATGCACAAGTTGTAGTTGAATAGGTAATCTATACACTATGACTAAAAAAGATCAGATGAGCTGAAGCTGGATTTTAAAGTAGTCCCTTTACTTGATGACCTATGACACTGAAAATAGCCAAATAATTGCAAAAGCCAGACGTTGGATGGAAGCTGTTATTGTATTTGGCCCTGATTGAAGACTAATGCTTATTAAAGTTGTTATTTATAAATGTGCCATTTACTAGAGTTATTCGTATCTTTTCAGTTGACTTGATTAGTTATCTGATGAGATTTGAGTGGGACATGGCCAAGTATCCCATAAAACAACCACTGAAGAACATTTCAGAAGCATTAGCAAAGGTAACACAATCTCTCTTTCTCTTTTGTGGAAAATCACCCTCACAAAAGCCAGTTCGTCAGATTTCTAACAAGGTGTGATCATTTTCTTATTAGAGGCGGTGAGAGTTTTGTGGATTACTTTAGCAGAAACAAATTTGGGCACTATACATATTGAGAGACTGTGAGTTTATATTAAAGCAAGCTTTTGTAATACAGCACAAAAGCCAACAATCCTGGGTCTAAAATTATGCCTTTTTTACACATGGCAAATGCAGGCATAAAAATGTCTCCTCTACTCTCACCTGCATATATTTTCTTCCTGTTTGAGAGGAGAGGAGAACATTGACTTCTGAGAATATACATTACAACCTAAAAATTCTCAGATGAAATCATAGGTCTATTGTGGGCCCAGGTGGTAGTTTTGGACAAATATCTGTTCCTGTGCCTTTATTTCTTCACCTGTAAAATTGGATTAATAACAATCTACTCTGCAAAGTTGTGAGAATGACTGGAATACTGTTTGAAACATACTTGCCAAGTTGCTATTTATGTGCAGAAAGCTCATCGTTGCTGAATCTAGCAATATTGGTGAATCTAGCAATCAAATCGACATTTTGTTGTAGACTTTTGCATTTGTGATGTTATGTAAAACTGTTAACGTATGCCCAGTCACTATCGCTCAGTTTGATTCCCTCCCCTTTTATATTTAGCAACTTACACAAATAGAAACAGACATGAAAAACCGAGCAGCTGTGTACAACAACATCAAAGGAAATCTTCAGAATCTGGAAAGAAAAACTGTGTATGTAGTACTTATATATACTTACTGTGTGCTGCATCTGAATATATATTGGGGGATATTTACTTATGATGATGCCCTAACATGTCAGGGGACATAGCTGCAGTGGAATATATACAGCCTTACAGACTGGCAATGCGGACCTGAAGAGTTGCTTAGTTAGTGGATCTGATAGTGAGGAAAGCAGGATATAAACTGGATAGATAACACAAAATTATCTGGACTTGGGTTAAATAAAAATCTAGTTCATAGAAATGTTGAAAAGCAGAAGTAAATATAAGTGTTTGGGGAACTAATAAAGGGGCCAATTTTCCAAGCCTACAGAGCACCCATAATTAAGTTGTTGGCAGACATGGGGGCCCAAAGTGTCATAAAAGCATGCCTGTCCCCAAAACCTAAAGCAATGGCTTCTCTTCTAGTACTGGTACAACTATCACCATTACCACTAGTTAACATTTATAAAGTATTGGCAGTAAATGCATATACACCATGATGATAGTTTTTTGCTTTTGTGTTTTCTCATAGGGGAAATCTTTTGACACGTACTTTAACGGATATAGTGAACAAAGAAGATTTTGTGTTAAATTCAGAATATCTCATCACTCTACTTGTTGTAGTTCCCAAGTAAGAGCAGCTAAATCCATCGTTAACAGCGTTTGTATAGAGAAACTAAACCAGACTAAATGCATTAT
This sequence comes from Rhineura floridana, assembly GCF_030035675.1. Taxonomy (NCBI): domain Eukaryota; kingdom Metazoa; phylum Chordata; class Lepidosauria; order Squamata; family Rhineuridae; genus Rhineura; species Rhineura floridana. The sequence continues at coordinate 34,459,781 of NC_084483.1, read as the reverse complement.
CTCAGTAATCAAACCTCACAAGGAAGCCCACTGGCGTTATCCCTATTTTGCACATATGAAGTTGAGAGAGAACAGATATGAGTTACCTGGAGAGTTCATGGCAAAGGCCCGGTTTGAACCAGGGATTTACAGTTTACCGCTCAGTCCTTTAGCCTCTGCCCTATCCCAGTTCACATAATTCGTGCAGGCATTTTGCATGTAACGTGAACACCTAATGAGAGAAAGAGAGAGATCCAAAGTGCAACATTAGAACTAGGATTTGTTTTAATTTCTATAACCTTTATCTTGATGAAATAAGCTCAAACAGTTAGTGTATGACCAGCGCACTGATATGCGTGTATACTCAAAAGTATGTCCCGTTCAGTGCGGGATCCACGAGGCTGAGACGCAGGTGCAATTAACTCTTGTTTTATTAAAGTAATGGATACATCAAAAGCAGTGCGCTTCATAAGAATCTCTACGCTAGCTCACTAGAATTCCCTAACTACACTCTAGACATGCTCTGCAACGGGTGAAGGAAGTTGACTCAGCAGCTTAAACCGGAAAGCTGCAGTCTTAAGTAGGGAAAGTCTTTGATCGTAATCTCTGACTCCTGCGCAAGTCCGACCTCTGTCCTGTCCGTTTCTCACGGCGTCGCAAGCAGGGTGACGGGGGGGGGCATGCCTCCAGCAGCTCATCCAAAAGAACCGGCTCCTTAGCAACAGGCTCTAGGTTGGGGGGCGGAGATGCACTTGGAGGCTCCCTCAAGCCGCTTGGTGAAGGGGGAGTTAACGCACGCTCAGAGGCAACCCCCTCTGATCTGTCTGGGGGTGGCATGCTCTCTTCTTCGGATATCGCGCCATCCATGGGAATTGACCCGTACTCAGCCTCACACTCCCTCCCAAGGTCTTGCTGAGACTCCACCACTCCTGCGTCTTCTGTGCCTCCTGGCAGCTGGGGAGTCTGAAGCTCATGTCTTCCCTCTCCCAAGCCCCGTGGGTGAGCAGAGGCTCAACAATGTAAGGGCCACAGAGGAGTTGCTGAAAAATGAGACAGGGCTAGGTATTGAAAACATATCAGTGACTCCTCAGCCCATATCGCCAAACAATTTCACCCCATGGCTTCATGTAGGCATTAAAAAGCAGGGGTGGGGGGTAAGGGACAAGACTGAATCCTTGTGGACAAGATGGAAAATATGTGGGACCACATATTAATGGGAAACAGGCTCATGGCTATCATGAGGGCTCTGATGTCTGCTGTAGCTCACAATAAACGGGCCTTGGTGTGAATGGTTATGTCATATCCCCCAAGACTAAGGACCCTAGTTTACATTTCAATCTAATTTATAATATTATAATATTTGTGTGTGTGTGTGTGTGTACACACACACGTATATACACACTAGGGGGGTCTGCCCCCCCTTCTCTCTCTGCTTGCCAACCCCCGCCAACCTCCCAGGTACCCCCAATGCCCACCTCCCTTGCCATCTCCCAGGCAGTCCCACCCCCTCACCAACTCGCTTGCCTCACATGTTCTTCCACTGCTACTGGCCCTGAACAAACTTTGATGCTGTGCAGTGCACCTAGGCCACACACTGGTCTTCTGCCTAGGTGGCTGCTGCCACAATGGCTAAACTATGCTGCCATGCCTAGGCTGCACACCAGCAATATATATATGGCTTAAGGTTGTCTTAATCTTGTCAATATGAGATGGATGGGCATACATTTGTGTACTAAAAGTAGCTTTTCTGTACATATAAATGTTGCTATATAAAATTTAATCTTGTTTTAGATCGAGCTATGTACAGTGGCAAAAAACATATGAATCACTTTCTGACATGGTGGTTCCTCGCTCTACAAAGTAAGTGAGATTTCTGAACTGGCTCATTTATCTGATAATTTTTATCTTAAACCACCCATTAACTTTGATTTACTTCCCTATTGGCCCATGGTAGATATTGTAAATGAAAGATTCAATACCATTAAATTGACCTGGCAGAAAAGCATAGACTTAAGAATGATATAACTTTAATTAGAGTTCTGATTAATATTATGGAGTGTTACCTCACTTGCTGAGGACATATGTCTCTAACCAAATCTGCACACTATTTCTGTGTATTCAGGGAATAAGCCCTTCTGGAACGTGAATGCCTAGAGGAATTTAGCTCAGATGGTGTGCTAGGGGAAAACTCCTCCCAATGCATCCTTGACCCTGTTTCACCAAAGGACCATCTGATGTCAGTCTGGTGGAGCCTCGCCCTACTAGCTTGCTGACCAATACAAATGAGCCAAGTGTGGGTAATGTTCAGGTGTGGTCTAGGTAGAGGATTGTCCTCATAAGGAACTTAAAGAGCCACAGGGAACAAATCAGAGCTTTCATAGAAAATAAAGGTTTTTACTGAAAGAGCAGTAAGACAAATTAAGGGGTTAATTATGAGGCTTTCCCAGCAGAGTGAGGGAAGGGTGGGAAGCAGTTCAGCTTCAATGAAAATAGTTGCAACAGGACTGAGGAAAAAGGCAAGAAAACAGGACTGCAGGAGGAGTGGGATTATTACTTATCTTTCTACCTAGGCTTTTAAAAACAGAAGGGAGTGATGGTTCCAGGATGCAAGGTGGTTACTAGCCAGAATCTCAGCATTAAAAAGGGGAAAATAAGACTGTAGGGCAGCCTTTCCCAACCAGTGTGCCTCCAGATGTTGTTGAACCACAACTCCCATCAGCCTCAGCCATTGGCAATGCTGGCTGAGGCTGATGGGAGTTGTGGTCCAACAACATCTGGAGGCACAGTGGTTGGGAAAGGCTGCTGTAGGGAGTAATAGATGGAAAGAAGAAGTAGTTCAGTTCAGGAAGGGGGAGAGCGAGCGAGCATATACTCGTGGCAGTTAGACGTGGGTATTGAAGACCTTACTAAAGAAGGGGGATGGTCTTGGGAGGGTGCTTCCCAGGCACAAACAAAAGAAAGATCATTGTCTTTAACAAGGGAGGAGAGGTTTGTGGATGAGTGGCTTTCCTGGTGGGTATGGTATTTCTTTTAAGTATCCTTCTCCGTTTGGACTCTAGAAGGCCAATCAATAGAGGCCCTTCCAGGTGACCTGTTTATTGAGCATTCATCCCGATTTGCTCACACAAAGCTTATTTGGGGTTAAACTAGGTCCAGTCTATATTTATTTATTTATTTATTTACTTGTTTCTTTATTAAATTTATATCCCACCCTCCCAGAAGGAGCCCAGGGCGGCAAACAGAAGCACCAAAAACACTCTAAAATCATAAAAACAGACAAAATTTATTAAAAGAAAACATCCTTAAAAACATATTAAAACAAAACATCTTTAAAAACATCTTTTTTAAAAAAAAGCTTTATAAACATATTAAAAAGCAATTCCAACACATCTACTTAATTTCCATTTTCTGCCTAACTCCGAAAGGGTCAGGATCCCTTCCTTCTTATGCCTTTAGCCACCATAAGTGAATTAGCATTACTGAAAGGGGAAGGTGGAGTTACAGATCTCTACTTGAAACAAGTTCCTTTACCTTATGAATGCTATTGTGGCCGTATTTGCACATCGCAGTGAGTTAGGAGTGGCTAACCTGTGGCCCTTCATATGTTATTGAACTCCAAATCCCATCAGTCCCAGCCAGCATGGCCAAAGGTTAAGGATGATAGGAGTTGTCCAGCAATTTTGGGAGGGCCACAAGTTTCCCATCCCTGTGCTAAAGATGTGTTACAATATCCTTTGGACTACCTCTCTTCTTGGCTTACTGTGCATGAACTGATCGTGCCTGCATTGATCTTCCCTGCTAGCACTGGAGAAAAACAAACTACAATCCTTGGCTTAGCATTATGTCCAAACAATGCCTCCAGTCACAATCATTATGTTCAGACATAATGCTAAGCCAGGGATCATGGTTTGTTTCCTCTGTGCACTAGCAGACCATCGTATACCATTAACCAATGAGGTGAGAGGGAAGCAGATAGCAATTTTGGTGTCATTGTTTTAATTGGCTTTTAGTTTTTGAATCAGCCTGAAGTGACTTTTCTGTTAATCAGATAAGAATGTTTGGTGAAGGGGAAGAATGAAAGCTGAAATTGGCATATAACATGCATAACAATATAAAACCCCTCTAGTGTGCCCTAATTAAGAGCCTGCTGAGAAAGTATCTTGACCTTTCATCTACCAGCTCTGATGATTATTAAATTGTATTTTTATTGTAATTGTTGCTGTTGTTGGCTGTCTTGGGTGCCTAGTGCAAAGTATTTTATTTCTGCAGGATGATCACTGAAGATGCAGAGGGAGGACTCTTCACTGTAACACTATTCCGAAAAGTGACAGATGACTTTAAAGCCAAAGCAAGAGAGAACAAGTACTGATCACTTTCCATTAGCAATGCATAAGAGAAGGAGCAGGAATGATTTCAGATGTTCTTACTTACCTGATTGAACAGAATGTTGGAAATTGTAGCTCTACAAGGGGACTCCTGCATATCTACAATATTCTTGAAGAAGCCATGGAGTAAACTGTTTTGAAATCACTTTAAATTTTGTAGTCAATGTGCAATTTACCACTCAATGTTTGTATGATTCTATACAGTCAGTGGCTCTAATCTAAGTAAGTTACTTGAGACTAAGCTCCATTGGAGCCAATGGGACAAAATTTAGTTGCACCTACCTTGGGCCGTGGTTAAAAGTATTTTACCCCATTTTTGAGCAAAAAAAGGCTTCCAGTGTGTTACAAGGAACAATAATAACAGTCCCTGCCTTCAGACTTGCAATCTAAAAAACAGGACACAAAAGGAAAAGTGATTGGGAGGGAGGGGGGAAAACCAAAATCAGGCTGTAGTTCTTATAAATTGTCGTTCTGGCATGGATGAGGGAAGCAAGCTCTCTACAGCTGCTCCTCCTCCTTTGGCTGATGGATAGGGCCAGGTTGCTCTCCTGCTTGTCATGATGTTCTTCCTAGGAGTAGAGGGCATAGTTTCCTAGTAGTCCTTGGTCCCCTGGTTGATGGCAGAGACCAGTGTGTGTTGCCTCTCTTATTTGACAGTGCAGTCCTAGGTGTGTCTGCTCAGAATTATATCCCACTGTGTTCAATGGAACTTACTCTCCAGTAGGTGTGTTTAGAACGGCAGCCTAAGGCCACAATCCTAACCCCATGTATCTGGGAGTAAGCCCCATTGAATTCAATAGGACTTACTTCTGAGTAGATATGGTTAAGATTGTGCTGTATGTCACCACAAATTATAGGTAGTGGGGCCACTATCTTTCAGCTTAACAAACCTTACAGGGCTATTGTGGATTTAGAGCCACCCTAGGGTTTCTGAAGAAAAAATGAGATGCAATATAACTTAAAAGAACTTTCCATTATACCACTGAACCTAATGAGTCAGTTTCCTCAGTACTGATGCATCCTTGTGGGTGTACACTCGTTAGAGCCGAGAGACAAAACATATTAATAGTTGCAAGAGCTCCTAGAAAGCTTTTCAGGTTGGTCTGATGGGATCTGCATGCTTAAAGGAGCTGCTGCGTTGCCATGGCTTGACACTGCTTCTTGACATAGCTTTTAATTTGTACCTTTAATATCCCTTACCCCACAGCTTAAAATACACACATAAGGCAGACAACACTATTCTAAATGCACCAATTTAATAAGGCAAAGCTGCTGAATGCCAGTACTTTTTCATTTGCTTGAAGGTTCATCGTGCGGGAATTTTATTTTGATGAGAAAGAGCTGAAGTGTGAAAAGGAAGAAATGAGGAAGTTAGCTTCTGATAAGAAGCAACAGTATGTGAGTATACTAACCAAGGTCATACCTTCAGCCAACCCCCACTGGAGTATTTTTCTATTTTGTATCTAGATGGCAGTTTGATTAGAGCATTCTCTTGTCAACAGAGAGTTAGACACAAAATGATTCAAGTGACCTTCCCAAGATCACTGTATTATCAAGGGATAACACTCATGCCAACTAAATACCAAGGCCCTTTCAAGGTGATTTTTTTAAGCAAAATAATTGTGTAGTTATTAGACATCTTTTCTCAAGACAATGTTTTGACAGCACATTTTACACGACTCAGAGCAATACTCTGTCTTCCTCCATCAATTATTTTCTTGAGTACTATGTGAGATGTCATTACTCAAGGATCACACACACTTGCTGGTAGCGTCTGTGAGATCACTGGTATGGATGAAAGTTCCTCCCACTCACCATGTCTACACTAGAGCTGAGCTGAAATTTCTCAGACTTTTTTCGTTTTGAGGAGAAAGTATCTGAGATTTTTTTTCTTACTCCATAACAAAATGATCACTTTGTATAATTTTCTTTGAATATTTCTCCCCCATTTTTTGTGGGGTTTGTGTGTGTGTGAGAGAGAGAGAGAGAGCTATTTTCCTCCCCATGATGCTCTGGAATGAAGTTGGGTCTGAAGCACTGTGGAGTGTGCAAAGTGGTGGGCAAGCTGCCAACACCAGTTCTGCAGACACCTCTTGCAGCAGAGCAGCAAAAGAAAATCTTTAGGAAAAATGAGTGAAGCTGTGGGGCTGCTAATGCTGAACCCCACCTCTGAGAATCTGTGGACAATTTTATTCTTTCTCTGGAGAAATTTGGTAAAATGATGCCCCCTTTCCAGATTTCTTTGTCCACAAATAGGCTGGGAGATTTTGAGAGGCCGTTTGTACATAGCAATAACCCATGCTGTTTTGGTTCACATTAGTTGTTTTTTTTAATCTTTAGAGGCTAAATGTTCGTACATCGTAACACCCAAAGTGTAAGGGCACGTGCTAGACTTCTTATACTCAAGTACAGTAGCAGCAAAGTGTATCCACCATTTAACAGATATCTGCCTCTGGCCCTCTTTAATGTATTTTTTAAGGCTGTATGCTTCTCCTTTCCACTACTAAAGCACATGCCTCTCCCACCTTGCTTAAAAGGGAAGAGCCCAAGTAATGCTATGCACTTGCACCAATATATGGAGATAAGATATCTTATGAGGAACCTGGGGATGAGGAACCTGTGGCCCTCCAGCTGTTGTTAAGATTCCAACTCCCATCACCCCTAATCACCATGGATAGGGATGATGCAACTTGTAGTACATCATCATCTGGAGGGCCACAGGTGCCCCACCGTCTTAGGCAGGAAATCCAAAAAGCACCCATCATGGTGATAAAGTAAATAACTGCTGTCTTTGACTGGTATGATGCATTCTTCCATTTCACCTCGCCTAATGATAGGGCCAGTTTTGTTGGCACTGGAACAGAACTGAGGGGAGCATGGCATAGGTCGCCTATAGAACATTTTTATTAGGTGCCTCATAAACAGAATAAAATAAATGCAACTTGCTCTCTGAACTAGACTCTAGCACAGACCTCATGGCACATTTCATTTATTTATAAAAATATTTGTGTACCACTATTCAAACAAAAATCCATGGTTTACAACAATCATACATATTAACAACAAGAAACATGTAAAAATTTAATAGCTGAGACCAGCTATTACAGAAAGGTATTTGCCTGCATAAGCTTGGCCCCATAGAAAAGTTTTCAGCAGATGTTTAAAGGTTAAAGCAGAAGGCACGTGCTGAATCGCTGTTGGCAGAGCATTTCATGGGATTGGGCCAATTACAATAAAGGCTCAATGTTTTGTTGCTGTCAAATGAGCCTCACCAACTCGGAGGACAACCAGTGATGTTCCTGCAGATGATCTCAGTGATAGAGCTGGGATATAAGTGTTCAGGTAATCCCTAAGGTACGTTGGACCTAAGTTGTTCAGGGCTTTGTAAATTAATGCAAGGACCTTGAATTTGGCTTGGTTGATGGGTAGCCAGTGCAGATGTTATAAGTGATGTCACATGATGTTGGCCACATAACTGTTTAATGGGTATCTTACAAATGTAAGTACAGTTTGCTATTTCCCCCCCCCCCAAAGGGTCCACTGTTGCGTTGGTTGAAAGTGAACTTCAGTGAAGCATTTGTGGCTTGGATTCACATAAAGGCTCTTAGAGTTTTCTCAGAATCTGTCCTCAGGTAAGCAGCTGAATACATATTTTAGATCCCCAATGATAGCCGTGGAGAGATTTAAGCACATACTTTTTCCTATTGATATCAAAAGCCCTTTGGCCTAAATCCTGTTTAGGTTACAAATGAAAACTGCCTGCATTGAAGCAGGAAGCTTGTTCCAAAAGCAGGAAGAGGAAAGTCAATAGAAATAGTTGAAATAAGTAGACGTCAGGTTTATGGGATGCTTTTTACTACTAGGGCCTTTAGATCCATCAACTGGAACCCGGTGAAAAACAATGGCTCAGGGGGACTGAGAAAGAATTCAAGAGAGCATATATATATGCTCAAGTACCCTCTGCCCTCTTGAATTCTTTCTCAGTCCCCCTCAGTCCAGGGAATTGTTTGCAGTACAACTGAATTCTGTCTTTTTATGCAAAATTCTACTCTTGGTTTTCCCCAGGCTTTAATTTAGCAGGCAGGGGAGGCCTTTATGTTACTATTGTAAAACAATGGCTAATCAGAAAGTCTTGCTGATCTACTGGTAGATCACTCTGTGATTTGCAGATCTTAATCCTACCAGTTTTAAATAGCATTCAGATTGTAATCCATTATCTCCTGACAGTTTACCTCATTCCTTTCCATTGATAAAGGTACGGACTACCAGTGAATTTCCAGGCAATGCTACTTCAGCCCAACAAGAAATCTGCAAAGAGGCTGAGAGAGGTCCTTAATGCAGTCTTCAAACATTTGGATGAAGTAGCAGCAGCCAGTATAATGGATGTAAGTGTTCAGTCCACTGAATGGGAAATGCAATTTCTGATCTATGAGCAGATTAGAGAAAAAAGCCGCTTTCTATGATTTGCATTCATATATTTTTTTACATTATTGTAATTATTATTGTTGTTCCCTAACCCCCCGCTGAAGTTATGAAAGCAGAAGCTTTTCATGAGCAAATAATATATAATAGCATGGCAAGAGAATAGCCAACAGAAAGCTTATAACAAGGAAAGTGTTGACACCTGAGTATTGCCACACACTCAGGATATTCTGGCTATATAGTTAAGGAGTTTGTACCCCCTCAGGTTTCTCTCATCGCCAAATAAAATCTAGACCATGGCCACTGGATGACTTCAGCCATTTACCCCAAGTGGCTCCATTGCCTTCTATACATAACATGTTGGATACTTACCCCATGTACACATTTAACAAAGCCAGGTGACTGCAGCATCTAGCAATATTGTAAGATGAGAATGTTATCATTCTTGCTTCCCCTGACTGGGTAGAGATGTGGAATTAACCCCCTCCACACACACACACATTATATTTAAAAACTCTTCTCTCCATTCATAACCATATATGCCTTGCATCTCAAAGGCATGCAGATCAGTTGGGTTATCTCACTGCAACAGGATACCATGAGCCTTTTACAGATTTCTTTGGTCCAGCTCATCTTGAGCTTTGAAGCAACGTGCTGTAATAGAACAGTGAATATATGTATTTCTTATTATACTCTTGAGCAGGGTCACCAAAGTCTGAGATAGGTAAAACTGTCATTTTAAGAGCTGAAGGTACTTGTCAGCGCTCTACTGCCTAGCTCACCTCCTTCCCATACATTCTTTTATGAATGGATTCTCAGAACAACAACTTTCAGATGCAGTATCTCAATTGTAACACTAAATCTGGAATTTGTCTGTGAAATGTCTTTTTATGCAGACCTATGAAATTTGCGGTTTCAACCTGTTTACTTTTCCCAAAAAGTACACAATCTGCACAAGTACTTGGTTTTTGGGGCGAGTATAGCACAGGGGGGAGAGCCTAGCTGGGAGTCCAGAGTCAGTGAGTTCAAATCCCTACTTGTGTCTCCTGGGTGTCAAGGGCCAGCTAAAGATCACCCCCACAGTGAGTGGCTCAGGGGTTATGTGCCCTGCCACCAGTGCAGCCATGGGCAAGCTGCATAGTCCCAAGGAGCCCAGTTGCCCCCCAGCTGGCAGTTGTGAGCAAGGAAGGGGCTGGCTTGTGCAGCTGTGGCAAGCTGAGCAGGCCCTAGCCAGCTGGGGAGGACTAGCCTCAGAGGGAGGCAATAGTAACCCCCCTCTGAATACCGCATACCATGAAAACTCTATTCATAGGGTAGCCATAAGTCAGGATTGACTTGAAGGCAGTCCATTTCCATTTTCATAACAAGATATTGAAGTGCATGTTTGAATTTTCAGAAGATTCTTTTCAACTATACCTACTCTCACCTAACCCCCAAATATACCTACTTGAGCATGTTTCAGTATTTTACACTAGTTATGTTTTTGGATCTTTTCCAGACTTCTATGGACATTCCTGGCTTGCAACTAAGCAATCAAGACTACTATCCTTATGTCTATTTCAAGATTGACCTCAGCATTCTTGACTGCAGCTAAGAAATGCCTGACTTGGAGCATGATTTGTCCTCTGGCATTTTAGCATTAGCATTTGGTTGTTCATGAACAATGAAACTGATGTGCAAGCACCTCCACTCCAAGCTGTTTTTTTAAGAACACAGTTCTAAGGGATCACATAATGGGGGTAACAGACTCTGTTCATGATAGCAAGTGTTTTCATTATAGCTGAGATTTCATCTGCTTTATACAGATACCATAATTTTGCCCTTTCACATTTTGAAAGTATTAAGATTCTGGAGCCTCCTCTGATCATGTTAGAAAACATGCTTTGCAAGGCAGTTGCTACAGTTGTATTTTTTTTTTGTAAATTACAAAAAAAGCTCTCAACCAGGATTTTAAATAAAAATCAAGAGGTATCTGGTGGTTAAAATGATGAAGTACTCTTTAAGTCAAGTATCTGTAACTGTTTAATGTACAGATTCAGTCAACAAAGCAGCTACATATTATTGCATGAAAGTTAATCAGTAGATCAAATACTGAATTTAGAATTTAATTTTTGGGGGTGGGTGGGTTATCTGTTTCAATTGCTTCTGTGTAGGACTATTAAAGAGAAATCCAAGCAGAGATTTTACAAGTGAGAACTGACACAAACAAGCTACCAGTTTCTTCCACTAATCTACTGTTTGGTGAAATAGCAAAAGAAGAAAAACTGGGTTAGCAACAGCCAAATAAAATATAGCATGGGAAATCTTACCCGTTTTGACAGTTTGCTGGAAGTACCTTATCTGCACAAGACTAGTGTAAACTACATGTTTCCCTCCAACACTGAAATTTATACTTCATCCCTAATGTCAACATGAATTGTAAAACACAACCTGGCAACCTCAAGGTTAAATGTAACGACTCTGTACAGATGAATAAGAATCAATATTGTAATGACTTAATAAACTTCTCAAAATGTAAGGAATTGGCCAAGATGATACCCAACAAGGTAGTTCCTTGTCGAAAGGCTAGCATGTATTTCTCTCCAAGAAGTTCTACATTTCCTGTGGCAGGGCAGAAGCATTTGTTTAATACTGACATTGTGTGCTTTGTCTTGTTTTTTTCAGAGATGTGTTAAACACTGATGGGTGCAATGCTAAACCTTAATCTGGAGTTGTGTCTCTGGATTAATGGGAACGTTCTGCAAACAGAGACTTTGCAGTAACCTTTTGCCCTATGAAATCACTCTGTTAAGCAGGCATGCAGATCAGTCCCTTTTCCTGATCACCAGCATCACCGCTACGTTATTTCTAGAAGATTCCAGTTACAAATAACACTCATGTCAAGAGTATACACACTTCTCAGGAGACTTAAGCAGTATGGTGCTTCCGTGAACCCCATTGATTCCAAAAAAGGGGGGATGAAACAATAGCATCCTGTCTAGTCAAGGACTACATTCTAGAAGACCCTATATAAAATTGCTCTCATGCTGTCAAAATGTTTGCTGCATTGATACCTGAAATATTTACTGCTTTGTCAAATGACAGAGCTCTGTACATTGTACAACACTGACACAGTGTGTCAAAAATATTTGTTTTATTCTTTCATTGAAATGAAGGCTAGAGTAACTAGTTTTTGGGAGGGGGGAAAGTAGATCACATTTTAAAACTAGTTACAAAAAAAGTCTTGAGTCACGGTCAACCACCACATGCCAGCTGGACAAAAGCCAAAACAGGAATATTTCAATGACAGATCAGTATCACACCCCCACCCCCCAAATATCTGTTGTGCAGGATACAATCAATTTTACTCAATACAAAAAAAATTCATAGAATTTTAAAGATGTGTTTTCTTGAGAGGCACACAGTTCACTTTTAACAGTGCTTCCAGTAAGTGACCAAGGGTTTCTCTCGGCGAAAATGCCACCGGGATATCCGTGTGATGCAAAGCAATGTTCCATTAAACTACTGCTCAAAGTCTCTCAAGAAACAAAGTGTCTTCAAGCTCTCACAATTCATCCTTATTATCCCAGTCATCAAGATCTACATCACTGAGGTCAATCTCCTCTTCAACTGGTAGCTACAAGACAATGAAACAGAGTATGAATTAAGTAGGCATTTATTTAGATATGCCAACCGATGACTCCACAATCTCTGGCCATTGATTATGCTGGCTGAAGCTGATGGGAGTTGTAGTCAAAAATAGCTGGAGGGCACCACACTGAGAACCCTTGAGCTAAAGAGTTCTCACTCTACTAGCATGCACAACAATATATGGAGCTCATTAAAAGTTTTGACAAACCTTGATCCTGCAAAGTTTGTTCAATCTTACTGCTAATTTCACACACAAGAATGGCACCAAGTAGACAGAGCTAACCAGATATATTTATAAACAAGGTTAGCAGCCTACTTGTACAGTAATATTTATCATGTTGGTTTGTAACAAGGCTTTTGTAGGGTCATCATTAAGAGTCTACCATACAAACGGAAAGGGGGAAGTTGTTCATACTAGCTATAGCAGAACTGGAATTTATTTATTATTTGATTTATATCCTGCCCTTCCTCCCAGCAGGAGCCCAGGGCGGCATGTATGAGAATATAATGGGCAGAACAGAAAAAAGGAGAAGAGAACTGCAAGCAAAGAAACACGAGACAGTAGATTGAATAGGAGGCATGATAAGCAACTTGGAGTTAGTACAGACAGGAGAAGCCTGCATGGGAAGTGAATTCTAAAGGTTCAGCATAGATAGACAAGAATGACAGCAACAGAGGTTTAGCAGGTGAGCCAGATGGCAGGATAAACAGATACGGCAACACTAATGAGAAACGGGTGAGATCAGGAGTTCGCACAGTCCATAGCTGGGCTAGGAAATGTGCTCTACATACAGGAATACCCCATTATACGGACCTTCACTTAACGTACACTCACTTTTACGGACATACTCCATCATGCCCGTTTACGTACGCTTGCTTCACACTTACGGACACTTAATGGTGCGTGGGGGTGGAAATAGACGCAATCGCGCCACCGCAAATCAGCACTTAACGGTGCGTGGGGGTGGAAATAGACACGATCGCGCCACTGCAAATCAGTATGTTGTGGACCACAACTCCCATCGATACCAGCCAGAATGGCCAACCATCTAGGATGATTTCAGCACCATGCTGGCCACTCATGATCTATGTGAGAAGGTTTACAATGCTATTAAATTTAATCTGAGAAGAGACAGACTTGGGGGTTGGGAGAAGACACCCATTCCCATAACACAATATCTGAATTCACTAGTAATGGAGTAGATTCCTAAAGAGCACCATTAGAGCCTTGACCAAATGTTAAAACGCTCAGATATGCAGAGTTCAAGAGAGTCAGTGTGGTGTAGTAGTTAAGGTGTTGGACTACAACCTGGTAGACAGAGTTCGAATCCCCACATAGTCATGAAGCTGACTGGGTGACCTTGGGCCAGTCACTGCCTCTCGGCCTCAGAGGAAGGCAATGGTAAACCACCTCTGAATACCATTTACCATGAAAATCCTATTCACAGGGTCGGCATAAGTCAGAATCGACTTGAAGGCAGTCCATTTCCATTTCCATGCAGAGTTCAAAAAGGTGCCTCTTACCTCACCATCCTTGCCATCCCATGGCTCTACTGTGTTAATCTTTGCAAAAGCCCCTCCTCCTACAGGTGCTGTGGACCCCCGACCTACAGACAATTCCCTAAATGAAAAAGGTTTAAAGCATATTTAAAATTTGCTGCACAACCTTTGGGGCAGCAGAGGGAAGAGAACACCAAACAGACTACTTTAAAGATAGGTCTGAGACAGAACAACTCTTTTTCACTATCCAATGGGCAATAGAAAAAACTGTTACCTAACATGTTCAAAAGATTTACTCAAAACCAAGCATAAGTTTTTGAAAACCGCTTAGGTTTGATGACAAATCAAGGAGTACATAAGTTTTGTTAAATAAATGTTTCAAAACTCAGAAAAAGCCAAGGCAAAGCATATGTAAGTTTTAAAAGATTCATATTAAAATTAGTCCCGACATAATCGGAAAATAAAAAACAATCCCAAGAATGATTTCCAGCTCCCATAGTGTTTCCTCCCCTACTGATACCCTACTGTTTGTTTTGGACAAAAAGCAGAAAACACATATGCTTTTTGCAATTTAGGTAGTGACAAAACATTCATAAATATATATTTTTATACCTTAGAAACTCATTAATCCCTTGTTCACTGAAAGATCCTTTCAGGAGTGCAAATTTCATCTTTCGAGCATTAACAGCTGCCATGGCTGGATATCCAAATCCTCCAATTCCCAAGGAGTTTTCAAGACCAGACTGCGCTCCAGCCTCTGTCCACAGCCACCTGAGAAAAGAGTGGAGGACACACATGTCGTAGCAATTGTAGATGAAGATCAATTCTCACTTTTGTGACTTAAAAACTAGTTTTGGAGCCCCTGTGTTTCCCCACCTCTGTTAATGCCAGTGATGTGCAACAAGAAAAGCAGGATTTTGGGGAGGGGGAGAGAGAAAGAAACAATGATTGGAACTGGCAACCGCACAACCCATTCCTAATCCCTTGCCCCCAGTGAACAATCAAGCTAATGTTAAATCTGCAATGGCCCACAACGCCTTACATTTATAGTTGTGCCTATCCTTCTCATGTTTAACTGGGGCACCTTCTGTTGCAGAATACAAAGTGACTTGCCCACTAAATAAATAAATAAATAAAACATCCTGCATAGGGTAGGCATTCCACCACCACACTGTCCAGATATGCCTTTGTATATACTTACCCCCACATCTTCTTTTTGTACTTGTCTGCCATTTTCAGCATGACTTCCAAGTAGGAATTCCGACCTGCAGCTCCTGTTGGACAGATGGGGAATCGCAAAACAAATAAATAAATGAACGTGTTTGATGCCAGTATTACAAACATACAGTCAACGAGAATGGGAAAAAAATGCTTTTCTTTTAATTACCTGTATCAAGAATATGGGGCAAGACAGAAATGATACAGAGCTGGTAAGCGTCACAAGTTTGCTTCAATACATCTTCATTAATAATCTGAGAGAGAAACAAATGCTTTACCACCAGCAGAAGTACAAATAATTAAAGCAGGCATGGGGGGGGGACTACCAGGCCTCTTTATCTGGCCCCAGCACTTTCCCCAAGACACCCCCCCACCCTGTCCCATTCTACAGAGTGCTGGCCATGCAGATGAGATCTCTCCCTTTATAGGCCAGCTTGCTTCATTTCTATGTTGTGGACCAAGATCTCCTGGATGGCCTGCTCGCTGGGTTCACTCTCTGTGTTCTGAAGGGCTTCCCATTCTCAGTGAACAGAGATGAAATGCAAACCAAGGTGTCTGTATGTATATGCGTGTATGTGAGACAGACAGACATGACAGACAGATGGGGCAGGGAAGGAGGGGAGACAAAGAGCGACTCATGTGAGGCATGTGCTTTAGCCCTGCCCAGTTGGGGTGCTGGCCCTGCCTGCTTTCCCCAAGGGAATCTGGCCCTTGGAGGTGAAAATTTTCACCGCTTCCAAATTAATGACTGGGTAAAAGGCAGTTCAGCGCAACAGGCTGTAGTTTCATTCTCCCACAAAGCCTACTCTGCCTCTAACTGCTCTATTTCGCCCACTGTGACTGGCCTATCTACTGCGATGCCAAAATAGAGCTTTGTAGCCATGTATGCCAGGGCTCCTCTAGCTATTGTTTGGTGTAGCTGCTCTGACATCACAACTGCCCCATATAGCAGCTGTGTGCTAAAAGGATCCTTGGGAGACCTCAGAATTTACATTTCTAAAAAGGTCCATGAACACCATTAAGCCACATTTAATGCTTCCTACATGCAAAAGGGCTCTCAAAAAAGGCAGCTTCTTTCCAAGCTCTTTGACAGTGAACAGAAAGACAACCTCTCTTGTTTATGACATTCAACATGTTAATACAGCCAGTATTAAAACTCGGAGAGTAGAGAAGTATCCTATATTCTTGAGGGTTTGTTTCCAGCTGCGTAAGATTTTGTGAAGGCAGTATTGCATTTTTCTATTCTAAACTACAGCTAAGATCTTTTTAAAAAAAATCCATAGGTAGATAGATACTACAGAATAAACAAGAGAAACTACTCAAAAGAGGAACAAGGGCGAAGTATTAGCATGCAGAGGGAGCCCAAGGTTTACAAAAGTAGAACATAAATCTTTAGGGGGGAAAACACTAAGGGAGAACAAACAAACCCAAGTACAGCCAAGGAGTACTGAGCATGCTCAGTGTCCACAGACTGCTGTGTCCGTTGGAGTAAATGGAATGGAGTATCATGAAAGAAGGCATGGCTGGCTGAAACAGGTGTACTCTACATTGCTACAATTTGTATCAGGTCCCAATCATAAATGTTAAATAGCAAGAATTAGTTTTATCAGGATACCTCTAGAACTTCAGGTGGTGGAGCATTCTCTGAAAATAGGTCTAGAGCACGAGCTACAATATCAGATTTTATCCTTCCACCATCATAATCGGCAGGGTCTTCTCCCTTCTGGAAGATCTTTATTGTAGGAAAACCACGAATCTGGAATGGTAACAAATCAGAGTCACAAATCTGACAAGAAGGGAAAGCCACTGAGCTGTTACATGGTTTAAAAATGGGTGAGCTGAAACAAACTATACTTTTGCATAATCCCGTTTCTCTACATAGCAGGAGTGATGTGCAATCATAGGAGCCACTGCATACGTGTCCCAGCGTTGAAATTTTTTTCCTGACATGGGATATAAATACTGGCTGTGTTGTCACTCTGCATTTTAAAATGCAGTACACTGAGTTACAGAAGCTACAGTAAGTGCTTATAAGTAGGGGGGGAAAACCCTTGTCATTAGAAAGCAACCACTTTCATGTATTTAAGACAAAAAGAACATTATTTTTATCGACTCACCCCATATCGGCTTGCTAACACCTGGCTCACTGTAGCATCTACAGCACCCAATTTAACTTTTCCATTGGTTTGCTCCTTCACTTCTGTTGCAGCTGCTGCCCATTCTGGCTCTAGACTGCAGGAAGAAAGATGGGGTTTGGTCAGTAGCAATTAGCAGTGGACTCCAAAATGTTTATTTTTTATAACATCTTTCTTCATGTCTGAAGGAAGAGCAAGACTAAATGTAGTCTCAATGTATTGCCTCTAGATGTTGTCGGATGCCAGTTCTACCATTAGTACCAGCTAGCATGGCCAATGGTCAGAAATTTGTTTTTGTTTCTTTAAAGTCATTTCTATACCGCTTTATATTATTTGGGAAACAAATCTCAAAGCAGCTTACAACCTAGATTAAAACACTGAACAAAACATAGCAAAATATTAAAAGAAAACGTTACAAATTCAGGCCAAATATAGAAGACACATTCAATGATGGAGAGTTATTATTATTAATTACACTGGTATACCGCCCCATAGCCAAAGCTCTCTAGGCGGTTTACAACAATTAAAAACATTAAAAACAAAAATACAAATATACAAATTTTAAAACACTTTTTAGAAGAAAAAAAAAACCCAATTTAAAAACACATGCTAAAATGCCTGGGAGAAGAGGAAAGTCTTGATCTGGCGCAACATCTGAAGGGCCAAAGGTTCCCAATTCCTGCTCTATAATCTATTAATTTTCCAGCAGGCCTCCATTTCAGATTCATTTGTGACAAAAGAAGGGTAACTGGCACCAGAGACTGCATTTAAAGCAAAAGAGAAACTCCCAGTATAACAAGAGAATAAGGGTGTTCATCCATTTTCAGCAATCACAAGCTGAAGAGCGATTCAGGCTGCAATCCCACACACATTTACTAAATACAAGTTCCATTGAATACAATGTGAGTAGATATATATAGGATCACAATGTCCTTAAGACCAGAGCCCTACCTAAAAACAGTTAAGATGTGCCTCAAGAAACATTGAACCATGTTGTGCACAAATAGTAAGCAAATGACACCTTCAACTCACAGCCAATGGTTTTACATACTTTTTGCAATGTCCACACCAAGGAGCATAAAACTCTACCAGCCAGATATCTTCACTATTCAAGACATTCTTATCAAAATTGTCATCTGTCAGCTCAATCACATCCTTTTTGCCTGAGCCTCCTCCATTTTCTCGGCTGCTCTGTAATTTGAACACATAAAAAGTTGCCCCAAATTTAGTGTGAATTTGAATATACTTCAGTAGTAGTAACTTACCAGCATCCGTTTAGACGCATGCTTTTATTTTTCTTTATCAGCTATTTTAAGTTTATATGGCCACCAACAAAATATGTTCTGTGGGTGGCTCACAGAATACAAGTACAAATACAATATCAAAACAGTAGAAAGCAACATAAAATGGTTCTTTTTAGTAGAGAAGGAAACAAAACAAGTAATAAATGTGGATATACAATAAAATACAATTAGCAGAATGAGAAGCCCAGATTGTAAAAATGTGAGTTGTTTGAAAGGCCTGGGCCAGAGGTCGCCAACGTGTTGCCCTTCAGACATTGTTGGGACTCCAGCTCCCATCAGCCCTAGCTAGAGTGGCCAATAGTCAGCGATGCGAGATGTCCACCAACATCTGGAGGGCACCACATTGGCTATCCCTTGCCTAGGTGAATACAAATATCTTCAACTGGTGCTGAAAAATCCATAAATATGACACTAGGCAGACATTTTTGAAAGCATTTCACCTTGCAAGTCTTGAATGGCTGACGTTACTGTTAGACCCAGAAGCATTTCTATTACAATTTTTCTTTGCAATTTCATTCCTTGCCAGCCATCAAATCCAAAATATATTCTGTCTTTCTTCACTACTTCTTCTGTTGTCCCTCCACCCCTGCATTTTGGTACATGTACAACATTCATTCATTCATTTATTGGACTTGTATACCACCCCATAGCCGAAGCTCTCTGGGCTGTTTACAGCAATCAAAAACATTAAAACATATATACAATTTAAAACACCTATTTTAAAAACAATTTAAAAGACAATTTTAAAATTTAAAACAATATAAAAACAATTTAAAACACATGCTAAAATGCCTGGGAGAAGAGGGAAGTCTTGACCTGGCGCCAAAAAGATAATAGTGTTGGCGCCAGGCGCACCTCATCAAACAAATCATTCCATAATTTGGGGGCCACCACTGAGAAGGCCCTCTCCCTTGTTGCCACCCTCCGAGCTTCCCTTGGAGTAGGCACCCGGAGGAGGGCCTTTGATCTTGAACATAGTGTACGGGTGGGTTTGTATCGGGAGAGGCGTTCCATCAGGTATTGTGGTCCCAAGCCGTGTAAATTCTTCACAGGCAAACACCAATCCTGCATTTAAGAAGTTTGCCGTGTGTGATATTTAAGAGTTGAGCAAGCACACTGCAGTGCTGACATCTTATGACAACTTGGCTTCCCACCTTTCTTTTAAAAAAATATTTAAACCAGTAATTAAAATTATAATAAGTTATCCATTTAATGCAACTGAATCCCAAACAATTGTGCTCCAATTAGCCTGCAGTAGCTGTGTGCAAAATCTCCTGCATGTTCACAAGGAACGGGTCTCTGAAATAATCTGTTGTTTAGTACTGCTTGGATGTACCTGTTTTCCAGAGCTGTATCCACCTCCTCTGCCACTAAGGCGATCTTTCACAAGCGACCGGAGAGCACTTAAAGCAGCATCAACAATAGCATCACTCGTCCTGGCCCCTAAGATCCAAGAGAAAGACACTCAGGAGACTAAGCAATAATGTTAAGGCCAACTGTATGTCAGTGCCTGTTGACACTTTCCAGTGGTAGGCTTGAAGGGTGTCCTGGTGCCTTCAACAGTCATGAAGCAGGGAGAAAAAACTGTCAGGCAACTTCTCTAATCAGTGCTGTATCAATGCTGTACTAGGAGAAATCACATCTGCCAGAAGGATTTGTATGGTAGTTAACGGCACTGGAGGCTCAAATCTGGAGTTGGAAGTCCTACATTTCAGAATTCAGTGTGTGCCTTCTATTGTAGCCTATAGAAGTCTATTTTCAAGACTAACTACAGCACCAGGGGATGATTTCAGGTGGACACAGCTAGGGAGGAAAGGAGTAATTATTCTCTTCCCAGCTGTAACTCCCCCCAAAATGCCTCCCTACTGCACTGCAATTAGGCTGGGAGGGGGGAAGCTACCATAGAAGGCTTCTTTCAAGCGTAATTACAATGGAGAAGGGGCAACTGGGTGGGGACAATCAAAGCTGGGGAAAGTTACCCCTTCCCTCCCCAACTGTGACCCCCACACACACACCAAAGATGTCCTCCCTGCCACAATTAGGTTGGAAACAAAACCTACTGATTCCAATGGAAGGATTTTTTTCAAAGCTAACCCAGACATAGTGATTTTCCTGGATATTACAACTGGGAAGGGAACGGTAGTTTTTGCCTCCCCAAATGTATTCTCCGAGAAGCTCCCCCACTCCAACACACAAAATTAGGTATACTGTAAGTGCTGATGGGGAGGAAGTGCATGGTTGCAGTGTATACATAGTGCCCATGACTCCAGTTTGCCAGCATGCCCATGGCTCAAAAAAGTTTGGTGACCCCTGGTGATCACCAATGCAGCTCAGGGAAAAAAAGGTACAAAGGCAGAGTATCTGTATCACTCTTGGAACACTCCAGCTTCATCTTTGCAGTGCAGATCAGCTACCACGGTTAGCTTCTGGCAATTTCAATGCATAGAAAAGGACACAGTATGATAATTGTCTTTACAAAATACGGCCTAATTAGTTGGAAAACTAGAGGAGACTGTAAGAAGTTCCATGTAAGATGCTTATCAGTGAAATACGTGAGACTCTACAATAATAGCTGAGTCTTGTATACTCACTACAATAACAGTATTACAATAAAAGTACCGCTTTAAAAAGTACCTTGATAATCTTCTGCTTTGTTCTTGTTGGCACCAAATATCTTGATAGTGGGAAATCCTTTGACACCATACTGACCACCTAGGGACTGATGCTTATCTGCATCAATTGCCCCTACTTTCACAACCCCCTGTAAGAAAGAAATACTTAATTTAGTGTCTGGCCTATCCTCCCAAAGTAGCCCAGCGTGGCAATCATCAAAATGTTAAAACAGAACAATTTAAAACAAGCCATCACCGAGAAGGTCCTGTCATGAGTGCCAGTTGGGCAGCAGCCGGAGACAGAATCACTAACAGAGCCTCCCCTGTCTATTGTTGCAGCCTGAGCTGGTTGATATTAGGAGAGGTGCTCTTTTAGGTACTTGGGTCCCAAACCCAGGTGTTCCACCATATGGAATGGGGCACTTCTCAGCCTACTGTTGCAATCCTATATGGTCATCTGTGGCACCAGTGTTTTAATATAAAGACTGTAAAACATTACACTTGCTCAAGGCAAATAAGCCTTTTTTTTTTACAATGGCACCTGCAACAGCCAGCCTTCCAGAAGCCAAAAGAGAAAAAGCCCATAGATCCGTAATAGATGATATGCTTACAGGTGTTTTGGATGCCCATCATCCCCAATTCCATTGTACATGCTGGCTTGGGATGACAGGAGTTGTAATCCAAAGCATCTGGAGGGCACCTGGTTGGGGAAGGCTCGTCTACACTGACTGGTGGCAGCGGCTGTTCCACCCTTGCCTGGAGATGCCAGGGACTGAACCTGGCAACGCATGTCATGTGCCACTGAGCTATGGCCTTTTCCCCTCTTGGAAGGCTGGCTATTGCCAGCTGCCATTGTAACACGCTGCTTATTTGCCTGCGCTAGATGGACCTATGGCATAACTCGGTATAAGCCAGCTCTCTCTATTGTCTTGTGGATAGGTGACTCACTTTTAGTGCCGTTGCAGCTTTTTTCCATTCAGGGGTCAGTCTTTGACAGTGGCCACACCTTTCAAGGAAAGAAAAGAAGTAGTAGTAGTAACTTCATGTTTAAATCCTGTACGTACAACCTGCGTACAAATTCACAAATATGAATTCAGACACTTAAAAACATTTGTAAAAGCCAAATAGGCCACTAGGCAATATAACAAACATTCAATGGATTTGGAGCAACAGGAATAGATTGTGAAGGAATGGACTTGAAGGGCCATAGCTCAGTGGCAGAGCATCTGCTTTGCATGCAGAAGGTCCCAAGTTCAATCCTTGGCATCTCCAGGTGGGGCTAAGAGAGACTCCCTGCCTGAAACCTTGGAGAGCGGCTGCCAGCCAGCATGAAGAATACTGAGCTAGATGGACCAATGGGTATGACTCAGCATAAGGCAGCTTCCTATGTCCCCTGCTAGTTTTACTTTCGCCTTCTAGCGCTCCATGCAGTTTGGTATCGGCACCAGTTATTGGTGCAGCCTCTGAAGGAAGTACAATGGGACCAATAGCAGCAGCAGCATGGATACCAATGGGCATGGCCCCGATTACAACAACCCTATAAATCAGGTGCTATGAAGACGCTACAGCAGGGGAGGAAAGGTAGCAGTGGGACCAGGCTCCCTGAAAAGCAGTGAGTTAAAGGGGATGCCTCTGCTTGTCCAGGCTGAGTCAAGTGGTGAGGAGGGGAAGGAACAATGGCGCACGGCAACAGCAGCAGGGCTGTCTGAGACGATCGGAACCTGGCCTGCCAGATGGGAATGCAGATCACCCCTTCCCTGCTCATCAGATCAATCATCTGAAGAGTGGCGAAGGGGCAATGACCCCCCCGCTCCTCAGCTGATCTGCACAGATCAGGCAAGGAAAGGGGTGCTTTGTGCTTCTATGTGTGGGTGAGGTTTATTTTTTGGGGGGGCTGTCACACCCACCATGGACATGCAGCCTCCAGAGTTAGCCAAAGGTGGACGTAGTCATCATGCTGAAGAAGGTACCCACCTCTGACCTATGCGCACACTAAACATATGGGGAGAAAAAGGAATTTGCCCGCTGGCAATACCCTGCCGATATGACGCACCTACTGGCCGGACATGTTTGCAGATAAATGTCCTCCTCACATACAGCCAACTAGAAACCAACAAAAAGACCTACATATGCAGACACTCTTTCATTAATGGTGCACACATGGTCACTGAAGGGGTGTGGCAAGCAAGCACACTGGGATTAAAAGGTACAGCCCCACTCACACATTCAGCAAATATGTGGGAGAGGGTTTGTCAAAACCAACCTTTATCAACCGGGTGTCCTGCTGGTGTTTTAGACTACATTTCCCACAGCCATGCATCCCAGTTTTAGTCTGGAAGGCATCAGGTTGGTAAAGGCTGACCCACACATGCACACTCTTGCCTAACCTGGTCACTAATTCTGATCACAGCAGTTTTAGCTAGACATTCTGTGCCAAGATCCAGAAAACAGCTCCTAGCAGGGTGGCTGGCTGATAACTACAATCAGAGAAGGTTGTGGATAGAACATGTATCAGTAGGAATGATTCTTCAAAAGAAATGGCTCAATCAGAACTTACCATGGTGCATAGAACTCTATCAGCCATAAACTGTCACTCTGAATGACCTCCCTATTGAAGTTTGTTGGTGTTAGGTCTATAACATCATCACTGGAAGAATATAAGCTGTTAACAGCAAGGAACAGTGTGCAGCTTACAGTTCCTAGAAAACAAAACCGAACAAAATTAAAGACCTTTCAAAAAGATAAACATCAGCTTTGCTATGTTTATGGCTAAAAGAACTCATACATGCTAAAACAATAGAATGTAAAAGAAACCTGATCCAGTGCCACCAATCCAAACAGGGAAATAATTATTATTAAGCTAAGGGACACACCCATGTTCCACCTTTCCCATTAATGTGGTGCTTCCAATCTCTCTTCATGCAACTACAGTCACCAGTTCAAAGCATAAGGGTGCCTGTCGACCAGTTTTTGTCAGACACTGTGTGTGCTTGTAGGGTTAATAACATGTTTTGAATGCTACCTGTTGACACACCATGCCAAAGTTGGCGCTGGGCAGTATTAACGCTCCCAAATGCTTAATCTTTCATGGAGCCCAAGTCAGGTTTTTGTGGACACTCTGGATTCACTCCAACTAAGGATACAATCCTAGACACACTTATTAGAGAATATACCCTTTTAGGGACAACAGAGCTCACTTCCAAGAAGCCAGCCATAGATATGTATTGCATCTCACAATCTTTGAATTTCTCAAGGCACAAGTCACCTCCTCTTCCAATGCTGACTGCACCAATATACATGTGTTATTATGCTGCATATCATTTTACTGCTATGCTTTCCTAGTCACTTTATGCCAATAATCAGAACATTCTTAGCATTCTCTTTAAAAGTTATAAAGAAAATACATTTAAATTCAGCAGTAGAAATGTTTTTGAAAATCTACTCTAGTATCCAAGTGTTAGGAGGGTTCAAACCAATCTTTTGCAGCCAACGAATCCTGCTTATCAGTTCTGGCCAGTTCTGACACATTTTGCATCAATGGGATGGTCCATGGAAAAATTCCCCACATGAAACAGCCTTCCCATGCAAGATATATAAAAGCAACTGTGTTGGGAAGGTATCACTCTTACAACTTGCTATAAGATCCCATGAACAGGATTCCAGAATAACATAGTTATATGGGTTTGGTCACCAGTGAGCTACATGGATGACTCATTCCAACTAGGGTTGCCAGATTCCTGGCCTGATCCTGTATCTTTAGGAGAAGAGAAAGTCATCCAAGTGCCGGTGTTCTTGCAACTCTGTAATGAGAAAAACCACAAGGTGGAATTCTCCCTTCCCCCTGCACAACTTTTAAAGATACACAAGACCTCTTTTTTTTTTTTTACAATAATTTTTATTCAAATTTTCATAAAACATAGAAAACAAAATCATAAAACATTCAAAGACAAAAAACAAAACAAAACAAAAATGATTAAACAATAAAATAAAATAAAATAAAATGTTGACTTCCCATTTGTCACATATCAAATCAGTTATAGGTCTACAATATATAACAATCCTGTCTCTTAAATCATATTATAAAATCACTTTCCTCCAGTAGTTATCTTAATTAATCATCAAATCTCATAAACATTACTTTATTCTTTCCACAAAAAGTCAAAGAGAGGTTTCAATTCTTTAAGAAATATATCTATCAATTTTTCTCCAAATAAACATGTCAATTAATCCATCTCGTTAATAATTATAATAATCTTATTGTCATAACCATAGTCCAAATAAACATTTCGATTAATCCATCTCATCAGAATCTGTTAGGTCCAATAATTTCAATAGCCATTATTCCATTATCCCTATTAGTTCCATCTTCCATCTTCAATAGTCCTGTGAAGTCCAGTAATTTCAGTGTCCAATCTTCCATTATCAGTATTCCATAATAATCTTGCTGTTGTAGCCATAGTCATATAATAAGAGTCTGATGGGAATTTCCTCTATCCCAAATATTTTCTTGCCATCCATTCTGAATAAGTTGCTGAAATACTGTTGTAAAGTCATATCTGTGTTCTTCTTTTTTACAAAATGCACTGGCTCATCTCTTAAGAGTTTTTCCATTGTCACATGGCTGCAGTTAATTCCATAGATTTTCTCTATATCAAGCTCCATCACATCATTCCAGTCCAGAAGATTATCCAAGCCATTGATAACTTTATCTCTAATATCTTCATTAATTTCTTCAGAGATAACATTAAATTCCAAACAGTAGATTTTATTTCTAAAATCCATAAACGCCAGATCTTTTTCCAATTCCACATTTGTTCCAATCTCCAGGGCTTGTATCTTCCCTTTATTTTTTCTTTTCTCATCTCTGATCTCATTCTCCTCTCTCACAGGATCCCCTATTTCTTTAAGCTCCTGCGTCATTTTGCTCAGTTCAATTTTCAGCTCCTTACTACCCTGTCGCAGGGTTTGTTTCGTTATCTCAATCTCATCCATTATTTTCTGAAACATAATTACTTCCAGATTCTCAGCCACTTTCTTGATTGCCATTTTTAAAACCACGAAAACAAAGCAAAACAAAAATAAAGAAGAACCACTTCTTATTTCAGCAACAATTGGGTTAATATTCCAGGCTTGATGACATCACAGTATAAACAGAGCAACCTGCCTTATCTCTCTATGTTCAAGAATGCAAAACAAATTTAGTTCCCAGCATCAAAACAGTTAGTGGCGTTGTGAAGAAGCAGATTCGTCAAAATAAAATAGACCAAAAAGAGAATAGTCCCAGACAATATAATATTCCTCGGAATAGAAATCAGGAATAGAAATCCCTCTTCTGTTTATTATCTTTAGAATGCACTTCCAGGACAGCTTTTTGCGACAGAAACAGAGATAAGCTGTTAATTTCGTGAATAACAGAGAAGAGCTATATCTCACCCAGAAGTTGTCCAAAGCCGATCAATCTGACAAATCTCCTTTTGCTGCAACAATTTAAACCAAGTAAAAAAAATAATAGAAAGAAGGGTGCTTGCCTGTTAGTCCGTTCTCTCTTTAAAGAAAAGATAAACGTATCGCTTAAGCAGATAGAGCTTGTTAGGAAGTCCGTCCGGCATTGTTGGCTGGACCTTATCTCATAAATTAATGAAATCCAGTCCTCCCAACAAAAACAGGCTTTGAGGTTGATCTCTACGTTTCTCCCTGCCCGGGAGAAATTTCATCAGTCAAAAAAAAAAATGTTCTGACTGATTTATATCTGAATAAGCTTCTTTTGAGGCGGGAGCCCGTCCCAAAAGCAGGCACAAGCGAAGTCACCCTTCCCGGAAGTCCAAGATACACAAGACCTCTTGAAGACTGGGCCTGGCAACCAAGAGGTCTTTTGTATCTTTAAAAGTTGTGCAGGGGGAAGGGAGAATTCCACCTTGTGGTTTTTATCATTACAGTGTTGCAAGAACACCTGCACTTGGATGACTTTCTCTTCTCCTAAAGATACAGGATCAGTCTCAGGCCAGGAACCTGGCAACCCTAATTCCAATGTACACCAATAAAGATACCATTCTATGGAGACCTAAGAGAACTCATCTTTTCCTGCAGAGCATTAATCCCAAATCAGAACCCAAAGAATAAGATTAACGAGTGATGTGCGTGTTTCAAGGTGTGGCTGCTATCCACAGCAAGCTGCCTTATATAGAGTCAGGTCATCTTCTATCTACTCTTGACTTAGCAAAGGGTCAAATTTAATGTATGAACAGCGATACGGGCAGAGGAAGAAACCATGAACACAACCCTGAGAGATCCTGGGAGGAAGGGCGGGTCAAATATAACATAGTAATGGTATTTGGCAGCAAAGTCCTCCTTCCTTTTCATGCGCCTCCAAAGACATTCCCACCCGCCTCCATCAGCATCAAAATTGAGCATTGCGTGTATGTATTTGGGGGGGGGGGAAGCGAGATACCAGATATCTCTTCTGTTAAAAGGATACTTGCATTCTGTTCCAAAACGTAGCAAAAGCTCAAAAGAAAATAGCTTCCCAACCCATTCAGAACTAATGTAAAAGTTTGATCCTGAGACTATACAACCCATACCCGTTTGCAACTTGAACAACAGGGCTAATTTCTTTCTTTCATACATCCCAATCTAGCCGCCCAATAGGCCCGAGGTTGTGAGTATCCTATTCTAACCTTGTAACGACGCCGGCCAATGCCAGCCATCTCCCACCTTGCAAATAATTAAAGACCCAGCAGCCTTTTCTTCTCCATTACCAACACACATCCCTTACCAAGCAAAAAGCGTCTCCCGCCGAATGCGCCCATAATGCACCCTTAAAATCCTCCGGCTTGCTCGCTCTATCTTCACCTTCTACACTCTAGCCTTCCCCTCCGGTAAGAGTACCAAATGCTTCGGCGAGCCTAGCCGTGGCCGCCGCCTATTGGTGCTCTCAGCGTTCTCTCTTTTGCATAGCCAATGGAAATCGGACGGATCATGCCGCCGCGCAAGCGTTCGGAAGGGAGGAGATAACTCCGTTTGGGCGAAAGGAAACGTGAGAAGCCTCAGAGTGGAGGGGCGGAGCCTACGTGAAGCTATAATCTGCTTCCAGGTCATCTCTTTCCGTCTGAGCTTCGAAATGACGAACCATAGAGATAGGCGAAGAAGCGATAGGCTTGACTACCCACACCGCAGGATTCTTTTCAGGCTCTGCACTGCATTGACTGCTATGAAGCCTTTCTTTTAACAACTTGTTCATTTCATTCTATGAGCTTCCCTGTCAGGACAAGATCGGAATCAGAAGTGTGATAGAAGTGTAACGTCCCTCCTTTACAATTAGAGAATAGAGAGGGCTGTGTAGTGTGAATAGAAACTAGCCTACTGTACAAAAGGAAAATGCACTTTTGTTACTCTGCTCACTTTTGCCTGAGAACTCGGCCACCATTGGTATGTGGTCCTTGGAAGGTTGGTGATGACAGTTTACGTAGTTAATTCTTAGTTTTTTAGAGCTCTTAACTTTTAAGCATTTTTAATATTTACATTCTATGCCTTTGGATTTTTGTGCAGTTTCTGTATTTTTTCATTCTTTTATTTTTGAACGTTGCTTTGAGCACAGTTTCTATGGAAAAGCAACCAACAGATTTAATGAATCAATAGATAGTTTCCAAACTTAGTTTTCAGATATCACTGAACTGGGCTTTAATTTTGGAATTGTAAATGGGCCTTACATTATTTTTCATCAGAGTTACAGCATTAAAAAATTACACAATGTGTGTGGGAAAACTGCTTATTTGTTTGGTTTTACATATGCAATTGCAAAAATTAATTACATCCCTGCATGCAGTGTGCTCTGTAGCAGAAATATGTATACTGCCTGAATGTACACGTCATCTCTGACAAGTGTACTGTACTTCTATATAAGAGAAAAAAGCAACTTGCTCTTTTGTTGACTCCAAGTAGTGGGTAGGCAGTTGAAATGCTGCTGCCCTAGAGCAGCAAAGAACATCGAAAGAGAGTAGAAACTGGTCCTTTTTTCACATGGAGTTTAAACAAACACCAAGATTTCTCTTGAAAAATTGCCAGAATTGAATTGTGATTATGAGATTAGAGAAATAATTTATGAGTAAGTTTGCAGTACGGATTCCTGTGACTACCGTCCACTGCATCTGAGCCAAATCAAGCTACTGAATCAGGCTGTTCTGTTTAGCTTGTCTACTCTGACCATGTCTCGTTCACACATAATGCTAGATCAGGATTAATATTAACCACAGTTAATAAACCATAGCTAAAGCTGAGGCCTCTGGCAGATAATCACTTAAACCTTGGTTTATTATGTCACAGAATAGTTAAAAGCACTAGTGAGAGCAGCCAAGCCTTGAGAGCAATTTGTTAATTTGCAGATCTGTAGCTTTTGGATGGCGATGGCTCCCTAACCATAGTTAAGGATGAGGTCTGGATTTGCATGTAATGCTAAGTTATGCTTAATATCTATTATGGTTTAAAAGCCAACTGCATATCTTGGTTAACAAGTGATTTTTAACCATAGTTAATAAACAAAGCTGTTGGGATGGGTTCACATGTAAAGCTAAGCCATGGTTTAATAAACAATAGATCATTGATTCCCAACTTGGGGGGGTCACAAAGTCATCTCAGGGAGATCGCAAAGATCCAAGGGAACAGTTCAGAAGAATTATTTATTAATTTTAAAAAATAATTAATGGCTGGTCTGTGCACCACCAACTTGCAACCGTGCACTGTGTGTGCACGCAAACCACTTCCACCTCCTTCCTTCCAGCCAGCATCAAGAGAAGGGGCCAGCTGGGCTTATTCAAGCTTTACTGTCCTCCCCCCCCCCTTTGTCAGCGGCAGTGAGGGAAGATCAAGCTGATTGGCTCTGGCTGTACACATCATCTCTGGCAGGTGTACTTCTATACAAGAGGAAAAAGCAACTTGCTCTTTGATTCCAAGTACTGGCCCCCGGGGAGGGTTTTTTTGTTATTGCTATGTGCCTTCAAGTCGATTATGACTTATGGCGACCCTATGAATCAGCGACCTCCAAGAGCATCTGTCATGAACCACCCTGTTCAGATCTTGTAAGTTCAGGTCTGTGGCTTCCTGTATGGAATCAATCCATCTCTTGTTTGGCCTTCCCCTTTTTTTACTGCCTGATGTTTTTCCCAGCATTATTGTCTTTTCTAGTGAATCATGTCTTCTCATGATGTGTCCAAAGTATGATAACCTCAGTTTCATCATTTTAGCTTCTAGTGACAGTTCTGGTTTAATTTGTTCTAACACCCAATTATTTGTCTTTTTCGCAGTCCATGGTATGTGCAAAGCTCTCCTCCAGCACCACATTTCAAATGAGTTGATTTTTCTCTTATCTGCCTTTTTCACTGTCCAACTTTCACATCCATACATAGAGATAGGGAATACCATGGTCTGAATGATCCTGACTTTGGTGTTCAGTGATACATCTTTGCATTTGAGGACCTTTTCTAGTTCTCTCACAGCTGTCCTCCCCAGTCCTAGCCTTCTTCTGATTTCTTGACTATTGTCTCCATTTTGGTTAATGACTGTGCCGAGGTATTGATAATCCTTGACAAGTTCAATGTCCTCATTGTCAACTGTAAAGTTGCATAAATCTTCTGTTGTCATTACTTTAGTCTTTTTGATGTTCAGCTGTAGTCCTGCTTTTGTGCTTTCCTCTTTAACTTTCATCTGTATTTGTTTCAAATCAATATTGGTTTCTGCTAAGAGTATGGCATTGTCTGCATATCTTAAATTATTGATGTTTCTCCCTCCAATTTTCACACCTCCTTCATCTTGGTCCAATCCCTCTTTCCGTATTATATGTTCTGCGTACAGATTACACAAATAAGGTGATAAAATACACCCCTGTCTCACACCCTTTCCGATGGGGAACCAATCAGGTTCTCCATATTCTGTCCTTACAGTAGCCTCTTGTCCAATTGTCTTGCCAATCAGATGCTGTGTCACCCCCATTTCTTTTAAAGCATTCCATAGTTTTTCATGATCTACACAGTCAAAGGCTTTGCTGTAGTCTATAAAGCACAGGGTGATTTTCTTCTGAAATTCCTTGCTCCGTTCCATTATCCAACGTATGTTTGCGATATGATCTCTGGTGCCTCTTCACTTTCAAAATCCAGCTTGGATGTCTGGCATTTCTCGCTGCATATATGGTAAGAGCCTTTGTTGTAGAATTAATGGAATGCAGTCCTGGAATGTCCCCCCACTAATGTATACCTGGACACTCATTAAAAATTCACTGTATAGTTAACTTATAGTACAATGTACAAATGTCTACACAGAAGTAAGTCTCTTCATATTTAATGGGGCTTACTTCCAGGTAAATCAAATTGTAGTAATGAGACCAGACTTAAGATTCTGCTGAAACTTTGAAGCTGTACTACTTGGGGGGAGTATGGGGCTTTATAGTACAAAGATGCATCATTCTGGTTACAGGAAGTAAAAATGTATGTCTATAATACAAGGTATTATTATTATTATTATTATTATTATTATTATTATTATTATTATTATTATTATTATTATTATTATTATTATTATTATTATTATTATTATTATTATTATCTTTATTTATACCCCGCCCTTTTTCCAAACTGGAACTCAAGGCGGCTTCCAGATAAAAATAAGTACATATCATTAAGAACCTATAAAAATATAAAACATATAAACATAAAATCAGCATTAAAACAGGATTAAACTATTAAGACGTTAAAACCACTTACTCTTAAAATACTGCAACCCAGTTTAGGAGCATACAAGTAAAACAATAACATACAGCATCCTCTTCAGTCACTACCCTTTAAACCTTCAGTTCCAAAGGCCTGCCGGAAGAAAAAAGTCTTTAGCTGTCAGCGGAAAGACTGCACAGAGGAGGCCATTCTTGCCTCCCTAGGGAGGGAGTTCCAGAGCCTAGGGGCAGCCACCGAAAAGGCCCTATCTCGTGTCCCCACCAGTCGCACTTGTGAAGGTGTTGGGATCGTGGGTCTCTCCTGAAGATCTCAGGGCCCGGGCAGGTTCATATAGGGAGATACAGTCTGACAAATAGCCTGGACCTAAGCCGAATAGGGCTTTATAGGTCATAACCAGCACTTTGAATTGTGTCCGGAAACAGACTGGCAGCCAGTGGAGCTGTTGCAGCAGGAGAGTTGTATGGTCCCTGTAACCAGCCCCAGTTAACATTCTGGCTGCAGCTCGTTGCACCAACTGAAGTTTCCGAACAGTCTTCAAAGGCAGCCCCACGTAGAGCGTGTTACAGTAGTCTAAGCAGGATGTAACTAAGGCATGTGTCACCATAGCCAGATCAGACGACTCCAGGAACGGGTGCAGTTGGCGCACTAGTCTTAACTGTGCAAAAGCATTTCTGGCCACCGCAGAAACCTGGGCCTCCAGGTTTAAGGCTGAGTCCAGGAGTACACCCAAACTGCAAACCTGCATCTTCAGGGGGAGTGTAACCCCATCCAGCACAGGCTGAACCCCTATTCCCTGATCCGCCTTTCAAGTGACTAGGAGCACCTCTGTCTTGTCTGGATTAAGCTTCAGCTTGTTCGCCCTCATCCAGTCCACCACTGCTATCAGACACTGGTTTCGAACCGAGACAGTTTCCTTGGAATTAGGTGGAAAGGAGAAGTAGAGTTGGGTGTCATCTGCATACTGATGGCACCGAACCGCAAACCTCCGGACAACCTCTCCCAGCGGTTTCATGTAGATATTAAATAGCATGGGGGACAAAACTGAACCCTGAGGGACCCCACAGGCCAACGGCCAAGGAGTCAAACAGGAATCCCCCAGCACCACCTTCTGGGTTCGACCCTCCAGGAAGGAATGGAGCCATCATAAAACGATGCCCCCAAGTCCCATCCCGGTAAGGCGACCCAGAAGGATACCATGGTCGATGGTATCAAAAGCCGCTGAGAGGTCCAACAGAACCAACAGGGACACACTCCCCTTGTCCAGTTCTCTGCGTAGGTCATCTACCAAGGTGGCCAAAGCTGTCTCCGTCCCATAACCAGGTCTGAAACCAGACTGAAATGGATCTAGATAATCCGTTTCATCCAGGAATCCCTGTAGTTGGGAGGCCACCACACGCTCTATTACCTTGCCCAGGAATGGGATATTAGACACTGGCCAATAATTATCCATAATAGAGGGGTCCAGGGAGGGCTTTTTCAACAAAGGCCTTACAACTGCCTCCTTTAGGCACATTGGAACTGTGCCTTGTTGTGGGGAGGCATTGACCACTTCCTTCACCCACTCGGCTAGGCCCCCTCTGGCACTTTTAATAAGCCAGGAAGGGCAAGGGTCTAACAGACATGTGGTGAGCCTCACCTCTCCAAGGATCCTGTCCACATCCTCAGGTTGTACAAGTTGAAAAGAATCCATTATGATTGGACAAGCAGGAGCCAAAGTTACATCCACTGAGCCTGTATCAACTATAGCATCCAAGTCGGAACGAATCTGAACAATTTTGTCTGCAAAGTGCTGTGGAAATTCTTGACAGCGGGCTGATGAGTGGTCTATATTACCCTCTCGGAGGCCAGAATGTAGGAGACCCCTGACCACTCGAAACAGCTCTGCTGGTCGGCTCCCCGCAGACACGATGGTGGCTGAAAAGAATAATTTCTTTGCTGCCCGCACTGCCATGGAGTAGGCCTTCAGATAGGCTCTAGCCCGTGTTCGGTCAGACTCGCTCCGAGTCTTCCGCCAACGTCGCTCTAGTCTCCATCTCATTTGTTTCATCACCATCAGCTCTCTGGTAAATCAGGGGGCTGGTTTGGCTCCATTCCGTGAGAGGGGACGCTCAGGAGCGATCATGTCCACCACCCAGGCCATTTCCCCATTCCAGAGCTTCAACAGAATTGCCTGCCGAGGTGACAGGAAAAACCCCAAGAGCTCTCAGGAAACCATCTGGATCCATCAGCCTCCTGGGGTGGACCATCCTAATCAGTCCCCCACCCCTGCAGAGGTTTTGAGTCCCAGTGAGTCTAAACCCCACCAGGTAGTGATCTGTCCATGACAACGGAACTACAGAGAGTTCCTCCACACCAAGATCACCATCATCCCTTCCAGCACAGAACACAAGGTCCAGAGTGTGGCCAGCAGCATGAGTGGAACCAGATATTACTTGGGACAGACCTATGGTTGTCATGGAGGCCATGAAATCCTGAGCCACTCCCGCCAGAGCGGTCTCGGCATGGATGTTGAAGTCCCCTAGTACAACAAATCTAGGTGATTCCAACACCAACCCCGAGACCACCCTGGCTAGCTCAGGAAGGGAGACTGCAGTGGGACTTAGGCTGAAAGCCTAACCAGGTCTACTCAGAAGTAAATCCTATAGAATTCAGTGGAGCAACAGTTGTATGAAGTAGGTTAGGCTGAGAGTTAGTGGCTGACCCAAGGCAGTAAGTGAGCAAAAAAAAATGATGGGTAAGGCAAGTTTAAAAAACGTGAAATTGCGCAAGCTCAGTGTATTTTTGTTGCTGTTTATCAAGGCTTTGAATACAGCTGGTACTCTTTGAGGAGAGCCTGGCTGGGAGTCCAGAGTCTGTGAGTTCAAATCCCCGCTCACGTCTCCTGGGTGTCAAGGGCCAGCTAAAGATCACCCCACAGTGAGTGGCTCAGGGGTTACATGCCCTGCCAACTGTGCAGCCATGGGCAAGCTGCATAGTCCCAAGGAGGCCAGTTGCCCCCCAGCTGGTAGTTGCGGACAAGGAAGGGGCTGGCTTGTGCAGCTGTGGCTAGCTGAGCAAGCCCTAGCCAGCTGGAGAGGGGAGGCCTCGCCTCAGAGGGAGGCAATGGTAAACTCCCTCTGAACACCGCTTACCATGAAAACCCTCTTCATAGGTAGGCATAAGTCAGGATCGACTTGAAGGCAGTCCATTTCCATTTCATCTAAGGCTTTGAGTGTGTTTTTGTACAGTTGTATATGTTAATCTTAAATATATATTTTATATATTTTAAAATATAAGTTGCCCAAAATTTTGTTGTTTTTACTCTTGAGTTCTTTTCATGGTTTAGGGTTGGCATTGGGGGATAGCAGGGCTTTTGTGCCTTTAACAGCTGTGTGGCAGGCAGAAATTAAAAAAAAATTAAATTAAGTCTTTTCTAGAAGGGAAATACAGTTATGGGGAAAACTTTACCTGTTGACATTCTGTCTATTAGACATGTTGTTGTTGTTGTCATATGGAGCTTCCTGAACTGAATGCTGCAGGCATCGTTGTATATAGGTGGAACACTTAAAACCAGAGTCCAAATACCCTGGCATCAACCAGGCTCTGTTCACCACTTTTATCTCCTTCCTTTCATTTCCTGCAAAATTTGTTAAAAGTTGTTTACATTGCTGTAACCTGCCCTGAGACCTTCTGGTGAATGGCAGATAATAAATATCATCATCATCATCATCATCATTTGTTGTTGTGATTAATAAAAAGTGACATTATTTAACACTTTATTATGCATTTTTTCAATTAACAGAGACTACCATTACAACAATTAGCATGTGGGGGTCACAAAAAATTTTGAGGTTGCGAAGGGAGTCTCGTACTCATAAAGGTTGGGAACCATTGCAATAGATTAATAAATGTGTGAACTTTGCCATCTCTCCCACCTCTTGAAGACCTGGCTCTTCAGGCAGGCTTTTGGGGTGGGTTAGGTTTTATTATTATTGTTGAGATGTTTAATGTTTTAATGTATTTGTATGTTTTTATTTTGTACATCGCCCAGAGTGGCTGGACAGCCAGCCAGATGGGCGACTAATAAATTTAATAAATAAATAAATTTCAGGAGGTGCTCGGGGTTGAACCTGCCGCCTTTTACATGAAGGTAAGGGCTCTGCCATTAAGATACGGACCTTCTACAGCCATCAAAGTGATCAACGCATTATGGCCACCACAAATGGCTCCATGTGTTGAGCCATGTGTGTCTCCCCTAGGCCACCCACAAATCCCACCACAAGAGAAAAAAGACTTGTATTGAGATGAAGAAAAACTGATTAAAGTGCTGTACGTGAACAGTCCATTACTGGTGACAGTAGGCATGTGGAATGGTTTAAAACAGTCTCCTTTCCACATGGCCAGGTATGTATGAGCTATCAGTTACAACACAATCAAAGTTTATTGCTTATAGCCCTAGGCCACTCCATACAATACAGATAAAAGGAAAATGCCTGAAACAACATAAACAATCAAGCTTCCAATTCAGTTAGCATTCAAAGCCTGACAAAAAGAACTTCAGCTTCTAACCCCTGATCTCATATGTTCATAGCAGCATTTTATTCATCGCAGACTTGATGGTTTAACTGACAGCAGAACTAAATCATCAGCATACATCCCAACTGGCACCAGCTATCAGTTATGAATGAATACAGCTTTTTAAAGAAAAGTTCAGCCAAGAAATAATAGTAGCTTGCAGGCTGGGCACCATGAGGTGGCCTAGTCAGGCACTGGCTGAGGAAAGGCCCCTCTATAGGCTGGGAGAATGGAGCTCCCGCTCTGCGATCTGTGGCGTCATCAGCTCATGGGGTGAATCACTCCCAGTGGGAGCTCCTCTCTCCCAGGCAACATCCCCCGATGCAAGCAGTGCAGACTTAAACAGGCCCATCCCTAAGGGGTTGATGCCCCTGCCTAGGGTGGCCATATTCCAGTTCCACAAATCCGGGCAGGTTAATTTGCATATTATGTGAAGTATTTGCATATTATTTGCATATTATGCAAATATTTGCATATTAATATTTGGATTGTCCAGTTGTTTTGTTTTTGTGCCTAGGAATTACCACCAAAAGCTGGGGAAAGATGTGAGAAACCTTTTTTTTAAAAGCAACATTTTCATCCTTAAATGCCTAGACTCTAGTTTCCAACACTATGGAGTATTTATTGATTGATTAAGAGAATTTATATCCTGCCTTTTTGCTGTTAAAAACAAAGCTGAGCACAGCTTACAAATATAATAAAAACAATAAAAATATATAATCAATATAAAAACATAATAAAAACACAAAATAGCAACAAACATAAAGTAAGTCAGGGCAGCAGTACGGTTAACCATATACGATATATTTCAAAGATGTGGTGGGTGGAGAAAAACAAGAAGCCAAAACGTTAGGAAAAGGAGTCTTTCACACCACATACTCAGTTCTAAATACTGTTGCAGCAAGTTTTACAAGTTCCTCCAGTATTCCACTGGTGCAGACACTCAGACATTCAAAGTATCTGTATGTTTCTTAGGTTTTATAAAAGCAGAGCTTTGCTTAACTCAAAATTTCTTCTCCCTTTGATCAACCATATCTACACAGGTTCCACCTCCATACTCAAAATGAAACTGGGCCTGGAAGTGTGCAACAACCCCACACATACCTTGCTAATTAGATTATCAATGCCAGGATGTCTGTCTTATCGACTACTCTCCTGCTCCCCCCCCCCCTCCGGCATCATGAAAGACCCAGTCCTGGGCTCAGAAACAAAATAAATATCTGGTCTT
Source organism: Rhineura floridana (assembly GCF_030035675.1). Classification (NCBI taxonomy): domain Eukaryota; kingdom Metazoa; phylum Chordata; class Lepidosauria; order Squamata; family Rhineuridae; genus Rhineura; species Rhineura floridana. The sequence goes on along the minus strand of NC_084483.1, from coordinate 34,422,099 downwards.
CTTCAAAGTATTGATAAGCCTCTTGTTTTAATTGAAATAATAATTATAAATTCTTGTTCTTATCACTAATGGGAGTTAATTATCTTGCATATGCTGCTGTTGCTTCTATGGCTGTAACAGAGTGAGGTTAAAGATAAGTGAAATGCAAATAGGAAAAAAAAACACAGAAGGCAGTAACACTTTCCTAAATGTAATACCATAACAACCACAACAAGATTCCTATGAGTAAGGCAAAAAACTAAGCATCTCACAACCAGTCAGGATTCCTAACCAAAAATATGATAAATGAAGAAATATTTACATAAGCATGACTATCAAATATATTTATTATTTACACAAACTGTAAAGATATTTATAGTGCAATCCTAGGTTTATTTATTCAGAAGCAAGTCCCAGTGTATTCAGTGGGGCTTACTCAAACAGGGACAGAAATGCAACCTCAAGTGATAAGCAACTTCATTCACACAACCCAAAATTCTGAATCATGCCACTTTACGCTGTTTTGCAACTGTTTATACTTGTTTTTATGGTTATTGGATTTTAAATGGCTTTATTTCTTGTTGTGAGCTGCCTTGGTTTCCAACAACCCTACCTCACAGGGGTGTTGGAAAGACTCCATACACACACACGCACACACTGCAGATGTATAAATACATACAGCCCATATAATAGTTTATTGTCAAACCAGTTGGTCATTGCAGAAAAATCAGTATTAGTTTTAAAAAAATCAGTATTAGTTTCCTACAGAATAAAAACTGTAATAGCTAAGTAAGCCCTGCCTACTTGCTTTAAAATAGGACTGGAGAAGGGGGCAGAAAGAGTTAGAACACAAACACAATTCTTTTTTACATTCACTCCAAAGTCCCATTGATTTTCAGCACATTCATAACCATGTCTACTCAAAAGTAAGTCCTATTGAATTCAATGGGATTTACTCTGGGCATATGGGATTAGCATTGCTTTTACAAAAAGCAAGCATTGGGAAGGTTTTCAAAACACTGCCCAAGATCTGACTCCTGCACACAAGAGGAAAACATAAGAACATAAGAAGAGCCTGCTGGATCAGGCCAGTGGCCCATCTAGTCCAGCATCCTGTTCTCACAGTGGCCAACCAGGTGCCTGGGGGAAGCCCGCAAGCAGGACCCGAGTGCAAGAACACTCTCCCCTCCTGAGGCTTCCGGCAACTGGTTTTCAGAAGCATGCTGCCTCTGACTAGGGTGGCAGAGCACAGCCATCATGGCTAGTAGCCATTGATAGCCCTGTCCTCCATGAATTTGTCTAATCTTCTTTTAAAGCCGTCCAAGCTGGTGGCCATTACTGCATCTTGTGGGAGCAAATTCCATAGTTTAACTATGCGCTGAGTAAAGAAGTACTTCCTTTTGTCTGTCCTGAATCTTCCAACATTCAGCTTCTTTGAATGTCCACGAGTTCTAGTATTATGAGAGAGGGAGAAGAACTTTTCTCTATCCACTTTCTCAATGCCATGCATAATTTTATACACTTCTATCATGTCTCCTCTGACCCGCCTTTTCTCTAAACTAAAAAGCCCCAAATGCTGCAACCTTTCCTCGTAAGGGAGTCGCTCCATCCCCTTGATCATTCTGGTTGCCCTCTTCTGAACCTTTTCCAACTCTATAATATCCTTTTTGAGATGAGGCGACCAGAACTGTACATAGTATTCCAAATGCGGCCGCACCATAGATTTATACAATGGCATTATGATATCGGCAGTTTTATTTTCAATACCTTTCCTAATTATCGCTAGCATGGAATTTGCCTTTTTCACAGCTGCCGCACACTGGGTCGACATTTTCATCGTGCTGTCCACTACAACCCCGAGGTCTCTCTCCTGGTCGGTCACCGCCAGTTCAGACCCCATGAGCGTATATGTGAAATTCAGATGTTTTGCTCCAATATGCATAATTTTACACTTGTTTATATTGAATTGCATTTGCCATTTTTCCGCCCGTTCACTCAGTTTGGAGAGGTCTTTTTGGAGCTCTTCACAATCCCTTTTTGTTTTAACAACCCTGAACAATTTAGTGTCGTCAGCAAACTTGGCCACTTCACGGCTCACTCCTAATTCTAGGTCATTAATGAACAAGTTGAAAAGTACAGGTCTCAATACCGATCCCTGAGGAACTCCACCTTCTACAGCCCTCCATTGGGAGAACTGTCCGTTTATTCCTACTCTCTGCTTTCTGCTTCTTAACCAATTCCTTCTCCACAAGAGGACCTCTCCTTTTATTCCATGACTGCTAAGCTTCCTCAGAAGTCTTTGGTGAGGTACCTTGTCAAACGCTTTTTGAAAGTCTAAGTACACTATGTCCACTGGATCACCTCTATCTATATGCTTGTTGACACTCTCAAAGAATTCTAATAGGTTACTGAGACAGGACTTTCCCTTGCAGAAGCCATGCTGGCTCTGCTTTAGCAAGGCTTGTTCTTCTATGTGCTTAGTTAATCTAGCTTTAATAATACTTTCTACCAGTTTTCCAGGGACAGAAGTTAAGCTAACTGGCCTGTAATTTCCGGGATCCCCTCTGGATCCCTTTTTGAATATTGGCGTTACATTTGCCACTTTCCAGTCCTCAGGCACGGAGGAGGACCCGAGGGACAAGTTACATATTTTAGTTAGCAGATCAGCAATTTCACATTTGAGTTCTTTGAGAACTCTCGGGTGGATGCCATCCGGGCCCGGTGATTTGTCAGTTTTTATATTGTCCATTAAGCCTAGAACTTCCTCTCTCGTTACCACTATTTGTCTCAGTTCCTCAGAATCCCTTCCTGCAAAGGGAAAAAAACTGCAAAAAAACTGAAATGTATATACTTACCCAATTTTTGAGGTTTTCAGATAAACGGGGTGAAACCACCATTTTGTTTTCTAGACACTGCCTCAGGTCAATGAAACTGAAACACAATGCCTGATTGGCTGCAATCCTGAACGGGCGGGGTTAAAGCTTCGAAGTGCTATAGTATACAGTACTGTTTAAAGAAAGATTTAACAGTCGGGGGGGCGGCTGACGTTTTTATGCATATCTCGAGAACCGGACCACCTAGAAACTTAATTTTTTTAAAAATTAAAGCTGAGAATCCGGGCCACGTAAGGGGCTAGCCGGGCGCCGGGTGGCATGCATAGAATCCGGGTAAAACCCGGCTAACCGGGCAATATGGCAACCCTACCCCTGCCGCCATCTTGGCTATTGGCAGGTGTGTGTGCACAGCATGCTGATGCGCCAACATAGGCGGTGCAGCAGAAGGGCCTATTTAAGCCCACGCTGCCTGCATTGGGAGGCGGTGTTGGGGAGCATGACAACCCAGGCTCAGGGCAGTCTGGTGCCAGCCTTGGTAATTGCAATTATGAAATGGGTCAGCCGTTATTTACCCCTGCACCATATCTGTCCCCTTAAGGCAAGGATGGGGGACTTTTTCAGCTGGAGAGTTGCATTCTCTTGTGATCAACCCTTTTAGGGCCACATATCAGTACTGGGTGTGGAAAAAGTGGGCGTGGCCAGACATCCCCCTCCTCCCTCCAGGCAAGCAAGAGGTATTATCACAGTTCAAGGACACATTCCAGCCAGGTAAAATATCTAATGGAGGGCACAGAGCAGGTGCCATGAGGGGTGTGGCCTGCACAAAGTCCTGAGGGCTGGCTAGAGAGGCCTGGGCAGCTGCATTTGGCTCCCAAGCCTGAGGTTGCCCACTCCTGCCCTTATGGATGGCATACTATCTACCCCTCACTCAGTTATTCATCCAGATGAATATAGATGTATGGAGGGAGCAGCAGCCATGGCGCCTACCAGGGAATAGTACTATAGAGGGAGACAGTGTTATGCTGGCCCATCACCCTCTGCACATTCTTCAAAGAAGGCCTTCAGAAACACTAGTCGCTGACTCAGACTGTGTACACACCATACCTTTTAAAGCATGTTCTCTCCCCACCCCCAAGAATCCTGGGAACTGTTGCTTGTTAAGGCTCCTGGGAACTGTAGCTCTGTGAGGAGAGTCAGGAAGTGAATGTTGGCAAACATTCCAACTTCTCTGAGGAAAGTTCAGTTTTGCTTTGGGGAGGAGGAAAACTGCTCTACAACAGGGAAGGCTATGTTGAGATTAGATTACTGCAATATGCTCTACGTGGAGCTCCCCTTAAAGGCAATATCAAAACTGCTGCTAGCACAGAATGCAGCAGCCAGAACTTCACATAAGGACCATATAACAATGGCCCTAAAGGAGCTGCACTGGCTGTCAGTATGATTCTGGTTCAATTTCAAGGTGTTAGTGATGATTATGAAAGCCCTAAACCTCTCGGGACCTTGATACTTGTGGGAGCGTCTCTCCCTATATGTTCCTGCTATGGGTCTGTCCTCCACATTCCACCTGTGGGAGATGTACATGATGTGGAGATGTGAGAGAGGGCCTTTCCCACAACAGCACCCCAGCTATGGAAAGCGCTCCCATCAGAGACCCCTTTGGCACCATTTGGAGGGGTTGGAGCTCAGTGGTGGAGCATCTGCTTTGCATGCAGAAGGTCTCAGCTTCAATCCCCAACATCTCCAGGTAGGCTGGGAAAGACTCCTGTCTGGAACCCTGCAGAGCTGCTGCCAGTCAGTGTAGACAATAGTGAATTAGGAGGACGCCAATGGGTCTCTCTCTGTATAAGTCAGCTTCCTATGGGTGGTATTCAGCGCTAGTCCTACTTGGAATGGACCCACTGAAGTTAATACACATGGCTGATGCGCACAGATGCGAAAGGAGAGTCCAAAGTTGTACGATACACACAATAGGAAAAACAGAAGGGAGTAGAAAAAGAGGAAGGCCAAACAAGAGATGGATTGATTCCATAAAGGAAGCCACAGACCTGAACTTACAAGATCTGAACAGGGCGGTTCACGACAGATGCTCTTGGAGGTCACAGATTCATAGGGTCGCCATAAGTCGTAGTCGACTTGAAGGCACATAACAACTAAACTTGGGTTCATTAATTTCAGTGGGTCTACTCAGAGTAGGACTTTGTTGACTGCAATTCTGTGGTCCTATGTCATTGCTCTAATTCTGGCACCAAGGTCAGGCTATTCACTTGAGCATTTGGGAGAGGTTGGGTGCAGTTGTATTGGAGCTGCTTATGTTAACCTTCCTGTCGCTTCTTGGATGTTATACGGAGGTGGGTTCATCTGGTTGTTTGGTTTTTAGCATTACCTCTGTTCATTTTTGACTGCCATCTTTGTCTCATCAGGGTCCCCTGCAGGAAGGGACTTTGGCGGTGTCCTCCCTGACAGCTCTCTGGGATGATGCGTCGGCATTCACCACCTATTTCCTGGATAAGTCCTATCAGGTTGGTATTCTTGGAGTCCATCTTTTCACCAGGGCTGAGCCCTGAAATGGAAACAGGAGTGCCTCTGAGTATGTGCAGAGGTCCCATCCCTCACCACTCAAAGCTACAGTTGGCTTTCCCCTATGTATTCCGGACTGTGCATGTTTGCCTTCAGAGCCAGAGTGTGTGGTTTTGTTGGCTTTTTCAAGCCGAAATGAGCACTGGGGTTTTCCCTAGGGCAGGAGTGGGGAGCCTTTGGCCCTCCAGCTGTTGCTGAACTACAACTCCCATCAGGCCCAGCAAGCACAGCCAGTGGCCAGGGATGATGGATATTGTAGTTCAGTAACATCTGGAGGGCCAAAGGTTCCCCACACCTGTCACGGGGCTACCATTCCCAGCACCCTTAACAATCTAGTTACCAGGAGTCTCCATGACTGTTAAGAGTGGTATAAGAATGCTTTAAATGTGTGGGGTAGACGTGCCCTGTGTGTGGGAGAGAGTGGGAAGGTAAGTGTTAGTGTTCTGTATGGATCAGGCTGCATGAGTGTATGTGGTCACCAGGAGTGTAGTTGTCCAGGGTCTCAGGGGATCTTAGACCCTTTAGTTTTTTGGGAGCAGGGTCCCAGCAGGTTCCCTATGTCTCCAGCATCCTGTGAGCCAATCAGCATGAAAGGAGAATGTGTTAGCCACTGAGAAGAGTCTTCTAACTTACTTGTCCTTTCCTGCTGATTGTGTCCAGTTCTCAGTAGCTAACACACTCCCGTTTCATGCTTCTTGGCTCCTAGGGATGTCTGTTGTTGTGGGAGAAGGCATTAACAAGGCATTCTCAACCCAGCAGCAGAAAAGGGGGTGGCTGTGAGTAACACAAAGAGACCCTGCACTTCTGAACTTGCCACTACACTACTGGTGGTCACATACATTTAAAGCAGAAATCATACCACTTTAAACAGTCATGGCTTTCCCCAAAGAGTACTGGGAACTGTAGTTTGTTAAGGTGCCAAGAGACCCCTCTCACAGAGCTACATTTCCAAGCACCGTTTAAAGTGGTACAAGAGTCTTCTACGTATGGTGTGGATGTGACCTTTAAAAAAACCCGGTGCGTTAATACTTTGGATTCTGCACTAGGCAAGGGGTTGGACTAGATGACCTTCAAGCTCACTTCTAATTCTATGAAACGCACCAACATGATTTCACCCAGAACTGAGGGATGCGTCACTGCAGATTTTTGGATAGATTTCAAGCTGTTAGAGCAGAACAGGGTGTGGAAGGGTCTGCCTAACCCTTCCGTTCATTTGGCTTTCCTGCTCTTGTTTTTTGTCATCTTTGAGGTTTCGATGAAGCTGAGGCCCCACGTGCATGAATTCCTGGAAGCACTTGCCAAAATCTATGAGGTCAGTGCTTGCAACCTAACAGACCCTGTAGAGCGGGTGACAGGGCAACCTTTGACCCTCCAGATGTTGGTGAACGACATACCTAGCCATCGGCCATGCTTGCTGGGGCTGATGGGAGTTGTCGTTCAGCAACATCTGGAGGGCCACAGGTTCCCCACCCCTGCTGGAGGTAGTTGGCCGCAAATCTAAATTCTGCTGAATTCAATGCCCTGGCCCTACGAGCAGATTGTCGCTTACTGTGTGTCAGTGGCACATGGAGAAGGCCTCTGGTGGGACACTGTGAGAACAGGATGCTGGACTAGACTGGCCATTGACTTGATCCAGCAGCCAGGTTCTTTTAATGATGTTATGTAGCAGAATCCTGCCGGTGTAAAGCTTTTTTCTTTTTTCAAGAACAGTTTGTAGGATACAATAATACTTAAACTATAAGTTGAAGGCATCGACAGTTGCACACTATCCTGATGCTCGTCATTCCAAAACATAGGCCGTTTCTCCCTCACTCCCATGAATCTCTTTTGCTGATTAACTGCTGTTGCCTTAAAAAACAAAAGCGAATGTTCCCATTGTCACTATATTTTCTCAATCTGTTCAAATCAGAGGTGGTGCATTACTCTTCTCTCTCCCCCCCCCCCAGTGTTTAGCTACAATTGTTTTGGCAATGGTTCATAAATTAATCGCTACTAACAGATCACTTTCTGTAAATGTTCTTTAAATATCCAAGAACTGTCTTGGGCTCCTGAGGGATAGCGTAGCCTCGCATTTCTGCAAGAGCATTACAAACTGTGTTCCCCAAGCTCTGTGTGAGAGGACACTCCTCAAATATATGAATTTTTTTTTCTGAAGACATGGAGAGCACCTGCTTTGCATGCAGAAGGTCCCAAGTTCAGTCCCTGCGATCTCTAGTTAAAGAAGGATCAAGTAGCAAATGATGGGAAAGGCCTGCTGTCTGAGACCCTGGAGTGGTAGGGAAAGGGTTATCCGCCAACTCCTCCTCCCCATGTTGCTTCTTCACTCGAAACAAACCACTCTGAAGCTGTTTCTTGAAGAAATAAAGAAATGAGGGCATTGACAGTCTCTTCCACCCGTTTATGTGTAGCATGCCATTTAGGCACTCTGGCAGGGATGGGGAACCTTTGGCCCTCCGACGTTGCTGTACTACAACTCCCATCAGCCCCAGCAAGCATGGCCAATGGCCAAGGATGATAGGGGCTGTAGTTCAGCAACATCCAGAGGGCCAAATGTTCCCCATCCCTGCCGTTGGGTATTCCAAGACCTGACAGGAAACCAAGACCCGTGTCTTTTTGTTCCAGGTCTTTGTGTTCACCACTGCCAAGCAAGAGTATGCTGATAAAATTCTGGAGGGCCTTGGAACACAGAGGAACCTGATCAGGTGATGGTGGCCTTGTGGCTGTGGTGGCTTTGCTGCCCTCCCCCAAGCAGCCCATTCAAGGCAAACAGGTCATATAAAACCAATTCTGTTCCAATTACATTGGCTGCCTGTACGCTTCCCAGCCCAATTCAAAGTGCTGGTTTTGACCTATGCAGCTGTTTACAGCCCAGGGTCTCAATATCTTCTGAGATGCCTCTCCCAATAGGAACCTACCTGGACCCTGAGATCCTCTGTTGAGGCCCTTCTCCAGGTTCCCCCTCTGGGGGAGGCTCGGAGCGTGGTGACAAGGGAGAGGGCCTTTTCAGTTGTGGCTCCCCATCAGGGGAACACACTCCCCACCCAGAGAGGTCTGCCTGGTGCCTTCATTGACATCCTTTCGGCACCAGGCAAAGACTTAGATTTCCCCCCCAGGCATTTGATAGGCTAAGATGATGGTTGTTTTTATTTGTGTGCTGCCAAAGCTTTCTGCGGCTGTATGTGGGTGGTGGTGGTTCTTTATTGTTTGGCTTTATGGTATGATATATTTACTTTTGTGTTTAGCAGCACTGTAGGTCACTTGGAGACCTTTGGGTAATAAGCAACTAATAAACACAAACATAATAATAATCCACCTGCCCCTGTCACTGCTGTTTGGCTCTCTCCTGCCCCCGCTCCCTGCTCAATAAACAGGCTGTCTGGAGAAGCCCTGGCTGTTGTGCTGAATTTTGCAATCTTGCAGAAGAAAGAAACAGTGCCTAAATCTCTTAATTTCCATCACTTTGCAGGCACCCGTTGTATCAAGAGGACTGCCTCTGTTGCAATGGCTCCTACAGAAGGGATCTCTCCGTGTTAGAGAGAGACCTGGACCGAACTGTGGCCGTTGCAAATGACCGGCAAGCATTCCATTACCAGGTATGGATTTAGCCAGGGGAGGCTGGCCCATTAGGGCAAATGGGGCTGTATTTATTCTCAGCCAGAGCGCACTGAGTTGCCTTCTTAGTTGACCAGGGAGTTGCCCTGCCTGCCAGCTTCCTCCTCCCCAGTCTGAGTGTTGCTTCTTATAGAACTCACCAGGCGGGAGGAGGGGGGGGACAAAACTAGAATGTGTTGGATCTGCCCGTCAATCGCTCTGGCTCCAGCTACTGTTGGGCTCCCTGCCTTCTGCCCTACCAGTCCCAATGGATACAAGCTACCACTGTATTTAGTTATTGAAAGCTTCTTCTTTAAAAAAAACCAACTTTAGAGCGACTTACAAAAGTAAGACCCGGGGTCACTAATGCAGTGCCCATGGGCACAAAGGTGCCCTTGAGGTCTTCTCTTGGTGTCCACAAAAACTCTGAGCCCCCTGCCTCCACCCACTATCCCCTTGATCACGAGGTGGTGAGAGAGGTTACCTTTTTCACTCTTTAAAACAACATAGGGCTGAAAGAGGAAGTTGGAAGAGTGACACTCTTTCCCATTTCCTCTTTCAGCTCTATGCACTTTTCAAGGCTAGGATTAATTCTACCGAAAGTGGATAGAGGGCGTGGCGACCACAGCACTTGCTCAAAAATCCAAATGTGCCCACGGACCTAAAATGGTTGGCAACCCCTGGAAAGACACTCTCTGCCCCTCAGGCTTACAATCTAAAAGACAGGAGACTCAAGAAAAAGGGACAGGGAAGGAGGAACAACGCAGCTCTCTTTCTATTTGGTTTTTAATTTAGTTTTGATATTTAAACACAGCGAATACTGAACAACCAACACAGGCACCGGTTCTAAAAGTTCTTGAAACAGCCAGCTGGGATTGATGCAGATCAGGTGGCTTGATGGAATGGCTGCTGCTAGGTGATAGTGAAGGAGGGGGAGAGTGAGAGGCCGATGGAAGAGCCCTGCTTCCCTTCTCTCCCTCTGTTGCAGCCTGAAGGAATGGCTGCTGCTCGGTGACAGTTGAGGGAGGGCCATAGGGCAGCTGGAATCTCAGTAGAGATTGTGGACCTGCTCTGCCTTCTCTTCCTTTTCCTGTTCTCTTTAATCCTTGGTGTGGGAACGTAGAAAGCCGCCTTATATCAGGTCAGACCATTGACCCATCTAGCTCAGGAATGTCTACTCCAGCCTTCGCCAAACTGGTGCCCTCAAGGTGTTTGGGACTATAGTTCCCATCAGCCCCACCAGTGAGCCCTGCATGGGTTGCAGATCTAACAGTTCAGCGTGTTGCAGGTGAAACCTGAACTGCCCAGAGAAAATGCTGCCGTTTCAAAGTCTCTTATCTAGATTGAGCCCCAAATGTTCTGTGCCAGCCTCTTCCGCCAACTCCCCCGCCCCGAAAGAACCCCGCTTATCTGGGGCTCTGTCCTACATCAGGGGTGAGGAAGTTGTGACCCTCCAGATGTTGTCGGGCTCCTGCTCCCATCATTGCTGATCGTTGGCCATGCTGGCTGGTGCTGATGGGGGCCCAACAACATCTGGAGGGCCAAAGGTTCCCCTTCCAAGGAAGCTGTCTTGTGTTTCTGTTTTGCCAAGATATCCAACGTGGTACTGATCCCAAGATGGACGGGAGATCCTCAGGACAAAGAGTTGCTGGGCCTGATCCCTGTGCTGGAGAAGCTTAGCTAAATGGTAAGTTAAGATGGCGAGCCTCTTTGCATCTAACCAACATATTAAACCTGGTGTGAGGCAGCATCTGGAGGGCCCAAGGTTCTCCCACATCTGTATTAAATGGAGGAACAACCAGAGTGAATAGATACATATGCATATGGATAAGGTTGTGCAGGGAGAATTCCAGATATTTCCCCTCCTCTCTCTTTTTTCTCCATATCAAGGTGCTAGCCCTCATTGCCATCAAAAGAAAAGGACCTTTTCTATTCTGCTACCCCATCTTTGGGGTACCCTCGGCAGTGAGATATGTATGGCCCCCACTTTTGGCTTGTAGAAGAGCCCTAAGAACATTGCGTATTGCAGTTTGTTTGGGGGCGATTTTTACGGCACGGGTTTGGTTCGTATATCACACTAAACCATGGCTTAGTACAAATATGCAAGCCTGGGGATTCCCCGAGAGAAGACTGTGGCCGCTTTGCTCCTCCCTCTGCAGCTGCACCGGGCTGAGCTAAACCTTTGTTTGGCTTAGCATGTTACGCAAACCCAGGCTGGTGGTTTAGCTCTCTGACAAACCATGAGTCATAAACTATAGGACAAATCTACAATTCATGGTTCGTCTGGATAGTATTAAATCATGAGTCCACATTCAGATGACATGCTAAGCTAAACCATGGCTTAGCTCAGTGTAGCACAGCAGCAGAATGACGGGAGAGGTGCAAAGTGGCCACCATCTCTTTTCCCAGAGGCCATAGTTTGGCTTAGCGTAACATGCAAGCCAAGTCACTGTGTTTTAATAGTGCTTCCATTGACTGCTGTTGTTTTAATGTGATTGTTAGTGATTTTGTTGTTTTAATAGCTTGTTATTTTATTGTTTCGACTGCTTTCTAAGCTGCCTTGGGAGGGTAAGCACCTAAAATGAGGGACTTTTAAAAAATTGATTAAAAAATAAATTTATTGGATTATAGCCAATTAAGTTTTACTGTGAGCAGACGTACTGAAATTAACAGACCTAATCCATCCAGTTCAGTAGATATGCTCTAAGCATGTCTAACGCTGGATACAACCCACTAACTTTTTTAAAAAAAAGTCTGATATTTTCACATTTTTAAAAAGGAAATCCTTAAATGCAGAAGGTAGGTTTGTAAGATTCCCCACTCATCAAACTTGAGGGGTGACCTACGTGCACCGGGTTGTTTTGTTTTTGTAGGGTGATCTCTTTGCCGAAATCGAGATGAAATGTCGTGGTGAGAGGATGGAAAAGAAAGTCTAGTCTTGCCCATTACAACAATCCAGTTTGCAAAGTTTTTGTTTGGTGTTCCCAGGAACCAAATCTAGTACAGAGATATATTTGGCCTAAGGTCCTGGTGAATTTTAATTCAGTTGTATTGTCTTGAAAGTGGTGAAGACCACACAGTTCTTAATTAGGTCTTTGCAATCCATGCAAGCAGGCCTGGCACCAGCATATGGCCAGGTTGGGCCCTGGTCAAGGTCCCCTGTTGCCCAGAAAGGCCCCTCCTTAGAGTGGGAGGCTGGAACCCGCTGCACAATCCACAGCAGTGTCTCAGGTTTGGAGGGAGATTCTTCGTACTTGCTAAATCAGGGATGGGGAATTTGTGGCCCTTTAGTTGTTACTGGACTACAAATCTCATCAACCCTGATGATTGTCCATGCAGGCTGGGGCTGATAGGAGCTGTAGCCTTCTGGATGTTGTTGGGACTCCAGGTGCCCCATCTCTGTCCTAAATCTTACCTTTTGGGTTTTTTGGATTTTTTGCCATCTTCAAGCAAAATATGTGAATCTTTCTTTTTCTTGACTTGACAGATGGTATGTGAATGCATCTTGTAAAATATTGCGCCAGCAGAATACCCCCCCCCCAATTGCTAAGGACCGCACCTCCCATCATTCCAGATCGTTGGCCAGGCTAGCTAGAGCTGATGGGAGTGGTAGTCCTTAATGTCTGGAGGGCACCTTAATGGCTACCCTTGCAACACAAGCTAAAGGTTTGTGTGTCTGTGTGTATGCTGCTATTCAGTTGTAAAAGCAACATCTAAATCCAAGAATAAAATGTGTTTTCTCTCCTGTTTGCTGTTCCGTTCCGTTCTTTTTCATACCGTTTTTTTCTGGTGCAGGCAAAGAACCTTCAGCAGAACTTCAGACCAGTGGAAGTGACAAATATGAGTCTCTGGGGGGGGGGATCCATTTTTTGTTTGAAGGGGGAGAAGCAGATTTGCACAGAATTGATTGACACAAATACTGGCCAATTACAAGGCTGCCTCCTTTCCTCTTGCTCTCAGAAGATTTCAAAACCAGACAAAGAGGAAAATCTTAAGTAATAAAAAACAAAGTGTTGAACAATATTTTGACCGGATAATAATATAGACATAAGGGGTATGTGAGATGTGTCTGAAACGAATTAGATGGCTGACGGGGGGAAGTGAGTGGAGGTGACAGTCTACTTTTTAACCTGAAGCCAGGTATGTGACAAGACCTCAGTGTTCATGTACATTTTTTGACATGCATCCGCACACACAATCGCTTGTGTGCTTGCATAAACTCATGCTTAGTTGGTGTATTCATGGAGGCTCTTCATCTGCGTGCATGGACTCTTTTGTTCCTATAAACCAGGTGTGGGGAACTTTTGGCCTGCCAGTTGTTGCTGAAATACAACTCCCATCAGCCCCAGCAAGCATGGCCAACGGCCAGGGATGATGGGAGTTGACGTTCAGCAACAGCTAGAGGGCCAAAGGTTTCCCACCTACACCCACAGCTTTAAAATGGCATTGCGCATGAACAAAAAGGCCACAGCCTATTTGCTGTAACAATGTATGGCTTCTCCCACTGTTGCATCTGGCCATGCGCCCCTGGTATGCGCCCCCCCAAAAGGGGTAGTGTAGTGGCAAATTCGGAAGTGCAGGGTCCCTTTACGATAGTCACAGCTGTGCCCCCTTCTAAGGTTATAGAAAAATCGGGCCAGGCGTCAATACTGCTTTCTGCTTCTCTATCGCTGTCACCATTTGACTGTCCTTTCTGACTGTCAAGTGATATTGCTTGAATTACTGAATCCAGTGTCTCTACAGGTTGATCTCCTGCTGCTACCAAACCGTGTGATGATGTAGATGGGATGCTCTCATCAGGATTCGCTGCCTCTTCTTCTTCTGCAGTTACAGAATTCTCACTCAACTTGGCTGTTTGAAGTAGGCACTCCTTTCACTCTGCTAGGCCCCAATCAGCAGGGAATGACAAGGAAGCATGCTAGAAGACTCTTCTCAGTGGCTTTATAAGATTGTTGTTTTACCACCATTACTGCCCAAATTATATGTGTCTAACAATTTAGAAATCTAAAACTGTAATCCTAGGTTCAGTCTGAAGAAATTCCACTGAACAATGTGCAATCGACTTCCGAATAAATGTGTAAAGGATTGCACTCCACATTCCTAAACACGCTTAGCAGTATAATCCTATGGCCTATGCTGGTCTGCTCAGAAAAAGGTTCTATTGAGTTTAGTGGACTTATTTGCAGGTAAGTGTGCTTGGGATTTCATCCTTAAGACTGAATATGAGACTTCTGAAAAAAGATGCATAGGATTTAACTGTTAAAGATGAATCCCAAATCCATCTACTCGGAAGTAAAACCCACTGAATTACATAAGTTCATTTTTCTCATGTGCATGCTGAGGACTGCAGAAACTTCCCACTGAAATTAGTGCCATTAAAACTTTAAAAAGATCAGACCATTAGTATAGAAATAAAACACATGATAAAGATCCTTATGTGGTCTGATCCTATACAGGTTTACTCTGAAGTAAGTCCCACTGAGTTCAGTGGGTTTTACTCCCAGGTAAGTGTGTACAGGATTGCAGCATTTACAGTCCAATCATATGCATATATACTTGGAAGTAAATTACACTATTCTGTGGGACTTATTCCCAAGAATATGGGCTAAGGATTGCAGTACTAGAAATTTTCCTCTTGTTTCTCTCTTTTTACAACTAGTATTAAATGTTTGTTTCTTTTAATGTAAAACTCCATGGCTTCAATACATTTTCTTGGGGTTGCCAGCTGTTTACTGGCATTGCTCCAGTACTTTTTACTGCAGGTGTGGGGAACCTTTGGCCCTCCAAATGTTGCTGACCTATCACGCTCATCTTCCCTAGCCATTGGCTGTGCTTGCTGAGGCTGATGGGAGTTGTAGTTCAGCCACATGTAGAGGGTTCAAGGTTCCCCACATGTGTTCTACAGCTATGATGCAGAAATGAAGCAAGTGACATTTTTCCTGGCATTTCAGCTAGCATTGTGAAAGAGTTGCCTGCTGGATTTTTGCATGGCAAGTTGTTGTTACCAGCACAGGAACAAGATGGCAACATTCTGGACCCTTACTGGGGTGAAGTGGCCCTAAGAGAGTTGCACAGAGCTTTGTGTCAGAGCTCAAGAGAATTCCTCCGTAGCCAGTGCCGGTGACAAGCTTCCTTGTTTCTCATTTCCCTCCCTTCTAAAGGACAACTGGTTCCGTTCTTTGCTATAGTTCTCTGGAAATGATTATGCAATCGTAAGTAAAGTTTTACTTGCTTGATTTCCATAACCTTGCTATACTGTCAGAGTCATCCTAGCTCCTTTTCTGGCAAATAGTTTTGCTGGAATGGAAGAGCTGTTGGGCCGGTGCCCCAACCCCAACTCCAAAGCCCCATATCCTGCTCTAAAACCCTTCTCCCTCCACATCCTTCTTTCAATTCTGGTGTGCAATTGGGGAGGTGGTCAGGGGGAAACAGACTACCCTTTACAGGGCTGGACTGGGTGCAGTTTCTGCTCCTTACTCAGTTATTAAGCATACCCCTACATGGCTACGTCTGAATAATACAGAAGAATCATGAAGTACACATTTAGCCACCATACTTAAAATGTATGTCCATGTGTGGATGTATTTAGTAATCACATGTTCAGGTTGTGCTTGAGACAGGGATTCCTTTCTGGTTCCCTCTCATCCCCCCCCCCTTTTCCTCCCTTGCAAAAAAGTGCTGTTTCATGTTTTAAAAGAGAAGGAAATAAATACATGGGAAGAAATCAGTACTGACACACACACCCTGTACAGGGAAGAGGAACTCCTTCTTTAAGGAGAATTTCATCAGTAATGCCACCGCTGCACTGTGTACAAGAAGCAGGTAGAAGCCGAAGCAACAAGGAGGAAGCATCTAATTACTGTTGCAGGGGTCATTTGCTGAATAGGGCCACAGTGTTTCTCAAATGTTATAGTAGGATCTTGGCCATAGAAATAGTGAAACCATGGTTTAATTCCACTTCCAGCTGGTTGTGAAAAAGTAATGCCTCAGCAGAGCTTCGCCTTCTCTAAGAACTTTGTGAGCAAATTCATATTGGAGTCACAAGAATTATAACACTGCATTAGTGAGATTAACATTTGTTCCATTTTAAAATCATATACATTTTCAAGATCCTCAGGACCCACACTGTTTCCTAAAAGCAGGAACCGGGAAGAGGCTGACCCAGGTTATATACAGAGTGCAGGATTCTTTGGTGCTGTGAAACCATCTACACCTGAATGAAAGGAGTGCTGTCACTACTCATTTCTAGGCCTTGGGCAGGCCCTAAATTCTGTGTTGCAACCAGCAGCAAAGTAGGTAAGAATGGTTGTGGACTTAGAAGGCACTACTGCTGCAGTTCCAAAGTCAACAGTTCCAAAGCCAAACTGCTGGCAATGCTCAGTGGCTGGATGCGCTTAGGCTACGGGCACAGAGTCCATGGAGCAGCTGCAGGAACAGGCTGGTTTCTGACTTGGCATCTACCATTTTGAAAACATGCTTGAGTTTTCACGCCCCAAAGAAAATGTTATATATTTTGACTATCGATACACTACATAATCTTTGAATGCCCATTTTGTACCCCCGTCCTGGTTGTGCCCACTCTAGTTACATTGCTGAAACAAAGCACACGGTAAAGAGACAAAGGAAAGCAACCTTGTGTTTACCTGTGATTTGCAAGTGAGTCATTCTTTATTGCCAGAATTCTGTTTGATTTTGTCTTCCCAAATTAATTGACTACAGTTTTTTGGAGAATCTTGCATGGCAACTTAGCTGTGCAACAAGCAGGACCATGCAGAGCTTCTGGAGGCTGAGCCAGTATCCTCCATTCCCCCACATTTTGATCTAACATATATGCTTGTCGGTTGATAGAATATTCCTCAGGACGTTTGTCGCCTGGACAAATCAGGCCACCACAAACAAACACTTTGTTATCCCCCAGAGAGCACACCGCTTGTGAAAGATCCAAGCTGTCGTTATTTGGCAAGAGAGGCATAAGGTTTGTGGATTTGTTCATTTTGCTTTTCTGCAGATTTATTTCCAAACTCTCTTTGTGGCTCTGTATGCTCAAGATGTTCTCCTGTGGAAAATACAGCAAGGGCTTTTGAATGAACTGGATGGGGAATGTGAGGCATCGCACATTCCCAGTTTTAGTGTCAAAGCAATCCAGCACACCTACTCGGGAGAAGTACCCATTCACCAGGCATCGCCCTGTCACAATGTAAATAGTCTTGTCTCACTTGGTGATTAACGCAGTTACATCCATAGGAATAGTCATTTTCTCAGCAAGAATCCACTCCTTTCCCCCTTCATCGTACTTGTAGATACTTGAAACGTATGTTCTTGGGGCGGTGCTTCCTCCTACGGAGTACACTGCCCCCCCACAAGTCACCATGGTGTGGAAGGCCAAACCTATAGGCAGATCTGGAAGTCTGGTCCAAGAGTTAGTATCCGTATCATACTTCCAGGCTGTCTTCAAGCGAGAGGACTGCTCTGTTGTTCCTCCAGAAACATAAATGTATTTCCCTAATGATGTTGCACTAGGAGCAGCTGCTTTGTATGGCATCTCTGTGAGCTTTAGCCAGATGTTCTCTCCAATGAAATAAGCAAAAACTCCGCTGTTGAACTTACCCTGCTCTTTTCGTCCCCCTAAAATCACCACGGAGTCCATTAACGCCCCTTTCCTTTGGTAAAGCATCAGGCTTTGAGGATTTTCCTGTTTACGGTCACTCAAAGTACTCTCTATGCGAGATAGGGGGCCGGTGTGGTCTGAAAAGAGTACCACTTCACGGCAAGCAGCTAACAGCATCTTGGTGGAGACGGCAGATAAATGTATGTAGGTAAAATACTCTTTAAAAAACTTCTCCCTTTCAGACTTTTCATATTTTACCCACTGGAAGAGAGCCGAAAAGGTCTGGTCCTCATTTTGCACATGAAGATTATCATCTTTAAGGAGCCTGCTGAAGATGTGATAAGGGCAACGCACAAAGTCTGTTATGCCAGGGCCAGCCCAGTAATTGAAGTTGTCTCGTATACCATCATAGGCAGCATTTCCCATGTCTTTCATATCATAACTGGTGGCCAGGAGCATGTAGCAGAGACAGTTGTTCTTCTTAAGGGACCTAAGGAGGAAGTCAGAGCAGTGGCTTTTTAAAGTCTGGGAACTGAAATACTTGGCTCCCTTCAGCAGCTCCTCCACGTTCTTCTCAGAAATCACAATCTTCCCAGTATAGAAGTAGTCAAGCAATTCCTCCACCAAGGCCAAGCTCAGGAACTTGGCATCAAAGTTAAGAAAGAGTCCTTCGTCAGCTTTCATGTCATTGCAGGATATTAGAGTCCTAATATGGGGAGACATGGCTGCTAAGACATTGAGGTGGGCGTAGAAAATATTCTGGTCCACGCTGACAGCCACATCGCAAAACTCCTGGTTCTTTCTCTGTTCGTTGAGGGCCTGCATCACAAAACTGTTGTGGTTCTCTTCTATAAACTGCATCCTCAGTTTTGGAGCCAAGCTTGTCTGCAACTGAGACAAGCCTATAAGCATAAAGGACTCTTTGCCCAGTTGTTGAAGACCCTACTCTGGGTACAGAGGAGTGATGTCATCAAATATAGGTGTAAGGTCACAATTATCTGTGACATGGGTTGGGAAGAGTATTTTCAAATTGTCGTGTGTTTGAATCCTTGCTAAGATTCTGCCTTCCCTGCAAATTAGTCAGACAGAGACTTTAAGCTTTAAAATAAGAAATAACTACTTTATTCTGGAAGTACATGTTTGATAGAAAAGAGTCCTAAATCTGGTTAACTGGCTAAGTTGGAGGAGCTCTGCACTGGTCCCAGTGCAGCCCTCATGCTTGTTGAGAGGGAGAGACAAAAAAATATGTCTGCTCCCAGAGAGAGAGAGAAAGAGAGAGAGAGAGAGAGAGAGAGGAAACCTAGGAAGGCAGGAAGGAACTAGGATCCTCTCAGGGAACTCGGGAAGTGTAGCTTTGTGAGGGGGATGGGGGGGTTCTCTTAACAACTCTTAGCACCCTTATCAAACTACACTTCCCAGAATTCTTTGGAGGAAATCATGACTGTTTAAAGTGGTATGGTACAGCTTTAAATGCATAGTGCCGATGGGGCCACTGGCTATGTGCATAGCTGCTATTAAGGACATAGCTTACAAGTAGGGTTGCCAACCCTCCAGGTTTGGACCAGCGTCTTCAGGGGCCAATCCTGAAGGTTTGATAAGCCTCTGCTGCTGTCTCACCCTGGCAAGTGTTAATCAGGCACATCATGTACAATATGCTCCAGCCCAGCCATCACTCCTCAGCTGACCCTTTAAGAAAAGGCCACAACTGCAAGGGGTTTCTGATTGTCCCAGGTGTGGGGCAGCACAGTGGAGAAGCAAGCCCCCTTGAAGCCGGACATGATGGAGTCAAGAAGCCTGAGCAGCAAGGTGGAGGAGATACAAGCAGGGGCTTAAGTCAGTAAAGAGAGGGAAAAACTCTGGAAACCAGTCCTGGGTAAATGTTGCAAAATGAAGCCAGGAGACGTGGGGAGTGGATGAGCCATCATGTACAATATGCTCCTGTCCAGCCATCACTCCTCAGCCTTTAAGAAAAGGCCACAACAACTGCAAGGGGTTTCTGATTGTCCTGGGTGTGGGGCAGCACAGTGGAGAAGCAAGCCCCCTTGAAGCCGCACATGATGGAGTCAAGAAGCCTGAGCAGGAAGATGGAGGAGATACAAGCAGGGGCCTAAGTCAGTAAAGAGAGGGAAAAACTATGGAAACCAGTCCTGGGTAAATGTTGCAAAATGAAGCCAGGAGACGTGGGGAGGGGATGAGACAGTCCAAGGATGGCTAGAGAGAGTCAACTAGCATTCATTCAGGTGCTAGCTCTGGGGGTTCATTCATTCCCCCAATAAATCTGTTTTCTTAGTCCTTCAAAGGGGAATCCTGGTGAGCTAGTGCACCTTAGTGGTAAATCACCCGCTTTGCATGCAGAAGGTCCCAGGTTCAACCCCTGGTATTTCCAGGTAGAGCTGGAAATGTTCCCCGGCCTGAAATCCTGGAGAGCTGTTGCCAGCCAGCGTAGACAGGCCTGAGCTAGATGGACCTTTAGTCTGACTGTATATATGGCAGCTTCCTAAGGACAAAACCAGGCCCCGTGGAGGTGCGACTGAACGTTAACGTGACCTATGCAGTTTCTCAGCTTCTTAAAAAGGAACCCAGATCTGCTCCAAACAACAAGAGGTCCGCTCAGATACAAATGCAAAAGTAAACCGAGGGCAAGCCAACCCAACTTTAAGGTAAAAGCATCACATTTGATTCAGATATTTTGGGACGCAGGGCTCATGCCAGTTGCCTAGCAGCAGGGAGGGAGGATCCAGCAAGCTTAGGAGGGTGACAAAAAGGGCCCCAAAGAGTGAGTTGGTGTCCAGGAAGACCCATTTCTCTCAGGTTTACAGATTAAAGGTGAATTGAAGGGGTGAAATTAGATCTGTAAATTCTAACCAGACTTTAGAAGGGTAAAGCAATCTCGGTTTGAAAAAAATCTCCAGAGATTTTTTCTCAACCATAGTTGGCAACTCTAGTTGGTTGGCTGGCAGAGAAAGAAAAAGATTGCCTTCTGTGAAATGAGTGTGTGTGTGTGTGTGCTTGCTTTTTGTGAAATGGGGTTATGTAGATTCAAAGTAGTCTTGGACTCAGACCCCCCCCCCGTGCCTTGTCCTCATTTTTTTTTTGAGGAAGTTACTTGTCTTCTAGTTACTTGATCCAATTTTGCCTTCTGTAAAATGGGTGTTTTGTGTCTGGCTGTGCCCCCTCCCTCGGCAGCCATTTTTATGTTGGTGCCCTCAATGCTTTCTCAAAATTCCAAATAGGCCCCAAAAGGTTAGGGACTAGGGTTGCCAGGTCGGAACCATCCAAAAACCTGAGAAAATGGGGGCGGGCCCTACTGACGTCACAGGGCGGGCCCTAGTGACATCATTAAACATGATACATTGTATCAACCACAGTTGCTTGGAGCATACCATTCAAAAAATTTTTTTCTGGAGATTAAAATAGAAATCTTACCTAAAATAGGGTGTTCCTAGGTCCATCTGAAGTGACAAGGTCATTCTTTCTCACAAGCTTAGGGTGATGCAAAATGGAAATGGACTGCCTTCAAGTTGATCCCAGATAGGGTCTTCATGGTAAGCAGTATTCAGACAGAGGTGGTTTACTATTGCCTTCCTCTGAGTCTGAGAGGCAGTGACTGGCCCAAGGTCACCCAGTGAGCTTCATGGCTGTGTGGGGATTCAAACCCTGGTCTGCCAGGTCACAGTTCAATGCCTTTAGGGAACATTTAATCTAGCTTTCTTGCTTCTGGCATAAAGGGTTTACGTGCCCTCAGGCCAGGCCATTATTGGAAGAAAGAAGCTCAGTGTTGCAGAGATGTTAGATGGGAGCACAGATGGATGCCCCTGAAGGCAGCAACTGTAAACATGCTTATTAAGGAACTAAGCCCCATAGAACTCAATAGGACTTACTTCTGAGTAGATACGGTTGCAGCCATGTTAAACAAATTAAACCAGAACTATCACTAGAAGCTAAAATGATGAAACTGAGGTTATCATACTTTGGGCACGTAATGAGAAGACATGATTCACTAGAAAAGACAGTAATGCTGGGAAAAACAGAAGGAAGTAGAAAAAGAGGAAGTCCAAAGAAAAGATGGATTGATTCCATAAAGGAAGCCACAGACCTGAACTTACAAGATCTGAACAGGGTGGTTCATGACAGATGCTCTTGGAGGTTGCTGATTGATAGGGTCGCCATAAGTTGTGATCAACTCGAAGGCACATAACAACATAGAAGGTAAAATTCATTGCCTCTGGCCAGTGGCCATGTTCACTACTGTGACATGGCCCTCAGAAGACTGCCCAGAAAGGAATGTGCCCCTTGGGCTCAGATTGGCTCTACGGTGAGGATGGGGGAACCTGTGTTCCTCCAGATGTTGCTGGACCCCATACTCCCATCACCCTCAATTATCTGTAGGCCTGATGAGAGTTGTGAGCTGACTGTAGTTATTACAGAACTGATGCACAGCCAAGCACATTTACAACCTGGCAAAGGAGATACAGTGATGAAAGCCGTGTCTGGAGGTGTGGTGTGTTTTTTTTGTCTCTGTGTGCAAATTTACATCACGATGCAGCCACACAACCCTCTCGGGAGGTTTAATAGCTAAGAATGCAAAATAGGCTGCAAAATAGAACATTTTAGCACCTGTCTGCACACTAACAAAAAAAAAATAAGGCAGTATTCCTCAACATGTTCCTCACAGGCAAATTAAGGACAGTGTTTGTTGTTTAAAATCAGGACAGCAGAGTGCACACAATGCCACATTCACACCACACATTTAATTCACTATTAAACTGCTACATCACACAATAATTTGCATTAATTAACTTATTTTGTAGAACCCAAACTTTCTTGTAGACCTGTAGGAGTTTCATAGGCACTAATGCAGGGGTCTAGTGGGAAATCCAGCCCTGCACACAAGTATGCCACAATGCTGCTGGAGGAGCCCTGTTGGATCAGAGTAAAGGCCCTTCATATGACAAGCTATATGGCTCTGTGTACCATTTGCTGGGAATCACAAGTGGGGACAGCGCTGCTGCACTCGGGTCCTACTTGTGGGCTTCCCACAGGCATCTAGGTGGTCACTGTGCAAACAAGACGCTGGACTAAATGGGCCTTTGGCTGATCCAGCAGGGCTGTCCTTATGTTCTTCAAACCCAGCATCCAACCCTGGCCAGTCAAATGCATCCTGTAAGCTCACAACCAGACAGCAAGGCGATAGACCAGGGATTTGCAAACTCACCACTGCCACTACTTGAACATTACTGAGGGTTTTGGCAGACCAGTTAATGACTTTTTTGCCTGCTGAAGCAATTGAATGGTTTTTAATTGCATAAAGATGAAACATCTTATAAAAGATTATCCAACATAAGAATAATCTTTTATAAAAGATAATAATGCTTGGGAAAATAGCAGGGAGTAGAAAAAGAGGAAGGCCAAACAAGACATGGATTGATTCCATAAAGGAAGCCATATGATTCCATAAAGGCATGCCTACCAAGATCCTGCTGTGCGTGCTTCTTGGATGTTCTGGACCTTGTCCCGGCTATCTACAGCAAGATAAAGGCGGAGGGACAGGCACATCAGCTCTGAGAATTGTTCATCCCACAGCCGCCGCTCCCTCTCTCTGAGGTTATGCAGCCCATCGCTCTCTCTGCCCCCTCTCTCTGAGGTTATGCAGCCCATCGCTCTCTCTGCCCCCCCTCTAAGGTTATGCAGCCTTCTCCCTGAGGGTCTTCAGCCCCTCTCTGAGGGTTATTCAGCCCTCTCCCTGGGGTTCCTCAGCCCATCTTTCATATATAAATATTCAATACATTTAGGTCTGAACTTTCACAGATTTATCTATAAGTCCTATTGATCTCTATAGGGCTGTATAGACATGTATAGGATTGTTCCATGAAAGCCTACATCAAAAACCATACATATTCTAATAACAGGCAGTGAAACATGCAATATTTTAATAACTATAATCATGATAGTTACAAGTTGGTATTTTCTTTTTAAAAGTTGGTGTTTTGATTTAAAAAACTTAACAATATGCAGGAAAAATGAAGAGTAAAACTACCCCCTTTCTACCAAAACTTCTATTGAATGTAGGCCTTAACAGGAAACAGTTTCAGGAAGTATAACAGACACAGCATGCCTTGCCTTGTTGCCAGTAAAAGGGAATTGCTTCAGTGGCTCATTTAATAAGTGTCATTGAAGCCATTTTCTTTCCCTGGCAGCAATGTGTATGTATGCCATTGTTGGCTTTAAGATATATAAAAAATACACACACAACACATCCAAGCAGCCTGGCCATGAGGGATGATGGAAAACATTCTGAGAAAGCAAACTGAGGAGGAGAGTATGTGATTTTTGAGAGACTTCTGTTAAGAAAATGTTTCTAAGAGCATCAGGCCCCTGTGAAAGTAAATATTTGTAGTGTCTTTAGCTACCTAGTTGTTGCTTCTTATCAAAGCCTCAAATTCCCAACCATCCTTTCCTCCTTCCATGCAGTGCAAAGGATGAGGAGGATTTTAGATGCATGACTTGTCTGTCTCAAGAGATAGCCCTGAGAATCACAATTCAACCTTCCTATTAAGAGTTCTGGATAGCAGTTACTGTTATTCCTTCTAATAGCCAAGTCAGGTGGTGACTACTGACAGCTGAAATGAAGCCACTGAGAAATAAGAGGGAGATATCACTACCTTTTGTAATAAGTGCCTGAGTGTTGTGTTTGGAATTAAAGAAGGACTAAGGGTTTTCACTGGTTGTCCTCTTCAGGGATAAGTCCCTTGTACAGCAGTTGCCTGCTGAAACACAGGGAAGCACCTTTACATAATGCAACATGAAAGAGGCTTGTGGCTCACTGGGGAGGATATTGTTCCTTCTAGACTTTGTATGCCGAACAGACAGACAGACAGTCCCCCCCCTCTCTCTCTGTGCCTGCCCGAGCCAACCTGCTCCTGCCTCCAGTCCCAACGGCCGTCTCATTCCAAAGGACGAACTCCTCCCTCCCAACGGCCGTCTCATTCGAAACGACGAGCTCCTCCCTCCCAATGGCCGTCTCATTCGAAACAACGAGCTGCTCTAGCGGCCGCAATGGACACCGCAGGCACAGACTGCCTCTGGGTGGGAGGAGCGGCCGCCGTCATGCATGCGTGTGTCAATCACGCATGCGTGCCTCAGGCGGACACTCAAAAGCCGGAGATCAAAGTCTTCAAAGCAACTATGGCCGGAGGCCGGAGACGGCCCCCTTTTGCCGGAGACTCCGGCAGAAAACCGGAGATCTGGCAACCCTAGTGAGGAGTAAATTACAGTCCCCAGAATTCTTGAGGGGGGATGTGCTTTGAATGTGCCTAAAGGTAGGGCTCTCGTCTCATTTTTCATCTAGTTGCAGCCCAAACGTTATTAATAATTATTGGACCTATTAGGATTCTGTACCATCCAGATTCCAAAATCACTGTTTTCTGTTTGCATGTAATTGCTACAAACACCTTTTGAAGGATTTTTATTTCTTAAGCTGGCATTTCTGTAAATGCAGGTAGCTGATATCATTTTGATTACGTAGAATGTACCTCTTTCAATCCTTACATCTCCTTTTTAAAGCATTATTATACAAATTAGCAAAGCCAGCAATTCACAGTATACATGAACATTTTAATTGATGCTGTATTGAAAGCCAAAAGAGATTACATGATATGAAGATGCATTAAGTTTGTCCCAGTGCAAAAGTCAGCAATGTTTCATCATAGGGGAGATAATGGAATATCTAAATAGGTTTGGGGGTCACAGCTACTGGTTCAGTTTGTATTGATTTGTGCGAAATTTTTCATTTGAGCACTGTTTGAAAGGGGAACCAGCATGGCTTATCTTTACTCTGCAGCTGGGACTGTGCTGGCAGTTACTAATATGAAATCACACAAGCTTGAAAAGGCATTTCTGACTCTAATAAGATGTAGTTTTCCTTCAGCAGACTGAAATTTTCAAAAGCCTTGGATGCTCTTCCCATTTCTGATTCCATGTATTGAGTAGGCAGTGGCACCAATGACGTGTTTACTGATTCTACGCCTCTGTAGTAAACATACAATGCAGGCACATGGCTTTAATGTAAAAGGAGCCTGCAATTTATTTATATACCTGTGCATCTCATTGAGCAAAACATAAAAGCTGCTCTGCATACTACATTTGTTGATGTGTGTTTGTGCTCTTTATTTCTGTGGTGCCAGGGGCTGCTCTACAGGGCTGTTGTCCTTTCGGAGGAGACTGTACTGAAGACTTAAGAACTGCTGCCATTATAGCAACAAATGGACAGTTTCAAGAAAGGGGAAGTAGTTGTGTGCACAGGCAGAACAATGCTCAAACCATATTAATTTAGCTCTCCAGTATTGTAAAAGCTGCTTCCGGGAAACTCTTTGCCATTTTCCTTAGCAAACTTCAAATTCAGACCATTTCCCTGTCTGTTGTTGTTCAACCAGGGCAGGTTACAACACTGGAAAAATACAGTACAGTAGTGTCCCACTCATACGGCGGGTTACGTTCCAGACCCCCGCATAAAAGCGAAACCCGCCAAAAAGCAGAACTCCATCAATAAAATGGTGCCCGACACCTGAAAAACACTGTAAAAGCGGAACAAGCCCCATATGAGTAGGGCCTTACTCTAATTGAAAGCCGCCGTATTAGCGTGCTGCCGAAAAGCAGGCTGCCGAAAAGTGGGACCCTACTGTATTAGAATTGGTTAAAACAACTTAGAATTTGAAGAACAGGGTGGGTCCTAAAAATATACATAGCTGTCAAAAGCAAGGTAAAGCTGTGTGTCTTCAGCGTATACGAAAGCTATGCAACAAAGGTGCTAGATGCGCCTCTATGGGAAAGAAATCCATATTATCTACAAACCCAGTTATTTTTTAGGCATCATCTAGGCAGGTGAATGTCCTGTTGTTCCCCACCAAGTGCTAGGTTATGCAAAAGCCTTCAAGAAGAGGGATGTTTCTCAGGGACATTTTGCTGCCTGAGGCAAAGAGCAAGATGCCATCTCCTCCACCCATTCCATTTACAGAAGCTCACTGGTTTAGTGGTTTTCAATAATGTCAAAGGGACAGCATCTTTCACCATACTTGAGGAAATCAGACTAATTTAAGGGGCACATTACAGAGGTTGTGTAGTGCCCATAGCCCTGTCCTCCAACACAGGGAGACAACTGGTGGGCTCAATAGTCATGGCTGAGGGGCTGATGCTGCTACCCCCAGCATCTGCTGCCTGAGATGGTCGCCTCACGGGCTAATGATAGAGCTGGCCTTGGTTTTGCATAACCAAAGAGTATGCTTGCAACCTATTCAGAACATACTTATACTCAGAATAATGCATTTCCCTCCTTTAAACACAAAAGGCCAGAAGTTGGGTAGCTATCTGCTGATATAAGAGGGAGGAAGGAGAGCTGACAATCACGCATGCCTTTCCTTCTTCCCTTGTATAATATCAGAAACTGTCCTAATAAGTTAAAGACAGGGCTGGTGCCAGGTATGACTGAGCCTGCCACAGGTGCATGGCTCCTGCCTGTTCCACCTACCTCTCTCCTGTGTTCTTCTGCTGCGCGCACTGCAAGGACAGTGCTGCCATCAACCAAGATGGGGGCAGAGGCTTCTCTAAGGGGCTGATACCCCCACCTCCATCTTGGTTGATGGCATGCATGTGCGGTACGCTATGTGCGCGCACATGCCTGCCATCAACCAAGACGGCGGTAGGAGCATCAGCCCCTTAAAGAAGCCTCTGCCACCATCTTGGTTGATGGCAGCCCTGTGCGTGCAGCGCATGCAGCAGCAGAACACTGGCAAGAGGTAGGTGGAGCAAGCGAACAGGCGGGCAGCCTGGAAGCTCCATCCCTGCGATCCACAGCAGGTACCCTGCCATTGATCACGGAAGGGGAGCGCTACTCTCCCATCCTAATGAGGGCCCTTCCAGGGGCCCCTCTGGGCTGCAGAGGCCCTCAATCAGGGCCTGACCTGGCTGCCCTTTGGTGTCGGCCCTGGTTAAAGATGTACTTTGCATTTAGTTTCTTGGAAAGAGCTTCACAACACACATTTCATTCTACATCAGAGCTGCCTCAGGATACCAATTATATGAAAACCAAAGTGGTATAGTGGTTAGAGTGTTGGGCTAGGATCTGGAAGACCAGGGTTCAAATCCTCACTCAGCCATGAAACTCACTGGGTGATGTTAAGCTAGTCATCCAGCTCTCAGCCTAGCCTACCTCACAGTGTTGTTGTGGCCATGTATCCACCTTGAGCTCCTGGGAGGAAAGGTGTCATATAATGCAATGATAAACAAATGAAAACAGTACACAATAGTTTTCTAGACACACACAGAAGTAGACATATTTATGAACTATTGCACCCAGTAATGTTGAAAAACAACTGCTGCGAAAACACAGCCATTTTCCATAGGAAAAAGGTGAGGGAGATACTCTGCTGTAATACCATTTCCAGAGGCTGAGTGCAAGACACGACAATAACCAGCAGATGGTGCAGTTTGCTTTCATTAAACAATGGTGTAACACAGATTCTGTATAGCATAGGAGAGGGGCACGTATGCTGACAATCTAATTCATTTGTTACTGATGAAGTGTGTTTGCTGAAAAACTGCTCTGCTGTCACAGTGGTACAGTATGGCTGCATTGATTTTATCAGTTGCATTGATCACACAGTTAATGGCATGGCTTTCCCCCACAGAAGTTCCATCTGTAGATACTGCTGTGAGAAGTATAAGAATATGATCTGTCTTTTCCTCTCTTCCACTCATGGAACCTACATTATAGGCTAGAGTCCGAATAATAATTCATGGCTGCCTCATCGGGTCCAGTAACTTATGAAGTGACTTGGAAGAGTTTTCAATGCAAACTGTAAACCCTTTGGGTATGGAAAAAGATCATCATCATGTCACTTGACTACACCTAGCACACTTTTGGTACGAAACGTAATTTAACTCATAGCAGTAGTAGAAGCAAGCAGCAGCAGTGGTAGTAGATGAACTCTGTGTGTGTGTGTGCGTGCGCATGTGCGCATGTGTGTACGCAAGTGGAAGCTGCAGCCAGGAGCACTTAGTTTAGGCTGATATTCCATCTGCACTCTTTCCTGGAAACGTTGGATATGGTCAGTGTCACATATGCCTTGGTAATATACAGATTACACTAATGTAATGTGCTCCGTGTGGGACTGCCTTTGACAAATTTTTGGGAATGTCAACTGTTTTGAAACTCCTAGCCACATCTGGTGCTGGTTTTGACCTTCAAAGCCCTTTAGTTTTAGGGCCGAAAAGGTCTGGTGCTGCTAATATCAAGAACCATCTCTTGTCGTATGAACCTATCCGTTCCCTGACATCTTGATCGAAGGCCCTGCTTAGTTCCGCCCCTTACCCTTGAGATACAGAAAGTGGTCACGAGAGATGGAACCTTTTATTGTTTGCTGATGAGTGTTTTATATTTTCCCCCTGCTTGATTATATTTGTTGTAATATCTTTAATCTTATTTTGTTGATATTGTTGACAGTCACCTTGTCCTTGAAGCCTTCTTACTGACTTTTCAGTACCAGGCAACCAACACCTTTTTATTTCCCCAAGCTTTTAAGATTTAATGTTAATGTAGAAGGAAAGAGGAAAGAAGAAAAGCTCCTAGGCCAGCCTCACATCCTGGAATGCCCATGGGCAGGCGTCATAATTCAGTGATTTTCCACTGGGCATTCCAGGCAGTGTGGAAAGATGTGGAGTCACTTCAGATCAACGTAAAGCTTTTTTTAAAAGTTTAAAGAACACCACATTACCATCTCATAATGTTATTGATGAAAATACCAGGCAAAAAGCTACCCCCTGCAACAACCACCACACTTTAAAATTTCACTGGATTTTTCTTGCCCTTCTTCAATTTGGGGGAGGCAATTTTTTCCCCTTGAATTGTCCAGGGACCTTGGGGTCAACCAAAAATACTAGTCCAGTATTAATATTTTAAATAATATAATATAAGAATTTTGTATTATTTATATATTTGTAAACAGCCAACTCATTAAAAAAAATCTTGGTGGTGTATAATAAAATCACTAAAGCATCATAAAATCATAAAATACAGAACAAATGACCAACACTGAATCAAATTAATTCTCTAAAAACACTTGGTGAAGCAAGAACATTTTCAGCAGGCAACAAAATATCAAAATTGTATGTGCCTGTTCTAGGTTGGGGAATAACCTAGAGCAGGTTTAAGATGCGCGCATGGAGAGGAGAGACAGGTAAGTTACGATGTGCAGCTAAAAATCATTCTGCTAGCATAACTGTTTAGTTGGAAAGTTATTGTGGTAGCATAACTTTTTAGTTGGATACCGCCCAGTGTTCCAATGTATTGGTACTACTATGCTAAAAACCTAAGTCTATAGAAACTAAGCAAATACGTGGCATTAGATTATATGGGCAATATCACATACGTCTTGGTAACATACAGATTACATTAATGTAACGTGCACTGTGTGGGACTGCCTTTGACAAGTTTGGGGGAATGTCAACTGTTTTGAAACTCCTAGCCACATCTGGTGCTGTTTTTGACTCTCTCTGTCTGTCAAAACCTGACAAACAAACTTACCGGCCATGTATTAATATACAACTGTGTCCTATAATCTCTTGCAGAAGGGTTTATCAAGAACATAATAGACTTCAATACCCAGCTAGATTTCATGGGTCTGAACTACATCAAAGTGTTTGAGACTCTCTTGAGTCATCATTTTGTGCACTGAATCTATCTGCAGAATACAACCATATTGGAACGAAAGGAGGTGTTCTATGAGATCCATACCAATTTCTGAACAGACTCAACAGGGATTAGAGAGGCTCAAAAAATTCTGAATCCACACACAATTTCAAGAAGGTAAACCTCAGTACAAAGCACAATCAATCAGGGTTTAGACAGAGGATACTAGGAGGAAATTCAAAATCTGAAAAAGGACGAGAAAGGTCTTGTTTCATGAGTTATCCAAAGGAATGAAAAGGAAGTTTACAGTACAATCCTAGTCACTGCTGCTCAGAAGTAAGGCCCATTAAGTTCAATGAAGCTTACTCATAGGATTGCATAGGGTATAGGATGGCAGGTTTGAGCTGCTAATTTGGCAAGTTGCTTTTGAGAACATTTTGAGGGACTATTTTACAAAGCAAAAGAATTAAGGCTAGGACTCTGTGGTTGATTAATCACCTGCCTTTAATAGATTCATCACTAAATGACTGATTAGATTTAACGATATGTGCATATTACCAAACTCAATAAAGGTGCCTTTATGACATATTGGGAGAAAGTATTATATAACATTTTAAAAGCTACTATCCGTAGTTAGAAGTAATGACCATATTTAACATTTCCAATTTTATTACAATACACAGATCCAGACTCATTCATTTCTCTTTAAAAACTGCAGCAGGGGTAAAAGAGACCTGCTTTAGTGAGCCTTTAAGGTCCCTTGATGTGTCAGAGGAATTGTTTGCCCTTCTTTCCTTCACTAAAATGTCATCCTCTAATGTTTTAAATGAATTCTAACCTTCCTTCAGTCACCTGTTAAACAATTGCTTGCATATATAGTCGGTGTGAAGTTCTCACAGTTCCCCTAGGATGAAATGTGCCAAGAGACTCTTGCAAATGTCACTGAATCCTATCTCCTGGGACTGTAAGCAGGCAGAAATCCCTTCAGCTAATGCTGAAAGCTAATGCTTTGGATTTGAACCATGGCATTTTTTCCACAGCATTCTTTTTGCAGGAATTTGCCTCACTTTATGTGTATGTCACTACAAAACCCTGTCCACGGTGAGTGTATCATTTAGTTAAAATTTCAGTTATAGGGTCAGGTCTCAGGAATGACATTTTGGAATACAGCTACAGCAGGGCTCATGGTCTAATTGCCTCAATTCTAATT
The DNA here is from genome assembly GCF_030035675.1 of Rhineura floridana. Lineage (NCBI taxonomy): Eukaryota > Metazoa > Chordata > Lepidosauria > Squamata > Rhineuridae > Rhineura > Rhineura floridana. The sequence goes on along the minus strand of NC_084483.1, from coordinate 34,390,618 downwards.
CCAGTCCTCCTTAGGAATATAGGAAGCTGCCTTATACCGAGACAGACCACTGATCCACCTAGCTCAGTCAACATGGACTGACAGCAGCTCTCTGGGGATTTTGCCCTCCCTGGAGTTGCTGGAGATTGAACCTGGGACCTTCTGCATGGAAAGCAGATGCTCTGTGACTGAGCTGTGGCCCGCTTAATACAGCCTTCACACAGTCATCAAAAGCTTTGGAGGCCTTTGGGCAAAATACTCCCTGGGGTCCATCTTGAATGGATCCACCTCCTCCTCACTACTGTTACTACTACCCGCTTATTGCCTTCTTCTTCTGGCCGCTCAGAGGAAGAGGGCAAGAAGAGTGTGGGCTTCTGCTGCTTCTCCTTGCTCCTGACATTGATTGGTCACTTGGAGAAGGCAGGCAAATAAGCAGCCACATCAAGGAGAAGGAAAAGAAGCAAGGCCAGGGCCTCTGTGGATTGGCAGTGGTCCCCTGCTGAGGCACAGGACCTTGGCCACAACCCAATTATGCAGACCCTGACAGCCATCCTGTCAGGGGTCCCGGGTTCCGTGAGCCTCACTTTGTATAAAAACTGGTTTAAGTATCTGCGTTTCTTTAATTTTCCACTGCCACCAATTCACTCAGAATACTTTCAAAACCTCCTGGTTGCATGTATCATATGGAGTCTTAGGCATGAGATGGATGCCAACACTACAGACAGGATGAACTTTAAACTAAGATTGTGTACTATGTACATAAGGGAATCCTGAGACTTATATTGGGGTCTTAAAGGTGCTTGTTGACAGTTTCTGATTACTCAAGAGACTCTGACACCAGTCTCTAAGTGACTTTTACCTCAGGCCACTTTCCCTAAACCTCCAGCCAAATACTCCCACAACCCAGTCTAGCTACTGGACAATCTGCCTCTATCTCCCAAAGCTCCTCTGGTTGTACTCCTGGCTGCTTAGCCAGTATAGCTGACTTTAAAAACCCACTTCTATCACATAGTGTCTCAGACCAACTTAGGCACCGTCTCCCTTCCCTGATCTTCACCAGACAAGTATTAATAATACACTGTACAGGTCTCAATTTTCCTCACACTGCCCTCATGAACCAACTCCCTATCTCCTCACTTCACACCTGACTAAACTCAAAACAGATAAAACCTAGCTGACTGTGGGTGCTTTCACACTGCACTTTATTCCGTTATTCTGACGATTTCTTACCTGGTAATTTGCGCCTTATATTTGAGCTTTCACACGACATACCGGGTAGCTCCGGAATTCTGGTGGAATGTACTGCAAGTGTAGCGCTAATTTCAGCAATAAATGATACCAGAAATAATCCATTAGCAAGGCTGGGAACCTGGAAGATTCACAGGAGTGTTTTGCTAGCTGCTGCCGCTCATGTGACAGGCATCCCAGCATGCAGTGTGTTTCCGCCCTTTAGTCGTGCAAGTGGTTTTTTTTGCCTGGCGAACATTGTACTGGTATTCTGGCATCGGCACAGATAGCAGCAGCATTTCCCACACACACTCATCTTGATACAACTAAAAGAATTTAAAAAGTCAGATCCTAAAAGGAGAGGGCTTGCATAGAGACAGGACAAGATCTTAGACCTCTTACACAGTGGGGAACAGTGTGCATGGGTGAGGGACGAAAACAAGCTGTGAAAGACAGTTGCGCAAAATGCTGGTATATCAGCTGAAAAAATACTGTTCCTTATCACAAGAGGTACTGCAGTGTGAAAGGGATTTTAGAAATCGGGACAGAAACGCTACCTTTTTCATCCGTTAAACTAGCTCTATTAGCCCCATGTGTGAAAGCAGCCTGTCTCACCAACAGTTAACTGTCAGCTGACTGGAACCTCCAGCCGATCAGAGTCTACTAGGGATGGGGGAGAATATCCGCTAAATAGGGCTGAGTACCGATTCCGACTGAATTCAACAGTCTGCTATCTTTTCAGACTGGCATCGATTTCTTGTGGTGGGCTGCAGCTGTTATTGGCATGGATTTTGCAGCCATGGCTACAATTGGCAATATTTTTCCCCCTGAATATCCCCTTCTATTTTATGTAATTATCTTCATAATCAAAGCTGTTGCATTCATAACTGTAGGTGTGATAACGACCGTCATGTATCCATTATATATGACAAAAAACTTGTGTTATTATCACCACACAGTGCAAAACGTATTGGCTATCTGCCCTGCCTTAGACTATACATGTTCTCAGTGTTAATTGTGAAATCATCCTCCAATTTTGTATTTTTAAAACAAGACAGCCCAGAGCATTCTGAATCACCATCCTCTTCCATGGGAAACATTATGATGATGAGACTGACCCATGGTACCTGAGCTGCCCCCGCCCCACTTTTTTTCATTCTCCCACCATTACAGTGTGACAGTAGACACTACACCAGCCACACTTGGACAGGATTGCCTCCCCCCCCTCCGGCTTTTGAATCTTTACTGCCGATGTGTGTGCGTGTGTGTCTGTGAAGAAAAATACGAAGTGGTACTAGTGGTGGTGGTGATAATGCTACAGTGGTGCTGACAAACTAATTTGAGAATAGCGAATAGTGAAAGGGAGGAGAGTCATTAAGCAGCACATCAGTCAGCCCAAGGCAGGAGACACTCAAAGGTGATTATCTGTCTCATTGATATGTAAATAGGGGAAAAACCACATGGAACACTGATCATTCACATGAGCATTTACACTAGAAATTACACAATTTTTTCCTGCCACTGGAAAAAACCACATGGGACAGTGATTGTTTACATAAGTATTTACGTTAACAATTACGCAATTTTTTCCAATCACCGAAAAAAATCCCATGGATCAAATCACCAAAAAAACAAACACAGCAGATTGAATCAACAAGTGCCAGATAGGGTTGCCAGGTGTCCAGTTTTTGCCCAGAGCGCTGCCAGCAAACTTGGAAAGCGCACCTTGAACTTGGTCTGGTAGCAAATCGGTGACCAATGCAGAGGTATTATCAGAGCTTGGAAAAGTTACTTTTTTGAACTACAACTCCCATCAGCCCCAGCCAGCATGGCCACTGATTGGGCTGATGGGAGTTGTAGTTCAAAAAAGTAACATTTCCTAGCTCTGGGTATTATGTGCTGATAGGGTCTCACTCTTGTTAGCAATCATGCCACAGCATTCTGCACTAACTGCAGCCCCTAAGTCAGGTTGTGCTGCATGGGAATTTCTGTGACCTTGGCTGACTGGCTGCCAGGATTTTTTTAGTTTTGGTTTTTAGTTAGGAATCCTGACTGGTTGTGGGATACTGAATTTTCTGCCTTACTCAGAGGAATTTTGTTGTTGTTGGTATGGTATTGAATTTAGGAAATCATAACTGTCTTTTTCTTTTTCTGTTTGTATTTCATTTACCTTTAACCTCACTCCCTTACATCCAGAAGCAAGCAGGCTAGATTAAATGTTCCCTACCCAGGCTCTATCTTTTAGCTAAGATTTCTATCTAAATGTCCAATGAGAGAAATGTTTTTGTTTGAATCGTATGGTCCAAGCAACTGTGGTTGATGCTTAATGTATCATGCTTAATGACATTATTAGGGCCCACCCCTGTGACATCACTTGGGCCTGCTCTATGACACCACTACGGCCCAACCCCATGACATCACTACAACCTGCCCTGTGACATCATTAGGGCCCGCCCCTGAAATCTCAGGGTTTAGGATACTTCTGACCTGGCAACTCTAGTGCCAGAGCAAGCGGGAACAAAAAAGGGTGGATCGTAGGGTTGCCATATTCCAAATCCACAAATCCGGGCAGGCTGATTTGCATATTATGCAAATTATAAATTAGTTGCATAATTTGCATATTATGCAAATAATGTCCTGATTAGGCAAATTAATCATATTAAAAGTTGCATTGTCCCGTTTTGTTTTGTGCCTAGCAATTACCACCAAAAACTGGGGGAGTATTTGAAGATTTAAAAAATCCTTCATTTTCAACCTTAAATGCCTATCATGGAATATTTATTTATTAAGAGGATTTATATCCTGCCTTTCCACTGTTAAAAACGGAGTTCAGGGCAGATTACAAACATAGTAAAAACAATAAAAATGCACAATCAATGTAAAAACAATAAAAACACAACAAACATAAAACAAGTCAATGCAGCATTATAAAAACCATACAACTTTTAACACAGATAGAAATCAAGATTTCAATATTATCAGTTCTGTCAATCATCTTATCTAAAGGGAGCATGTCTGAGCATGTAAGAAGTGTCTTTAGTACACCGATTCTCACATATCCGATCAGAGAGAGGGGAAATGCAGCCTTCTATGGTAAAGCCTGGAACATGATGGAGACCTGGGTGCTGGCACCTCTTTTTTCAAAAATAAAATAAAAATGCAGTGAATTCTAGAGACCTGGCAAGCTGTGGTATCATTAGACAGGGTAGCTGTTCCATTCCTATTAGTCTCTGTGTGCATATATTCAATGCAGTGGGGGGTGTAACCTTCCCCCCCACTGCATTGAATATATGCACACAAAGAGGGAGCGCCTCTGTGTGTATGTATATATACATGTGTGTAGGTATACGTGCACATACACACACACACACCCATCCCTGGGGAGATGGAAGTAAGGTGATCTTTGGTGGAGAGATGCCTGCCAGTCATTTTGAAGAAGGGTATGTATAAAAAAAATACTTTTTAGCCTTTTCTGAATTGCTGAACAGAGGCTCTGTCAGGCAACAGGGTGAGTGAGGCTGCATTCCAATGCAACTTTACGTAGGAGTAAGCACCATTTAACAAGGTGGGTACAGGGCTGAAAAATGCAAATGCTAGTATCACTGCCATTTCTACAGAGAGGTTTGCTTTTATTCCATCCTCCATGATGACAGGCAGACCCTCCCATTGCATTCTCCACTTAAGACACATATCCTGAGAAACAGGCAACTGAGATGAAAGCTGCTTCTCCTTGCTGACGCAACCAGAAAGTGTATGGGTAAGGGGTGGAGCTGCATGTGTTGATCAAGCGGGCATGTGCAGTTTTCTAACCTTCTAGATTCTGCAGATGCAGCAGGCAAGCAGACTAAAATTCTTCATTTTTCCAGGACAACTGTGGTGTTCCTCATTGGCTAAGAACAATGGAAGGCGGGAATGAGGGTTGCCAGGTCAGAAGCATCCCAAACCCTGAAATTTCAGGGCTGGGCTGGAGGGGGTACTCCTGAGTGATGTCAGGGGGTGCGACTGAGTGATGTCACAGGGATGAGCCCAAATGCTGTCATTAAGCATGATACATTAAGCATCAATCACAGTTGTTTAGAGCATACAATGGGAAAAAAACATTTATCTGATTGGAAATTAAGATAGAAATCTTAGCTAAAATATGGAGCCCGGGTAGGGAACATTTAATCTAGCCCATTTGCTTTCAGCAAGAAGGGTTTAAGTTCCCCCAGGCAAGGCCAGTCACCAGAAGACCATTGTAGGAAGAAAGGAGCCTAGTGTTGTGGAGATGTTAGATGGAAACACTCAGGAGTAAAGATGGATGCCCCTGAAGGCTGCAATTCTAAACACACTTACTAAGGGACTAAGCACCATAGAACTCAACAAGACTTACTTCTGAGTAGATATAGTATGGATTGTGCTGTTGGTAAACCTTGACTAGGGATCCTCTGCAAAGACATCCATATCCAAGCAGGGTTGGCAATCCCCTGCCTGCAGTGCCCTGCCCGTATCTTTTAACATGGCTGCTCCAAAATTTGACCCTTCAGAAAGAGGTCTGAGAAATGAATAAGAGTAAGAAGATTCTCTGTCCTTTCTGTCTACCCTGTGGGCTGCTATAAACTCACTTTGACAGCCAACCCAATTCCAGTGAGCAATAATGGACAGAGAGAAAACACACATGGTTTGGTCTACTTTCAAAGGCAGCAGCTTGGGAACAACAGTTGTAGCCACACTTCCAAATATGTGAATTCTCTTTTACCACTATTGGGCAAGAAACAAACTGTCATGCTGCCGACAAGGTGCATCATCAATGGGTTTAAGGGGGTTGACTTGAGCACATGGAACCACTGCTGTTGCTTCTATGGCTGTAACGGAGTGAGGTTAAAGATAAGTGAAATGCAAATAGAAAAAACAACAACACAAAAGGCAGTAACACTTTCCTAAATGCAATACCATACCAACCACAACAAGATTCCTATGAGTAAAGCAGAAAACTCAGCATCCCACAACCAGTCAGGATTCATAACCAAAAACCCAAACTAAAAAAATCCTAGCAGCCAGTCAGCCAAGGTCACAGAAATCCCCATGCAGCACAACCTGACCTGGGGACTGCAGTTAATGCAGAATGCTGCAGCACAATTGCTGACATGAGTGAGATCCTATCAGCACATTACACCTCTGCTCTGAAATCTGCATTGGTTGCTGATTTGCTACCAGGCCAAGTTCAAGCTGTGCTTTCCATGTAATGGGTGCCACATAGTACTTGTTCTGCTCTTGTAAGAAATCAGTCCTGTAAAGTGGCAGCACCTATGCTTTGGAACTCCTTGCCTATTGACATTAGGCAGCATTTCAGCACCTGCTAAAATCAGTTTTCTTGAGGCAAGCCTCTCCAGGCATGTAGAATCTATTGGGTTTTTAAATCTGTTTTTAACTCATTGTTGGTTTTATTATTTTGAATGTTTTTAAATATCTGTCCTTAACACTTTTGCCAAAAATTTTATGGTTTTAATTCTTTCTGTAAGCCGCTTTGAAATTTTTTACAATAAAGCGGTATATAAATGTTATAAATAAAAATACATAAATAAATGTTGGAGTCACTGTGGCCCTTGAGTCTCTTCCCACTTTTAGGAACCAAGGAATCTGCCTTATACTGACTCAGGCCATTTTGTACCATCTAGCTCAGTACCCATGACATGGACTAGCATTGGCTCTCCGGGATTCCAGGCAATAGTTTTTTCCAGGAATTGAATTTTGGACCTTGCATGCAAAACATATGCCCTACCGATGAGCTACAACCCTCCCCCTGTTTAAAAAAGTATCTTTTAAAATTGTTCTTTGCAATTCACTCTTGAATGCACATCATACCAAGGGCAGATCCACACCATTCATTTATAGCACATTCAACACACATTTGAAGCACATGAATCCCACCACAGAATCATGGCAATTTTAGTTGGTTAAGGGTGGTGAGAACTATAACTGTGAGGGGGAAACTACACTTCCCAGGATTCTTTAGGGGAAGTCATGTACTTTAAATGTGAGTTGGATGTGCTTTAAATGTGTTGATCTACTTCATCAACTTTGCCTGCATGTAAATCATTTTAATTAATTTTTCAAAATGGAAATGAGCTATAAAGTGTACTGGGTGACCATGTGCTACTCACTATCTCTCAGCCTATCCTCCCCTCAGGATGAAAACAATGGAGAACCATAACCACCCCCAGGAAGAAGGGCACACTTAAAATGTAGAGGGAAAAATCATCTACAAGCATAGTGTGAAATCAAATACTTATTGGGACACAGCATGAAGAAATATTTATATAAACATGACTATCAAATATGTTTATTAATTACACAATCTGTAATGATATTTATAGTGCAATCTGATGTTTGTTTACCCTGAAGCAAGTCCTAATGTATTCAATGGGGCTTACTCAAAGTGGGAAGTGTGCAGAGAACTACAGCCTCAGGTGATAAGAAAGTTGTTCTTTCAACAAGCCTTTTAAGTTGAGACCTTATCCCAGTCTGAGTCTGTGTTGGAATTGCTTTTTAATATGTTTTTAAGCCTTTTCTTTTTCTAAAAAGGATTTTAAAGGGATTTATTTCTTATTGTGAGTTGCCTTGGCTTCCAATCACCAACCCTACCTCACAGGGTTGTTGGAAAGACACACACACACACACACACCCCACACACACACCCCACACACACACCCCACACACCCCACACACCCCCCCACACACCCCCACACACACCCCACACACACCACACACACACACCACACACCCCCATCACCAACCCTACCTCACAGGGTTGTTGGAAAGACACACACACACACACCCCACACACACCCCACACACACACACCCCACACACACCCCACACACACACACCCCACACACACCCCACACACACCCCACACACCCCACACACACACCCCACACACACACCCCACACACACACACCCCACCCCCCACACCCCCACCACACCCCACACATACACCCCACACACCCCCATAAAATATGGGAGTTCTAATCATGGATGTCTTTACATGTCATCTAGTTTAGCCACAATGTTGCCAGATATCATTTGCTAATAATAATTTCCAGTGAAATGTCTGACTGACAGCAGTTCTCCAAGGTCTCAAGCAGATCTCTTTCTGGGCAGAGATTGAACCTGGGACCTAATAAGCAGTATGTTGTAGCTTTTTACAACATATTCCTAATGTTTTAAGTGTAGAATATATCCACCACACTGTAAAAGGACTGATTTGTGCTGGATATGCTAAACTGATCTTTGCCTTTGAGACCTTTCTCATTTTGCAACAAACTATTCTACTTATACATTCTCGAATTATGCAGAATCCAGGAAAAACAACTGCTGCTTTTTCCATGAGAAATGACGAATCCCATCAAGGGCCGGTTCTAAAGGGCGGCCAGGTTGGGCACTGGCTTGAGGGCTCCGGAGCTACAGGAGCCCCTGAGGGGCCCTCCTCTCCCCTTCCGTGATCTGCGCTCCCCCCCCACGCCCCCCACTTACCTGTCAGCCGGCTTTTTAGCATTGCCCTTAATGAAGATGGCGGCCGCAACTTCCATAAGGTACTGAAGCTGCTGCCGCCATCTTAGTTGCTGGCAGAGATGTGCGAGTGTAGCATGCACATATGCCATCAACAAAGATGGCAGCGGAGGCTTCATTCCCCTTAGGGAAACCGCTGCCACCATCTTCATTAAGGGCAATGGTAAAGACTAGATAGGTAGGGGGGACATAGGGGAGGCATGGGGGCACACGTATGCACACACACGCACACCCACCCACCCACCGGGGGGGCCAGGGCAAGCTGATGCCCAAGGGCCCCCGCATGCCTGGAGCCGGCCCTGATCCCATCCAACCAATTAAGTGCCGCAAAGATAAATATGCTATATAGAACTGTGAAGGACAGGAGTTAAAACTCCTATACACTTCCAATTCAGTGTAATCTGTTCAGATAACAAGCAACATATGAACCCTATTTGCAACTGAGGGAACTGTGAAAGAGATGTCACCACCTCATTTCTTTTTAAGAAATACTCAAGCCTACTTTGCTGCATTCTGCACTCATTGAAGCTTCCGAACCATTTTCAAAGGCAGCCCCACATAAAGCATGTTGCAACAATCCAACCTTGAGGTTACCAGAGCATAGATAACTGTAGGCAGGCTATCCCTATCCAGATAGGGTCACAGTTGGGCCACCAGACTAAGCTGATGGAAGGCACACTATACCACTGAGGCCACCTGTGCCTTAAGTGACAGCAATGGATCCAGAAGAACCCCCAAACTATGAACCTGCTCCTTCAGGTGGAGCGTGGCACCATCTACAGCAGGCAGCACAGCACTCAGCTGGCCAGAGGAACCACCCATCAACAGCATCTCAGTCTTGTCGGGATTAAGCTTCAATTTATTGGCCCTCATCCAGTCCATTATCGCAACCAAGCACTGTTTCAGCACATCCACTGCCTCACCTGCAGTGGATGTGTGTGAAAAGGAGAAAGAGCTGTGCGCCGTCAGCATACTGATGACGATGCACTCCAAAACTCCGTATGACCCCATTCAACGGTTTCATGTAAATGTTAAACAACATGGGGGACAGAACCAATCCCTGAGGTGCTCCATACAGGAGAGCCCATGGAGCTGAGCAGTGCTCCCCAAGAACTACCTTCTGGAGCTGGCCATCCAAGTAAAAATAGAACCACCGCAATGTGGTGTCCCCAGTACCCAACTCGGACAGTTGCCCCAGAAGGATACCATAATCAATGGTATCAAAAGCTGCTGAAAGATCAAGAAGAAACAACAGAGTCACACTCTCCCTGTCTCCTGACACAGGTCATCATATAGGGCGACCAAGGCAGTTTCCATAGCAAACCCAGGCCTGAATCCAGATTAAAATGGATTTAGAAAATCTGTCTCCTCCAAGAGTGCCTGGATCTGGTTGGTGACCATGTTCTCAAGAATCTTGCCCAGAAAGGGGACATTTGCTACTGGTCTAAAATTATTAGGATGTTCCAGGTCCAGGAAAGGCTTCTTCAGAAGTGGTCTCCTGATTTCAACTCTCCTTTGCACCATGAAGGTTACTGGTGGACTTTGAGGCAGTCACCTAGCTCTTTTGCCTATCTTACTTTCACAGGGTTGTGAGGATAAAAATGGGACAGTCCCCTGTACGAGGTCCTGAGCTCCTTGGAAGAAAGACAGGAAACAGATATGAATATTTTGATGTTCGGCGTGCACATGATAAACAAAATGGTAATACTATGCTGTGGACATGATCCTATGTTGAACTGAGGCCAGAACTCTGTTTTAAGTGCAGGCAATGTGCCTGTGAAGAGCTCAGCAATCATAGACTCTCTAGGCTCAGCGATGGCAAAAACTGTGCTATAAACAACAGAGAAACCAGGTGCACGACAAATGGAAGCAGCAGCATGGGGAATAGAGAAGAATGCTTTCAAACTTGTAATTAAGATAATAATGTTACAGAGTATTTGAGCAATGAGAGGGTGGTAAAAGCTTTCTAATAGAAAGCCATAGGGTTGATTTAGGACACAGACTAACTGGCTATGAGCTTAACACATAGAATAAACTCAAGCATAGCAACTGAAGGTGGGAATTGTAGATCTTAGCGTACTGGTGCATGGTTTGCAGAGCTTGGAAAAGTTACTTTTTAAAACTACAACTCCCATCAGCCCCAGCCAGCATGGCCACTGGATTGGGCTGATGGGAGTTGTAGTTCAAAAAAGTAACTTTTCCAAGCTCTGGTGGTTTGTGGTGGGTGGGGAAGGAATTATTTATTTAATTTATTTAAAAAGTTTATACCCCGCCCTTTTTCTGAGGAACTCAGGGCGGCTTACATTAAAAACTAGAAATGATTAATAAACATGATATTCATTTTAAACAATTTAAAAATAAATTAAATCAACATAAGTTAAAACTAACTACATTAGTTAAAAGCCTGTCTAAATAGAACAGTCTTCACCTGTGCACGAAAAATCGATAATGAGGAAGCCTACCGAACCACAATGGACAGTGAGATGAATTAGTTTCTCTAATCACTTCCCTGGTATTTCCAGCAACTTAAGGAAAGGGATCTTCTCATCCTCACCCCTCCATGGCCTTTTTCAAACTTTGGTCTTTGGCAACTCAGTGGAAGAGAAAAATAGTAGTTTGGTATTGTGTGCAGAAGTGGTTGTTGAGATTTGATGTTGGGGTTGCATGCTTACCCAGTACCAGATTCTGTGCTTGGATTCATCCATCATAATGCAAAATGTGAAGACCTCTGTGTAAAATATAGGGATGGCATTAAAAATAAATTTCATTTTATACATTAAAATGGAAATGGACTGCCTTCAAGTCGATTCCGACTTATGCCGACCCTGTGAGTTACACATCAGTAAAATCAGGTTTGCTACCATATACTCATTCAGCAAGGAAACTCAGCCAATTTTATTATTGTATTATTGTATGTTGTACACCGCCCAGGGAGCCATTGGCTATGGGCAGTTTATAAATGAAATTAAATAAATAAATAAATTATATTTATATTTTGCCTTTCCTAGAAGGAGATCAAGGAAATGTACGTGATTCTGCCCTCCAACACAACAACCCCATGAGACAGGTTTGGCTGAGATAGGGATGTCAGAGAATTCAGACCGAAACAGGAGTGGACATTGCTGATGTTTTCTTATTTGTCCCATTCAGGGCCAGTCCCAAAGGGCGGCCAGGTTGGACCGTGGCAGAGAGCCCCTGGAGCCACAGAGGCCCCTGAGGGGCCTCTCGATAGGGTGGAGGAGGAGTAGCGCTCCTTTTCTGTGATCCGTTGCAGAGTAGCTGTGGCGGATCACAGGGAGGAGTTTCTTCTGCCCGCCTGTTCACTGGCTCCACCTACCTGTCTCTCCTGTCTTTCGCAGTTGCGTGGGCTGCATGCGCAGGACTGCCATTAACCAAGATGGTGGCTGAGGTTTTCCTAAGGGGCTGAAGTCTCCACTGCCATCTCGGTTGATGGCAGCGATGTGCGCATGTAGCAGCCCACACAGCTACAAAAGACAGGAGAGATGGAGCTAGTGAACGGGTGGGTGGAAGGACATGCGTGCTCTGGGGCCCAGGGCAAGCTGGTGCTCGGGGCTCCAGCATAGCTGGTGCCAGACCTGGTCCCATTGATCTCCCAGAACAGAAATCAATCTAGCAAATACAATCGGTATTCACTGTTGTTACTGTTTTTAGTCTGCAAGAAATTTATGTAATTAATTACTTTCCCCTATTTGCATTGTATTTCCTTTGCACTGAAATGAAGGGCCTTTGCATCGAAATGAATAGTGTTGAATAACATAATTATTATGTAATCAATTATGTAACATTTCACCACAATGGACAGTGAGATGAATAATGTCATTTTTGTTGGAAGCCAAACTGCAGCAGAATGGAAACAGCACTGCATGCAACAAACACAGGTCAGAATGGAAAATGATGCCTTCTTAAATCCCTAGGCTGAGGGACTGTGACTGGCCCAAGGATGCCCAATGCACTTTATGACTGAGTGGGAATGTGAACTTGGGGATTTTAACTTGGATCTCTCTGGTCCTAATGCAACACTAACCACTACACCACACTGGTGTATTTATTTGAAAGTCCCATTGAGTTCAGTATAATTTACCTCCAAGTAAGCAACCATAAGAGCATAGCATAGAGCTTCTTCTATGTGTAGTTTTGTGTATCTGTGTAGGAGTATCAAATCAAAGGCTTTTGGAAATTAAGTTGTATTGATATTGCCTAGAACAGCCTTTCCCAACTAGTGGGCCACCGGATGTTGTTGGACCACAACTCCCACCAGCCTCAGCCAGCATTGCCAATGGTCAGGAAAGATGGGAATTGTGGTCCAACCACATCTGGTGGCCCACTAGTTGGGGGAAACACTGGCCTAGAACTTTTAACAGAATTTGTAACCATTACAATAATTGTGGTTGCTTCTAGATGACCTGCTTACTGAGCATCCTGATCTGTTAATGGGGGGATTAGACAATACTAGCTATTTAATGAACATTCATACTGTTTTGTTTGCAGTGAAGTTGGATGACATTGGGTCAAAACAGGTGCTATCGAGCACATTCCAATGCATTTTAATCTATAAAGCCTTGCACGGCACGGGGCCACAATATCTGATGGAATGTCTCTCCTGATACGAACCTACCCGTACACTCGGCTCCACATCGAAGGCCCTCCTCCGGGTGCCTACTCAGAGAGAAGCCCGGAAGGTGATAACAAGAAAAAGGGCCTTCCCAGTGGTGGCCCCCGAACTATGGAATAGTCTTCCTGATGAGGTATGCCTGGCGCCAACATTACTATCTTTTCGGCGCCAGGTAAAAACCTTCCTCTTCTCCCAGGCATTTTAGTTTCAGTTTTTAGCTTTTTAGCATCTTAGTATTTTTAGTATTTCAGCTTTTTAATATTTAATATGCATTTGTATGTGTATACATATGTTTTTAATCTTTTTGATATTATTAATGTATGTTTAAATTGCTTGATATGTGGTTTTAATTGTATATCAGATGTTTTACTTGTTGTGAACCGCCCAGAGAGCTTCGGCTATGGGGCGGTATATAAATTGAATTAATAAATAAATAAATTAATAAATAAATATTTTCCCAACATTTTCTTTTTAGCAATGTGGGGGAAGTGACTATACTGCGGAAGACCTCTCAATCAACTATAATTATAAGCAATGCCGTTGGGAGTCATGTACTCCCAGCAGGGTCACCCATAGCGGTAAGGTCAAGGGACAGGAACCAGACATAGAACGATCCAAGAATGTCCTCAATGGCAGAACAGGCGGAGGACAACAATGTGTATGTTACAATGGCTGTGAAGGTGGATGAAGGCTGCAGCAGTTACAAGACTTCCAATCGTCATGGTATCCATGTCATTGGATCAAAGCCTTTTTCTGTCAAGATTGTGTGTTGATCATCGTGCACTAATCTCCCCACATAAAACAAATTCACACACAGGCGTCTTCCAAACAAAACAAAAGCCCCATGGTGATAGGCGAATGGCAACGAGGGCAGGACTGTGAAATCCGGAAGCCCCTAGTCATGGACCGGCACATGGGTGGTGGATACAGACTTGGTCGTCCTGGCTCAGGCACCAAGGCAGTTGAGTAGTTCTGCAGCTATATCCACGACTGAGCAGTTCTGTTCAGGATCCACTCTGCTCACTCTGTATGGGCAGAGGGCTAGAAAAGGTGCCCTAAACATAGTCTGCCTCATCTCTCTCCCTGACTGGATTACCACGTCCAGTGGGGTCACCACTTAGCAGTTGCAAAAGACAATTGAATTTTGCAACATGGAATATACGGACATTGCTGGACAATACAGATAGTGAACGTCTTGAATGCAGGACTGCCATCATTGCGATGGAGTTGAGACATGTTAATATTGACATAGTAGCACTCCAAGAAACTTGAAGAGCAGGAGAGGGACAATTGAAGGAAGAAAAAGGAGGTTACACCTTCTTCTGGAAAGGACTGCTTGAACAAGAACAATGAATACATGGAGTAGGCTTTGCTATTAAAAATGATTTTGTGAAGCTCTTGTCAGAAGTTCCTACTGGCATTAATGAACAACTCTCAATTCTCTAATTAAACCTCGCCAAAAACCAGCAGGCAACTATTCTAAATTCTTATGCACCAACATTAAATGCTGATGAAGACATCAACCAGCTGGACATCATCTTATCAGAGATACCTAAGGAGGACAAAATTATCATCCTGGGCTATTTCAATGCAAGAGTTGGGCGTGATTTTGATATATGGCCAGAAACCACTGGGAAAGAAGGAGTTGGCAATAGCAACCTGAATGGAATTCTACTTCTGACTAAATGTGCAGAGCATAATCTTGTTATTACAAACACACTCTTTCACCAGAAAGATAAATTTAAAACATGGAAGCACCCTCGGTCGAAGCACTGCCATCTCCTGGATTACATAATTGTCCATGCCAGAGATCGTCATGATGTACTCCTCACTAGGGTCATGACGAGTGCTGATGACTGCTGGACAGATCACAGATTAATTCAATCCACTATGGCCATTAATATTGTTCCTCAATGTAGGCTCCAAGGAAGAAAACCAAGGTGTAAAATGAACATCCACGCCCTTCAAGATGCTATTATGCGAGCCTGCTTTCAAACAACTCTCAAGAAACATCTACCTACGGAACTCCTTGAAAACGTCAAGAAACACTGGATTAAACTGAAGGCTCCCATTATTGCAGCATGTGAACAAACAGTTTGCATACCAAACTAAGAAACATCAGGACTGGTTTGATGAGCATGATAGTGAGATTGAACATATCATTGACAAGAAAAGGAAAGCCTTCCAGATATGGCAAAAAGACATTAACTGTGCTGCTAAGAAAAAAATCTATGCCAGCGCAAAAGCTGAGGTCCAAAGAAGAACTAGAGAATTTAAGAACGCCTGGTGGAAAGAAAGTTCAAGAAATCCAGCATTTTGCAGATGCTCATGATACATGGTTCTTTTTTAATGCCACAAAGGCCATCTATGGACCAACAAATTATGGTACAAATAATAGATGGTACCAAACTTCTAAAGGATAAAGAGTCTATTGCACTGCATTGGAAAGAGCATTACCATGACCTCCATAATCGTAACTCTTATGTGGCTGGTGAGGCCTTCTTGCAAATCCCGCAACAACAAATTTGAGGTGAGCTTGCAGTATTCCCTAATTTGGATGAAGTCAGTAAAGCCATTAATCAAAGCTAGTGGACCTGATGGGATTCCTGCTGAAGACTTTAAAGAAGGTGGGTCTGAATTTACACAACAACTTCATAAACTCATTGAAAAAATCTGGATGAGGGAGGAGATCCCGGAAGACTTTAGGGATGCCACAATTATCACTCTTTTCAAGAAGGGTGAGAGAACAGATTGTGGGAACTACCGAGGCATGTCTCTTCTAGCTACCACAGGTAAAATCCTTGCAAGGATCCTCGCAAATTGCCTTCTACCTATCTCAGAAGACATCCTCCCTGAATCCCAAAATGGTTTCCGCCCTTCCAGGGGGACAGTGAACATGATCTTCACTGCACGACAGCTTCAAGAAAAATGCAGGGAGTAAAATCGACCTCTGTATATGGCGTTTATTGATCCGACTAAGGCCTTTGATACTGTAAATCAAACTGCTCTCTGGACCATCCTTCTGAAAATTGGATGCCTTGATAAATTTGTGAATATTTTGTGACTCCTCCATGATAACATGACAGCAACAATTTTGGATAACAGTGGCTCTCAAAGTGATCCATTCAAAGTGGGATCAGGCATCAAACAGGGATGCGTCATTGCTCCGACCTTATTTCATATTTTCATTGCCATGATTCTACACCTTGTTGAGGGGGAACTTCCCACGGCGTGGAAATCTCATATCAAACAGAAAGCTTTTTAATCTCAGTAGGCTGAAAGCAAAAAGTAAGGTAATTACAACCTCCGTCGTAGAACTTCAATATGCCGATGATAATGTAGTCTCCGCACATTCAGAGGAAGATCTTCAAACTATCCTAAATGTCTTTGCAGAAGCATATGAAAAGCTTGGCCTCTCGCTTAACATCAGAAAAACCAAAGTGCTTCATCAGCAGGTGCAAACCAATCCCTCTGTAGCACCATTAATCCATCTTAATGGTGCAACGCTGGAGAATATCAATCACTTTTCTTATCTTGGCAGCCATCTCTCTGTAAAAGTTGACATCAACACTGAAATTCAGCATAGCCTGAGCTCTGCGAGTGCCGCATTCTCCCAAATGAAGAGTAGAGTGTTTGAGGATTGGGATATTCGCAGGGAGACCAAAATGCTTATTTAGAAAGCCATTGTACTACCGAACTTACTGTACACATGTGAAACATGGACTATCTATAAAGTCAGCCACTCCCAACTTCTTGAAATATTCCAACAACGCTGCCTCCAGAAAATTCTGCAAATTACTTGGGAAGATAGGTGGACTAATGTTAGCATATTGGAAGAAGCAAAGACTACCAGTGTTGAAACAATGATCCTCCAACATAAACTTCGCTGGACCGGCCATGTGGTTCGAATGCCTGATCACTGTCTTCCAAAGCAGCTACTTTACTCCCAACTTAAGGATGGAAAACGGAACTTCAGTGGACAGCAAAAGAGGTTTAAAGATGTTCTTAAAGCTAATCTAAAAAAATGTAACATGAGCATCAAGAACTGAGAAGCTTTGGCCCACGAGCGTCCCAATTGGAGGTTGGCCATTATCAAAGGTGCTAAGGACTTTGAAGAAGCACAAATAAAGGGCGAAAGGGACAAATGAGCTAAGTGGAAGGCACGTCAAGTAAATCCTCATTGTGACCATCTTCCATCTGGAAACCTATGTCCTCAGTGTGGATCCAAAATTTGCCTCCAGTCACTTACGTCCCCACTGTTAAAGACCTTACCCTGGAAGACAATCTTACTTGGTCACGAGTGATCGCCAATGAAATGAATGTGATTTGAATCCCACTGAAAAATAGAGACAACCTGGAAGTACCTACATTCCTGTTCTCTGATTAAGCACCATTATGGTAAGGAGTGGTACTGATAACAGCTGTCATGGTGCATGGAGGGACTTTTCATTGCCCAAGATGACCAAATAGGATCTCGGAGAAAAAGGAGTAACAAGAGTAGTAAACAGGAGCTATGGTAAGGTCCAAAGTGGAAAGGGACATGAAAAACGTGATACCAGGAATGATTGAGATGGTGTTTTGCTTTTTTAGATATGATCTGTAAACAAAGAGAAGCGTCTGAGTGGCCTGGTAAAGCAAAAACCTCTGGCTCACTGGCAAACCTGTGGAAAGTTTGTTCCACATCATACATACACTTTTCCAGCATGTACATGGTACAAATCAGATAATTCATAAAGTGGTCCTCATTTTGAGCCTGTTTTGTTGAGTCTGGAAGTACACAGGCTTGATGGTAAGTCAGACCTATACACTACCAATACACACAACTGCAAAAAAAAAGCAGCAGGCAATTCAGAAATACAGAGCTTAGACCACCTGAGAGGTATGTCAGAGGATGGAAAATAAAAAGGCATTTAATGGTTCTTTCCAGACACGTTCTTGACTGTGTATTTGTGCAATGTGGTCATTTTAAATGCAATTTTCTTGCAAAAGCCCCCTCAAGAACAATGTGTTATTACCAGGGCCGGTGCCAGGCATGCCAGGGCCCTTGGGCACCAGCCTGTCCCAGGCCCCAGCACCCACATGCACACCCCATCTATCTACCTTCTGCGATCTGTGGCAGCATCGGCTCCCGACACTGCCACGGATCACAGAGAGGAAGCTCCTAGACACCCCCCTACTGCCACCCGCCTGCATGCCCCACCTACCTCTCCCTTGATGTAAATGCAGGTTCCTGTGCAGATGCAAGCCTTCCATCAACCAAGATGGCAGCTGAGGCTTTCCTAAGGGGCTGATGCCTCCACCACCATCTTGGTTGGTGGCACGCATGTGTGCTACATGTGCGTATCCCCACCCTACTTTTGTGATTTGCTTTAAACAGTTTTTAATGTTGTATTTTAAACTGCTGTGACCTGCCCTGGGACTTTAAGGTGAAAGGCAAGTAATAAATCAAATTATTATTATTATTATTATTATTATTATTGTTGTTGTTGTTGTTGTTGTTGTTGTTGTTATGCTGTAAAGAGCAGCTTTGGTTATACCTGCCAAGTCCCCCTGCTGCTCAGTACTGCTGTAGTCACTAGTTCAAATTCTGAGGCAACCTTTGCCCAGATAACGTGGGAAGTGTTACCTTTTAAAACACACATATAGTGCAGCGGTTAAGGTGTTGGACTACGACCTGGGAGACCAGGGTTCGAATCCCCACACAGCCATGAAGCTCACTGGGTGACCTTGGGCCAGTCACTGCCTCTCAGCCTCAGAGGAAGGCAGTGGTAAACCTCCTCTGAATACCGCTTACCATGAAAACCCTATTCATAGGGTCGCTATAAGTTGGAATCGGCTTGAAGGCAGTCCATTTCCATTTTTCACCTCTCTCTGGGAGGATTCATGGTGTGGTGGTATCCACAGTGCCTTGGTATTATTGTAATGAGAGGGTAGTATATATAAATATTTCAAATAAATAAATAGTAGTAGAGCACGTTTTGGAAGTGGAACATCCCAGCTTTAATTCCTGATGTATTCAATTATAGGCAGTTGCTCTGACAGGTTGTTATTTATTTATTTATTTATTATTTATTTATTAAATTTATATACCGCCCAACTAGCAATAGCTCTCTGGGCGGTGTTAGGAGACTCCTATTTTCCTCACAGAGTTACAATTATCAGATTGGTTTAACAGTCCTTTTTCCCAGGGAACTCTGGGCTTGTCTACACGGTGGTTTACTGTGTGTTTGGTGCTACTCACATCTCCTTTAAATTTGCATGGTTCACATGACGTTACTGGCAAACAGACGCTATCATGCAGTTTCCCCCCGTAAATCCGTACTAACCCAATCCTAAAATAATATGAAAAGGGAAGAAAAAAAGTCTTCACTCCCTTTCTCTAGTGCTTGCAGACACTTTACTCTGATACTTTTAGGTGGGTGTGTCAATCGTTCCCCTCTCCACACCCACTAACTCCTCCTCCCTTCTTTCATTTTGTTTCCTGTAGGCTGACAAGCAACTTCTGGCAGCTCACCTTCACTCTGCTGGCCTTTTTAATGTTGCTGCAAACAGTGCCTTTATTTTTTTCTCCCCTAACTTGTGCACAAGAGCATAACACTGCTCAAACAAAGATTTGTATTTCAGGTTTATCCTACCAGCCATAGGCAGGGAAAACACAGATATTTGCACTTCTGGGTTTTTTTTAAAAGGAACCTACTGCAGCTGATAGAATAGACTGAGCACGCTTGGTCATCTAGCAACCAGAAGGAGTAGAACTGTATAATTAGAGGGCAGAGACACAAGGAAACAGCAAGACTTCCCAGAGGAATGTCTACTTGTATGAATGGGAAAAACCAATTAGCAGCTACCATTGAGCAGAAACTGCAGACAGTGCAAATCCATAATGAAGGTAAAAGCAGTGTATTTACCACAAAGAAATGCTCCCATATAGATGAGCCCTCTGAGAACCAGAGCTTGGAAAAGTTACTTTTTTGAACTACAACTCCCATCAGCCCCAGCCAGCATGGCCACTGGATTGGGCTGATGGGAGTTGTAGTTCAAAAAAGTAACTTTTCCAAGCTCTGCTGAGAACTGTAGCTCTGTGAGTGGAATAGGGTCTCCTAACAACTCTTAGCACCCTTCACAAACTACACTTCCCAGGATTCTTTGGGGGAAGACATGATTGTTTAAAGTGGAATAAATGTATAAGGTCAATGTGGTCAAAGTGGGATAGCACTTGTTTTGATGCAAAGCAATCAAATCAGAATGAATGCACATCAAATATCCAACATAATCTAGTCTTTCTGCAAATAAACTGGGATGAATGCTCGATAAACAGCTTGTCTGGACCCAAAGGGTTTGTTGCCACTTCAGGGTTGTTGCAAGGGTGCTACCCGTTTTGATTTTATCATCAGATCGCCTGTTTTAGCAGCTTGCATGGGTCTGCAAGTCATTGTGCAGATCTGCTGAATAGTGTAGGTGAAGCATACTTGAATAACTACAATCCAGGGGTGGCCAACATTTTGGGATCCATGGGCACATTTGGATTTTGTACAGTGCTGTGGCCACCCCACTCCCCCCACACACATAGAGAAACAGAAACAGAGAGCACACATGTGGTCTCAGACTTTTAACTGCTCTGAGGTGAGATGGTTGTATCCCCCCTGGGGTGGCTCATTTCTATTACACTTTTAAAAAGGAAAAACAAAAACAAGACCCTAGATAGAGTCAATGCGATCTAA
Source organism: Rhineura floridana (assembly GCF_030035675.1). NCBI lineage: Eukaryota > Metazoa > Chordata > Lepidosauria > Squamata > Rhineuridae > Rhineura > Rhineura floridana. The sequence goes on along the minus strand of NC_084483.1, from coordinate 34,369,506 downwards.
AGCAATACCAGATTAACTGAAGCTCTGGGGACTGATGGAAATATTTTGCACACTCACTTAAGTGATGGCTCAGTTCATTCCATTGTAAATTGTTCATTTCTAGGGAGATGACAGGGTAGCTATGTTACGCAGCAGCGCCCATGAAATCTACACTCAGAGGCCAGGCAAAGTGGCTTCCAGAGATGACAAAACCATTAACAAAGATAAGTGCCGTTGCTAATGTGGAATTCTTAAATAACCCTCAGCATAAGGGAGAGGAGCCATTGCTCCCAGGCATCTATATTTAACCCCTCCCAGAGTAATCTACATTAATTAAATGCTCTATCTCTGCTGTCAGAGGCAATACACCACAGAATACCAGTTGCCAAAAGCCGCAGAAGGAGTACTCTTGCACTCAGGTGTTGCTTGTGGACTTTCCATTGGTATCTGGTTGACCAGGGTAAGAACAGGATACTGGACTAAATGGATCTTCAGCCTGATCCAGCAGGTTCCTCTTAAGTTCTAAAACAGCCTTTCCCAACTAGTGGGCTACCAGATGTTGTTGGACCACAATTCCCAACTTTCCTGACCATTGGCAATGCTAGCTGAGGCTGATGGGAGTTGTGGTCCAACAACATCTGGTGGCCCACTTGTTGGGAAAGGCTGTTCTAAAACCTTGCCTTTTCTTGAGGAGAATAGGGTCGCACCATTTCACTATTTAGAAAGAAAAGAAAAATATAATGAGAAGAAATTGGTAATTAAACACACATAGGCCCGGAAAAGAAATTGACCTGGGGCAATTCAGAGAGAGGCTATTCAAGAGGAAATGACTCACTAAGCCCCAGTGGGGATCAATAAGAAACATTTGCAGGAAGGGATCCTGAGGAACTAAGACAAATAGTGGTAACGAGAGAGGAAGTTCTAAGCTTAATGGACAATATAAAAACTGACAAATCACCGGGCCCGGATGGCATCCACCCGAGAGTTCTCAAAGAACTCAAAGGTGAAATTGCTGATCTGCTAACTAAAATGTGTAACTTGTCCCTCGGGTCCTCCTCCGTGCCTGAGGACTGGCAAGTGGCAAATGTAACGCCAATCTTCAAAAAGGGATCCAGAGGGGATCCTGGAAATTACAGGCCAGTTAGCTTAACTTCTGTCCCTGGAAAACTGGTAGAAAGTATTATTAAAGCTAGATTGACTAAGCACATAGAAGAACAAGCCTTGCTGAAGCAGAGCCAGCATGGCTTCTGCAAGGGAAAGTCCTGTCTCAGTAACCTATTAGAATTCTTTGAGAGTGTCAACAAGCATATAGATAGAGGTGATCCAGTGGACATAGTGTACTTAGACTTTCAAAAAGCGTTTGACAAGGTACCTCACCAAAGGCTTCTGAGGAAGCTTAGCAGTCATGGAATAAGAGGAGAGGTCCTCTTGTGGATAAGGAATTGGTTAAGAAGCAGAAAGCAGAGAGTAGGAATAAACGGACAGTTCTCCCAATGGAGGGCTGTAGAAAGTGGAGTCCCTCAAGGATCGGTATTGGGACCTGTACTTTTCAACTTGTTCATTAATGACCTAGAATTAGGAGTGAGCAGTGAAGTGGCCAAGTTTGCTGACGACACTAAATTGTTCAGGGTTGTTAAAACAAAAAGGGATTGCGAAGAGCTCCAAAAAGACATCTCCAAACTGAGTGAATGGGCGGAAAAATGGCAAATGCAGTTCAATATAAACAAGTGTAAAATTATGCATATTGGAGCAAAAAATCTGAATTTTACATATACACTCATGGGGTCTGAACTGGCGGTGACCGACCAGGAGAGAGACCTCGGGGTTGTAGTGGACAGCACGATGAAAATGTCGACCCAGTGTGAGGCAGCTGTGAAAAAGGTAAATTCCATGCTAGCAATAATTAGGAAAGGTATTGAAAATAAAACAGCAGATATAATAATGCCGTTGTATAAATCTATGGTGCGGCCGCATTTGGAATACTGTGTACAGTTCTGGTCGCCTCATCTCAAAAAGGATATTCTAGAGTTGGAAAAGGTTCAGAAGAGGGCAACCAGAATGATCAAGGGGATGGAGCGACTCCCTTACGAGGAAAGGTTGCAGCATTTGGGGCTTTTTAGTTTAGAGAAAAGGCGGGTCAGAGGAGACATGATAGAAGTGTATAAAATTATGCATGGCATTGAGAAAGTGGATAGAGAAAAGTTCTTCTCCCTCTCTCATAATACTAGAACTCGTGGACATTCAAAGAAGCTGAATGTTGGAAGATTCAGGACAGACAAAAGGAAGTACTTCTTTACTCAGCGCATAGTTAAACTATGGAATTTGTTCCCACAAGATGCAGTAATGGCCATCAGCTTGGACGGCTTTAAAAGAAGATTAGACAAATTCATGGAGGACAGGGCTATCAGCGGCTACTAGCCATGATGGCTGTGCTCTGCCACCCTAGTCAGAGGCAGCATGCTTCTGAAAACCAGTTGCCGGAAGCCTCAGGAGGGGAGAGTGTTCTTGCGCTCGGGTCCTGCTTGCGGGCTTCCCCCAGGCACCTGGTTGGCCACTGTGAGAACAGGATGCTGGACTAGATGGGCCACTGGCCTGATCCAGCAGGCTCTTCTTATGTTCTTATGTTCTTATGATAAAACTGGCTGAACCTGCAACAAAAGTTCAGTGTAAAGGCATAGAAGCCCTGAAGAGCCTTACTAGCATCTTGCGTGTCCACAGTGGACAGACTGGGGCTCCAAGTGAATAATGAGAACACAGTAAATATTGGAAGTTAATGGTTTGGAAATGTATGCTATGTAAAAAGTAAGAGAACAAAGGGAAGGATCGTGACTTCCAACAAAGCAAAAACAGGATACTAAAGATAGATCCTTAGTACAAAATGATAACAAACATGGAAGTGAAGCATTGTGCAAGGAATCCTCTCTACGTGCCTGAAGGAGAACTGTTAAAACAATGGTTGTACAAGTATTATAACTTACTAGGGGAGCCCTGCCTCCCTGCTTTCTTTGCTGCCCCCCCGGGCTCTGTTCACCAACCAGGGACTCCCAAACACAACACACACACACAAGCACAGTGTTAGGTCAGGATTTGTAACCCAATTGCCTGCAAAACTATAACTCACTGAATGCATCTGAACTAACCTGGGCATCACGGGAAATTGAACCAAAGTGGCCTTTGATTGACTTTTAATATAAACGTCGGTTTATTTCCTGGTGACCTGACCCTTACCTACATTCCAGTGGCTAGAACAATAAAAGCCGGTTTAAGCTGGAAACATTACTATGATGTGCTTCTTGTATCACATTCATGCCTATAACCTTGCTTATTGTTACAAATGTGTCTTGTATAGAAATGTTAAAAGCTATTCTGATGTCCCACAGACCTTGACTTGTGAAACTCTTTGATATGCAGCTGCATAATTACATATCTGTCTCCACTTGAGGGGCGCCCGGTTGCAGCTGAACCTCCTCTTCACCATTCTCTTTGTCTGGTCCTGCAGAGTGCTTATCTCAAGGACATGCGAAATATGCAGACATGAAGTCTAAAAGATAGTCTCAATGTTTCTACTTATGCCCATCCCCTGTACCCCTTTACCTCCTTCTACATATCTTAAGGTTGTAATAGTTAGCGATTGCTTCTTTTGTGTTTATGACGTTACCCCAATATTGTAAACTTTGGGGAGAGACTATATATACCCTAAGCCATCAATAAATGAGGTTCCCATGCTGACCTGCTTTGGCTTGTGAGTATTGGGTCCCCTTTGCAAAGGAATTGTCTCGTGTTTACTTGATCTCTGATAGTGGGTTCATTTGCACTCAGCTCCGCACTTTCTCGGGTGTAAGCGAGTTGGGGTTGACAGAGACGACTCGCGTGTTGGGTTTGGACCTAACAACAGGGACTCCCAAACACCTGTGACTTACTCCTGTGAAGAGAGCCTGCCAAGGCGAGCAACACAAGAACAGTGGAAAGTGTCCGGGACAGAGCCTCAGCAACTGTCCTTTTTTCCGGCCACTTCCCTTCTCCTTGCCTTCTGCTGCTGAGGCTGTTGGGAAGGGGGCAGAAACAGCACAGCACAATGGCAGATAAGGAGCTACTCTGGCTTGTCCTGACTGTTCCTTCATGGCTCACTGCCTTGCTCTCACACCTTGCTTGCTTGCTCGCCTCATGCCTGTGATGCTCACCTGCTGATCTGCTGTTCTCACTTGCCTCACGCACACCATGTGCCTGCTGCCCTCCCACCCCTGTTGAATGCTGCTGTCATGCTGCATGACAGGTTACAAAAATATTCTATGTATAGATACATAGAAATAAGGATTCAGCAAAGATTGTGACATATTCAAGACTTAGGAAGATTTCAGATCATTTTATTTCTCTTCTGATTTTAAGTGCAGAGAGTCAAGATGCATTGATCGCATATTTCTGTTATTTGTAAAAAAAAGATCTTTGCTCTGCAATCACTGAGAATGTAATTTTTCCTTGAAATGAATCTTCAGTTTTTTATTGCCTGCAGACCCAGGTCTTTCATATAAGCAGACTTCAGATAACGTTGGCAGAATTGGCAATGGTGCAATAGCTGGGTCTGTTTTCTCTTGATATCATGACGCCTTCCTGATTGGGGTGCTGATTCCATTCATCACTGTAATAGCTCTGAGGACCATTGACAGTTCAGCAGGGTTGGCAGAAGCTACCGGCTTGTTTGACCCTTCCTCAGTGAATCAAAGGAGTCTTTTGTGTTCCTCTTCTAAGCCAGAGAGAGAATAATTTCAGAAGAATGTGATGCACTTCAACAGGAAGACTGCCTTCCTCTGACCTCTGGAAATTACACCAAGAAAAAGAGATACATCATTTCCCCCCTTTCTAAAAATAAAAGCCAGCTGGTTATAGGTAAGAAAAAATAAGCCTGTTTCAAATTCTTTGACATTTAAACCACCACTGTTGAACTGAGGCAGCAAGACAGCAGCCACAGAGGCTGCCCGCCAGCCAAGCCAGTCATCCATTGAAGTGAGCCACCCGTCCAGCTGCAGAACCACAGGAAAGCAAAGAGGAGGAGGAGGAGGCATCAACAGCAGGAGCAGTAGGGCACCAGTAGGGCACAGCTAACCCATAAGTAGAGTAAGTTATGCATTTAACCACCCAATTTCCACCCCCTCTGCCTGGCATATCTCTCTGAATTATGAAGAGGTTCAGACAAAATGTAGAAAGCCAAAACTTGCAACCCAATTGGTTTTGGCCAGGGATGGGAAACCAAAGAAACGACTCCTTCAGACAGCACATCGTTAAACTGGAATTCGCCTCCACAGGAGGCTGTGATGGCCGCCAACTTGGATGGCTTGACAAGAGAATTAGACAAATACATAGAGGAAGAGGCTATCAATGGCTAGTAGCCATGATGGCTATGGTCTCCCTCTACAGTTATTTGTTATTTAGTTATAAAAGTATTTATATACCGCCCTCTCACAAAACATCAGGACATTGTACAACAACATAAACATTTCAAAGCAATATGAAATAATTAAAACGACTGGCTATGCTTCTGGGGTATGCTTCTGAATACTAGTTGCTAGAAAATGCAGGAGGGGAGACGGCTCCTGGTCCTACCTGCAGGTTTCCCAGAGGCACCTGGTTGGTCACTGTGAGAGCAGGATGTTGGACTTGATGGGCCATTGGCCTGATCTTACATTCTTATATTTTTTAGTCCAAGGGCCACTTTCCCTTCTGGGCATCCTTCAGGGGGCTACATAGCAGTGGTGGGTAAGGCCAGAGGCAAAAGCAAGCAGAGCAACACATTCAAATCTTCCTTTGTACACTAGGTTAGTTTCTACACACACTCACACACCTTTCTTTATCCTTTTGGCTGACTGGCATCATTGCTGGGTATTGCTGGGTATTGTGGCATCAGTGGTGTGTGTTATAAAGATGTAAGCTGGGAGTATGTCCTTCTGTGGTGAGTTCATTGACTCCTTCCATGAGCAGGCAGCATGTGAGCACCATTGCCAGCATGGTCTCTTGCTTGATGGGCTTTGGTCATGTTTCTCGGGATGCTGGGGGCATTTTTGTACCTGCCTGTCACTTTTATACTGTTTTCTGATTTTCTGTGTGGTATGCTTTCTGCTCCCCTTCTGGGTTGCACACATATAGCAGCCTTGGACTACTTGACTGGGGCTGATGGGAATTGTAGTCCAAAACATCTGGAGGACACCAGGTTGGCAAAGGCTGATGTATGGGATATGATCCACCGGCATAACAGTGTTATATTTCCAGTTTTGGTGTAATGTGGATATAAGATTGCTCTGTCTGACACCCAAGTTGAATGTTATAAAACACGTTGAATGAAAGCTGTAGTTTTTAATTCAGTGGGTGCTTTCTTACTAGCTTGATTTCTGATTTTCATTACATGATTAAATTCAGCATGTTACACTATGGCATTTAAATAAAAAGGACTTACTGTAAATGTCAGCTGAATTCAAAACATCCTAGAGCTTGGGGAGCATGTAGATTTGTGGTCCTCATTGTTGACTGATGACTAATTAGCTTAATGGAATGCAGCTCTGGAATTCTGAATTTGTATAATCACATGGAATATCTTCTTGGGTCCAAACTAGACATGGTGATAAAATGCATGAGTACACTGAATGTGTTTAGTATTCCCCCTCCTACACAAAAGCCACGGGAGCCCCTAATCAGGATGGAAACCATAGTTTCCCTGCATAGACAAATAGACGCTTTGGGGGAGGGGTGATTTTCACTGGGACCACAACGTGGATAGGGCTGGATCTACCCTGCTTGCACACTATGGATCTGATCCTGATCACACCCAAATTAAATACAATCCCATATTTAACAAGCTGCTTGTCAGACATTGATCCATCTAGCACAGCATTCTCTCTCCACTGACTAGTAAAGATTCTCCAGGGTTTCAGGCAGGAGTCTTTTCAAATCCTAACTGGAGTTGCTGGGGATTGAAACTGGGACCTTCTACATGCAAACGGTGTGCTCCACCCATGAGCAAGAGCCCTCTACATGTACAGCATCCTGTCATTTGTCCCTAACACTTGGCATTTAAAGGTATACATACTTCTGGAAAATGAGGTTTTGTTTAACTTTTTAACAGCTGTCGACAGAAGTATACTCCATAATGTATTTAATCTTTTATTATAGCTAGCTAGTAGTGGCCAGCAACACTTTTGCAGCAGTGAATTCTGTAAGTTGGTTAATATCTTTCTGCTCCAAGACCTGTAAACAGAATGGGTGATGAGGACCTCAGCAATAACTGTATTTGAGAAATGCTCCATATTTCTGATATTTATGTCAGTCTGATGTTATAGCCTGACCACATCCTGATTTTTCCAGCTTAAGAGTCAAAGAAAATGGTTAGACTGGAGGAAAAGGACAAATGTAGCTGAAACACTTTTCCTCTGAAAAGTCTTACTACTCAGGACTACTTAATTTTTTTTCTAGCTGACTCATGCAGCCCTTCTGTGATCGCAAAGTTATCAGTAATTACTGTAAAATTAATGTATCCAGTTGGCTTTTTAGACCTTCATTAGCTATATAAATATTCACTAATAGGCAAAAAACCTTGCGGTTTTAGAATGTTGATCATTTGCATGCTTATTGAGTTCAGTAGGATTTACTCCCCTGCAATCATGCTTAGGATAGGTGAAACTGACCACAGGGGATGGGGAGGGGGAGGAGAAGGGAGGGGAGGAAGGGCAGAGGGGATGAGGGGGATGGGAGCAGGCAGGAGGGGGAGGGAAGGAGAAGAACAGGTTTGATCATTTGCATGTTTATTGAGTTCAGTGGGATTTACTCCCTTGCAATCATGCTCAGGATAAGTAAAACTGACCGGGGGGGGGAAAGGAGGGCTGGAGTGGGCAGGGGAGGAGGAAGAAGGAAGAGGGGAGGGGAGAAGGAAGGGGAGGAGAGGGGAAGGAAGGGAAAGGCAGGTCTGATCATTTTCATGCTTATTGAGTTCAGTGGGATTTACTCCTATGCAATCATGGTTAGGATAGGTAAAACTGACCATGGGGGGAGGAGGGGGAGGGGGGAGGAGTGGATTGGAGGGGGTAAAGGAAGGTAGAGGGGAGGGCAGGTTTGATCATTTGCATGCTTATAGAGTTCAATGGTATTTACTCCCGTGCAATCATGCTTAAGATAGCTAAAACTGACCTTGAGGAGGGGGAAGGGGAAGTGGGAGGGGATTGGAAGGGGATGGGGATGGGTGTTGCGCTGCAGCCAACTCAGAAGGGACAGGAAGGGGGGAAGCATGAGTTTCAGGCACCTCCGCAGCCAGAAGAAGCAGAGTTAGGGATTGTTGTGTCTGAGCAGGAACGTGCGGGAGGGGGGCAGCCTGCTCTCCAGCCAGTTCCCATGAATAACGCCCTTCCCGAGGAGCCGAGCGCACCGCCCCCAGTTGAGGCAGAGGACTTGTGGGGGGAAGCTTCAGAGTCAGTGCCAGCTCCTCCTTTACCAAGCAGTTCCCAGGAGGATTCCAGTATGGCACCACCCCCTGACCTCGAGCCTGTTGCTCGGGAGCAGGTGTCTTCAGATGAGCTGTTGGATCCGCGTCCTCTGTCTCCTAGTTCCCGTCGCCGCGAAAAACAGACAGGGCAAAGACAGGAATTACGAAGGAGTCAGAGATTACATTCGAAAACATTTCCTATATAAGCCTGCCGCTCCCAGTGGGGGGTCGTTGAGTCAACTTCCTTCACACACTGCAGAGCATGTCTAGAGTATAGTTAGGGACTCTAGTGAGTTAGCGTAGGGTTTCCTATGAAGCGCAATGCCTTTGATGTATCCATTACTCTAATAAAACGAGATTTACTTGCACACTCACTCCAGCCTCATTCTTTCGGCTCTGAATGGGACAGATTGACTCAACCACCATTCCTACTCGAATCTGTTCCCATGGCGGATGACATGGACCAGAACGGAGCACGAGGGGGAGTACATATCACCATGGAAGCTTTGTATGCCGAGATCCAGAACCTCCGAGTGACTACGCAAGCCCTACAAGCCGAGAACCAAAACCTCAGAGCCGCAACGCAAGCCTTGCAAGTGGATAACCAGAATCTCCATGCCTTGGTTGCCCAAGTCCAGGCTGTGCCTCCTGGGGCAGCAGCCCCTGTGAAGTCTCCAGTGGGGCTCCCCGTGCGATACGGGGGCCAGAGAGAACAGTTTGCCATGTTTCTAGCCCAATGTGAGTTGTACATTCAAGTGTGCAGAGCTGAGTTCCCAACTGATGACGCGAAGGTGGCGTTCATCATCAGTTTATTGGAAGGGGAAGCGGAAAAATGGGCCACCCCGTATTTGATTCGCAACAACCAGATATTGCGCCAGTTTGACGCCTTCAAGAATGCGATGAGGGACATGTTCCGAGACCCCCAGAGGAAGGAGACGGTTGCCCGCCAGTTAGGGACCCTGAGACAGGGAAGGGGGCCTGTAGGGCAATACACGAATGCTTTTCGTGTTTTGTCTCAGGAGACGGAGTACAATGACCCAGCCTTGATGTACTTCTACAGAAATGGACTGAGTCCAGAAGTGTTGGATGAACTGGCGCGCTCCACACACCCCGACTCACTGAGGGGTTTGATTCAAATGAGTTTGCAGATAGACAGCCGCTTAGAAGGAAGAAAGTTGGAGTGAAGAATGGAGCCTTCACGGAGTCAGGTTGCTGCTCCGCTGCCCTGTGCGTGCCCCATGCCCAATCCTGGCATCCCTACTGTCTCGGGAGAGGAGCCCATGCAGATTGGGGGGGCTAGACCGCGATTGACAGAGGAGGAGAGGGAAAGATGCCAGAGGGAAGGACTGTGTCTCTATTGCGGAAAGTCTGGACACCTCGCCAGAAATTGTGCAGCCAAAACCGGAAGATCCCAGCCGCTGGAAAACTTCACATCCCAGCTCTCGTAGAGGCTAGAGAGTTGGGGGGTGCTACAGACACTGAGCCTCTGTTACGACCCCTTCCCTCCCAAGGGGCCCTTCTGTTGCCCATTCGCATCACCCTATCCTCAGGCGAGAGCTTCTCAGCCAAGGCTATGATCGACAGCGGAGCATTCTGTTGTTTCATAGACCGAGAGTTGGCGCTACACCACGCTATTCCCACAGGAGAACTGAGTCAGCCGTTGGCAGTGGAAACTATAGATGGCCGGCCTCTGAAGTCTGGAGGGGTGACTCGGGTGACTGAGTCCGTGGAAGTGAAGGTCCCTGGGCATCGGGAAGACCTGTTGTTCTATGTGGCGTCCTTGCCGCGTTTCCCGGTGGTGTTGGGTATGCCTTGGCTGGTTAGGCACAACCCCACAATCTTTTGGGATGAAGCTATGGTGGTTTTTACCTCCAAGTACTGCCATCAACATTGCCAGCCTGAAGAGGAGCCACAGGTGTTGGCAGGGGCGTCTCCCCCAAGGGAGATAACTTTGCCTGCCAAGTATGGGAGTTTTAGGGACGTCTTCGATAAAAAGGAAGCGGAGCAACTCCCTCCTCACCAGCCCTATGATTGTGCCATTGATTTGGTGCCTGGAGCACGCATCCCCGCCGGGCAGATCTACTCTCTATCTGAACCAGAGTTGGCAGCGTTAAGGGAGTTTCTGGATGCCAATTTGAAGAAAGGCTTCATTCGCCCTTCACAGTCCCCAGCTGGTGCACCCCTGCTGTTTGTGAAGAAAAAAGGGGGGGAGCTCCGTCCCTGTAATGATTATCGGGCCCTAAACCAGCTCACTATCCCCAATAGTTACCCGCTGCTGCTCATTAGGGAAATGTTGGAGAGGTTGCGTTCCACCAAAATTTTCACGAAACTGGACTTGAGAGGAGCTTACAACTTGGTGAGGATTAAGGCAGGTCATGAATGGAAGACTGCATTTAAGACCTGTTACGGTCAGTCTGAGTATTTGGTGATGCCATACGGGTTGTCGGGAGCACCTGGAGTCTTCCAAAATTTTATCAATGACATCTTTTGGGACTTTGTGGACCGCTTTATGATAGTGTATTTGGATTATATCCAGATTTATTCGAATACTCCCGAGGAACACGACTCGCATGTGCGTGCAGTGCTGCAGAAGTTACGGGAACACCGTCTTTACACGAAGCTGGAAAAGTGTGGGTTTGACCTAACCACGTTGGACTTTCTGGGGTATCGGATCTCTCCAGCAGGAGTAGAAATGGACCCAGAAAAAGTTTGTTGTGTACTCACGTGGCAACCCCCCAAGACCAAGAAGGATTTGCAACACTTCTTGGGCTTTGCGAATTACTACCATCGTTTCATAGCCAACTACTCCCATCAGACCACACCGCTCACGGATTGCCTGAAGGGCTCAGGACCTTTCCAATGGACAGAAGCTGCACAAGAGGCTTTTGAGAGCCTGAAGCGAAGGTTTGCTACTGAACCCATACTACAGCATGCCGACCCAGCGCTCCCTTTTGTGGTAGAGACGGATGCGTCGGACATCGCGATCGGAGGGGTTCTTTTGTAACTGGCCCAGAAAGGGGGAGAACTGATGCCTTGTGCCTACTTTTCCAGAAAGTTAATCGACTCTGAACAAAACTACACTGTGTGGGAAAAGGAGCTATTAGCCATTAGAGATGCCTTTGAAGCCTGGAGACACCATCTGGAAGGGGCGCAGCATGAAATTGAGGTGCGCACGGACCATCGTAATCTAGAGAGTCTTCATACTGCCCATAAACTCAATCAGAGGCAAGTGCGCTGGGCTCAGTTCTTCGCACGGTTCCATTTCAAAATTCATTATATCTCCCAAGCACAGAATAAGCGGGCTGATGCCCTCTGAAGGAAGCCAGAATTTTTGAGGGATCCCACCCCAAGACCGTTACAGTACATAATCCCTCCTGAGCGGGGAGTAGTAGGGGCCTGCCAAGATTCTTGGGAAGCTGAAGTGCATGAAGCGCAACAACAGGACCCTTTCGTGCAGGAGCAGCGGGTCGAAGAGGGCGCGTCACCCCAGGCAGAACAGAAGGACCTTATATGGAAGGATGGCATACTGCACCATCAGGAAGCTGTTTATGTGCCCCCCGGAGAACTGTGAGTGAGGGTACTACGTCAGTGCCATGACGCCCCCACGGCAGGCCACTTTGGGGTTTTTAAGACCATTCAAGCTGTCACTCAGGAGTTCTGGTGGCCCAAGGTGAAGGACGTAGAGCATTACGTTCGCTCTTGCCCCACTTGCATGAGGGCTAAACATGCCACTGGGAAGCCACTGGGGCTACTGGAACCCCTCCCTACTCCAGGAGGACCTTGGCGAATGATTACTATGGATTTTATAACAGACCTTCCACCTTTGCAGGGGAAAACCACAGTTTTGGTGGTCGTTGATGCCTTCTCGAAAATGGCTCACTTCATTCTGTGCGCAGGGCTCCGAAGCACTCAAGGCACTGCCAAGTTGTACGTGCAAAATGTGTATCGGCTGCACGGTCTGCCAGACAGCCTGGTTTCCGATCGTGGCACACAATTCACCTCGCGTTTTTGGCAAGCGTTGTGGAAGTTGCTGCAAAGTGAGCTGAGACTGTCGTCTGCCCATCATCCCCAAACGGATGGGCAGTCCGAGAGGGTCAATGCAGTGTTGCAACAATATTTACGTTGTTTTGTGGGGTATCAGCAGGACAACTGGATGTCCTACCTGCATTTAGCAGAATTTGCCTATAATAATGCTGTGCATTTGCACACGCAACAGACTCCTTTCTTCGGCAATTTTGGCTACCACCCTCGAGCCTTCCCTGCCCCAAAAGACAGTCTCTCAGTCCCAGCTGCTGAGGATTACCTGCAGGAACTTCACGCTATGCAACAGCTACTCCAAGAGCAACTAGAACAGGCCAAAGCAGATTACAAACGCGCAGCTGACCAGCATCGGAGAGAGGGGGACCTCATACGAATGGGAGACCAGGTCTGGATCTCTACACATTTCATAGCTATGCCTGGCCGGTGTCGTAAACTGCAGGATCGGCGTGTAGGGCCCTTTGAGGTGGAGGCTCAGATTAACCCCATGGCGTACAGACTAAAATTGCCACCCACCTTCAAGATGCACCCAGTCTTCCACAGGGCATTGTTGACCAAGGATGCTGCCCCCGGCCCTCACCGTCTGCGAGTGGAGCCCGTGCCGCCGTTGTTGGTAGAGGGGGAGGAGGAATACAAAGTAGAACAGATTTTGGACTCGCAAAAACGCCGAGGGCATCTTCAGTACCTGATTCATTGGAAGGGGTACAATCCAACTGAACGTTCCTGGGAAACAGAGGAGAATGTGCACGCTCCGACTGAGAGAATTCCATGAGGTTTATCCAGAGAAACCTAGACCTCAGGGGTGGGAAGGGTTAAAGCATGGAGGGGGGGATGATCTTGCGCTGCAGCCAACTCAGAAGGGACAGGAAGGGGGGAGGCATGAGTTTCAGGCACCTCCGCAGCCAGAAGAAGCAGAGTTGGGGATTGTTGTGTCTGAGCAGGATCGTGCGGGAGGGGGGCAGCCTGCTCTCCAGCCAGTTCCCACGAGTAATGCCCGTTCCGAGGAGCTGAGCGCACCACCCCCAGTTGATGCAGAAGACTTGTGGGGGGAAGCTTCAGAGTCAGTGCCAGCTCCTCCTTTACCAAGCAGTTCCCAGGAGGATTCCAGTGTGGCACCACCCCCTGACCTCGAGCCTGTTGCTCGGGAGCAGGTGTCTTCAGATGAGCTGTTGGATGCGCGTCCCCTGTCTCCTCGTTCCCGTCGCCGTGAGAAACGGACAGGGCAAAGACAGGAATTACAAAGGAGTCAGAGATTACATTCAAAAACATTTCCTATATAAGCCTGCCGCTCCCAGTGGGGGGTTGTTGAGTCAACTTCCTTCACACGCTGCAGAGCATGTCTAGAGTATAGTTAGGGACTCTAGTGAGTTAGCGTAGGGTTTCCTATGAAGCGCAATGCCTTTGATGTATCCATTACTCTAATAAAACGAGATTTACTTGCACACACACGCCAGCCTCATTCTTTCGGCTCTGGACGGGACAATGGGTAGGTAGGGGCAAAGGAAGGGGGAGGGAAGGGGCAAGAGGGAGAGGATAGGAGGGAGGAGAAGGGAGGGTGGGTTTGATCATTTGCATACTTTTTGAGTTCAATGGGATTTATTTCTCTGCAATCATGTTTCAAAATGGAAATGGACTGCCTTCAAGTCGATTCCGACTTATGGCACTGTGACGCCCTTCCCTGGCTCTCCCTGTCAGGTTCCTACCTGCTCGTGGCTACTGCCTTTCACTAGGCACCACCAGGGACTCCAGCAGTCCGGACTGTCCTTTTTTATGGTTTCTCTCTCCGCTCTAGCACAGATCTCAATAGATCCCCCTGCTAGGCAGCACCACCAGTCACATTCTACAACCAATGTTCCCAAAGACCTTGCCTGAGTCTCTCTATCCGGTTACATTCGTGACTGTGTGCCTATGCTGTTCCCAACCCCCTTGTATCAATGCAGATAACTCATAACTCGGGGTTGCTCTGGATACTTATAATGTTATCTTCTCCTCTTCACCGCTGCCACCATTTGTTACTGTTTCCCTTCAGCCTTGGTCATTACCTTACCCTCCCTTTTGGTCTGTGAAACCCCAGCCAAGGATCAGGCCTTCGGTAAACCAAAATAGTATTTATTAAATAACATTAATAACAAGATAACTTTGATAATGATCTACAAGCTTATGGTTTCATCTATTACTGTGATATTTGACTTATTACTAATCTGAACTCCACCTCCCTCTTTCTCCACACTCTCCTGACATACACCAACTCACACCCACCTCCAAACTCCACCAAAACAACCCACTCACGTCCAGGCACCCCTATGAATAGGGTTTTCATGGTGAACAGTATTTAGAGGTGGTTTTACCATTGCCTTCCTCTGAGGCTGAGAGGCAGTGACTGGCCCAAGGTCACCCAGTGAGTTTCATGGCTGTGTGGGGATTCGAACCCTGGTCTCTTAGGTTGTAGTCCAACACTGATCTGGGGGAGGGGCAGGGAGGGGAGGGGAGGAGATTGGGTGGGTGGGCACTGGGCAGAAGGGAAGCCCCTTTCCTTTCCAAAAGGAAAACATTGTGATCATTGCTTTTCAGCGTTTCCCTCACCTTTTTATTCTACAGCAGGCACATGTAGCCTCCCACCCAAATTTAAACCAACGCTGTCCCTGGCCACATCCACACCAGGCCTTTATTTCACTTTGGATAGTCATGGCATCTCTCAAAGAATCCTGGGAAGTGTAGTTAGTGAAGGGTTCTGAGAGTTGCTAGGAGACACCCTGTTCCCCTCACAGACCTTCAGTCAAAGTGGCTGACTGTTAAACCAGTCTGGCCACTGGAGCTCTGTCAGTGGAATAGGAGTCTCCTCTCAGCACCCTTCACAAACTACACTTTCCAGGATTCTTTGGGGGAAGCCATGACTGTCTGACATGAAATTAAAGTCTGGTGTGGGTGTGGCCCCATTATTAGCCAAGCCCAGCAGCTGTGAGTCTGGCTTTTAGAACACTGACAGTTGGTTCTTACTGGACATGCCGAACACTAACATTGGGTTCAAGCCAAAATTTCTTAAATTAATTAAAAATCAGCCAGGCATTTTTTTAACTTTTAAACTGCAGAAGATGAAGGTCAGAATATGGGGCAAGGTTAGTAATAGCATTACAGGTACTCTGTGAATGTGGCTGATTTTTAATGAATTTCAACAGATTATAAGAACTCTGAGAGAGAAAAGTCCAAAAGGGCTCTTGGGTTTTTTTCTCTCTTTTTAGACTTTGAACTTTCTATTCTCTCTGACTGTTTTGTGTATTGCCATGAAAATTTACAAGGTTGTTAAGCAAGCGTTTCTGAGTTCAGGACTATACATTTTGTAAGGTTTTGTTTTGAAATGAGCTTATGGGAAGCATCAGAATGGCATGGGGGTATTTTCAATTTAACAATGCGGAATGTGAAGAATCCATGCTGGCAATAGTATACAGCCACTCTCGTTTCCCAGACTTTCAACATGCGCATACCCCTTTTGAGACATTGATTTTACCGGCATACCCAACTTTCACAAAAATAATTGGGAGAGGGGTAAGGTATTATAACACAAGCGTTTTTTGGTGGCCAAAGTCGTCTTATGAAAACTGGAGGAGTGCATGAAAAGACAAGGAATGCATTGACAGCAAAAGAGACTACGCGTTGAATAACATCGGGATAAACCACTGTTATTATATTGATCTTCCCTCACATGATTGTGTGAGAAACTGGAGAAATCACAAGAACTGTATTATCTCTTAAAAGAACACACGCACACGTTTTTTGCTGCTAAAACCCAATGATAAAGTACAAAAAAAATTCGGCCGCGTACCCCTTGAAACCCTTTCACGTACCACCAGGGGTACACGTACCACACTTTGGGAAACACTGCTCTAGCCTTATCCTCCATGAATTTGTCTAATCCCCTTTTAAAGCTGTCCAAGTTGATGCCCATCATTACATTTTGTGATTCAAATTCCATAATTTAACTATGTGCTGTGTGAAGAAGTAATCTCTTTTGTCAGTCCTGAACCTTCCAACATTCAGCTTAATCGAATGGCCCTGGGGTTTAGTATTAGTCTCCACGTTATGTGTAATTATATGCACCTCTATCATGTCCCCACTTTACTCGGCTTTCTTCTAAGTTAAAAAGCTCCAAGCATTGTCTCTTTTCCCATAGGGGAGTTGCCCTAGCCCCTTGATCACTTTGGTTGTTCTTTTCTGCACTTTTTCCAGCTCTACAGTATCTTTTTTGAGATGCATAGGCAGAAATGTACGCAGTATTCCAAGTCATACCATAGATTTGTATGAAAGGCATTATGGTAATTGGCAGTTTTATTTCCGATTCCTTTCCTAACTATCTCCAATATGAAATTTGCCTTTTTCACACTGTGTCCTGTTCTGACCGGGATCCACGAGACGGAGACGCGGGTGCAATTAACTCTTGTTTTATTAAAGTAATGGATACATCAAAAGCAGTGCGCTTCATAGAAACCCCTAAGCTATCTCACTAGAATTCCCTAACTGCACTCTAGGCATGCTCTGCAATGTTGAAAGAAAGTTGACTCAGCAGCTCCAACCCAGAAGTGGCAGGCTTAAATAGGCAGGGTCTTGGAGTGTACTCTCTGACTCCTGCGCAATTCTTGCCTTTGGCCTGTCCATTTCTCCCTGCGTTGAGAGTGTGGTGAAGGGGGGCATGCTTCCAACACCTCGTCCGAAGGAACCTGCTCCTTAGCCAGAGATTTGAGGTCAGGTGGCAGCAAAGTACTGGACTCATCCCGCAAGCCACTGGGTAAAGGGGGAATTAATGCTGCTCAGGCTCATCATCCAGCTGCTCCTCTGACATGTCTGGGGGCGGTGCACTCTCCCCGGCTGGGACAGCGCCGTCCGTGGGAACTGGCCTGAAATCCTCCTTACTCCCTCGCTCAAGGTCTTGCGGAGTCTCAACAACTCCTGGACCATCCTTGCCCTCTGACAGCTGAGAAGCCTGAAACTCATATACCTCCCCTCCAGGCCCTCGCAAGAGGGTTGGGGCTCGACACACTGACTTGATGTGGGCTGTGCCCACTGGACAATTTCCTATACTTCTGATTCAATGTTTTAGCATAAAATCAGAAGTGTGGGAAGCAAACACTGAGAAAATAGGCAATATATGGAGTTTGATGCAGCAACATAGCTTCTTCCTTGCAGTTGGACTGCACTGCCCATATGTGGCCTTTTTGTGACTTGGCTTTTTTTTTTAAGGTGATAGAAAAGGGACATCTGCAAGTATTGTCGGTGTAGTGTCCCCCTTCTGGCCTGTGGGGAAATGCATTCTCTGAGTGACCAAACCACAGGCAGTCTGTCCCCCACTGTTGCTTATATGATCTCAGACATGAAACTAATTTCTTCTGTTTGCCACCTGGTTCTCCAGGATATAGCCACTCCCACATGCTTTCTATTGATGCAGGATACTGGCATTTCTGTGCATTTGTGTTTGTGTGGAAATGAGCAATGGTTTAGCATAGCAATCACAACTTGAACATAAAAAGTTTTAGAACTATAAAAATGAAAGTATGGTGGCATGGCATCATAGTACAACTAATTTGCACTCAAGGAAGAAAGGGAGGGTTCCAAATGGCAGGAACATTGCAAATGGAATGGGTGTAGGGTTGCCAGGTTCAGGGCCTGAGACCGATCCTGTATCTTTAGGAGGAGAGAAAGTGCAAGTGTTCTTGCAACACTGTAATGCGAAAAACCACAAGGTGGAATTCTTCCTTTCCCCTGCACAACTTTTAAAACTTTTAAAACTTTTAAACCTGGCAACCCTAAATGGGTGGAGTTAAAGTGTAGATGCCATAGTTTAGGAACACTGGGGAAGCTTCACAGAACAACTGATAAAGTGGGAAGATGTGTTGATAGTCCAGTATAAATCCACTTAAAATGCACTATGAATTAGCGATGGGCTCCGTTTCTGCAATAATTGGATTTGCTCTCAGATTAATTATTATTTCTGATATTCTTTATCTTTGCTGAGAGAATTTTGAAGCAGCAAATCTCCATGCCTGGTTTCTGATTCATTCTTCTTCTTCTTTTCCAATTCATTCTTTTTAATTTGCTTTGAAATCATTGATGGTGTGAGACTTTTATTGACCTACTTTCTATGTGAGCTCTTCAAATGTGTATTCCCTTTCACTAATGTCAATGAAGTGTTGATTGTAACTGACAGACAGAAAGCAGTGGGGGGAATGAGGTGTTGATTGTAAGCAGCAGGGGGAAGACACTGATTTGATTATCTGCCTTAATCTGCTCTGCAATGCACTTGAAAAGGAATGTAAACAGGCAATAATTACAGAGATCAGAATAAAGTTCGATACCAGTGAAGACTTATGAATAATTATAATATCAATAATTCTCTGCAAAGCAATATATTGGAGATTGGAAAAATGAAAAGATATCAGAAGGAAAAGGAATTGGATCGGATTGTTAAGGACCACTGGGGGCCATACTTAAAATGAAATGTAAAAAAGTAGAGGATTCCATCCCTACTATGAATGCATCAACATGTTGCTGCCCTACACCCTCAATAAAACAGCAGTCTGGATGGGCCTTTAGTGTTTTGAATGGCATTTTAGGGAATTTTCAGCCATGTTGTTTCACTTGCTTCAGTTTTACTTTATGTCCCTTATTTCAAACAGCTGTCAATCATTTACATACCAGCACTACCATGAAGTAGATGATGGATGCTCTTTGGATGTGTACACACTATCTCATTTGAGGGGGGGAAATGTTTTTCTCAAAACAGAATCATTCTTACTTATACTGCTTTCTGTTTAGATTTATTCTAGATCCTGCTGCCCAGAACAGTGCACATGGTTACTTGATATGCATTTCAAAACCCTCCTCTTTCTTAGATTATCCATGCCTTTTCCTTCCTGCACATGGGCCAGGTGAATGAAGAGGAAGTGGTGATTGCAATCATGGTATATGCCCACCCTCAATGTTACTGGGTAGATGTAGATACCCTCCCCAATTGCTGGGACCACCTACACCTGCAGTGAAATGCGCTTTTATTTTTGAAATGAAATGAAACCAGTTTTTCAAGAAGTGCTTTTCTGGGGCAAAAAATATGCAGCAGATCTACAGTATATTGTCTGTGGACTATAAACAAAAAGCAAGTACTCTGTCTCCATTGATTCTAGAATAAAATGTGTGTACGCATCTTTTATTTCATAATTCCTTTTTGCCACAGAATTAAATATAGAATGTTCATCATAACACACATTTTGTCCTACGTACTTTGATTTGGCATGCCTACAAAGAAATAAGATCCTGCTAAGCATACTTTTTAAATTTTATTTTTAGTCTTTATTTCCGGAGCTGCACTGATCAATTCAAGACTAAACTGAAATGACACTGTTTGCATGACAGATTACCTCAGAGTGCTTTGGCAACACAAGAATGGTCACTAAAACAAAGCTATATATCAGCCTCCACAAACATAGATGGAAATTCTGCTTGAACAGTATGTGAAACTGCATGAGCTTGAAATATTTGCATCATTCTTGCCAACAATTCAGTTCTTCCCCAAGAGCTTCAGTTTACACCTGGAAGAGATCCAAGAGTCTTGCTACTGTTGAAAATTGCTATTTCCTCTTCTGTATTAAATTACACCTCCATTAATCATTTGAAATATGAATCAGATCCATTTTTAAAGTGACTTTATCAATACAGTATGTTCTGTCTTTCTTGTATTTGTAACTCACCACCATACCTCAAAGGAGCTTAAAGTTAGTATACATACAGGGGTTATCAGATAACCTATTATACCAGGCTCAGAGGCAGTGGCTGGGGCAAGGTCACCCAGCGACCTTTGGGCCTGAGCAGGGAGTTGCACCTGGATCTCCCCAGTCCCATTCATCACACCAGAAGTACACCACCACAGAGCAAATGCAAGCTTAAACCCTTCGAGAGTGCATCTTGTGCCATGCTGGGCTGTGTATAATATACAGTATATAAGCCATGGAATATTATTCATGTCTATTTGATAAAACAGTACTTATTTAATAGCTTCAATACAGAGGCACTGTGGTGTTGTGCTTCTCATTTTTATATGCAGCCAGACCTTCCACATTGCCAAATTCCAAAGTCCACAGTCGAGTAATACCAATCAAAAAGCCACAAAAATGTGGCAGACTTCTGAGTTCTCTAGAACTTTTCATCAGGCAAAATGTTGCACAAGTTAAGGGTGGTTGGACAAGGAAAATAATAAAAATGGAGAAAAACTAGGTGGGCTGTTAGCTATGAGGTCTGCCTACAGACTGAGTCTAAGACAGAGACTGCAGACTAACTCCCACCCAGCCAAGTCTCAGGTGCTGAGATATGTGGTTACACATATGGGATTCTAGGATGATGAAGGAAAGATGGCTGCCTGCCACTCTGCTTCCATCTCTCTCACCTCAGATTTCATTGACTCCTGATTTATAATTGTGTGAGACTGATTACAGCATCAAGAAACTGCATTTCGCAACCAGCTGTAAGTTTTATTTAAGTTTTAAAGAGCTTCCTCAGTCTGTGGTTTCTCTCTGTTCTCAGTCCAGAGGAAGTGGCCCTTGCTGTTAACCAGGAATGGGTAACCTGTGGTCCTGCAGACATTGTTGGACTACAATCCATCATCCTTGGCCATTCTGACACCTGGGGTGGGTGTGCGCAAGTCGCCCAACCCTGCTGTTAAGTAACTAATGTGTGGCTCCTTCCAGGAAGCACAACACAACCAGACTGCATCTAGTGGCTCTTGCATATTATTATAACTCCTGGGATTTCAGGAAGTGCCCCAAAAGTCCACAATCAGGTTTGTGTCCTGAGAGACCGCCAGAATAAGCTTATGAATGGGTGAAGTTCATTTGGTATTAGGGATCATACTCATGTAACACAGCCTCTCTGCTTGTCTCCAGAAAGATCAGATGAGCTAAGCAGGTTGGCCTGTTGGTCATGCCCCAAACCACTAACATCTTCTGGTTTCAACAAAAAAACATTGTGGGCGCAGAATGGTGCAATCAAAAAAGCAAGATTGCACAACTTAGAGAATTAATCAAGACTACCTTCAAAGTATAAACATTCTCTGTGGGTCAGACTTTTATGCCCCAGTTGGTTCTGCTCTCAGGCCAGTACTCACCACAGGCAGGCTGGTTGATAAACAGACAACCTCTCTCTCACACACACATGCAGAGAGACTCCCAAACACCCACCCACACATGGATGGATGGATGGACGGACGGACGGACAGACAGACAGACAGACAGGACTCCCAGCCCCCCAGGGACTCCCAAACACACACACAGAGGCTCACAAACACTCCCCTAGGGACTCCTACCCTCCCAGATCTCCCAAACACACAGAGAGACTCCCCCCCCGACTTGTCAACACACACACACACACACACCCAGGGACTCCCAAATAGACTTTTGTATCTGTGAACCGCTGTATCTCACTGGATGTTGTATTGTGGGGGGGGAGGCGTGGCTTTTTTTTATAAAATCTTCAATAAATACTAAATAGTAAAAAAAAAGAAAAAGTTTATTTAGTGCTA
This sequence comes from Rhineura floridana, assembly GCF_030035675.1. Taxonomy (NCBI): domain Eukaryota; kingdom Metazoa; phylum Chordata; class Lepidosauria; order Squamata; family Rhineuridae; genus Rhineura; species Rhineura floridana. Next base: position 34,347,472 of record NC_084483.1, on the reverse strand, counting down.
AGCACTTATTTATTTAAGCATGATTACACACTATTACCCATGAAATGTCAAAAGCAAAGTGCTTAACATTTGCTTTAGTTCAGAAGTGTAGATCAGAAGTATTTAAGTAAGGGGAAAACACATTTTTAAAATGGCAATGATTGGAAAGGTGCTTTCTTCTTTTTTTAAATAGCATTATAGTGTTATAGCTGAATAACACTTTAATTTAAGCAGTATTTTAAAAATTGGACTGGAAGTGTTTAATTATGGGGAAAAACTACGTTGCTGAAATGGCAATGACCAGGTAGGGTTTTATAACACTAAAACATTATTTCAAGCAATTTCTCTAATATTTTAATTTTTAAAAAAATTATAGCCAGGAAAGCATTTTAGTGCTAAGTATAAGATCAATGAGGAAAAACAAATAACAGGGTTTGAAAATGATGTTCATCACAAAGTTTACAGAGAATGTGTGTTGAGCTGTGATAGATTAATTTTTTTAAAAAAATTTACTAGTTGTTGCCCACTCTTCACCAATAGGTTGCAGGGCAGGTTTCAAAATCTAAAACAAAACATTAAAAAGAATAAAAACACATTTCAATCACAAGAATAGGGTGGGTTCTGAAAACATACATCTCAGGAGTTGAAGGCCAGAATAAAAAGGGGTTGCCAAAACACTGTATAGTGAAGGTACCAGACGCACATCTGTAGACAGGGAATTCCACAACTTAGGGGCTCCCACAGAAAAAGCTCTCTGTTGGGCCACCATTCCCCAGACATCTGAGCGCAGTGGAGCTACCAAGAAGGCTCCCTTTGCTGATCTTAACATCTTTGCTCGAAGCATCATTGCACACATCATAGCTACATGTCTTTAAAAAGACAGTGTAGTGCTAAGGGCATCTACACCTGTGGTGATTGTGCTTCGCTTCTGTCCTTCAAAAAAAAAGGTCAATACTTTCTACAATAAGAAAAAAGACAGAAGCAGTAAAAACCACAGGAGGACTGCAAATGGATTACAACATTGTATGCTCCTCTCCCCACTGTAAGATGTGAGTGACCAAGGCATGGCTATTTGACAATAAATACGTAGTTTGGGAGCAGCTCTAATGCAAAACTGCCGCTGATCGCTTTCCCACACCTATGCCATGTCCTAATAAAACAGCACACTATTTGAAACAACTCCATTCAAAATGGCGGCACAGGGGAGGGGGAATTTCAAGGTCACTGATTATAGTGTTTTATTTCTCAGCAGACTATTTAGTTTTCAGTAATATCGTCTCAGTACTTGTTTTCATAGTCTAACAGATGCTGCCTCTGTATAATAATTACACCCTTCTTAACAAATGGGAAGATTTTAAATGTCTGTTGCCTTTTCTTCTGAAAGCATTTACTTAAAAGTTCCATTGATTTCGCTTATTTCTGAGTTACATGATCAGCAGAATTACATGGTGCAGCTAGGGTTGGGGGAGGATTTCAGTTTGCTATGCAATTTGGAGTGAACCTCCCCATTCGACACCTGCCAGACCATGCTCGGAGAGGAATGTGGACATGAGGATTAGAGATTGCATGTCTACAAACCTTTCTGGAGCACAGTTCATACCAACTTATATTGTATTTTTTGGGGGGGGGGACTTCCTTGGTTCTTTCTTTTAAACAGTTGTTTCCAGAGGCTTGCAGCAGCTAGAATGTGTGCCAGTTGCCACACTTGTTAAAAACTTTTGACTAAAAAAAATGGCATTATGTTAATGATGTGTCATTTCTTCCTAGGCAATTGCACAGAGAAAAAGATGGTGGTGTCCAGAGAGACTGGTGTCTTTTCTTCTGTACAATGTTTCTGGCAGCCCTTGGTCTACCTCATAAGTTCCTCGAAACAATTTAAATCTGTTTAAACCATGTGGATTTTCTGAAAAAATATGCATGGATTTAGGATGGAACAGACTTGCCGGTCTACTCATCTGCAAGGGGCCCAGACTCATTCAAAACTGTTTTGTCCTTCCCTTGGTGCAGCTGTTGCTAGACTGTACTACCTTCAGACTTCCGCTTGTGGTGTTGGGCTCATGTATTTTCTTTCTCCCTCACACACTAATTGGAAGAAGGTTTTTCTGTGGGAGCAGATTTGAGCTGGCAACTCCCAACCTGCAGTCCAAAGTGTAGAGTCCAGCAAGACCCCATCACATTCTGCTGGCTGTGTAGCTTCTCTTGATCCAAGACAAAGCGGGTGCTTTGGAGGTATAATGTCCAATTCAAGAGCTTTGTGGTACAGGATTGAGTGAGCATACTTGAGTAAAAACAGCTAATGTTTGTTTATCCATGCCTTTCACTACCATAGCAGTTATTACTAATAATGCCCATGGCATTTGCTCATGTAAAAGCTTGACAAAAAGCAGTTGCTGTTTCTCTCAGAGTTGAAAAGTGCAAATTAAATCGCTTGCAGCACAGAGACTGTAGATGGAGACTATAGTAGTTCATCCGACAGACCCAAGGAAGCCTGACAGAACAATAAAGAAGCCAGTATCTAAACAACTAATTTAGCGTAGTATGAAACACCTTCCGATTCTGTTGTCCGTACTATATAAATCTATCCTGGAATGACGGTCACTTTTAGGTGGAATTCTAAAGCTCCGCTACCTTTATAGCAAGGTCACATTGTTGGGGTCTGATGTCGGCTGGCCATAAATGAAGCAGCTGTTGCTGATGCCAGGGTGAAAAGCCTCAAATGCCTCCCTGAAGCCAGTGGAAGTAACAGGCAGTTATGGCAAAAGGAGAGGCCTGGCAAGACTGCTGTGCCTCAATTTAGATGCCCGTTTGAAATGTTAGCATATTTTTGCAAAAGGATAGAGGGTTCAGAAGGATTTGCAAGAGAGTTCCTCTCTGGGTGTGACCCCTCATTTTCCTGAAGAGAGGGGCAGTTGCAGGATTGAAGGCCACTCATGTATCTCTCTTGTGCTGCTTTTGCCCAAGTCAGCACTAATCTGAGGGCCTCACTGCACATGATGCCATTGACATGACCAGTGCTTAGAAATTTATTTTAAAAAGGAACTAGTTCTAGTTCCAGGCAGTCTTTTTTTCAAAACGAACGGGTTCAGCCTTCAGTTCAAGTTTGTCCAACTGAACCTTTCAGTTCATAAAAAGTTCACCCTTGGCATTTTTTCCAGCATTCAGAATGTTATAAGCTGCTATAATAATAATAATAAAATTTTATTTATCAGACGCCCATCTGTCCGACCGAACGGACACTCTGGGCGACGTACAATATAAAATACAATCTCAACATATACATAATCATCATAATATTAATATCATAACATCTCATCTAACAGACCATCCTACGCTAATACAGTATAAAATCTAGCCCACCCCAGAGATCCCATAGGCCTGTCTAAAGAGCCAGGTCTTCAAGGCTCGGCGAAAAGTCAACAGGGAGGGGGCATGCCGAAGGTCAAAGGGAAGCAAGTTCCAGAGGGTGGGGGCCACGATCGAAAAAGCCCTCTCCCTGGTCCGCACCAACCTAGCTGTCTTCGTCGGTGGGACCGAGAGAAGGTCCTGTGAGGCTGATCTTGTTTGGCGGCATATTTTGTGATACTGGAGGCGTTCCTTCAGATAAACTGGGCCGGAACCGTATAGGGTTTTAAAGGTTAAAACCAACACCTTGAATTGGGCCCGGTATACAACTGGCAACCAGTGTAATTCAATCAACACTGGGGTGATATGATCGCGGCGGCGGGTCTGCTTTATTAAGTGCGCCGCCGCATTTTGTACCAGCTGGAGTTTCTGGACCGTCTTCAAGGGTAACCCCACGTAGAGCGCATTACAGTAGTCTAATCGAGAGGAGATCAGGGCATGTATCACTCGCGGGAGCAGATGTATGGGAAGATAGGGTCGCAGTCTCTGTACCAGATGAAGGTGGTACCAGGCTGCCCAGCTCACTGCAGAAACCTGAGCCTCCATAGACAGCTGGGAGTCCAAGATGACCCCGAGACTGCGGACCTGGTCCTTCAGGGGCAAACTCACCCCATTAAGTATCAGGTCAAAATCACCCAACCTTCTCTTGTCCCCCACCAGTAACACCTCGGTCTTATCGGGGTTTAGCTTCAGCCTGTTCTCTCCCATCCATCCACTTACGGACTCCAGGCACTTGGACAAGGTATCCACAGCCAACTCTGGTGAGGATTTAAATGAGAGATAGAGCTGCATGTCATCCACATATTGATGGCACTGCAGCCCAAAACTCCTGATGATGGCTCCCAGCGGTTTCATATAAATGTTAAATAGCATGGGGGAGAGGATAGAACCCTGTGGCACACTATGCTGAAGTACAGGTCGAAAAGTAAATCAAAGGCCACACACAAGTAATAAGATATCTGACAAGACAGAATGTCTACAGATGAAGCTTTCCCCATAATTGTATTTCCCTACTAGAAAAGCCTTACCTTGTTTAATTTCTGCCTGCCACACAGCTGTCAAAGGCACATGGCATCATTCACTTTGTTCCTGGACTTCTCACTGCAAGCTGCTCCTGTTGGAAGATAGTGAATCTTTTCAACAGGGAAGATAAAGGAAATGCCTCACATTCCTCCCTTCTGATTGCTTAGCCACAGTGCCTAAGCATCCTTACCAGCAGCAGTGGCTCTGTATCTGTTTAATAAGCTTGAGAATGCTGCCTCCACATTTTGTTTTCTAACTTTCTTTACAGATGTCCTATTGACTTACTTAAAAAAAAGGAAACAGAAATAAAAAGCTAACTCCTCATGTTGGTGGGGTGGGGGCAGGGAATGAACATGAAGATGAACTAGAAATTGTTCTATGTTCTACCCCTAAATGAACTTAATTCACCTTTAGTTCAACTGAAGTAGTTCATTCCAAGCCCTGGTGATTTCTTTAAATTAACTACCATATGTGGGTGTGTGTGGTGTGTGGGTGTGTGTAGGGAATGGAATACTCACTGTCAGGGCAACATGCAGGGAGGAGAGGCCTAGCCATTTTTCCCAGCTGTGATCTCAGTAAAAATCCCCCCTGCTCAGGCATGGCAATTACCTTTAGGGGGGGGGAAACTCATTGGTGACAGTGGGAGTTTTTTCCTCTCCTAATGCCAATTGTGTAATGGTGGCAGTGATTTTTAAGATCTCAGCTTAAACCTCCCTCCCCTGTGTGTCATAGTGCCAAGAACTCCCACCTCCCATAAGTGGTATTTAATTTTTAAAAACACCATTGATGTCATCTTTAGTTAGGTCCTGAGACCAGCACTAACATGGCTCTTTCCTAAGCCCCTTTTTACCTTTGAAGAAAGAGAGGAAACAGTGGCAGAGTCATGCTGTAATGCATGGGTGGGGATTCTGGGGAACCTTTTTCAACCTGAGGACCATAGTCCCTTGTGGGCAAACTTCTGGGGTGCATGCCGGGGGTCGGCAGGGCCAGAGACAAAAGTGGGTAGAGCAATAGATGTGATTCTTACCTTTCTGTAGTAGGCAAAGGTGACAGAAGTGGGTGGACCATTAGATGTGATTCTTACCTTTCCATAGTAGGCTACATTCCTGCTACACAAAAGTCAGAGGTTTCTATATACATACACATACCTCTCCATCCTCCACCCAGACAAGGCACTGTGACAGGTCAAGGACATATTCCAGCCAGGCAGAAGCACTCCAGAAGGATACGGAGCACAGCTGGTGAGGAGTGTGGCCTAGTAAGGGGGCATGGCTTGGGGGGAGTCCCTAGGGCTAAGCAGAGAAGCCTGAAGGCTGCATTCAACCCTCAGGTTACCCACCCCTGCTCTAATGAGTGTTTCCTAAATTTTGTTTGCTATCTTCCTCCCCCCCAGTAGCCTAATGACCAGGAAACCATTTTTTTAGAATACAATTTTTAAAATATCAAACAGTTTTAAAAAATGCAACCTCAGATCCTTTTCTTTCTACACATAGTCAGCAGGGAAATGAAGGGTCTCCACACATAGCTTGGCTCTAATCCTCTCCTCTTCCATGCTGTGTTGTTTTGTGGTGTGTTCTGTTGTGCTGCCTTAGCAATGGAGTGCCACTGCTGATGTTCTGTGAGTACACCACAGTACTCTGGAACATGGAGAGCTAACAATCTCTTGTATGTCACTGTTCTTCCCAGGAACAAAACTTATTGCAGCAGCTTCTCAAGCAGTGAGCTGGGGAGGATTAGGCCACTGGATACAGGAGCACCAGCACCCTGCCTCTAACTCTTATGTGTTGTTGGAAACACCATACATGACATTGTCATATTTGCATTTCCCTGCCCCTTTTTGCTTCACTAGCTGCTGCTTGTGCAGGAGTAGGCAAGTGCAAATGCCATGATGTCACAAGATGTTGGATTGTGTTTTGTTTTTTCCAGCTTCGAGTTTACTTCGTGGTGCCCATTGCAGCAGAGTAGCAAAGAAGTACCTGAGTGAGCTTTGTATGTGGGCTCACCTACACTGTTGTTTACTGTGTGTTTGGTTCTGCTCACATCTCCTTTTAATTTGACATTACTAGCAAACAAGTTATCACACAGTTTCCCCACTGTAAATCCATACTAACCCAATCCTCTGATAATGTGAAAAGGGGGAGGGAAGTCTTCACTTTCTCTAGTGCTTGCAGACATTTTGCTCTGATGCTTTTAGGTGGGTATGTCAATAGTTCCCCTCTCCATGCCCACTCCCTTCATTTTATTTCCAGTAGGCTGACAAGCAACTTCCAGTTGCTCTCCATTCTGCTGGCCTTTTTTATATTGCTGCAAACACTGCCTTATTTCTCTTCCTCCCCCAACTTGTGCGCAAAAGCATAACACTGCTCAAACAAAGATATGTATTTCAGCTGTATTGTACCAGTGAAAATACAAATAATTGCACTTCCAGGTTGTTGTTTTTTAAATGAAACACTGCAGCTGATAGAACAAACTGACCATGCTTGGTTGCCAAGTAACCAGAGGGAGTGGAAATATTAAATTAGAGGGTGTGGGCATAAGAAACTGAATGATTGATTCTTCCCCTCAGTGTGAACAGAAAACACTGTTTGCAGCTGGCATTGAGCCCTTACTGTGTGTGTGTTACACCAGAATTAAAGTTTGTTCCCGTGGTTGAGGTCCAATATCAAACAGCGGAGACTCAGAATTGCCAACCAAGGCCTTTTATTAACTATACGTTTGCAAACGGAGAGCTCACATAGACTCATGTCATTTTGTGAGGTCTGAAATTGTCATGATTCTACAAGCAGTTATACACTCTGAGTTGCAAGCAGTTGGCAATACATAAACATTCCAAAGGTGGGGGTTAGTCATGCTCTGTACTTTTGCACTGTGCACAAAGCTACAAGATAAGCAAACTGCAACCTCTGAATAGACATTGTATTATTCCCAGTTTTGCTGACTTCTAGCAAACGGTCAATGACCTACTGTTGCCAACTTACCAAAGGTCATTGTCATTATTCTACATGTATTGTCAGCATTTCTATAGGTACAGGAAAACTTATATTTCTCAGTATAACAGTCCTCCCTCAAAAGCATTTAGGGCAGGGAAACCGTTAATTTCCTCTTGTGGAGAACCTTGAACCACCTATTGCCTTAAATGAAAAACTAACTTCCCTGGGTTTTCTAACACAGGAAGGTTTCACTGTCCTGAATGCTTTTTACATTAAGTCAGATCAGAAAACCTCATATGCGTGCGTGGATATCTGCATGTATGTTTTTAAGTAACACTAAAAACAACTAAGGCTCTTTCTAACGAACAATGGGATTCACTGTAGGTGGAGGAAATTTGCCAAAGAACAAGATAATAATTATGCAGAACATTTATGCCGTAGCTTTAGTTTTGTATCTTAATTTCTGCCCTTGTTACTCTTTGCACAAAATCTCATGGGAAAGCATAACCAGCCATACCATTAGGTGGGGGTGTGGGGTGGGAATTGTAGTTTAGCAGGCTCCATGGCCCTGCCTCGTAACAATCTCCCCCCATTGGAAAGCATCTGTATATACTTATTCAGATGTCTTTTCACACCTTAGACTTCTTAGTCTTGCCCTTGGCTCTAATGCTTACTTCCCTCTGGTATATCTGTGCCATTTGGGATCAGATCCATATTACAAGGGCCATTAAGACGAAGACCAGAAGTATTTGAAACATCAAAATCACCACAATGGGGTGCATTATAAGAATTAAACCTTCTTTGGTGTCTTCACCCCAACCAAAGAGAGAATTCCACCATCTGTGTATCTCTATCTATAAGAACTTATCTATAATGTAAGTGACTGTATAGCAATCATGTGCTATCTGACGTGTAGCTTGTTCTCCCATTTGTTTAACTGCTTCTAATTGTTTCTGTTACATAGGATGAGAAAGTAACTTCTGGAGATCAGCTAGGCCATAACCCAATGCAATGGGTTTGAGGTGTTGAAACAGATCTATTCTCTGGATGGTCCATACAGGGACTTTAAATGAAAAATCACATCCTACTATTTCCTCAATACCACAAAGCATCTATTGATATATCTTAGCATAGGTTGTATATAATACTTATCAATAACAACATAATCACAAAATGTTCTAAGGCACACGTATCCATGTCCAGAATATACAATAGTTGAACTTGATTCATTTCTTAGCATAAAAGAGCCATAAGATACATTAATCATTTTGAGAGAAAAACAATCTTAATGGGATTCCAACTATAATCTTGCATGTTTAATTATAGCCCACTGGTGCACTTCCTGGGCATTACACTATTCCTAACCATCGCTCTGAAATAGCCAAATTCTGTAGACCCCATCACGAGGGATTTAAAAGGCCAAAAACATCCCAAGAGCAAAACATTCTTAACACTTAAACTATGTAAGGAAAAACAGCCAATGGTTAAATCGTCACATAAAACACAATGCATAAATGATTACATTCAACATTACAATTGAAATAAAACAAGTATCATGGTCTTGAAACACACTGCAGGTTTGTACAAAGTTCATCTTCAAAAGATCAGATAGTCAGCTTAATCGATCAGTCTGTGGGTTACTGATGCTAATCAGAAATTCAAATGATGAGAAAAACAGTTTATTGCAGCAGCTTTCTTCTGGAAGGAAAAAGTATGGAGACTGTATTTCTCAGAACCCACCTTTCCCCGTGTGACTTTTAGAAATGCCTTTTCTCCCACTGGCATGGGCAGAGGCAATAACAGCCTTTGGTTAGCTGCTTCTGGAAAAATCTCTGAGTCCCACTGGCATGTCGGGGTGGGAATTCATCAAATCCTTTAAAAACAGTCCTTCTGAGGAAAACAAAGCATCAGGGTCCCATGGTTGAGAGGGCATCTGTGTTTCTTTAACTCTAGACTGATTACAATGCTATTCATAAAGTTCATAAAATATAATGCAATGCACAATATAAATAACCTTGATATCTTTCCCTGAGGACCTTTTTCTTTAGCCTCAGAGATTTACATATCCATTTGGTCATAATTAAAGACAAACCCTATTTCAAACACTCTTTTATAGTTGATCTGGGTGAAATCTTGTGTGGCATCTGTAACATTCTCTCATATTATAAGACCCAATATAAAATCACTCATTATTTGAATGAGGTATGGAAACATGTGTATGATTCATGCATGTTCTCACATAGATAGCCAAACACTAAGTTGTAATATTGTTTTTCCACATTATTAATATTTTTGCACACATCTGTACATACCATACAGCTTGGCCTTAAACACTAAGCTGCAATGTTGTTTAATATTTTTGCAGCCTTGTATACAGGCCATTAGTAGTGAAAAAGATACAATTAAGAAAGGTTTCTGACAATCAAACACACAACAGGTTTCCCTAGCCTCTGATCATGTACAGAGATTGCTGGAAAGATACAGAAATACTGGGAAAAACAGGAAAAGGAGCCCCAGAGAGGAAAATTAAGTTTCTCTTTGCAAGATGCAAATCCATCTGTTCACATATATAGGAAGGAAGAGAAGCCGGCATTTGTGATAAAAAAGAACATTTTGTATCTACAAAAATTCTTCTCGTTGGTCATGACTTGGCTGAAAAGAATTAGCATAGTTAAAACAAAACATCCATATCACACCATTTAAGCTGGGCCCATTAAAGAATACTATATTACTGTAAATCTTATCCTTATATCTAAATACACTTTCCCTGTTTCTTACCATGTCAGGGAATTTCACCAGTGAACACCTTGTATGCAAATCAATTACTCTGGATTCCTTGTTACTTAACTTATCAAGGACTGCATGCAATAACACATTTGCACCAGTGCCTGAATTTGCACACACAAAGTGTGACAATAAAAAAGGCAACTCCCTGTTGGAATCAGGGCTTTGCAACTTGTCTATTTGCATGCAGATGGCATCAGAAACCAGCTGCTGTTTTGGAAGCCCAATTATATTAATTTTCAAAGTAAATTCAACATCTAGATAGACTCTTCCTGAAGCTAGAAGCTCTATACTTTGAGTCTTGTTTTGATCCAAAGGCTGTTTGCCAGCAAGAGATTGTTCCTCTGGAAAAGAATGTTCATTAGCAAAAGACTGTGGTGTACTAGACCCAAGGGAAGCATTCAAATCAGTATTTTTTCCCCATAGAAGTGGACACATCTTGTGTGTGTTTTCAAGCAACTCTGAAGCATTTAAGCAAGGGCCTGCACTTTCAGAAGATGCTTTTGTATGTTCCCCTTTTAAGAACATTAATAAGACTTTGCTCAAAGACAGAAGCCCTCCTGGTTTCAACTGTTTCTGGAGTTTCAACTTCTTTAGTCAAAGAAATCTTTTCCTGTGGTGCTAAAGATGGTTCTGCACTGTGATCCATGACACCCTGTTCTAGGAGAGAATCACCTCCTCCCGTAGCTACAAAATTTGTGCTAAAGATCTCTCGTTTTGCAGGCTGGATTATTATTAAAAACCCAAGCCTGGTTTTCTTGCCAATTTTCCCAGTTCCCAAATGGTGACTCCCAATTTTTCCAAATTGTGCTGCATTACAAAGGAAATATTGCCAGCCTTTAAAAAGACGTTCTCAAAAATCATACAAAAACACAAGTTCTCTTTGTTATCCTAAAACAATCCACGAATTTGCCCAAAACATTCCTTATCCATCACAAATAGTCACTGACTCTTGAACCTGTTCACTGTCTATGTATCTCAAAACCTGCTATCTACATCCTGTATGCCTCAATCTTACAACTGACCCCATAAAAACTATGGGTTCCTTCCACGTACCACCTTTCATTAAAGGTGATGTCCCTATACTTTTGCCTGCTTTAAGGAAGCTCAAAACTTCCAGAACCATCTCTCTATACTCCCTTTCCTCAGCCTCAGTCAAATGGAGGCGCTCTATTTCAAAGGCTTCCTCTACCTGAGTCCTGACTTTTCTTGCATTCTTCTTCTAACAAATCCTAACATGCATTATAAAGTCCCCGAGCGGCTGTAACACTTTTCTTTGATTTGGAAGGCCTGCACTCCTTGCAATATCTTGCATAGGCCTCAATCATAGTTCTCATAGGGTTTTCTGTCTCAAAACAATCATCATTTGCCAAAGCTTTGTTGCCAAGGACAGAAGGGGAGGGGGATAACAATGTGCCAGGAAATTTCTATACCTTAACCTCTGGATTTACCACAGCCTTTAAAGAACATTTCCCCACTCACTTTAAAACAAGAGACAGCAAAACATAGTAAGAAAGGAAATTACACTGATTCCAGTTACATTCAGAACTTGGCTACATGTGCTCTTGGGAACCTGAGTGTGTGCATTTGCCACCCTTATGTCCCATGAAGCACACCTTCTTGAGAGGAGGGGATCCACTGCTAGAGACAAAACAAACGCTTTGCCCTGGAATGTGCTCAAATGGTACATATATTCAACCCAAGAAATGCAGGTCCAAAACAAAACACAGCAAAGCCTGATTTTACTGAGAGAGAGCAAGAAAGCACCACAAACTTACTTGGGTGCGTGACAGCATTTATCATCCTAACTCCTTCATAACTTTAAAGTTAAGAAATCAAAGGACCTTATTACTATAAGAGGTGAAAAGCAAATGAGATTACCTATCCTGTCCAGAGCTTGGAAAAGTTACTTTTTTAAACTACAACTCCCATCATCTCCAGCCAGCATGGCCACTGGAGTGGGCTGATGGGAGTTGTAGTCCAAAAAAGTAACTTTTCCAAGCTCTGCCTGTGCCTGGAATGGGCAGTTGTATACAGCCGAAGCTATGTGGAAGAGCGCTGATCCGAAACCAGGAAGAAATCTCTTGGTCTCAAGGTTTTACACCGAGACTCAGAGTCTCCTCGGCTCTGTCCCTGCAGCCTTTCATTCCTCTATCTCTCTTTAAGCCTTGGTTTTAAAATACTTTTTTCCTTTCTCCCTCTCCTGCCAAGGAGGGCACGAAAGTCTGGCAAAAATCTCTTCATAACAACTTAAAAGATTACTAAACGCTACTTAAGGAACAGATTAAGTCCTTCAGATCTTATGGAAAACAGACTTCCGGGAAGGGTGGACTTCCGGGAAGGGTGACTTCGCCTGTGCCTGCTTTTGAGATGAGCTCTCGTCTCAGAAGAAGCTTTTTCAGTTTTAAAATCAGTCAGAACGTTCTTTTTGACTGGTAAAGATTTTCTCCCGGGCAGGGAGAAACGTAGAGATTAACCACAAAAGCCTATGTTAGTTGGGAGGACTGGATTTCATTAATTTATGAGAGAAGGTTCAGCCAGCAATGCCGGATGGATTTTCAAACAAGCTCTAACTGATTAAGCGACACGTTTATCTTTTCTTCAAAGAAAAACGGATTCTAACAGGCAAGCACTCTTCTTTCTATTTTTTTCATCTGGTTTAAATTGTTGCAGCAAATAGAGATTTGTCAATGAATCAGCTATAAAGAATTTCTGGGTGAGTTATAACTCTTCTCTTTCATTCACGAAATTAAGGAGGAAAGAAATTGAAAAAGCTTATCTTTGTTTTGATTGCAAAAAGCTGACCTGGAATTGTGAATTTTAAAGATACAAACGGATGAGGGATTTCTATTCCGAGGAGATAAATAAATAAATTTGATTTATGAACTTTGGAGTATTATATGTCTGGGACTATTTTTTTTTTGGTCTATTTCATTTTGACGAATCTGCTTGTTCACGATGCCACTAACTGTTCTGAAGCTGTGAACTAAATTTGTTTTGCATTCCTGAACATATAAGAGATAAGGCAGGCTGTGTTGTCTACACTGTGATGTCATCAGGCCTGAAATATTAACCCAATTGTTGCTGAAATAAGAAGTGGTTTTTCTTTTTTCTTCGTGGTTTTAAGAATGGCAATCAAGAAAGTGGCTGAGAATCTGGAAGTAATTATGTTTCAGAAAATAATGGATGAGATTGAGATAACGAAACAAACCCTGAGACAGGGTAGAATGGAGATGAAAATTGAATTTGGCAAAATGAACCAGGAGCTTAAAGAAATAGGGGATCTTGTGAGAGAGGAGATTGATGAGATCAGAGATGAGAAAAGAAAAATTAAGTCCTCTGGTTAACCTTGCAAGTGTTAGAGCCACGCCGGAGAGCTGGGGAAGTGCGCACCAGGCCGTTTTGGCCTGCCCTAGGGCCGGGCAGACGGAGGGCTAACACTATGTGAGTATTAATTGAGGATTCCCATAAAGACTCAGACGAACCAACGCTCATCCGGACGCAGATTTCCTCCTCTCCTGTTAGAAGCATTGCCAGTGTATGTGGAGAGGGAGGTGTGGATGACGGCCTGCTGAAAAGCTCAGGGGATCCTGGGGAATGTGGAAACTCCCAATTGACTCTGAGTGTTGAACACAAGATGAGTTAGATTTTTCTTGAGGAAACAGGTAAAAAACCCAGAAACTGAGAGCAGGCATCACGAAGGAAAAAGCATTGTAAAACCCTGGGTACATGGGATAAAGTGTTGATGTGTGAGCGTTGTTGCGTGAACAGCATACGTTACGTTGGAGTTAAGTTGAGCAAGAAGCTTCACAGAGGCAGTAGATCAGGTTAAGAGTCTTTATTAGACATTATGGCTTAAAGCTTAAAGGTAGATTACATGTAGAGTTCCCCCCCCTTCAAGGAGAAGCTCCCAGTTCAGAGACAAGACACAGAAGAAGGAAGAACTAACAGCAGGCTGTTACAGCTTTCCCAGCTGTTATCTCCCATTACCATGGAGTATTATATGTCTGGGACTATTTTTTTTTGGTCTATTTCATTTTGACGAATCTGCTTGTTCACGACGCCACTAACTGTTCTGAAGCTGTGAACTAAATTTGTTTTGCATTCCTGAACATATAAGAGATAAGGCAGGCTGTGTTGTCTACACTGTGATGTCATCAGGCCTGAAATATTAACCCAATTGTTGCTGAAATAAGAAGTGGTTTTTCTTTTTTCTTCGTGGTTTTAAGAATGGCAATCAAGAAAGTGGCTGAGAATCTGGAAGTAATTATGTTTCAGAAAATAATGGATGAGATTGAGATAATGAAACAAACCCTGAGACAGGGTAGAAAGGAGATGAAAATTGAATTTGGCAAAATGACGCAGGAGCTTAAAGAAATAGGGGATCTTGTGAGATAGAAGATTGATGAGATCAGAGATGAGAAAAGTAAAATTAAAGGGAAGATACAAGCCCTGGAGATTGGAACAAATGTGGAATTGGAAAAAGATCTGGAGTTTATGGATATTAGAAACAAAGTTTACTGTTTGGAATTCAACGTTGTCTCTGAAGAAATTAATGAAGATATTAAAGATAAAGTTATCAATGTCTTGGATAATTTTCTGGACTGGAATGATGTGATGGAGCTTGACATAGAAAAAATCTATGGAATTAACTACAGATATGTGACAATGGAAAAACTCTCAAGAGATGACCCAGTACATCTTGTAAAAAAGAAGAACAGAGATATGACTTTACAACAACATTTCAGCAACATATTCAGAATTGATGGCAAGGAAATATTTGTGATAAAGGAAATTCCCATCAGACTCTTATTATATGACTATGGCTACGACAGCAAGATTATTATGGGATACTGATAATGGAAGAATGGACATTGAAATTACTGGACCTAACAGGACTATTGAAGATGGAAGATGGAATTAATATTGATAATGGAAGAATGGCTATTGAAACTATTGGACTTAACAGATTTGATGAGATGGATTAATCGATATGTTTATTTGGACTATGGCTATGACAACAAGATTATTATGGGATACTGATAATGGAAGAATGGCTACTGAAATTACTGGACTTAACAGGATTATTGAAGATGGAAGATGGAATTAATATTGATAATGGAAGATTGGCTATTGAAATTATTGGACCTAATAGATTTGAATGAGATGGATTAATCGACATGCTTATTTGGAGAAGAATTGATAGATATATTTCTCAAAGAATTGAAGCCTCTCTTTGACTTTTTGTGGAAAGAATAAAGTAATGTTTATGAGATTTGATGATTAATTAAGATAACTACTGGAGGAAAGTGATTTTGTAATGTAATTTAGGAGATAGGATTGTTATGTATTGTAGACCTATAGCTGATCTGCGACAAATCGGAAGTCAATATTTTATTTTATTGTTTAATCATTTTTGTTTTGTTTTGTTTTCTTGTCTTTGAATGTTTTTTGATTTTGTTTTGTTTGTTTTATGAAAATATGAATAAAAATTATTGTAAAAAAAAAAAGAATGTCAATTGACACAGGAACATAAGAACATAAGAAGAGCCTGCTGGATCAGGCCAGTGGCCCATCTAGTCCAGCATCCTGTTCTCACAGTGGCCAACCAGGTGCCTGGGGGAAGCCCGCAAGCAGGACCCGAGCGCAAGAACACTCTCCCCTCCTGAGGCTTCCGGCAACTGGTTTTCAGAAGCATGCTGCCTCTGACTAGGGTGGCAGAGCACAGCCATCATGGCTAGTAGCCGCTGATAGCCCTGTCCTTCATGAATTTGTCTAATCTTCTTTTAAAGCCGTCCAAGCTGATGGCCATTACTGCATCTCGTGGGAGCAAATTCCATAGTTTAACTATGCGCTGAGTAAAGAAGTACTTCCTTTTGTCTGTCCTGAATCTTCCAACATTCAGCTTCTTCGAATGTCCACGAGTTCTAGTATTATGAGAGAGGGAGAAGAACTTTTCTCTATCCACTTTCTCAATGCCATGCATAATTTTATACACTTCTATCATGTCTCCTCTGACCCGCCTTTTCTCTAAACTAAAAAGCCCCAAATGCTGCAACCTTTCCTCGTAAGGGAGTCGCTCCATCCCCTTGATCATTCTGGTTGCCCTTTTCTGAACCTTTTCCAACTCTATAATTTCCTTTTTGAGATGAGGCGACCAGAACTGTACACAGTATTCCAAATGCGGCCGCACCATAGATTTATACAATGGCATTATGATATCGGCTGTTTTATTTTCAATACCTTTCCTAATTATCGCTAGCATGGAATTTGCCTTTTTCACAGCTGCCGCACACTGGGTCGACATTTTCATCGTGCTGTCCACTACAACCCCGAGGTCTCTCTCCTGGTCGGTCCCCGCCAGTTCAGACCCCATGAGCGTATATGTGAAATTCAGATGTTTTGCTCCAATATGCATAATTTTACACTTGTTTATATTGAATTGCATTTGACATTTTTCTGCCCATTCACTCAGTTTGGAGAGGTCTTTTTGGAGCTCTTCGCAATCCCTTTTTGTTTTAACAACCCTGAACAATTTAGTGTCATCAGCAAACTTGGCCACTTCACTGCTCACTCCTAATTCTAGGTCATTAATGAACAAGTTGAAAAGTACAGGTCCCAATACCGATCCTTGAGGGACTCCACTTTCTACAGCCCTCCATTGGGAGAACTGTCCGTTTATTCCTACTCTCTGCTTTCTGCTTCTTAACCAATTTCTTATCCACAAGAGGACCTCTCCTCTTATTCCATGACTGCTAAGCTTCCTCAGAAGCCTTTGGTGAGGTACCTTGTCAAACGCTTTTTGAAAGTCTAAGTACACTATGTCCACTGGATCACCTCTATCTATATGCTTGTTGACACTCTCAAAGAATTCTAATAGGTTACTGAGACAGGACTTTCCCTTGCAAAAGCCATGCTGGCTCTGCTTCAGCAAGGCTTGTTCTTCGATGTGCTTAGTTAATCTAGCTTTAATAATACTTTCTACCACTTTTCCAGGGACAGAAGTTAAGCTAACTGGCCTGTAATTTCCAGGATCCCCTCTGGATCCCTTTTTGAAGATTGGCGTTACATTTGCCACTTGCCAGTCCTCAGGCACGGAGGAGGACCCAAGGGACAAGTTACATATTTTAGTTAGCAGATCAGCAATTTCACCTTTGAGTTCTTTGAGAACTCTCGGGTGGATGCCATCCGGGCCCGGTGATTTGTCAGTTTTTATATTGTCCATTAAGCCTAGAACTACCTCTCTCGTTACCACTATTTGTCTCAGTTCCTCAGAATCCCTTCCTGCAAATGTTAGTTCAGGTTCAGGGATCTGCCCTATATCTTCCACTGTGAAGACAGATGCAAAGAATTCATTTAGCTTCTCTGCAATCTCCTTATCGTTCTTTAGTACACCTTTGACTCCCTTATCATCCAAGGGTCCAGTTGTCTCCCTAGATGGTCTCCTGCTTTGAATGTATTTATAGAACTTTTTGTTGTTGGTTTTTATGTTCTTAGCAATGTGCTCCTCAAATTCTTTTTAGCATCCCTTATTGTCTTCTTGCATTTCTTTTGCCAGAGTTTGTGTTCTTTTTTATTTTCTTCATTTGGACAAGACTTCCATTTTTTGAAGGAAGACTTTTTGCCTCTAAGAGCTTCCTTGACTTTGCTCGTTAACCATGCTGGCATCTTCTTGGCCCTGGCGGTACCTTTTCTGATCTGCGGTATGCACTCCAGTTGAGCTTCTAATATAGTGTTTTTAAACAACTGCCAAGCATTTTCGAGTGATGTGACCCTCTGGACTTTGTTTTTCAGCTTTCTTTTTACCAATCCCCTCATTTTTGTGAAGTTTCCTCTTTTGAAGTCAAATGTGACCGTGTTGGATTTTCTTGGCAATTGGCCAGTTACATGTATGTTTAATTTAATAGCACTGTGGTCACTGCTCCCAATCGGTTCAATCGGAAGGAAGAGTTAGCAGGAGATCAAAGGATAGGTGCAACCTAGGAACCAGGAGGTCTGCTTTCTCTCTACCCTTTTTAAAGCCATGCAGAGCCAACCCACCAGTTTTGAGTTGAACCACATATTTCCAACAGTACCTACAAGTCATCCCATAATGTATAATTGGGCTTGAAATTGCCTCTTGGAGCAAACTTACACATTACAACATTCAAGGACAGCCACTTAACATGGGTCCAAGTGAATATTTAAATGAACCAGGCATCGGTCAATAGCATTATCTCCTTATGGCATGGTTGCAAACATGAGCTCAGGGAAGTTGTCGACAAATAACAACTCTGCCTAATTAGGTACTTATCAAAGTGTAATTCAAAGGATAGGCTGCTCTTTCATTTCAATCATCACGTTGCAGGGAACATCAGCTTTACATTTCCCAAGAGAGTAAATTTCCAGCATTTGCCTAGGGCACAGCTAGATGTTTTGTTTGTCAAATTAATCTTCTAATGATGACATTCATAATTGCTTCATGATAAAACAGAAGAAAACTGTCACACGCTATGTATTCATTAGTAAAAACTGCAGGCCTGTAGCCAGGATATTTGCTTGCTGGGGCAAAATATTAATGGAGAGTAACAATGAAAGGGAAAGTTAAAAGACAAAAACAAATTGCAGGTGGTCAATTAATAGTAAAGCACCTTCTGCCAGCCAAGTGCCCTCCATATGTTTTGGACCACAAATCCCATCAGTCCCAGCCAGCATATATTTGTGTCGCTCCCCCCTTCAAGCCACTGTAAATTGTGAGGGATATCTACCACCATAGTCTTTGGTAATATTCCATGGCAACAACTGACACCTGAATAGGGTGGGGGAGAAATTTGACTTAGCTTACATTTAAAGCCAAATCTGTCAAATTCACACTTTCTGAAACAGGATGAGAACACTGCTATCCTTTAAAATTCACACTTATCAGATCAAATCAAATTTTATTACAGTCAACAGATCATTAAATCATCAAAAAAGATATTATTACAACCTCATTTTAAAAAATATAAATAGAATATATATAAATAAGTGAAATAATACTTTAAAAAATTACAAAGGACCAAATAACACACAGTTGGTTTGGAGGCTATGAAACAATTATTAATGGTCTTATAGCAATGATCTAATCTGAATGTTGCAATGTAGTTCTCCAACCAGTGTTTGCAAAAATGCATAAGCTAGGGGAAAGTGTGCATAAAAATAAATATATAAGCGAAAATAACAAACATGCATATATTATATTAGGAGAAATTGCTTGGAAAAATGTGTACATTTAGTCAAAGCTGCACACAAAAATGTGTTTATTAGAAGAAATTCACACTAAAATGGTAAATAATTTTCATGAGGGTTTTTTTTAAAAAAAAAAATCACCAACTGCTGCAGAAATGTGGAGAACTGAATTTCAGATTGGGAAACTGAGAAACTGAGAGAAGTGACAGATCTTTCCATCCCTACACATGAACAGTGTGTATTATTCAGGAGCAGTAAGAACATAAGAAGAACCCTGCTGGATAAGAGCAAAGGCACATCTAGTCCGACATTCTACAGTAGCCCACCAGATGCCTCCTGAGAAACCCACAAGTAGCCTCTCCAGCTCGTGTCCCCCAGTTAAGTTATTATCCCACTTGTGTAATGTTTAGAAATGCAGTACAGATTTCCTATTAGTGTCATCATACAAAAAGCTGGCATAGTTCCCACCCAGGTTTTACTTTTCACTTGTTTGTCTCTACAAAGGCTAGATGTGCAGGCTTGGAAGGTCTCACTCAGCTCTGGACTAACCATTAAGCAAAATAAGCACGTGCTTAGGGCACCAAGGGAAGGGGGGCACCACAGAGTTTTTCCCCCTAGCTGTCATGCTCTTAACTCTCAACTCTTTCACTGCCACACTGAACTTTAGTCGAACTTTTTGTAATTCTCCTTATCTGCCGTGTTCCCTTTAATCTGAATTGTTAAAAAAAGTTTTCTTTGGTATGTTTGACTAAAGTTTAAAAGTCTGAAGGTGTCAGACATAGACCTAGAGTTCAGTATGTTTGACTGTCTTACCAACGTTTTTCTGCATGAATTTCAGTGTTTTTCTAATCATTATAAATATATATATATATATATTGCCTTGCGTATATTTTTAACATTAATGGTCACAAATTGCACAGCTGAGCATTCATTTTCTCAACTCAAGCATGTTAAAAACCCCAACAGAACAACTATGCAACAAGACAGGCTGGATGCCTTGTCTCTGCTAACTATAGAAGCAGATTTGTTATGCCAGATTAGTTTTGAGACTTGATCAAAGACTGTGCAATTAAAAAATCTAGGAGAAAACTTTTTAAAGTATAAATAAAGTTATAAGTAGGCAACAATGTCAATAAGCATTATTTTGCATCTTTTGATCCATGTATGCTGAAATACTATGTATCTTCAAGGTTAGAAAGCAATGAAATAAAAGATGTTTTGTTTCGTACAAATAATGATATTTCTCCATTAGAATATATTTTTAAAAAATTGTCCACCAACATCGATTTCTGTATAAAGAGGATTTTCAAAATTGAAAAGTATGCTCTTGAGATCACGTTATTTCAGTAGAGATAATATCAGATCTTATTTTGCCTTGTAATCTTTGGGAGGGTGATTAAAAATAATTTTCAATAAATTTTTGTATTTGCATTTTCCCCCTTATAACAATTTTATTAAGAAGTGCATAAAACAGTGTTGAAAATTTGCATTTTTTCTGTTGTCCTAGTTATAAGTAAATAATTTGCTTATATTGCTTACTTCTATTTAGTGTTAAGTAATTTTTTTTAAAAAAAACAGTTTTTATTTAATATAGTTGTGGGGTCTGGCCTGGAAGAAAACTGAATTTTCAATCTCTTATTTCATCTTCACTTATTGAGTCTTAATGTCTTGTCAGGTAAGCAATGGAAGGGCTGAGGGGGGCACCATTGTTGGGCTGTGCTTAGGGCATCAGTTGGCCTTAATCCGGCCCTGGTCTCACTCGAAATACTCATTTGTTGCAAAGTTGCTTTAATAAAACCAGATTTGCCTTGAACAGTTGTCTATGTTTTTGAGGGTTCATGAAGCATCTTACAACCAGTATGGAGCCTAACCCTTGTAGGAAAAGTTCAACCGACAAGGTAAGCAGCAATTGCCAGGCAACAATCGTAATAGGGAGGGAGGTGTATACAATATCCTCACACACCAAACTAGGCAGGAAAACAAAAATAAGACCAACCCAGCCTCACACTGGTGTGAGGAGGCAAGGTTGAGACATGCCTGTTGCCCCATTTGCATACATTTTACCAGAAATGAAATATATTCCACCATTGTCAACAGATCCATACATGGTATGCTATTTTGTTATCAGAGGTACTACAGTAAAGTTGACAAAGGTAAAGTAGGTTGTCACCAGTTACAAAGTCAAAAAGTCAAAATTTGAACTCTTGAGGCACACAACTCATGTCAAATCACATTTAGAAAAGCCAGCTAGGTAAAAGTTGCTAGGGAGGGATGAACTGAAATCTTCTGGTTGACAGTAGTTGTTTTTTTGAAACCAGCATAATTTCCCCTGTGTCTCATGAGGTTTTAAAGTGTGTAGGGAAGGGGGTATACCCACAAACCCCACCACCAATGTTTTCCAGCATGTCCCCTCCCCCAGCCCCACCACCCTGATTCCAACCCCCCTCCCAGCAGTTTTTAAAGAACAACAAAAATGTCAGGAGATTTAATTGCAGCTCTCTGTGTCTCCTCTAGTTTGGCCCTAAGATAAACCTAACCACTATCTGGGTGGCAAATTATCAGCCAACATTCTCCTTTCTTTTTTAATCATCTCTTAGACAGCAAGTCCTTTTTTTTGTTTATCTCCTGAAGAGTGAAACTAACAGTTTAGGACTGGATGTCAATTCTCATTTGGTTAGTAAGCACTGAATCAGTAATTCCAGTGCTTTGGTTTTAAAATGACAGTTACGTTCTACAAAATGCTTCAGCTTTGACTATTTTGGGGTTATAATTATTCTCTCCAGCAACCGTGGCCAATTGCATATGAAGTACCATGAAATCAGAGAAACCTTAAGGTGCATACTTAAAGCAACTCATGCTGCCTGCTAATGTGTGATATTTTTGGTCCAGTACTTTGGATTTAATGTGTTATGAGAAAACTAACCCTGAAGCAGGTGGAAGTTTTACCTAAGTGAGAAACACCACATGCCACAGTCTATACAGAAAGTGACATCTCTGAGGGAGTTATGTGTTGTTAGTCTATATGAACCATTGCAATGTAAGCACAGTAAGCGGGTGTGGAGGACCGTAGGAGAATTTGTCTTATTATTCTTTTTCTCTCAGTCCCCTCCCCACCACACACATTCTGTAGGATGTGTGATCTAAGGTCTTCCCCCAAGGGGGAATAGCTAGAGAGCCAAAGGTTCCTCACCCTGTTGTAGAACAGCCTTTGTCCCCAGATGTTGTTGGTCTACTACTCCCATCTTCCTTGACCTTTGCTCATGATTGCTCTGGATAATGGGGGTTATAATCCAACAACATCTGAGGAAGGCTGTTCTAGACAAAGCCACCCTCTCATTGAAATGAATACAGAAGCCCCCTTGCACAAGAGTCCCATGTATTCATTGAGGGATTTGTCTGCGACTCTATGTCTTGTCACTGGAGAAACTAGATATAAATTAGTTCATCCACCTCTGCCTCCTTAATCAAAAGGATGTTGACGTAACTTTTAGTAAGGCATATGTAACTAAATGTTCATTGTTGTGTTGTCCCTTTCATTCATTAATTCATTTGCAAGTAGGTACTTCCAAATTCAAGGCAAGTTACATACATTTAAGTATCAGTGAAGGGAAACCAGGCAATGTCATTATTACTGCAAGTGTAATGGAAAAAGTTGCCTTCTGAGCATATTTTTGCTTTTATCTTTAATACACAGGTTGGCTATCATTTCCTATTTACTGTTTCATTTTAATTACCTCAGTTGCTGGGAATTGGTCCTTAATTAAACTAGCTGAGGCTTTGGGATTTGTACAGTTCAGAATAATTTAGCTGCCCCACTCTGGAGTGTAATTTTTAAAAAATTGAAAATGGAGATTTAGAAAGAAAGATTTTATACGTTCTCAAATTATGTTACGCCAAAGATGGTAGAATGAAGTATACACATGACATTGCAAGGAGAGAGCATAGAATAAAGTGTGTATTTAAACATCAGATGGCAAGGTTGATCCCCTGGTCCACCCTAGATGGCCATCACTAGACCAGGATTTATGCTGCCGTAATATTGTTTGGGTCCTATGCTTGCCAAGCAGCAAAGCCAAACCCACAATAATACCATTACAAAGAAGAGCTAACATAATGACAGCAATTCCCACTGAGTGTCGAGTAACTACAGCACCCCACAATCAGAGTGTTGCTCACTGGCAATGCCCCTACATTAGCCAGGAACAGGAGTCACCAGTCAATGTGTAGCAACGGCAGGAACTTTGGGATGACATCACATTATAAGCTGTTCCATACCTTCTTGCATACACAATGCACAGGCAGCTAGGAAGAACCTACAGAGCTTGACCCATTACAGGCTGTCATAGCCCAGTGGTCAAGAGGCTTGCTTCCACGGGAAGGGTTTGAGCCCTGCTGTGCTAATTTTCTTGAATTTGTACACAAAATGATTTGCACTGTGTGATTTTGCCAGGGGGAGGTAGGAGAGCCACATGGACAAGGAAGAATTTGTGGGGAGAGTGCTATTCCAGGCACCCATCACCTGCAGGTCTGGCTGGTATATTAATTTTCCAAAATGTAGTGTTCCAGAAATTTAGTTATTATGGGGAATTCTGGGTAAAAAATGTGTGCCAACACAAAAACATGGTGGCTGTCAGTGGGGTCCACAATGTTTTTGTGGCTATGGGCATTCATTTTTACCCACAAGGCTTTGGAATGATGGAACTGCAGCCACCATTGGCCCATTAGGCAACACACAGCTGAGGTCTTCCTCCTCTGGAGGTGGCCCTGGCATTTTCCCAGGGATGTAGTCCATAATATTCCCACTTTCTGGTTTCCCCAGCCCCATATCAGATTGGACACCCTGCACAATTGAGGTTCCACATCACAGGAGGAGCCCATGTTTATATACTAGGGTATCCTTTACATTCATGGATGGTGGGAAGGAAAATATAGAACTGAAGTGACCCCCCTTTCCCCTTCACATGGTCATGTGGACAGAATGCTCCAATAGACCTTCTGAATAGCTTTGAACTTTACAACTTGCAGGAACAAACAGGAAATATGAATGACTGCTGTTATCAATTATTTGTAACATCCAAATTGAAGCTAGCTTATCCTTACCCACACTTCCTGTACGCATTCCAGATGGAGACAAAGTTCACCCATCTCACTTCAAGGGGAAATGCATATGCCCCACTCCAGAAGTTACAAAGAGTCACAGAGAACACAAATCATTGCCTCGTATATTCTGCCTGCCAAGTTGTAACATCCAAATCTGTCCCAGACTATATTATTATTATTATGAATATTCCTTTATTTGTCATCTTATACCATGAGGGTCTCAAGACAACTCACACTAATACAATAAAAATACAGAATATATACAATAAAATATTAAAACCAACTAAAAATAGTCACGCTAAATATAAAAAAATTAAAATATGCACAATAGTATCACCATTAAAGCAACAAGCTAACAAAGCTAACAAGTCTACCCCCAGCAGCGGATAAGATGTAGGAGAAGCAGTCAAACATCTGGGAGTAAACGTCTGGGCTTGCTCACACAGGAGCTGAATTTCACAGTAAAGACACAGCTTTTGCCATTGCAATAGATTTGCAAGGTTCACACTTCCTACCTTCAAATCCACTGTTTTCCTTTCACACAAGTAGGCGTACCTCTGGAAACGTTTAGTATCATTGTTTCCTTGTGGCCTGCCCCTGATTTTACATGCTTACTCTCTCAGAGTATTGATATTGCTAATGGAGAAAGGGAGGGTTTTTTGTCAGTTTCCTTGTTTCTTGTCAATTGCACACCTCTCCAGCTTCAGAAGCCCTGAGAGTCTTGGGGTGCAATTGACACAAAACTGTATGAAACTCTAGAGGGGGGAGTGAGTGAAAGGCAAAGTACGCAGCAGCTGCCACAGCTTTTGTAAGCAGCAGAGAGAGAGGGAGCTGGCGATGGGGCATAAGACAGCCTGCCCACTAAAAAAATTAAGGCATAGTGCCTACACCGAAGAGAGCAGCGAAGCTGAGATGGTTTTTCCTTTCCTTTTCACATTATAATTGGATTGGGTTGATACGGGAAAACTGTGTGATAGCTGCTGATTGCATGCAACGTCATGTGAACCATGCAAATTAAATGGGGATGCAAGTAGCACCAATCTCAAAGTAAGTCACTGTGTGAATGAGCCCCAAAAGTCTGGGTCTGGCACTCAGAAATCCTGACAACCTTAGTGAATATCATAATGAACACTTCATCCTGTCATTCAGTGTTTGCTAAGTGAGAGCAACACCAGAGAAATAAATAAGATCCATGTTTGCCATGAAGCTTACTGGGCAGCCTAGGGTCTAGCTGTCTCTGTCAACCTAATCAACCTCGCAAGGTTCTTGTGAGGATAAAGTGGGAGGCACCGTGTATGTCACCCTAAACACTCTGGAGGAAGAGTAGGATAAAAATATATTCAGTAGACAGTCAGAATAATATATATATGCCATAAAGCAGGAGATTAATTTGCACTGGGAAAAGAGACAAACAACAACACAAAAATCCATCATTTCAGCAGATTTTCTTTATGCATCTATATTTCTACCTATATCTATTCATCTTTGTAAATAAAGTTGTGTTTCCAAATGAAATTGTATGTTTAATGGTATGACTAAGATACAGAAATATTTTAAGAAGTGTACACCATATGTTTCATGCCTTTTCTGCTTGATTTATGGGATTATTTATAGAACCATGACATACTTAATTATTTTGTTCAGAGCATCCCACAAGTGACAGTAACTATCTAGCCGTCTAGCTTTTGCATTTTTCAATCCCCACCCTGTTAAATTTGATAATGGGAGGGGGGAACTCTCCTGTACAATGAAAATTATGGGTGCGTGGGCACAGTATTACCTGAGTTCTTGTTTTTGTACCTTGTTCTGTCAGCATCCTCACAGATTTTTCAGAGAAAATTGAAGGGTGGAGAAATAAATAAATGACACAGAAAAGACAAAATGGTGAGGGGGAGAGGGTGGGAGGGACACAGCTATTTAAAACATTAACTTGGCTTGTGCTGTGTGACAATTAACTCAAGTCACATCTATACCACACATTTAAAGCTCATAGCTTCCCTCAAAGAATCCTGGGAACTGTAGTTTACCCCTCACACAGTTTACAAGCTTTTACAAGCTCATTGTTTACAACCTCTGACCAGCTTAATGGTCTCCAGTATCCTCCTTTGAAGGTTCCACACATAGCTGGTATAAATTCACATCTGGCCATCAACATACAAGCAATGGAAGCTGGTCCATTAGGGCAGATGGGACACTTCCCCACCAACCTCAGTCTGCCCTTAGGCAGCCCCTACCTGCTTACCTGCATAAAGTCCAGGGAGTAGCACTCAGTGTTAACATTATAGTCTCAACATTACCATTACAGAACGCAGCAGGGAAGAGGGGGCAAAACTAGAATGAGTTGGCTCTGCCTGTCATTGGCTCTGGCTCCACTTATTGTTGACCTTCCTGCCTTCCACCCCACCAGTCCCAATGAGCACCGGCCACAACTGCAAACAAAGAACTTAATATGAATTTTTAGAAAATGCAAAATTGTTGAGTTTTAGATTACGACGACGACGACGACGACTAATAATAATAATAATAATAATAATAATAAATATTAAACTTCTAACCCGCCCTTCCTCCCAGAATTAGGAGTTAGGATTCTTAGGTTTCCTGAAGATGATCCTGGGTTTCTAAACATCTATTGGGGTTGGGGGGAACCACACAATTTTAAAGGAGTTTGAAAGCAAGATAGACTCTGGCATATTGGTATGGCAGCAGCAGAAGGAGGTGAGTGGGAGGGAGGCAGTTAGCTGAGATAGGAAGAGTGGGGAGAGGTACAGAGTTTAACATCATGCCCCCCACCCCCTTGAGAAGCAGCTGCCTCCAAGAAGCTGTTGTTTTTGGGAGATGTTTAATATCAGGACTAGGCCCTGCTGAGGCTGTATTCCATCTGCCTGGGTGGATCCAGCTGTCCAGAGCACTCCCCAAACCAGGAGACCTTGCAGTTGTGCTGGGGAAAGGGAGGATATAAGCTTGCTGGGGATGAAGGGTGGTGCTACCAGTGGCAGTGACCCTGAAGGGATGACACCACACCAGTTGCTTCTTTGGGTTGCATCTTTGGGTTGCATCTTTGGGGTGCGATGAGGGAAAGAGCTCATCCCCTTTTAATCAGTTTTATAGGACAGGGCTTTATGTGCGGTATTGATTTTTTCCCCTTGGGTGGGGGGATTGTCATGTTTTTCTCTAGGCCACTTCCAGGGTGAGAGGCTGGAGGTGATCTGGCATGGTGTATGTTAGTGGAAAGTAATGTCATGCCACTGGAGTGAGAGTCTAATCCAGCATGAAACTGGGTGGGAGTGATAAGTTTTTACCCCAGGTGAGAGCTGGGGTGTGAGTCATGCCCAATAATTTTCTTTGTTTTACTATCTCCTAGGTTGATGTTCCCTGTCACTAACTTGTGGTGTTTACATTTGTTTACTAGAGATGGGTCAGGGAAGTTTGTGTCTTAGCCAGAGATGGTAGGTAGGAGAAGATTTGGTATACGGGGGGGGGGCTAGTTACATCAAAGCTCTTGTCCTCCCTGCTTTGCCTGCTGTATTTCAGAATTTGGGGATGCTGGTCAGCTAATTCCCTGGCTTTGTGGTGTTGTTAAATGCCAGGTCTGCCCAAAATAAAATATCTATCATCCATGATTTGATTGTAGATGAGGGGGCAGACTTGGCATATATAGCTGAGACCTGGGTGGATGAGCTCTGTGGCCCAGTGCTAATCCAGCTGTGTCCATCTGGGTACTCAGTGCAGCACCACCCATAAAATTTCATCTCCCTCACCAGGAGACCAATCCACACTGTCTGGGTTCGAGGGATGGTTTGAGGTGTTGGCTCTGAGAGACAGAATGGGAATGTGATTAGTGTACCATCCCAGCTGCACTACAAGCTCCCTAACCAAGCTGGCAGAGGTAATCTTAGATGTGGTGTTGGAGAACCCTTTCACAGTGATGGTGGGGGACTTTAATATCCATGTTGAGGCTGCCTCAAATGGGCCAGCTCAGGGTTCATGGCCTCCATGACAACCATGGGACTGTCTCAATGCATCAATAGCCTAACACATGTGGCCGGGCATATCCTCAACCTGCTCTTTGCCACAGAGTGGATTGGTAATGCTCTGTTGATTGGGGGACTTGCTGTAAGTCCATTGTCATGGACAGACCATTCCCTGGTGAGATTTGGCTAAATGTAGCTGCTCTACTCTGCAAGGGAGGGGAACCCACTGAGATAGCCCACTCTCAGAGACTTATGGAAACTGATGGATTCCTGAATGCACTGGGAGTTTTTCTGGCTGACATCGCTAGTACTCCTGTTGAAACTCTTGTCTCATTGTGGAATGTTAAGATGCGTAGAGCCATTGATACGATCACTCCTGAGTGCCCTCACCATTGCTGTGGAGCACGTAGGTCACCTTGGTACTCCAGTGAACTGTGTGCAATAAAACAGAAGGGTCAGTGGTTGGAGCTCAGCTGGTATAAACCTCTGTCTGCACCTGACCAAACATGGGTAAGATTGTGCCAATGTGCCTACTACGTGGCAGTGGTGGTGAAGAAAGCTTGCTTCTCTGCTACCATTGCTCCCACAAGTAGCCGTCTGGCAGAGCTTTGCTGAGTGGTGAATGGGCTTTTCTGAGTAGTTAATTGGAGACCTAGTGTAACAAGTTTGTAAGGTGCATTAGGGAGAAAATTGCTCAGATTTGGACAGAGTTGGATGCCACAGTTAGAGCAAGGCCAGTGTGGCATTCAGAGCGCTATCTGTTCCACTCATACTGTATCAGTGTCAATTGTCGTGGCCTGATGAAGTGGACAAGCGGCTTATAGAATCATAGAATAGTAGAGTTGGAAGGGGCCTATAAGACCATTGAGTCCAACCCCCTGCTCAAAGCAGGAATCCAAATCGAAGCATTCCTGACAGATGGCTGTCCAGCTGCCTCTTGAATGCCTCCAGTGTCGGAGAGCCCATTACCTCTCTAGGTAATTGATTCCATTGTCGTATGGCTCTAGCAGTTAGGGTTTTTCCTGATGTCCAGTCGAAATCTGGCTTCCTCCAACTTGAGCCCATTATTCCGTGTCCTGCACTCTGGGACGATCGAGAAGAGATCCCGGCCTTCCTCTATGTGACAACCTTTCATGTACTTGAAGAGTGCTATCATATCTCCCCTCTGTCTTCTTTTCTCCAGGCTAAACATACCCAGTTCTTTCAGTCTCTCCTCATAGGGCTTTGTTTCCAGTCCCCTGATCATCCTTGTTGCCCTCCTCTGAACCCGTTCAAGTTTGTCTGCATCCTTTTTGAAGTGTGGAGACCAGAACTGTACGCAGTATTCAAGATGAGGCCTAACCAGTGCTGAACTGGTACTAGAACTAGTACTTCACGCGATTTGGAAACTATACTTCTGTTAATGCAGCCTAATATAGCATTTGCCTTTTTTGCAACCACATTGTACTGTTGGCTCATATTCAGCTTGTGATCAACGACAATTCCAAGATCCTTCTCACATGTCGTATTGCTGAGCCAAGTATCCCCCATCTTATAACTGTGCATTTGGTTTCTTTTTCCTAAGTGTAGAACTTTGCATTTATCCCTGTTGAATTTCATTCTGTTGTTTTCAGCCCAATGCTCCAGCCTATCAAGGTCCCTTTGAATTTTGTTTCTGTCTTCCATTGCTATGCCCCCCAACTTTGTATCATCTACAAATTTGATAAGCATGCTTTGTACCTCCTCATCCAAGTCATTAATAAAAATGTTAAAGAGTACTGGGCCCAGGACTGGGCCCTGTGGTATCCCACTCATTACTTCTGCCCAGTTTGAGAAGGCTTGAAGAAGTGTGACCTACCACCTGTCTCCTTGACCCTTGCCCATCTTGGCTTCTTAGAGCTAGACGTAGAGGGTTGACTGGGTGGGTCCAGGGAGTGACTCATGCTTCACTGGAGGAGGGGGAGTTACCATTTGCCTTGAAGGAGGCAGTGTTGCGTCCCTTCCTTAAGAGGACCTCCTTGGACACAGAAGTGTTAAACAACTAGTTCCCAGTGGCAAATATCCCCTTTTTGTGGGAGGATGCTCAAGAAGATGGTGGTTCATCTTCAGTCATGCTTGGAGGAAACTGATTACTTGGATCTGTTCCAATCTGGCTTCACATCTGGCTATGGTGCTGAAACTGCCTTGGTCGCCCTGGCTGATGACATCTGTTGGGAGAGAGATAGCAGGAATGTGACCCTGCTCGTGCTCTTTGACCTCTCAGTGGCTTTTGATACTGTTGACCATGGTATCCTTTTGGTAGACGTGGGGGGAACTGTGCTGCAGTGGTTCCACTTATACTTCCAGAGCTACTCCCCAAAAGCACCTGTTGGAGTCTATTGTTGGGCACCATGGGAGGAGTGTTCCTCAGGGTTCCATCTTGTTAACCATGCTAATTCAATATGAAGCCACTGGAAGCTGTCATCAGGAGATCTGGAGTGAGGTGTCATCAGTATGCAGGTGGCACCCAGCTCTATTTCTCTGTTCTATCTGAAATGGGAGAGCCGGTTGAGATGTTGGACTGGTCCTTGGAGACAATGGTGGGATGTATGCAGGCAAATAAACTGAGGCTGTATCCTGAAGAGACAGAGGTGTGAGGTGTCCAGAGTTCTCATGGGGAAGGGCTGTAGCTCAGTGGTAGAGCATCTTCCTTGCATGCAGAAGGTCCCAGGTTCAATCCCCTGTACCTCCAGATAGTGCTGCGAGAGAATCCTTGTCTGAAACCATGGACAGCCACTGCCAGTCAGTGTAGACAATACTGAGCTAGATGGACCAGTGGGTTTGATTCAGTATAAGTCAGCTTCCTATGGTCTTAGGTCCCGGAGGTGGAGATATGGCCTGCTCTGGATGGGGTTGTACACCTCTAGAAAGAGCAGGTTCACAGCTTGGGGGTACTACTGGATCCAACATTCCCCTTGAAGGCTCAGGTGGCCTCAGTGGCCAGGAGTGCCTTTTTCCAGCTCTGGATGGTTCACCATCTTCATTCTGTTCTGGACAGAGATGACTTGGCCACAGTACTCCATGCTCTGGTAATTTCCAGACTGGATTATTGCAATGTCCTCTGTGTTAGAGTGCTCTTGAACATGATTTGGAAACTTCAGCTGGTCCAAAATGCAGCAGCCAGATTACTGCCTGGGGTTCCCTTTAGAACTTATATAACCCCTGTTTTAAAACAGTTGCATTGGTTGCCAGGTCATTTCTGGGCCCAACTGAAAGGTGCTCATGCTAGTGTTTAAAGCCCTAAACCACTTAGGTTCCAAACATCTGAAAGACTCCCTCCTTCCCTACAGGCCCTCTTGGGTGCTGAGTTCAGCAGAGGGGGCCCTTTCGGTAGCTCCACCACCCTCAGAAGCTTGGGGGGTGATGGCTTAGGGGAGGGCATTATCTGTGGCAGCCCCTAAGTCGTGGAACTCCCACCGCACTGAGGTGCATCTGGCAACTTCATTGTACCGTTTTAGGCAAATTCAGAAGATGCACCTCTTTACACTAGCCTTTTACACCTGAAATGTATATTTTTAGAACCCACCCTACTCTTTGTGATTTGATTTTAGGTTGTTTTCATGTTTTTTAATTATGTGTTTTAAAATTGTTATAACCTGCTCTGGGTGAAGTGAAGGCTGGGTAATAAATTAAAAAAATTGTTGTTGTTGTTGTTGTTATCAGTAGTAGTAGTAGTAGTAGTGAGGGGGACTTTGCAGTAATGCAAACAATGTGCAATATATTAGTCATATATTCAGCATTTCTCAGAAAGTTCTTATATATTAGTCCCAGCCTGTAGTCTAAAGGGACATGAGGCAATCAGGTTTGCTGAAGCTAAGCAGGTCTGGGTCTGATCAATGCCTGGATGGGAGACCACCTGGGGACCCCATGTATGCCAGCTTGGGTTCTATGATGAAACAAAGGTGGAGTATAAATGTAAGAAATAAAATAATAATTTAAATTAGTCCAGTGAAATCTTTTATGTGGTTGTTTCACAACTCTCAGTCATGAACATAATAGAGAGGAATCAGAAGATTATTTTAAACCATAAGCACTGTATCCAGCTGAGGGCCATATCAGATAGGATGACACCATCAATCCCATGCCTGCCCCATTCACATATGAAGCCGGGAAATGGGAGGGAGAGCCACAGTCTTGTATGAGTTTGCAGCTCCCAAGCTACACATGATTTGGTCATCGACATGAGCTGTGTTCACTATTTTGTAGTGCAAGTTGGCCCTGGTGTATCTTTGGGACTGACTTAGAATAAACTAGGTGTGACACTATTCACACAATTAGGAATTGTGTGAATGTTTGGGTATTTGTTTTCTAAAAGAACTAGCAGGTGCAGATCAGGACCGTGGCAGGGTGGGGAGTTGGGATATACTGTAACTCTTTGCCCCATTATGGTTCTGGTCCTCTATTTGCATTGGGAGGGTGTGGCATGGCATAATGAAGATGAGCAACCAAATTATAAAGGTAAAGATGTCCCCGCACTTGTAGTGCGAGTCGTTTCCAACTCTTAGGGTGACATCTTGCAATGTTTACTAGGCAGACCGTGTATATGGGGTGGGATTGCCAGTTCCTTCCCTGGCCTTTGTTTACCCCCCAGCATATTCCGGGTACTCATTTTACTGAACACGGATGGATGGAAGGCTGAGTGGACCCCTTTTACCGAAGATTCGACTTCCTTCTTCCATTGGAATCGAACTCCGGCCGTGAGCAGAGCTTCGACTGCGTTACTGCCGCTTACCACTCTACCATACTATTAAAGATACCAAAAAAATCTACTGGGCATGCAGTGCTCCATTGGTTCCTTTCCCCCATTTGTTTTGTCTAGCTCCAAAGTGAATTGAAAGCACACTGGGGTGGAGCAGTGGATGTTGTTGTTTTAACCACCGACTGTAAGCAATTTATTTGTGTTATTCTCTTGACTGGTCATTGAAAATAAGCCTCATAGTTTAGCAAAAGAGGCTCATTACCACCACAGAAGGAACAATTAAAACCCACTCGGTTATTATGAGTCTTTCATGTACCCTGTGTTAAATAACTTGGAGAGTGCAACAAATAGAGGGAAAGTGTTGTTTCCGGTGAATGCATAACATCTGCAGCTGAATGTTTGTTCAGTGTGTCTTGGATCAGCCATTGGTACTGGAGTTCCATTGTGCCGTGATAGAACAGGAACCCCATCAAAGACTGGCAAAATTGCCCATTTGATTGAGATATTGCAAGAGACATTAAATAGTGAACACAGTTTGATATAGGACAATCATACAATTAGTTTAATTTATCTTTGCATGAGTGGCAGTAACCCTAAGTTAGACTCTCAACTGTCCTCATGTAGTAGAAGGCTGTTCCAAAAAATGGCACACTGCCAAACTCTCACTATAGCTAAGAACAGAATGCACCACCTTCCACTCTTGCACTGAAATAAATCTGTTCCTGCTCTTACTTGCAGTAGTACTGCATGGACAGTAGTTACTTCCTCAGAGAGAGAACCACGTGCATAGGACTGGTGCTGATGAAAGCAGCAAAAATTTATCCTCTCATTATGTAAATTGCACTCTTAAAAGCAAAAATCATTTGTCCTTTAACGTTGCCATCTTTACTTCTCTAGAATCTTTTCCTCTGCAGAGACATTCTACAGCCTTTAAGAACATTATATACAAACGCTACTTTCCTTGAATTTTAAGAATGTGTAACCCTGCCATTAAAAATGCAAAAAGGAAATTGTACTATACATCTCTAGACACATTAATGCTTGCTGTCTAATCCCCACCCCGCAGGGCTGTTCATGCTTTTCCTGCATTTCACCAGAAGAGGGCAGAGTTTGGAAAGCATTCGACCTCAGCCTGGAATTCCTATTGTGCTTAAAAACAGCAAGGAGAAAACAAGCGCAACTTTATCCTTGGCCGCTTTAAGCCCTTGCGCAAAGGAGCTGGTGAAACACTCCAGAAGACCTTCATATCAAAAGACTCATAAAAGATTTCCCCTGTGAGCCTCTGAAGCCAAGACGCTGCACCAGCTGCTAGTGGGACTTGCTTCTTTTCTCTCTCTCTCTCTCTCTCTCTCTCTCTCTCAGTACGGTTCCATTTACTTTTTGTTATTTAGGTACAAGGAACTTATTGTAGAGACCAGAGTCTCAGATGGTGAATCAATGCCATTTCAGAAAAACAAAAGAAAAGCTGAAAAGAGCATTGGGTGAGTGTCCTTATTAAGTGTTTCTCCTGGGTTTTTTTTCTTGTCCAAATCTATTGGAGCAATTGCTGCTAGTCAAACAACCGTGCTCCCACTCGCAAGCAGCCAGATGACTTGTCTCTCCGTTGCAGCTTGTTGCATACTTCACAAGGTTTCACAGCTTGCAGGTTTCTATCTGTAACTATTTTGTCTAGCCCTGCTGAAAGTCATTGCAGCTTAAGAGTTACTAATGCACAGCTGACTTGATTTCTCACAAAGCTTCTCCGGTAATAATTTGTGGAAGGCGAAGGCTATTGGAAACAAGGCTGTTGGAAACAAGGCAATAACATTAAAATGGCAGATGACATTAGTTGTCAACAGCTGGACAGTGATGGGTCAGAAAAGAGTGAAGAAACAGAGATTATTGTCAATGTCGGCGGGGTAAGGCAGGTGATGTATGGAGAACATCTCAACCAGTATCCAGGCACAAGATTAGCAGAGCTTGTGAATTGTTTATCAGGGGGATACGACACTATTTTCTCACTTTGTGATGACTATGATCCTGCAAAAAGAGAATTTTACTTCGACAGAGATCCGGATGCTTTTAAATGCATAATTGATGTATATTATTTTGGAGAAGTTCACATGAAGAAAGGAATATGTCCTATTTGTTTCAAGAATGAAATGGAATTTTGGAAAGTGGATCTCAAATTCCTGGATGACTGCTGCAAAACTCATCTTAGTGAAAAAAAGGAAGAGCTAGAAGAGATTGCCCGCAGGGTCCAGTTGATCTTGGATGATTTGGGAGTGGACACCTCTGAAAACCGCTGGAAAAAATGCCAAAAACACATTTGGAAATTTATGGAAAAACCAGAATCTTCCTACCCAGCTAGAGTAATAGCAGTCATGTCTTTTCTACTCATCTTAACTTCATCTGTAGTGATGTGTGTGGGGACCATCCCAGAGCTGCAGGTCGTGGACTCTGAAGGAAAATCTGTGGAGCATCCAGTTCTGGATAAGATTGAGACAGCTTGCATAGTCTGGTTTACCCTTGAATATATCCTCAGACTCCTCTCCTCTCCTAATAAATTGCATTTTGCTCTTTCTTTCATGAACATCATTGATATATTTGCAATATTTCCCTTCTACGTCAGCCTGATACTGACCCACTTAGGTGCCAAATTGATGGAGTTAACTAATGTACAGCAAGCCATACAAGCACTTCGGATCATGCGAATTGCAAGGATTTTCAAACTGGCACGCCACTCCTCGGGTCTACAGACTTTGACCTACGCTCTTAAAAGAAGCTTTAAGGAACTAGGGCTTCTCCTGATGTATTTGGCTGTTGGGATCTTTGTGTTTTCTGCCCTTGGCTATACGGTAGAGCAAAGTCACCCCGACACATTGTTTAAGAGCATCCCTCAGTCTTTTTGGTGGGCAATCATAACCATGACCACTGTGGGTTATGGGGACATCTACCCAAAGACAACACTGGGGAAGCTCAATGCTGCCATCAGTTTCCTTTGCGGGGTCATAGCCATTGCACTACCAATCCACCCTATCATTAATAACTTTGTCAGATACTATAACAAGCAGAGAGTATTGGAGACAGCTGCCAAGCATGAACTGGAACTGATGGAGCTAAATGCAGGTGATAATAAGAAAGGTGGAAATCCAAGAGATGAACCAGCATATCTTTTGGAGAAAGAAGAGGAAGATCCCCAGTGGAGCAGCCACCTCAAAGTCTCCTACAGTGACACCTTCATTCACCTCCTGTCAGATGATAACCATCACCGAACTAGGCTTCAGAGCTGTAAGTAGTCTGTGAATTTATCTCCATTCAGCAGAAGCCTGGAACAAGAGTGACAATCTCACCTTGAAATAATAATACAAGAGATTCTCCTGAGGTCAGCCTCTCTTTTCCATGCACATATATACATACACACACACACCTCAGCAACTCCATCTCATCTTGGTAAGCCATTGTTTATAAAACCCAATATATAGAACATGGGAACACAGTGTATGTATGGGCAGATATAAGAACTGCGTCCTGACTCAGATCCTTTTGTAAACATTTCAGAGGCTTAAAAAAGCATACTGATCAGTAAATGCATCATGATTTGGACGTGAAGCCTTATAGTCACAAAAAATGTTATGTAGAATAATAAAGGGGGGTGGAGGGAAGAGAACAACAGTGAGAGAGAGCATGTGGTGTAACTTCTGACAAATGTCTCTCTAGTTGTGAAGTGTTGCTTTAAAGAATATGAAACCCAACTGTCACTTTAAACCATGTGTTTTCTCTGGCAAAGTGCTGGTTGAGATATTTACAGGAGATGCCCGGTTAGAGGTACGATGCTCTGGGAGATGAAGCAAATGACAAGAAGCCTCTGAATTTCAATATTTGGAGACGACTAACTTCCGTTTTAGTACAGAAAAATCTTTATTGTTCCAGAAAGGTCTTCTGGAAATTTCCAGATCTTCTGGAAATTTCTGGGCTCCTACTGGGAAGAAGGGTGGGATATAAATCTAATAATAATAAATAAGAGAAAAGGATGCAGGGCCAATGTGTTAACGACAGAAATATAATGGCAAATAAAAGGGTCTTGTATTAAATCCAATGGTCATGATTTTCTTTTAGTAATTTCCTTCAGTTCTTTATGGGAAATTACATATGTGATTGCAATTCAAAACTTCAGGCTTGCTTGCTTGTTTTTTTGTTTCTCACACCCACACTGAACACTTACCAAAAACCTGTTGGCCTTCCGAATCCTGCAAAATAAAATAATGAATTAAACAATCATTACAACATGTGAGGAGGAGAGCCTGGCTGGGAGTCCAGAGTCTGTGAGTTCAAATCCCGGCTCATGCCTCCTGGGTGTCAAGGGCCAGCTAAAGATCACCTCCACAGTGAGGGGCTCAGGGGTTACGTGCCCTGCTACCTGTGCAGCCGTGGGCAAGCTGCATAGTCCAAAGGAGCCCAGTTGCCCCTCAGTTGGCAGTTGCAGACAAGGAAGGGGCTGGCTTGTGCAGCTGTGGCAAGCTGAGCAGGCCCTAGCCAGCTGGGGAGGACAAGCCTCAGAGGGAGGCAATGGTAACCCCCCTCTGAATGCCGCTTACCATGAAATCCCTATTCATAGGGTCAACATAAGTTGGGATCGACTTGAAGGCAGTCCATTTCCATTTCACAACATGTATTCTATTTATGGTGATCAACTGCTCATGCACCAACCAAGCATATGATTTCTTAATATGAGGAAAGGAATCTTGTATGTCTAATGTCCTGTGTTTGGTCTGTATACCACTGGGTAATTTATGAAGTGAGGTACTTGGACACAGCTCTGCAGTCTTTACAGCCAAATAAAACATATTGGAAAATCAACAGGATTTTAAAATGCCCGACCCATTCCTGCTTTATGTTGGGATTGCTTTATTATGCTTAGAATCTCACAGCTTGAATACAAACTATACAATATGTTGTCTCCATATCGTGACCTTAAGTACAAGGTTGTTGTTTTTGTACACAAAATGTGAATGGAAGGTTTATTTTTCCTATGGAAATTGCTGGTGCGGAGCCCTGATCCAAATTGGGACCATGACAGGAGCAAATGTGTTAAAGACCCTCTCACCACTACCTCTGGCACTTCATTTTCTTTTCTCTCTCTGGCGATCCCTCCCTCCTAACTCCTGCAGCACCTCACTTTCTCCCACTGCCTTCCCCTTGGTTGCTCCCCTTTCCCTTATGTCCTCTCAGTCACTTGCTTCCTGTTCACTGCTCAGGTGCCCATCTGAGTCTTGAAAAGCACATAGAGTTGAAAGAGCAAGTGAGAAAAACTGCTGCATTTCCAACTCCTTCCTTCAGCAATATATACTTTGGGGAGGGTGATGCTTGTCATCTCATGACAAAGGGGGCAGTGAGTGGGGGGGACTGGCACAGAGGCTTTGTGGAAGTCCTCAAGAATATCAGCTGCATAGCAGGCACTGTGATAGCAACCCTAGAACTGGACGATGGTGGTGATGATGATGATTTTCTGCTTTCCTGTATTTACGCAATAGGTCTCATTATCATGTCCTACGCTAGCAACTATTTGAAGGCTAAATGCCAAAATCATGATGTAATATTTAAACCCATTGTTTTGTATTGACTATTTTTATTACATTTTTATCCTACAGTTTTGCCAAAGATTTCTGGGTGGCATACATGATTCCTCCCCCCATCCTTGGAGTGACAAAACAAAGGTTACCCAATGAGCTTCATGAATGAGTGAGGATTTGAACCCTAGTCTCTTTTCTTCTAGTCCAGCAATGTAACCACTACTCCTCACTGTGTATGATTGCCACATATGGGGACAAATAATTATGATTAACTTGTTAATGCTTACTAGGGGCTTTGTCCCTGCATGCTCAGCATGCCAACCCCTCCCCTTCCTCTTCTTCAGGTCACCAAGACACCCCCTCCCCCAATCACCGAGGCACCTCCCCTCTCCCCCTGCCAGGTTTTGCCTGACCTCCTGCCTTCCACACCACCACATGGCCTGGAGGAAAGGGAGGCTCGATGCCAAGTTGCCCAGGCTGGTGGCTGCCAGTGCCCTCTCCTTCCTTCCCCCCCCGCCTTGAATCCAGCATGGCCGGGTCATGCTGTAGTTTGCAGCACCACCTGTCTGTGGCCAAGCAAACTGCAGCATGTGATGTTCAGGGCTTACAAAAATATTATACAGTTTGACTGGATAGATAAACTAGAATAAAGTGGGGGAGGGATAAATCTGTAAGCTCCAATATGCACGTGCTAAATAAAACTGTTAAATGCTCACTGCTACAGCCTCTAAAGCAACAATTCTTATTAAACATGATGTTCAACACGGCAATGACTCATTTTATTAATATTATTTCTTTAAAGATGTGTAAATCATGCCACATTGGAATCAGATTAGGAAGGCAGATAGCTTGGAGGCACACTGCTCTTCTAGAGTCAGAGAATGTTAGTAGCTCCAGCCTTTGAAAGCCGCTCCTTTTCCTACCTGCAGAGGATCTTGCCTGGGCCATGACCGGAGATGGAGTCAAGTCTCAGTCTGCTTGTTCACAGAGCAAGGAGGGATACTGTAAGTAGGAATGGGAAATAAATTCGCTTCAGTTTGCATTTAAAGCCAAATTTATCACATTTGCACTTTCCAAAACAATATGAGAACCAAAACACAGCCATCCTTCAAAATTCTCACTTATTCAAATTTTGCAATGCAATTCTCCATCTAAGCAATGTTTACAAAAATGCAGATAGTGCACAAAATGAATATTTAAATTGTTGGTGAAAAGAACATACAAAATGCTTGCAACGAATATGTACATTAGTGCAACTGCATAGAAAAATTGACTTAGGAGAAATTCACCTTAAAATGCTGAAGAATTTTAATGAGGATTTTTTTAAAAATCACAAATTGCTGCAGAAATGTGGAGAATCAAATTTAGCATTAGAAAAATGAGAAACTGAGAGAACCAAGACTGACAGATCGTTCCATCTGTAGCTGTAAGCAAAACTGATTATTCATTTCCTCTAGAGAACTGGTTTATACTCTTTAGATATTAGGGGAGTACAACATTTTTGTTCTGTCTTGTTATTCATTTATTAAAACTATGTTTATATTAATATGCATTTACTTCCATAGTTCTTTAGTTTTTGCATTATACATGAACACCCTTAAATAATAAACCTGTCTGTTTGGGCTATGCCACTTCACACTGTTGAGGGAGGCTCACATGATCAAATGCTCTGCCATAGAAAAAGTTAAATAAAATCCCTGCTCATAAAAAACTATACGTCAGGAAAAAGACAAGGCATTGATCCTTCTCCCTGTCATCTGGTTTTCCCCATGCAGGGCTTTCCTGCCTTTTCTGTATGGAGGAGCATTCAATTATGTGAACCCCCACCTGCTGTCTTGAGCAGTAGTGTCGTGGCAAATTCAGAAGTGCAGGGTCCCTTCATGAGAGTCACAGTCACCCCCCCTTTTTTGCTGCTTGGTTGAGAATGAGATCCTTGTTAATGCCTTCTCCCACAGCAACAGACATCCCTAGAAGCCAATAAGCATAAAAGGGGAGATAATTAGCTACTGAAAGAATATTCTCAGTGGCTGACTCATCTCCTTTCACTCGGATTGGCTCCAATTAGCAGGAAAGGACAAGGAAGAATGTTAGAAGACTCTTCTCAGTGGCTAACACATAGCTTTTCATGCTGATTGGCTCATAGGACACTGAAGACATAGGGACCCTGCTGGGACCTTGCTCCCAAAAGAGTAAGAGGCCTAAGCCCCCCTGAGACCCTGAATGACTACACCCCTGGTCTCGAGTGGTACAACCCAGTCAAAGGTTTTTATCACCTGAGTCAGCACTAGGCCTACTTTACCTGCAAAAGGGAATTTGAAGGAAGATGCAAAGCAAGACTATACTTTAGGAAAGGGGGTAGCTGTGAACCAGCCAGAAATTAATTTAACTCTTCTTTCCTTAACAGTGTCATCATTTGCTTTTATGGAGTGCAATATGTTAATTTTACTTAGGGCTAC
Source organism: Rhineura floridana (assembly GCF_030035675.1). NCBI lineage: Eukaryota > Metazoa > Chordata > Lepidosauria > Squamata > Rhineuridae > Rhineura > Rhineura floridana. The sequence continues at coordinate 34,306,351 of NC_084483.1, read as the reverse complement.
GCATCAAACTTACATACGTGGATAAAAATCTTTTGAGCATGTTGAATTCCAGGGCTTGTGGCAGTTAAAAAATTGAATTTATTCAAAGATGTCACAAATACAGGCATGCATAATATTAGTGGTGTACTCACGGTAGAAGAACACTCACTCCATTTTTGGGTACATGTACAACCTTCCCCCCGCCGATCATGTGAAGGGAAACCAGTTCTGGCTTTCAACTGAAAAGGATATGCACAGCACTGATTTGTTAGTCTTTATGTCATTCATAAATCCATCGCCTTTCTCAAAATTTTACAAATATATAAGAAACTCTTAAAAACACAAAGCACTGAATAAATTTTTGAGCAAGCATGCAAGATGCTTGAATTTATTTATTCCTTTATTTATTTATGTAAGATTGAGCATAATAAACAGGAGAGATCATAGCATACTGAGAATTTCATCTAAGAGTGAACTACAGCAACTGGAAACGTTTTGCAATTAGTCTCAGTGAAGTGAGATCCACTGAGGCATGTTATAAAACCAGGCTGACAAGCCAGAGTTGATATGGCAGCTTGCATCCTAAGTTCATCCACTCTCTGAAAAGCACATGGAAATCCAGGAAACACTGGAACACTTCTAGATACAGTGAGTTGCTGTACACATCTGTTAGCTCACAGGTTAGCTTGTGTGATCAGGGGCTACATGACAGACTGGCTGGCTGGCGAAGAGAATATGTATGCAACCTGAATTCACATACATAGAACCTAAACTGCTTTGCTAAACAATAAAATCTCCTGGAGTGGATTGACTCAGGCTTACATCCCCAGTTGTCACGTTTCTCAAGTTGTGATTACTCAGATCCTCAATACAATGCCATAAAAGCTCTATGAGGGAAGGATATGACTGTACTGTAAGTGGTGGTCTTCTGACTGAGGATGTCATCTACATGGGGAGTTTTCTTCAGACTTCTAGTGCACTCAGTCAGTGCATCTGTCCCTCCTTCCACCTGCCCCCCTCCTCTCCATAGAGTACACAGCAGAGTGGGTAGAAAATGGGATGTAATGCAAATTCAGGAGGAGAATGCACAACCCCCTGGTCACATCCAACACCATACATTTAAAGTACTCTTATACCACTTTTAACAGTCATGGCTTTCCCCAAGTAATCCTGGGAACTTTGTTAAGGTTCTCCAAACAAATCTCAGCACCCTTGACAAACTACAGTTCCATGATTCTTTGGGGGAAGCTGGACAATTAAAGTGGTATAAGAGGATTTTAAATGTATGGTGAGGATTGACCCCATGCACCATTTTATCCACTTGTTCCCTTCCTCTTCTACTTACTGTTTCAAACACTGTTTTGTCTTCAAATACCATCTTGGGAATGAAGGCTGTTTTCATATAATTATACCTTCTCTTTCCCCTTAGAACTTTCCCCTTCATAGATTCTTATAACTTGAAAAAAATCAAAAGGGCAACTAGTTCAAATTCTTGATGTGCAGGCAGGAGTCTCAATTTATTCCTGTATGTACCACCCCCACCCACCCTGCTATAATTCAGAACACAAGCAGAAGGCAGGCACACTGAGAGAAGGGTGCTTATGGAGCAAATAGCTGAAAATGACATCTGCAAGCAAAAGACATTTCGCTTTGCTGCAGGGGAAGGCAAAAATAACCCCACTGAAAGTTACCGGCTAACCTGGCCTGGGGAAATACTCCTTCCCAATTCCAAATATGGGTTAGTTGGACTCTGACCACTAGCAAATTCCATCCAAGGGAAATGCGGCATGCTTCTTTATGCTGCTCAACATCGTATGCCTAGTTTTGGTAGTTCTTAATACCCCAGAATGCAAGGGGGTGGGGCAGCTCAACAAAACACACTGTCTACCATTTCTAGTTTCCATTTTAAATAAACGTTTTAGAAAATATATCTCAGCTTCAGCACTGAACAATGCAAAATTCCAGATTGCTTGCAATGGCATAATCTCACACAGGCAAATGCAGTAAGTCATTACATTTTGCTTTTTGAGTGTGGGACCAAAATGCCCTACAAAGGATATCCCAGTTTGGGCTTTCTGTTGTTTTTCAAAGCTTATTAGCTTTGCATAGCTTTACCTGCTCCGATGGCCGAGCTTCTCACCCTTTGGAGAGCCTGTGGGGGACTTTCTTCAAAAGGGAGAGACATTTGAAAAAAGAAGTGAGTTCAGTCATTCACAAACTTGAGTTGCCCACGCCTGTTCAATGAGCTAAATGGCTGTCATTAGCTGGACTGTGATGCACTTAATTGCTACAGCGCAGGCAATGAAGAAAATCAATGATCTTGTTTTAACTACCATCAAGGGGATAGCCTAGCTTCATCAAAGGAATATGTCATTACACAGAGACATACACACTAAGCTTTATATATATGTCCCTGTATACGAATTAAATCTTTAAAATTATAGGTCTCAAGCATATTGTTTTGAAAAGTGTATTGAAAATGCATTTGTGATGCGGCACATGACTTAATCTAAAATTGTATTATGTTGACTTTCTATTATAGGGTGGAAAGTCTCTGATTTTTTAAAAAAATTACTTCTTTTGTATATTAAATCAAGTGAATGCAATTAAAAGCAACCCCCCCATCTCTCTTATGCATTTTATTACAAGTTCTTGCATTCCTCTACATCAGTGATGTAGAGTGGTACACTGTTTTTCCCAACCCATGCTAGTTATCTCATGCTATCCAATAATTTTCGGCTTGTTCTGGATCAGATGCATAGATGAAAATTGCCAGTAGGATCCTGTAATGGACACTTGTTCACATTGCTAAGACAATTTAGGCCACTCAGTTTGAATGAAATCAATGTCAACTCCTGCTGCAAAATCATACATTTTTGGCAGATTTATTGTTGTTGTTGTTAATATTAATCACCCCACCTGAAGAATGAGAGATGCCCCACAATGGCAGATGGTGACAAAGTCACACCACAACTGAAGAACCTGCCAGGAAAAACCTGCTTAAACACTAACAGTGCAATCCTATCCATGTCTACTCAGAACAGAAGTAAATCATATTGACATCAACCATGCTTACTCCCAGGTAAGTGGGGTACTATTTATCCTAAGACTGGTCCTGAGGATGATGCTCACTGTCCCCACTCCCCAACATTTGCATGTACACGCGTCTTCTGTGCAAAGCCTACGCAAGTACATATTGTACACATGTAGTTGCTGCACAGAAGATGAGCTGAACACACAGAGGTTGGGAAGTGGTGATAGCAGACTCAAGTCTGTGTCCCCTCCTCCCACTTCCATGCATTCACAAGTCATGTGAACAGGTCTGTCTTTCATTAAACACTGCAAACTTTCAGTGCAATAAAATCAGCAAATTCTCTGCAACAACATTATAGAAAAGCAATAGACTTCTAAGGAGTTCAACTTCAGATGCAGGGAAATCATTATGGAACTATCTCACTTAAGTAAGAAGAAGGAGTGCAGTCTTTCTTGGGATGCTGCTGTTATGTTAAACTGCATTGATTACCATATTCATTGTCACTAAGTGTGCACATCTCTAACCCCTTTGATTTGTATTCTTTTCCTATTAAAAAAGCAACACTAATGGCTTATAGTGTACTTTAACCAATCAGTATGACATTTTTATGGAAATAAGATTAAAAACTGATTATCGGTTCAGAATTGATGGGAGAGAAAAGTAGTGCTAAATCATGGAGGGACAATCAGGCCACAGTAAGATGGGCAAAAGGGGCGGGGGGGGGGAGGAAAATTTGCAGGACAGACCTTTGCTTTTTTACTAAGAAATCAAGTGTCCCTTTTTTCCCAGGAAAGTGTGCATCACTACAGACATAGCCCAAACCTATATTCATGTCTGTTTGTCACATCCCATCAACTTCAATGGAACTTAGAGCTCATCTACACAGTGGTTTACTGTGTGTTTGCTGCTACTCACATCTCCTTTTAATTTGCATGGTTCACATGATGCTACTGGCAAACAGAAGCTATCACAGTTTCCCCCTTGTAAATCCATACTAACCCAATCCACTGATAATACGAAAAGGGAAGAAAAAAACCTTTTCACTCCATTTTTCTAGTGCTTGCTGATGCTTTGCTCTGATTCTTTTATGTGGGTGTGTCAATCCTTCTCTCCACGTCCACTCTCTCCTCCCCTTCTTTCATTTTGCTTCCTGTAGGCTGACAAGCAACTTCGAGTTGCTCTCCTCCATTCTGCTGGCCTTTTTTATGTTGCTGCAAATGGTGCCTTTATTTTATTTTTCCCCTAACTTGCGCGCAAAATTATAACACTGCTCAAACAAAGATTTGTATCCTACCAGAGAAAACACAGATATTTGCACTTCTGGGTTTTAAAAGAACCTACTGCAGCTGTAGAATTGACTGAGCATGTTTGGTCACCTTAGAAACCAGAGGGAGTAGAAATATATAATTAGAGGGCAGGGTCACAAGGAAAAAGTGAGACATTCTCCCCAGAGGAATGCTTGCTTCTGTGAATGGGGAAAAGTGATTGACAGCTAACTTTTGAGCAGGAACTGTGGATGATGCAAATGAAAAGCAAAAATAAAAGAAGTGTATTTCCTACAAATGCTCCCATGTAGATGAGCCCTTACTAAAAAAAAAAAAAAAGTTGTACAGGATTGCCTGTGCTGCCTTAGGGACGAACTCAGTTTACCCAGAGTACATGGATGTGATCAACACACTCAGGTAATATATCCAGTCCCTTTAATCCAGCTGCACTGAGCGCTTCAGACAATCTAGGTTGCCGAACCCCATCTATGTGGCTGAATGGTGCTGCTACGAACTGGCACCCTGCAAAATAAAACCAGATAATTTTATTCTTGTGTAGCTTTATGATTGTTTTACCGTTGCTTCTTTTGTTTTTAGATTTTGTAATATTTGTATGAAAGTTTGCATCTAAAATTTTTAAATAAAATAAAATAATATGACTACCTGCCCACTGTCAGCACTGAAGTCCCCTATGGGAAAAGATGCCTGCATTTGCTTTTTATTTTCTCAGCATCCAATTAGCAGGTGCAGTGATCTTAATTTATACAGCAGCATACAATCAAGAGAAGCTTCTATGTCCTTGACAGCGTTGTGAGGCCACCATTGTTCTTGCCTATGTGATGCACTGTTATACTCCTGAGTGCTATTTTCAGTGCACTTTATAAAGCACCGTAAAGGTGCTCCAGTAACACTGTACTATCCGACAACATCTTTGAAACAACTTGTTTACTTTTGTACTGAAAAAGAGGAAAATAATAGTATGGACAAAATGAATGTTGACTTTCAAGCAGAGTGTCTCTTACTTAAACTACAGGTGTACACTTTTAAAAGTTCAGTTTAATGACCATGCATGAATTAGTATATTTTCTATGTATCTTTTTGAGTGAGCATAAAGTGATAATCCAAGTATTTCTTTTGATTCTGCTGCATTATATGAGGAAATCCCCTTTTGGTCACCACTGTGCTGGTCTATAAGCTATGGTGCAGCAATGAGCATCTATGTTATTTATTACTCTCTAGTTCATATTGCTCTAGTTCATCCTTGTGTACAAAGCATACTAACTGGAGCTCATTTCGTATTCTATATTCTTGCATTTTACACCTACATGGTAGGATCCTAATCCTTAGCAAAGTCTGGGCATTTGTCTGGATAACAAATGAACTCTGTACTCCCTTCGAGATGGCGGCATGGCCATATCGGCTAGCCCCAACCCCAACACCTTAGGGCCATGCCTCCCACTATCCTTGCATTTGGCATGTGTGAGAAGGGGTTCTATTCATATACTGGCATGTGTGTATAACGCCAGGTCTGTAGTTCAGAAAACATCACTCATCCATGATCTTATTCTGGATGAGCATGCAGACCTGGCATGCATTATGGAGCGCCGGCTGGACGAGGCCTCGGCTCCTATACTTGAGGCCATGTGTCCAGCGGGTTTCCGATATGCACAGCAGCCGAGGATTGGTAGGCGGGGAGGGGGTGTGGCAGTTATTTATCGAGAGTCCTTGGTTTTCGCCAGACCTCCTCTCCACGAGACCAAGTTTGTTGATTGTATGTACTGGAGGTTGGGACCAAAGGGCAGTTTAGGAATTCTGATGTACCGCCCACCCCGCTGCACGGCAGACTTTTCGCCGAGCCTTGAAGACCTGGCTCTTCAGGCAGGCCTATCGGATCTCTGGGGTGGGTTAGGTTTTACACTGTATTAATGTAAGATGGTCTTCAGATGAGATGTTATGATATTGATAATGTGATAATTATGAATATGAGCAGATTGTATTTTATATTGTATTTTATATTGTACGTCGCCCAGAGTGTCCGTTCAGTCGGACAGATGGGCGTCTGCTAAATAAAATTTTATTATTATTATTTATTATAATACATGCAAAGTAGGAGATCCAGATTGATCTGATATCCCTCCTTGTGTGGAGGTGCTCTATGCGCATATGCAGGCATGTGCACAGAGGTCCTTCTTGTGTACGCTGGCAGGCAGGGTTTATGGCTAGAATGCACATCAGCAGTAGAGTATGTGGCCATTGGGCGGAAACCCACTCCCCCCTTCAACGCATGAGGGATGTGCATGTGCACACTCCTAGCATGTCACCCATGAAATCTAGATACTGTTCACATAGACCTAGGCTCAAGGAGTGACTACCAGATCACAGCAGAAATGTATACAACTGCCAGCCATATGGGTCGTTCATGTCATGCAGTAGCTTTCCCAAAACAGCACCTGAAGTTGGTGCTGTAGCTCAGTGGTAGAACATATGCTCTGCATGCATAAGGTCCCAAGGTTTTATCTCTGGCTTCTCGAGTTAAGATCATCTCAGGTAACATAGCTGGGAAAAGACCTCTGCTTGAGGCCCTGGAAAGCTGCTGCCATTCACAATAGATAACATTACACTAGATGTACCCATGATGGACCTATGGTCTGGCTCAATATATGGTAGCTGCAAATGAGAGTATAAGAAGGGGCTGTATAGCCGTGCCCTAATAGCACCACTGCCAGTGGCATCACTAGGGTTGGTGTCACCTGGTGCAGTAACTCATGGTGTCACCCCCATGGACCTCCTCCCGTATCAGACCATACAGGATCCTTAGTAATGTTTTTTGTACTAATGTTACTTGTAAATCGTAATTCCCATATATCACTGAATGTAATGGCAATAGTAGTGACATAAACAACTAGCAAAATTAAAATTACACCTTTAAATTACAATATCATTCGCACAGCTCAAATTCTTGCTCTTATTACTAATGGGAGTTAATTATCTTGCATATGCCCATAGTAAATTTTCAGATACTTTCAGACCCTCAGCAATTTTCAAGTGGTCTATGTAGACGAAAGGTTTGGGAACCCCTGGAATAAGACACCTGCTTATGTCCCTATGCTGCTCTCTCCCCTCATTTAGGTGCCTGGGATGCATGCGTGTGGACACACCTCCTTACAATTATGGAAAGTGCTTCTTAATAATAAGTCTCCAGACACAAAGTTACATAGGTATTTATCAGTTGTTTAGTAGAAAATTCAGAGCTGCAGGGTCCCTTCATGATAGTTACAGCCACGTACACCCTTTTTTGCTCCTGGATTAAGAATGAGATCTTTGTTAATGCATTCTCTCACAACAACAAACATCTCTAGGAGCCAATCAGCATGAAAGTGGAGAGCGTTAGCAACTGAGAAGAGCCTTCTCAGTGGCTGACTCACCTCCTTTCACTCTGATTGGCTCCAATCTGCAGAAAAGGCAAGGAAGCCTATTAGAAGACTCTTCTCAGTGACTAACACACTCCCTTTTAATGCTGACTGTAGGATGCTTGGAGACATAGTGACCCTGCTCCCAAAAAAGCAGAGGGACTAAGATCCCCTGGGCGACTACCCTCCTGGTACTTATGGACATGACTGTAATATATTTTGTGACGTGCAAGTTCAATATTATTTATTAAGTGTGTTTAGGATTGCACTGATGGCATTCCCAAATATGTACTTTCACACAGACTTTGGTTTTCCATAACACAATGTTTGTCCAAGCCTCCACACTTGGGGGGGCACTACTTGCACACCCCTTCCATAAGCACATCAAAGTTGGATACACACCTGAACCAAGACCCAGACAAAAGGGCACTCAAAACAAAAAGGTAATTACAGTGGCTGAGTAGATCTTGTACAGTGGTTATACTGACTGGGCAGCCACTGTCCTTCACATTTTACAAAATACTTTTTCCTATACAAAGATTAAATTTCTGTGTATGAAAAAGTAATATATGAAGTGGTCTCAATAGTGAGAAAAGTAAACAAGTGAATGGTGATCCAAATGTTTTTCATTCTCACGTTATGAAGCTAGCTGCCAGATGATGTATCACCTTCGCTACGCATGCAGCGTAGACTGAAAAAACAGCACCCAAGCCACCATTCAATACGTGCACATGTTCTTTCCGACATGAATCTACAGGTCTCAAAAAGTAATGTGTGACAAAGTCCTCAAACACCTTATAACATGCCTCAAACATGGTCTCTTGTTCTACCAGCATGCCTTCACACCATCACTTTGCCAAAACATAAGGATAGGTAAATTGCTTTTAGGGAGGTTCACAATTTTGATTTCCTATTTATTTAATCTAAAAATATTTAAAATACATAAAAACAGCCAGGGGAAGATATTGGAGAAATATAAAATAAATACAAATTAAAAAAGGGGGAAGTGAAGAGACCTTAAATGTGCTACTCACCATCTCTCAGCCTATCCTCCCCTCAGGATGAAAACAATGGAGAACCATGACCACCCCCAGGAAGAAGGGCACACTTAAAATGTAGAGGAAAAAATCATCTACAACCATAGTGTGAAATCAAATACTTATTGGGACACAGTAGGAAGAAATATTTATATAAACATGACTCTCAAATATGTTTATGAATTACACAATCTGTAAATATATTTATAGTGCAATCCGATGTTTGTTTACTCAGAAGCAAGTCCCAATGTATTCAATGGGGCTTACTCAAACTGGAAAGTGTGCAGAGAACTACAGCCTCAAGTGATAAGGAACTTGTTCTTCAAACTTGTTCTTTTAAATTGAGACCTTATCCAAGTCTGAGTCTGTGTTGGAATTGCTTTTTAATATGTTTTAAGCCTTTTCTTTTCTTTTTTTTAAATGTTTTTTAAAGCTTTTAAAAATATTTTCAAAGATGTTTTAATATATTTTAAAGTCTGTTTTTATGATGTTTTAAAGTGCTTTTAGTGCTTTTGTTTGCCGCCCTGGGCTCCTACTGGGAGGAAGGGTGGGATATAAATCAAATAATAAATAAATAAATAAATCATGCCTCTTTAGGCTGTTTTCCAACTGTTTATTCTTGCTTTATGGTTATTGGATTTTAAATGGCTTTATTTCTTGTTGTGAGCTGCCTTGGTTTCCAACCCTACCTCACAGGGTCGTTGGAAAGACTACACACACACTGCAGATGTATAAATACATACAGCCCATATAATAGTTTATTGTCAAACCAGTTGGTCATTGCAGAAAAATCAGTATTAGTTTTTAAAAAATCCATATTCGTTTCCTACAGAATAAAAACTGTAATACCTAAGTAAGCCCTGCCTACTTGCTTTAAAATAGGACTGGAGGGGGGGGGCAGAAAGACAACACAAACACAATTCTTTTTACATTCACTCCAAAGTCCCATTGATTTTCAGCACATTCATAACCATGTCTACTCAAAAGTAAATCCTATTGAATTCAATGGGATTTACTCTGGAGATATGGGATTAGCAGTGCTTTTACCCCCACAAAAGCAAGTATTGGGAAGGTTTTGAAAACACTGCCCAGGATCTGACTCCTACACACAAGAGGGGAAAAAACTGAAATGTATATACTTACCCAATTTATGAGATTTTCAGATAAACGGGGGGGGGGGAACCACCATTTTCTGGCCTTGCAATGAGGTTTACTAGACACTGGCCACAGGTCAAACAAACACTTCACTGATTGGCTGCAATCCTGAACGGACGGGGTTAAAGCTACAAAGTGCTATACAGTAGTTTAAAAAAAGATTTAATGGTGGGGCGGCTGACGTTTTTATGTATATCTTGAGAACCGGACCACCTAGAATCTTAATTTTTTTTTTAATTAAAGCTGAGAATCACCCCCCTCTGATAGTGTCACCTGTTGTGGTCTGCACTCCGTGCACCCCCCTAGTGATGCCACTGCGGGGCGGCTGACGTTTTTATGTATATCTCGAGAACCGGACCACCTAGAAACTTAATTTTTTTTTTAAATTAAAGCTGAGAGTCACCCCCCTCTGATGGTGTCACCTGGTGCGGTCCGCACCCCCCTAGTGACGCCACTGACCACTGCATTCCACAGGCAATCTACAATCCAGGGTATTGGAATGACAGCTCTCCAGCCAAATACCAAAAGCACGTATTAGCACAGGAACAAAACACATCATTCCTTGCCCATGAAGCCTTTTATTTCTGCTGTTTTTGATCCAAGTGTAATAAATCAGAACAAAGCATAGTTTCTAACCATCCCAGCTGGGAGACTAGAAACTCTTTTGAGGGACAAATGTCAACCCACTGGCAAATGGCCTTTCAGATTGGAGCGCTTTGCCAATTAGCCATTTGTATGGGAAAAAGAAACTCTTTCCTGGACAAAAGCAAATGAATGCACACGCATGCATGCACACACACACTCTGCTGTGGAGATGGAGTGTTTACCTTAAGAGCAAATGAATCCCTCCTGCATGCCATTATTTCTCCTCCCTTTTATATCTTCATACACCCCTTGGCAAAAGAAATACAGATCAGTACGGCCTTGCAGATCTGTTCAGCTAATGTCCAAAAAAGGCAGCATGCTAAGGACAGTGGCAGGCATCCAAGAAGAAAGCAGTCAGCTTCCAGGTAGCAAGCCCCCCCTCCCTCTTTTCAAGGAGAACAGCATGGACGTGGACACATACTCTAAGCCTCCTGCAGTGGTGAAATGTACTGCTCCACATAACAACCTATTTATTTGTTTACTTTATCTTATTTCCACCCTCTTTCCCATTGTCTAAGGCAGTGACAGGCAACCCATTGCTGGACTACAACTTCCAGCATCCCTGACTGCTGGCCATGCTGGAAGGGGATGATCAGAGTTGGAGCCCAGCAATATCTGGAGGGTCACAGATTCCCCACCCTGGTCCAAGTCCTGAGCCTGACGTGGTAATGCTAGGATACAGTACCTAAATTACCTGGCAGATAATTCTGTGTGATTGACTCTCCACCCCACAAAAAGATACCTCATTAAAGAAAACAGTATCTTCAAGAGGATCCATCCACATGGATTATTGATTTATTTATGGCATTCATATACCACTTAATCATTAGCATTTCTAAGTGGTGTACATAAAAATAAACTATATAGAGAATAAAACCATAAAATTCATAAAGCCCAAACAGAAACCTGAAAGCTGCCTGAACATGCCTGTGGAATAAGACAGTCTTTGTCATGTGCCTCAAGCTCAGCAAGGAGAGTGCCTGTCTAGTATCAGCTGGGAGGGAGTTCCACAGGCTTGGCACACTGAATGCATGGCTTCTAGTAGTTGTGAGCTGTGTATCTGAGCCATGGGGGGCCACCACTAGACACACACCTCAAGATTTCAGTGATCAGGCAGGGATACAAAGGACTAGGCGGTCCTTCAAATATACTGCACCCAAGTTGGTAAGGGTCTTTGTAAATTGATACAATGTGCACTTGGTCTGCTACAGACACTTCATCCAGACTTTGGCTGGAGACAAGCAACAGTTTTTTAATAGGGCTGAAGGTAATACAATACCTCTGTCATTAGTACCCATGGTATACACACTCATTTTTTGAATCCTACTGTCACTTCTGTTCAAAAAGGGTTTAAAGGGTTTTGAAGCACTACAAAAACTTGCAAAACCTGTTTGATGAGAGAAAACAGCAGAACAGATTTGGGGCTGCTACTGCCCTGTCCAATAATAATTACCTGTTCTTCCTTCAGCAGAAGTGAGGCTTCCATGCGCAATGACTAAGTCCTTATAGATCACATCATAATTTTGGCTATAATGTAAATAGCAACCCACTGCAGGGGCATTCTGAATACTATCACCAGAAAAGGTTTGTGCCATCTTTGTGTAGGGTTGCCAATTTCCAGTTCCACAAATACAGACAGGCTAATTTGCATATTGTGCAAATTCTTTGCTAATTATGCAAATCAGGCATATCTATCATAGTTGTATTGTCCAGTTGTTTTGTTTTTGTGCCTAGTAATTACCATCAAAAACTGAGGCAGGATGTAAGCAGGGATGGGGGAGAATATCCGCTAAATTGAATTTAGTACCTGATTCTGACTGAATTTGACAGTCTGCTATCTTTTTGGACCATGATGGACTGTGGCTGTAATCAGCAAGGATTTTGCGGCCGCAGTTGCAATAGGTCCTGATTTTTTTTCTGAATCTTTCCTCCTATTTTCGATAATTATCTTTGTAATTTCCTCAAAGTTGCTGCATTCATAACAGAGTAGGTGTAATAATGATCACCATTTGTCCATTATATATTACAAAAAAAATATGCGTTCTTATCACCATATAATGCAAAAAATATTGGCTGCCTGTGTCATCAATGTTAATTGTCAAATCATCCTGCAGTTTCATGTTTTTCAAACAAGACAGCTCAGAGCATTTTGAATCTCCATTCTCTTGTGTGGGAAATATGATGATGATGATGAGAGAGACTGACCCATGTGCCCCACCCCAGCTTTCATTTCTGCTGTCCTCAGCTCATCAGGGGCTCTCTCTCTCTCTGCTAAATATGTGTGTGTGTGGGTGAGTGAGTGAGCGAGAGTGAGAGAGCGCGCGCACGAGAGAATAAAAATACAAGGTGGTATTAGCAGTGGTGGTGATGCTGCTGTAGTGCTGCTGACAAACTAATTCAAGAATAGCAAATAGTGAAAGGGAGGAGAATCATTAAGCAGCACATCAGTCAGCCCGAGGCAAGAGACAGACTCAAAGGCCATTATCTGCCTCACTGATATGTAAATAGGAAAAGAAACCACATGATCATTTACAATCTGCTCTGTGGCAAAGACTAGGTCGAGGGTAGTGTATGAGCATGTGAGAAATGTCTTTAGTACACTGATTCTCACATACCAGATCAGGGAAAGGGGAAACACAGCCTTCTGTGATAAAGGCTGGAACTTGATGGAGATTTGAGTGCTGGCACCTCTTTTTAAAAATAAATAAATAAATAAATGCAGTGAATTCTAGAGACCAGACGAGCTGTGCCACCTTTAGACTTGGTAGCTGTTCCATTCCTATTGGTCTTAAGGGGGGAAATATTTATTTATTTATTATTTATTTTATTTATTAATTGTGCTTTTATACCGCCCTTTAGCAATAAGCTCTCAGGGCGGTGTACAACAATAAAAACAGATTAAAATACAAGTGAGTATAAATAAAATGCACTATAAAATATATGTGAAAACAAGATTGCAACAAAAAAAATTAAAATTAACATTTGAAATTTAAAATTTAAATTGCACCTCCCTTGCATTGAATCTATATCTATATCTATCTATAGTCTGTCTATGTGCATGCATATATGAATATGTGTGTATATATGTATACACACACATACCCATACATCCCTGGGGAGGAAATGAAGTAGGGTGATCTTTGGTGGAGAGATGCCTGCCAGTCATTTTAAAGAAGGATATGTATTAAAAATACTTTTTAGCCTTGTCTGAATTGTTGAACAGAAGCTCTGCCAGGCAACAGGGTGAGTGAGGCTGCATTCCAATGCAACTTTATTTGGGAGTAAGCACCATTTAAGAGGGTGGGGTCATGGCCAAAAATGCAAATACTTATACCTCAGCCTTTTCTACAGAGAGGTTTACTTTCATATCCCTTATATCAGGGAAAGGAGCGTTTGGTGGATTCAAACCCATTTATTCCATCCTCCATGATGGCAGGCAGACACTCCCATTGCATTACCGCTTAACGCACATACCCTGAGACACAGAGGCAATTGAGATGAAGGCTCTTTCTCCTTGCTGAATGCTGACTCAACCAGAAAGTGAGCTACTCGCTGGATACTGGGCAGAGCTGCACATGGTGATCAAGTGAGCATGTGCAGTTTTCTAAACTGCCTAGATTCTGCATATGCAGCAGGCAGACAAGCTAAAATTCTTCATTTTCCCTGGACAACTGTGGTGTCCCTCGTTGGCTAAGTACAATGGAAGGTTGATTTCTCACACAATGGGCAGAAAACTGCCTCCACATTTTATTTATTTATTTATTATTGAATTTATATCCTGCCCTTCCTCCCAGCAGGAGCCCAGGGCGGCAAACAAAAGGACTAAAACAACTTTAAAACATCATTAGAAAAGACTTTAAAATATTAAAACAATGTTACTTTATTATGTCATAACAAAGCATCTTTAAGAACATTTTTAAAAAGCTTTCAAGACATCTTTAAAAAGGTTAAAAACATATTGTTTAAAAAAACAAAAGGTTAAAAAACATATTAAAAAGCAATTCCAACACAGACACAGACTTTGCCTTATATCTCTGGATCCACAAGGGCTAGGAACTTGATTTTTTTAAAAAATTGAAAGCTGGGAATCTGGGCCATCTAATGGGTTAAGTGGGCACCGGGTATCATGGCTAGAATTCGGGTGGGTCCAACAGCAGCACTTCCACCACACAAGTATATGGTAAAAGAAAAAGAAAAAAGAAACTGGTCTTCAAATGCATGTTTGGGTTTAAGGTGGGTCTGGGTCTGAAAAGGCTGAAGACTGCTACTACTCTGTAAAGTCTGTAAACCTCTGTAGTCCAAAAATCTCTGCAAATCAAAGTACATGTATATTTTTAAAATAAAAATCCCGACTTTCATTAAAATTCTACCATCATTCAACAACTACTTGGTTACCTTGAATCTAAGATTCAGAATATTACAATAGTGGCAGTAAGTAAGGCGGTAAGAAAAATATTTTTTCTAAAAATCTGTCTCCATGTTTAAATAAATTAGATGGAGGGGACAACTATCAGGATCATAATGATGGACAGAATATATGCAGAACAGTCTGTGTATTGCAAGAAGCCCTGAGAGGGTGCAATACATGTCTGTAAGGTCTGTGCAGACAGACACATAGCACACATCCCAGAGCCCCCTTTGGATCTTCAGGAGGAGGAGGCCCAGTCATGCAATCAACATGTATAGGGTGGAGTTTGGATCCAGGATTGCAGTGTCAGGCTCCACTACCTTACATACTTTCTGTTGAACATCTGCCTAGACACACAATGTGCTTTTCAAGACAATTCAGCAGCTTCAATTAGTACAGAACACAGCTGCCAGAATGTTGACTGCCATTGCTTGTTTTGCTCACATCATACTAGTTTTAAAAGAGTTCCACTGGTTGCCTATTCACTAACAATAGCAGTTCAATGTGCTGGCCTGGTATTTACCTTTAAAGCCCTAAATAATTTGGTGCCCAAGGATCTGAAGGTGCGCCTACTCACATATCAACCTGTCTGCATTTTAAGATGTCTGGTTTTTGCATGGTTTTGGGGGGTCTGGTTTTTGCACAGTTTTGGGGTGTCTTCTCCAAGTCTCTGGGTGAGTCATCTTTTTCTCTGGACTCTTAGCTTTCATTTTTTTTTAAAAAAAAATGTTTCTAGGTGGTCTGGTTCAAGAGATATACACCAAAATGTCACCCCCCGCAACTTCTGTTAGAAACTGGCTGCTCTAATCCTCACCCTTTCAGGTTTTCAGCCAATAAATGAAGTCAGGGGTGTGGTTGACAAGAGATTTGCTGACCTCCAGGCAAGAGCTAGAACCCATTGCAAATCTTGAAAGCAGTTTCCTTTTCCTGTATGACTGCACATCAGAAAGTGATGAGTGTACAATATGTTATACTTTCTAATTATAAGAAGTCAAACAAATTTATATTCTACTGGGTTGTTGAAGAGGGCAGTTTATTTGTCTAATTCATAGCCTGTTTTGAAAGCCTTCCCAACATGAAATTTAAATCCATTACCCACTTTTCTGGGAGTAAAGCTGAAATGCTACTCCCACATACCTGGGAGTACACCCCACTGAATTAAGTAGGGCTTACTTTTGACTAGACATAGTTAGGATTGTGCTGTAAATCAATGGGACTTTTGAGTGAATCTAGCAAAGGATTGTGTTGTAAAACTTTCTCTCCCTCTCCAATCCTTTTTTTAACCAGTTAGGCAGGGCTTACTTAGAATTATTATTACAATTAGAATATATTACCCATCCTTCACCCAAAGGTCAACACTTTTATTTCTTAGGAAACTAATACTGATTTTTTTTAACAAAAAGATTCTGCAATGACCAACTGGTTTTGACAATAAACTGTTATATAGGGTGTATGTATTTTTACAGCTCCAATGTGTGTGTACATGAAGTTTTCAGCCTGCTATGCTTAAATCACTCCACATAAGGAAAGGTGGGTATGGTCGATTAAAAACATAGAGCACACCTAGAATTTTGCTAGAATATATTTCACCTCCTACTGTTTTATGTTGTGCAAACTGAGACACTCCCCATGTCCATTGGAAACTATTCTGCAGAATAGTCAGTGCCATTATTCCACAATTGTTTTTGGAGGGTTTTTTTTGTGTTGCAAAGTTCTGCTGTACTTCACATAGAAGCAAAAGGAAAGAAACAGAAGCAAAAGAAAATGATTTACTATAGGAAGTTTCACTGAAATTGCAAAATAAATCAAACATGTTTAAAGTGACTATCTGAACTATATCAACTGTCTTAATATTGTTGCTTCCTCCCTGCTAAAACAAGATCAGCATAAAACATGGCTTATTTCTGTTATCTGTGCTGATTGTACCAACTCACCATATGCCTACCATAGGCTCTGAGGCACATTCTTCCAAGCTACACAGGAAGTGGATTGGACTGTGAAAGACAACCCAAATTGTGTTTGCATTTTGACAGATTTGTAGGGCAGTCCAATATCTCAGAGAGGAGGTCAGGTCTCCTGCTCCCCTGGTGCATTCACTATTCACTACTCAATTTCCCTGCTTTTTAAAGTTTAATAGAAATATCTGTTGGCTATAAGTATGTTCTTAAACCACATGGTTTTTTGCCTATTAGTGAATTCTCTTTAGAGCCAAATGTAGCAGCATGGAGGGTTGAATTTAGCCCCCTGTATCCCACCCTTGCATAAGAGAAGCCCTCCTGTGTAGATCTGAATGAATGTGAAGGGATGTAATATGAGGACCATGAGACATACTTTGTAGGAAGCATCAGAATCATCCCTTCATCCGCTTGATCCCTGACTTAGGCGAGAAATGCTCCCTCTCCAGCTCTCATTGTCCTACTCTTGACCTGCCTTGCAGGATAGACTTCCTTCAGTAGAGACAAGGCAATAGTAAACCACCTCTGAATACTGCTTACCATGAAAACCGTATTCATAAGGTCGCCATAAGTCAGAATCGACTTGAAGGCAGTACGTTTACATTTTCTAGGGATGGGTGAGAATTTAGATTCAGTTTACATTTCAAGCAGAATTTATCAAATTCTCACTTTCCAAAACAATATGAGAACCAAAACACAGCCATCCTTCAAAATTCACATTTATTAGAATTTTGGGATGCAGTTCTCCAACTAAACAATATTTATAAAAATGCATACATAGAATCATAGAATAGTAGAGTTGGAAGGGGCCTTATAAGGCCATCAAGTCGAACCCCCTGCGCAATGCAGGAATCCAAATCAAAACATTCCTGGGAAAGTGTGCATAAAAATGAAATTATGAGTGAAAAGAACATGCAAAAAGGCATGATGTGATGAGAAATGGCTTGCAAAAAGGTGTACCTTTGTGAAAACTGATGGCTATAGCTATGTTCTTAAACCTCAAGGGTTTTTTTTGCCTATTAGTGCATTTCTCTGCTTTTTAACCTGGAAGGTAAGAAATGGGATCCTGTGCAAGTTTGCTGAGAATGGATTGACAATTTGCATGCTTATTGAGTTCAGTGGGATTTACTCCCCTGCAATCATGCTTAGGATAGGTGAAACTGACCACAAGGGATGGGGAGAGGAGGAGGAGGAAGGGCAGAGGGGAGAAGGGGGATGTGAGCAGGCAGGAGGGGGAGGGGAGGAAGATGGCAGGTTTGATTATTTGCATGCTTATTGAGTTCAGTGGGATATACTCATGTGCAAGCATGTTTAAGATAGGTAAAACTGACCATGAGGGAGGGAGGGCTGGATTGTATGGGGGGGAGAAAGAAGGGAGGAGGGAGAGGAGAGGGAAGGAGGAAAGGAAGGGAGAGGGAGGGGAAGGATGGGATTGGAAGGGTAGGGGGAAGGGCAAAGGAAAGGGGACGGAAGGGGCCCAGGTGATGGGAGGGAGGAGGAAGAGAAGCCAGTTTTGATCATTTGCATGTTTTTTTAATTCAGTGGGATTTACTCCCGTGCAGTCATGCTTAGGATAGGTGAAAATGACCATGGGAGAGGGGCAGGAAGGGGAGGGGAGGGGAGGAGATTGGGTGGGTGGGCATTGAGCAGAGGGAAAACCCCTTTCCTTTCCAAATGGAAAACATTATGAACAGTATCATTGTTTTTCAGGGTTCACCCCCCCATTTTATTCTACAGCAGGCACATGTAGCCTCCCACCCGAATTTAAACCAAAGCTGTCACTGGCCACATCCACACCAGGTTTTTATTTCACTTTAGACAGTCATGGCTTCCTCCAAAGAATCCTGGGAAGTGTAGTTAGTGAAGGGTTCTGAGAGTTGCCAGGAGACACCCTGTTTCCCTCACAGACCTTCAGTCAAAGTGGCTGACTGTTAAACCAGTCTGGCCACTGGAGCTCTGTCAGGGGAATAGGAGTCTCTTCTCAGCACCCTTCACAAACTACACTTCCCAGGATTCTTTGGGGAAAGCCATGACAGTCTCAAGTGAACTAAAGGTCTGGTGTGGGTGTGGCCCCCTGATTAGCCAAATCAAGCAGCTGTGAGTGGCTTTAAGAACACTGGTTCTTACTGAGCGTGCCCGGGCTTATGATCGACTCCAATGCTAAATTTCGCAAATTAATTAAAAATCAGCCATGAATTTTTAAAACTTTTAAACTGCTGAAGATGAAGGTCAGAGTATGGGACAAGGTCAGTAATAGAATTACAGGTACTCTGTGAGCATGGCTGATTTTTATTTAATTTCAACCAGTTATGAGAACTGTGACAGAAAAAAGTCCAACAGGGGTCTGGGTTTTCTCTCTCTTTTTTTACACTTTGAACTCTTGATTCTCCCTGACTGTTTTGTGTATTGCCATGAAAACTTAGAGGGTTGTTAAGCAAGCATTTCTGAGTTCAGGACTATAAGTTTTGTAAGGTTTTGTTTTGAAATGAGCTTATGGGAAGCATCAGAATGGCGGTATTTTCAATTTAACATTGCGGAATGTGAAAAATCCATGCTGGCTATAGCATACAGCCACTCTTGTGGCTGTATAATCCAACACCAACTGCCCTTTCCAACTGCTGACTGTTAGTTAACCTCCAGCCAATCAGAAAGAATTTACCTTTTCCAGGCCCCATTTACTAACTAGAATCTTAAAGCCATTGTGTCTCTTCTTCTCAGAACTTGTCACCAAGCAACCACTGCCAAGCAGGCTTGCAACAATGTACCAAAACAAGGCCTCCAGGCAGGCACAGAGATCATATAACTTTTTTAAAAAAGCAAACACATACATAGCATTTCTCCACAACGTGTATTGGATTGCAGCTTAAAAAAGGCATAAAAGCAGCCATCCCATCTCATTAAATGTCTAGAAGAGGAATGTTTTGACCTGATGCTGAGAAGATGACAAAATTGGTGCTAGATGGGCCTCACTGGGGACAACGTTCCACGGGGAGTCACTATTGAAAAAAGGCCTCTCCCGAAGGAGGCTCATCCATAACCATTATATACCAGACAAAAACATTTTATTCACTCAGGAATTTTAAATTTTTGCGGTGTGTTGTTAGTACATGGGATGGACATCGTGTACACTGTCTTGGAGGACAGATGGGGAAATAATTAATGCAATAAATGAATAAATGTTTTAATTCAATTCCTCCCTGCTTTTGGTTCTTTTGTTTGTTCTGTGGTTTTATATTGTTATGCTTTTATACTACTGTAAACCACTCCATCTAGTAAAATGAAGGGCGGTATGTAGAAGTTTTAAATTAATAAATATACGTGTACAAATATATGCACGTAGGCACACTGAAGATATGTGATGGGAGGTGCATAGAGTGGGAGAGTGGAACGTGCTGGGGAGCCCTCACTCCTAGAGGCATTGGAGCTCATTCCTTTGAATAGCTAAAAGTAGCTTAGGTGGGATCAATTGGGAAGGACCCTCAAGAATTCTCCCACCCTTCATGGTACCTGGCTGTCAAATGTTACCTCAGTGGTGTGGTTCCCTTGTTGCTGTAATAGATGGAGACCTGTGCTCCTTCCAGCATTTTTTTGTTTTAACTTTTAAAAGTATCAGTGGAACATTTGACAAAAGGAAGCATACTTGGATATCCTCTCCAAGATGCACAGTCAGTATATGGAACTCATTGCTGTATGAGGACATGGCTGTTAGTGGTTATCAGTCGGGAAGCTGATTTTATGCTTACCGTATATTCCGGCGTATAAGACGACTGGGCGTATAAGACGACCCCCAACTTTTCCAGTTAAAATATAGAGCTTGGGATATACTCGCCGTATAAGACTACCCCTGCTTATGACATGCAGGTACTTAGCAGGAAAACTGTCACTTATAAACTTATAAATATTAATATTTGGATTGTCCAGTTGTTTTGTTTTTGTGCCTAGGAATTACCACCAAAAACTGGGGAAAGATGTGAGAAATCTTTTTTTTAAAAGCAACATTAAATGCCTAGACTCTAGTTTCCAACACTATGGAGTATTTATTGATTGATTAAGAGAATTTATATCCTGCCCTTTTGCTGTTAAAAACAGAGCTCAGCACAGCTTACAAATATAATAAAAACAATAAAAATAAACAATCAGAGAAAAACAAGCCAAAATGTTAGGAAAAGAAGTCTTTCACACCACATGCTCAGTTCTAAATACTGTTGCAGCAAGTTTTACAAGTTCCTCCAGTATTCCACTGGTGCAGACACTCAGACATTCAAAGTACTGTATGTTTCTTAGGTTTTATAAAAGCAGAGCTTTGCTTAACTCAAAATTTCTTCTCCCTCTGATAACCACATCTACACAGGTTCCACCTCCATACTCAAAATGAAACTGAGCCTGGAAGTGTACAACAACCCCACACATACCTTGCTAATTCGATTATCAATGCCAGGATGTCTGTCTTATCGACTACTCTCCTGCTACACACACACACACACACACACACACACACACCGGGCATCATGAAAGACCCAGTCCTGGGCTCAGAAAGAAAATAAATATCTGGTCCTCTTCAAAGTATTGATAAGCCTCTTGTTTTAATTGAAATAATAATTATAAATTCTTGTTCTTATCGCTAATGGGAGTTAATTATCTTGCATATGCTGCTGTTGCTTCTATGGCTGTAACGGAGTGAGGTTAAAGATAAGTGAAATGCAAATAGGAAAAAAAATACAGAAGGCAGTAACACTTTCCTAAATGTAATAGCATACCAACCACAACAAGATTCCTATAAGGCAAAAAACTAAGCATCTCACAACCAGTCAGGATTCCTAACCAAAAACCAAAAATATGATAAATGAAGAAATATTTATATAAGCATAACTATCAAATATATTTATTATTTACACAAACTGTAAAGATATTTATAGTGCAATCCTAAATTTATTTATTCAGAAGCAAGTCCCAGCGTATTCAATGGGGCTTACTCAAACAGGGACAGAAATGCAACCTCAAGTGATAAGCAACTTCATTCACACAACCCAAAATTCCCAATCATGCCACTTTACGCTGTTTTGCAACTGTTTATACTCGTTTTTATGGTTATTGGATTTTAAATGGCTTTATTTCTTGTTGTGAGCTGCCTTGGTTTCCAACCCTACCTCACAGGGGTGTTGGAAAGACTCCATACACACACGCACACACTGCAGATGTATAAATACATACAGCCCATATAATAGTTTATTGTCAAACCAATTGGTCATTGCAGAAAAATCAGTATTAGTTTTTTAAAAATCAGTATTAGTTTCCTACAGAATAAAAACTGCAATACCTAAGTAAGCCCTGCCTACTTGCTTTAAAATAGGACTGGGAGGGGGGGGCAGAAAGAGAACACAAACACAATTCTTTTTTACATTCACTCCAAAGTCCCATTGATTTTCAGCACATTCATAATCATGTCTACTCAAAAGTAATTCCTACTGAATTCAATAGGATTTACTCTGGACATATGGGATTAGCACTGTTTTTACCCCCCAAAACAACTATTGGGAAGGTTTTCAAAACACTGCCCAGGATCTGACTCCTACACACAACAGGGGGAAAAACTGAAATGTATATACCTACCCAATGTATGAGATTTTCAGATAAACAGGAGGGGAAACCACCATTTTCTGGCCTCGCAATGAAGTTTTGCAGACACTGCCACCAAACAAACACTTCACTGATTGGCTGAAATCCTGAACGGGCGGGGTTAAAGCTACGAAGTGCTATACAGTAGTTTAAAAAAAGATTTAACGGGGGGGTGCCTGACGTTTTTATATATATCTCGAGAACCGCACCACCTAGAAACTTAATTTTTTTTTTAATGAAAGCTGAGAATAATGTCCTGGCATTATTTATTTATTTCTATATGTATAAAAATGTCATCACACCATCATGCAGTGTGACATTGGGAGCAGAGAGCGGCGGCAAAGGCCGCTGACAGAGTTGGTAAGGTATGTGGTGGTGGCCTGGGCTTTGCAGCCACCATCTGGGCAACTGTGGCTGCAGCCTGGGCCTCAGCAGCCAGAGCCTCCTCAATGGATGGGTGGGAGGCTGGCCTCAGGGGCCATGGCCTATTCCTCAGCGGGTGGGTGGGAGGCCAGTGGCAGCAACAACATTCACCACTACTGCCTTGCTCCGTTCTTTTTTGGAACATGGGAGTTCCATCACGCTCCAGCCAGCAATGCAGCTTGCAGAAACAGCACGCAGAAACTGCACCTGCTTTTTCTGATTCAGCAGGAAGCTCTGGAAGATGCAAGAATCAGGCTGTTAGATAGGGAAGGACGTGCCTGTGCCACATCTGAAAAGCTTCAGGTGCCCCAGTCATAACCTAATCTCATTTTAGGAGTATGTTGTTGTTGTTAATAATAATACATTTCCCCCCTCCTTTAGTTTCTTCATGTATTCCAAGGATAGCTCTTTCATCCACTGTGAGACGTTTTGCTGTTTGGAGCGTTGGCAGATTTTTCACTTTGCCTGTTGGTGAGAAAGGCAAGACTGAAGATGGAAAGCGAAATTAGTATCTCCTCCCTTCCCAAAAGGGATGCCACTGCTTTCCCCTGAAGTCTTGGTCAATCCAAGAGCTGGCGCTCCAGACATGCCTTCTTCCTTTCCAATTGGCAGGATTTTTTTCCTGCCCTCCGAAGAATTTCCTTGAGCCCATTTCTCAGTGGCTCCTCCTCACCTGAACCTTGAGCTCCGCTCCTCTGCTGCCTCACAGTGTTCACCTTGAGGTAAAGGAACCACATTTCTGGGAGCTGCTGAGGAACGTCCTCCTCCACCAGACAGATTTGACACTTTCAGCAAAGGCCCCCATCCTGGTAGACCAGTCTCCAGAACCTCTTTAACCTAGAAGAGGGTGAGAAGTGGGATTTGCAGCTCCTTCCTGCTCTGTAGGCCTTTACAGACCTTGGATCACCTCAAACCTCCAGGACTGACATGAATCTGCTGTCATGAGCATCTTCTGGGGACTAAATCAACACCTAATTTGAGCATTATTTTACATTGACATGTTTTCTGTCAAGGAAAAGGGTCCCCTCACACCTAAGATTCAGTGGTAGAAATAGCAAGCTCACTTTCTAGTCCCATAGCCAAGCCTTTATGCTTGTTATGACCCAGCCTTGAATGCTGCCATGGGCTGGGCACCTTCTCTGTGGTCTTCTCCTTGTTTACTGTTTGATCGTTTGGCATGTTTCTGCTTTTCAGTTTCTTATTGGCTTCTCTATTTTTATTCTTATTAAAGACAGTGCAAAATGAGTATATGTGTAACTGCCAAGTGTCAAATTAGTGCTATCCTCCAATCTGCCCCTTCTTTACAAGAAGTTCACAGGCTGCAGACTTTTGTGTACATATGTTGAGGGGTGGGGAAGAAATGTTTTGACCAGTTGGGGAAGTGCACAAGCAAGGAGCTGTATCAGGTGAAACCATCAATGACGGGAATGGTGGCAGCAGTAAAGGTGTTGAGCAGTGGGAGATTTGGTGAACCCTTTTGGCCCATCTCAGGCAGGGCTCCCGCTTTCAAATTCAGGGCTTGTGTCAGCATCTGGCATGACAGGAGGGAGGAGAAGGAGCTGCTCCCTCCCACTCTGGCACATCGGGCCCAGAGGGAGAAAGAAAGTGGCCAAAGCAGCAAGGGATTGAAGCCACGAAGGACCTCCTGTCCAAAGGAGACCCTCCAAAATTGGAGGGGGCAAGGGGAAATAACCATGGCTGAGGAGGGAAAACCCCTCCCCATTCTAAACTCTCATGGATACAGCAACAGAAGAATCCAGAAACCAGGGAAAATTTTAAAGATAAGATGCTTCTCTCACTCTTTTCCCCTTCCTGATCTTAACACTAATCCTAATGCTAATCCTAACTCTAACCCTAATGCTAACCCCTTGGCTAACTCCCCTAATGCCCCAACTTTCTCTCTCATCCTCTCACACACTCTCACACGCTCACTCACACACGCTTGCACTCACACGCTCGCTCACTCACTCCCACTTTCGTACTCGATCACTCATTCGCGCTCTTTCTTTTTCTCTCTGAATCACCTGCCCTCTCTACTTTGCTCCCTCTCTCTCTCCTGACTCCCCACAAAGAGCCACTCTCACCACAGGCCTCTGGCAGGCCAGCCATGTCTCCATTACTTTAGCAACTTTGCTCAACAAAGGGCATTTTCCCTATAAATATCAGCCTAGCTGTTATGGATTACATATGTGTGTTACTGGGATCTACAATACCTGGCAGGGCCTTGCTAGTTACACGGAAATGTATGGTCACCCAAGTTTTCTTCCTCCCCTCCATGGAAGCCCTCTAGCCCCAACCTATGGGAAAGGAGGTGGGTTGCCTTGGGCTGTTTGGCTGATCACGGAGGAGCCATGACAGGCACCCCCTGAGTGCCTTCCTTGCAGGGCAGGTGGCTGGGAAGTTTGGTGCTTTGGTCGCTCATAATTAAGGCATGCACAGCTCCTCCCCTCTCAGCGGCCACAGAAGCACAACGGACAACTTTCATGCAGGGCAGGTAGATGCAGATCTTGGCTACTTGAACATACCGGGGTCCCTCTTGGCTAGAAAGAAAGGGAATCTAATGTCCACTCCCTTCCATTTTTAATGTAAGAAGGGACTGCTGGACCAGTCCAGGCATCCATCTAGTCCACAATGGCCAACCAGGTGCCTATAGGAAGCATGCAAGCAAGAGCTGAACACAACAGCGCTCTCCCCTCCTGCAATGTCCAGCAACTGGTATTTAGAAGGATGCTGCCTCCAACAGTGAAGGTAGAACATAGCCGTCAGGCTTGGTAGCCATGGAGAGCTCTATCATCTGTAAATTTGTCTAGTGCTCTTGGAGAACTATCCAAGTTGATGGACATCACTATCTCTAGTGGGAGTGAATTCCACACTTTAACTGTGCCCTTCAGTAGAAGGGGGTAAAGAACTCTTTGCTCCCTTCTACGATTGCCAGCCTGGGTAGGCCAGTTGTACTTGAAATGATCAAGTAGCACGAACTGAGCGATTAGGGATGTGAGCAGTTGGAATAGCACAAATGCACCCAAGACCCTAACAGCCAAATTTTTATGAAATTTCTTAAGAATAAAAAAAACAGGAAGAGGACAAATGGAAAAGGCAGAATGTGGCTTTAAGAATACAACAAAAACAAGGCTTTTACTTCAAGTCTATCTATCCTGTTATAGGGACTTTTGTATAGGCTTCTGGTCTCCCCACATGTAAAATGCAATGTGGAGACGAGGGACTGTGAGTAACCAAGGACCAGTGCATTTTTTGTGATGGTACCAGTATGGAGTATCAGCGCCCCTTTTTTGCTGCCATTGCAGCCATTTTGTGCTAACACCCATAGCACTTTTATCAACATATGAGTAACCAACACCTCATTTTTTACCAAAAATCACTGCCAAGGACTATATGGCAACAGTCACCTTTTAAAGACTTTCTAGCTTGAGTGGGTCTTCATTGAGAGGTGGCTGGGTCCATGCAGTCACAAGTCAGTGAGGTGTGTCAGAGAGATGATTTGACACCTTTTAGAAGCTGGGAGATATCATGGTGTTAATTACCACAGTGTTCTTCCATCTCTCTGCCAGCCCAAACCTGTTCTGTCCTTTGTGTATTCAAGGGCAGATGTGGCCTCTCTGCCAAGGCAAAATGGAATGCAAGAGACTCTGGGCCTTCACTACAGGTGTGACAATCCTGCTTTCTTCCCAGTGTTAACTGATGCTCCATCAGTCACAATGGACAAAGTTGAAAATGTGCTGGGTGGCAGTGCGTCCAATAGCAATCCTCTTCACTTGCCGACAGGAGGCCCTACGCTCTGCGGATTGTTGACTCTTGCACTCCCAAGAATTGGTCTTCTCCACATTTGGAAACATTTGCATTTATTCTATTCTGTGTTGCATTGGTGTTTTAATTTTATAAATTGTTCAGAGATTAGTATTCAGGGCCAGGGCCAGGCATGACTGGGCCCTTGGGTACCAGCCTGCCCTGGGCCGATGGTGCCTGCTCGCGCCTACCTCTCCTGCTGCAGCAAATGCTGGCTGTGCTGTGCGCACATGCCTGCCATCAACCAAGATGGTGGCCAAGGCTTCACTAAGGGGCTGATGCCTCCTCCGCCATCTTGGTTGATGGCAGGCATGCGTGCAGTGTGGTCAGCATTCACGACAGGAGAGACAGGTGGGATGTGCAGGCAGGTGTTGCGGACCTGCACGGTTGTGGGGTGGTGGTGCCTGGGAGCTCCCTCTCTGCAATCCATGGCAGGGTCGGGAGCTGCTGCTGCTGCGGATTGCAGAATGGGAACACTACCGACCCACCCTAAGGAGGGGCCCTTCAGGGCCCTTCAGCCAGGACCCAACCTGGCCGCCCTCTGGCACAGGTCCTGCTAGTATTGTAGCAGTTCAAAGTCTCTTTGAGCTTGCACTGCTGCAGCTGCTGTAAACTGAGAGAAGGGTTTCAGAAGGAAGGATGAGAAACCTGCAGGCCCTGTAAGAAAGAATTGGGTCTGTCCTGTGAAACCTTTCTAAACTGAGACAACTAAGGGATCAATCCAACTCATATTTACACCAGCCTGAAGGGAGTTGGATATGGCAGACCACTGGCTGAGCTGACAGGATCTTGGCTCCACTGGGCTCTGCTGGCAGAATCCCCTCATCCCAGCGGAGCTGCTGGGGGTCCATTGAGAAATCTCAGCCTGGCAGATGAAGAGCCAGTGGAAGCTGGCAGAAGGCCCCAAAACAGGGCATCCCAGGGCATGTCAGAGGAGGGGCCAAGGGAGGCAATGAAGCTACATCCTTCTCATGTTCAGAGGTGCTCCTGCGGATCCCAATCTAGGCAAAAATTACACCAGGAAAAAGGTCAGTCTAAGAAAATAATTACTATGGAAGTCTATGGGGAGCGCTTACTTGTCAGGGTTTTCTTTTCTGTTAGTGCATGCAGCTCCTGTTTAGCCGGCCCAATGGCTCCAAATGCAAAATGGATGCCTTGGAGCTTCCTGCCATCTTCTCCTCCTCCAGAACCCCGTCTGCTGGCTTCCTATGAGTTGGATTGCTCTGCAACAGTGGATCATCACTGTAAGAACTTAGCAGAGTAGGGTTGCTAGTCAGAAGCATCCCACACTCTGAGATTTCAGGGGCAGACCCTAGTGATGTTACGGGGCGGACCCTAGTGATGACATTAAACATGATACATTAAATATGATACATTAAATATCAACCACAGTTGCTTGGCGCATACCATTAAAAAAATTCTCTGATTGGAAATTAAGATCTTCTGTTCTAGATTTCCTCCTACATTATTGCACACACAGAGAAGCATCCAAACTAGGAAATGTGATAGTAATGGGTGACTTCCAGTCACGACAAAGAAGCCAAATTTCTAGATATTCTAAATGACTATTCCCTAGACCAGTTTGTCATGGAACCAACCAGAGGGACGGCAACCCTGGACTTAATCCTCAGTGGGGACCGGGACCTGGTGCGAGATGTAAGTGTTGTTGAACCAATTGGGAGCAGTGACCATAGTGCTATTAAATTAAACATATATGTAAATGGCCAATTGCCAAGAAAATCCAACACGGTCACATTTGACTTCAAAAGAGGAAACTTCACAAAAATGAGGGGATTGGTAAAAAGAAAGCTGAAAAACAAAGTCCAGAGGATCACATCACTCAAAAATGCTTGAAAGTTGTTTAAAAACACTATATTAGAAGCTCAACTGGAGTGCATACCGCAGATCAGAAAAGGTACCGCCAGGGCCAAGAAGATGCCAGCATGGTTAATGAGCAAAGTCAAGGAAGCTCTTAGAGGTAAAAAGTCTTCCTTCAAAAAATGGAAGTCTTGTCCGAATGAAGAAAATAAAAAGGAACACAAACTCTGGCAAAAGAAATGCAAGAAGACAATAAGGGGTGCTAAAACAGAATTTGAGGAGCACATTGCTAAGAACATAAAAACCAACAACAAAAAATTCTATAAATACATTCAAAGCAGGAGACCATATAGGGAGACAATTGGACCCTTAGATGATAAGGGAGTCAAAGGTGTACTAAAGAACAATAAGGAGATTGCAGAGAAGCTAAATGAATTCTTTGCATCTGTCTTCACAGTGGAAGATATAGGGCAGATCCGTGAACCTGAACTAACATTTGCAGGAAGGGATTCTGAGGAACTGAGACAAATAGTGGTAACGAGAGAGGAAGTTCTAGGCTTAATAGACAATATAAAAACTGACAAATCACCGGGCCCGGATGGCATCCACCCGAGAGTTCTCAAAGAACTCAAATGTGAAATTGCTGATCTGCTAACTAAAATATGTAACTTGTCCCTTGGGTCCTCCTCCGTGCCTGAGGACTGGAAAGTGGCAAATGTAACACCAATATTCAAAAAGGGATCCTGGAAATTACAGGCCAGTTAGCTTAACTTCTGTCCCTGGAAAACTGGTAGAAAGTATTATTAAAGCTAAATTAACTAAGCACATCGAAGAACAAGCCTTGCTGAAGCAGAGCCAGCATGGTTTCTGCAAGGGAAAGTCCTGTCTCAGTAACCTATTAGAATTCTTTGAGAGTGTCAACAAGCATATAGATAGAGGTGATCCAGTGGACATAGTGTACTTAGACTTTCAAAAGGCTTTTGACAAGGTACCTCACCAAAGACTTCTGAGGAAGCTTAGCAGTCATGGAATAAGAGGAGAGGTCCTCTTGTGGAGAAGGAATTGGTTAAGAAGCAGAAAGCAGAGTGTAGGAATAAACGGACAGTTCTCCCAATGGAGGGCTGTAGAAAGTGGAGTCCCTCAAGGATCGGTATTGGGACCTGTACTTTTCAACTTGTTCATTAATGACCTAGAATTAGGAGTGAGCAGTGAACTGGCCAAGTTTGCTGACGATACTAAATTGTTCAGGGTTGTTAAAAACAAAAAGGGATTGCGAAGAGCTCCAAAAAGACCTCTCCAAACTGAGTGAATGGGTGGAAAAATGGCAAATGCAATTCAATATAAACAAGTGTAAAATTATGCATATTGGAGCAAAACATCTTAATTTCACATATACGCTCATGGGGTCTGAACTGGCGGTGACCGACCAGGAGAGAGACCTCGGGGTTGTAGTGGACAGCACGATGAAAATGTCGACCCAGTGTGCGGCAGCTGTGAAAAAGGCAAATTCCATGCTAGGGATAATTAGGAAAGGTATTGAAAATAAAACGGCTGATATCATAATGTGGTTTTATAAATCTATGGTGCGGCCGCATTTGGAATACTGTGTACAGTTCTGGTCGCCTCATCTCAAAAAGGATATTATAGAGTTGGAAAAGGTTCAGAAGAGGGCAACCAGAATGATCAAGGGGATGCGACTCCCTTATGAGGAAAGGTTGCAGCATTTGGGGCTTTTTATTTTAGAAAAAGGGCAGGTCAGAGGAGACATGATAGAAGCGTATGAAATTATGAATGTCATTGAGAAAGTGGATAGAGAAAAGTTTTTCTCCCTCATAATACTAGAACTCGTGGACATTCAAAGAAGCTGAATGTTGGAATATTCAGGACAGACAAAAGGAAGTACTTCTTTACTCAGCGCATAGTTAAACTATGGAATTTGCTCCCACAAGATGCAGTAATGGCCACCAGCTTGGATTTGAAAAATTCATGGAGGACAGGGCTATCAATGGCTACTAGCCGTGATGGCTGTGCTCTGCCACCCTAGTCAGAGGCAGCATGCTTCTGAAAACCAGTTGCCGGAAGCCTCAGGAGGGGAGAGTGTTCTTGCACTCGGGTCCTGCTTGCGGGCTTCCCCCAGGCACCTGGTTGGCCACTGTGAGAACAGGATGCTGAACTAGATGGGCCACTGGCCTGGTCCAGCAGGCTCTTCTTCTGTTCTTCTGTTCTTAAAAAGGCACACTTGCTGCTGCTGAAAGTTAACTCGTGATGTGAAGACAAGCAGGAAAAGGAAGCTATTTTCAGGACTTACAATGGGTTCTAGCTATTGCCTGGAGGTGAACAAATCTCTTGTCAATCGCAACCCTGACTTCACTTATTGGCCAAAATCCTAAAAGGTCCAGCTACTAACAGAAGTCACAGGGGGAGGGGCGGCTGACATTTTGGTGTATATCTCTTGAACCAAATACCTAGAAACTTTTTTTTAAATGAAAGCTATGAATCTGGAGATTGGGTGACTCAACCGGAGACCTAGGGAGGATAAAAAAAAAAAGGAGTCTCCAGGTGAAAACTGGAGACCTGATAACCCTATGAAGGAATGATCCTACACTTTAGCTGGACCTGGGAACACCTTCTTTTAGCTAAGATTTGTATCTTAATTTCCAATCCAAGAATTTTTTGTTTGTTTTAATGGTATGCTCCGCAACTATGTTTAATGTATCATACTTAAGGAACATCACTAGGGCCCGCCCCTGAAATTTCAGGGCATGTGATGCTTCTGACCTGGCAACCCTATTCTGAATACCAGTTACTGGAAACTGCAGGAGGGGAGAGTGCTCTTGTGCTCAGGTCCTGCTTGTGGGAACTGGTTGGCCACTGTGAGAAGAAGATGCTGGACTAGATGGGCCATTGCCCTGATCCAGCACAGCAGACTCTTACGTTCCCTTCCTGCCACCTGGACCAGAGTTTCTCACATTACGTTGATGGCATGTTTGGGAGAAGAGCTGTAACTCAGTGGTAGAGCATCTGCCTTGCCAATAGAATGGCCTGGTTCAGTCCCCAGCATCTCCAGGTCGGCCTGGCATGTCCCCAGTCTGAAACTCTGGAGTGCTGCTGCCAGCCAGTGTAGACAATATTGAGCTAGGTGGACCAATGGTGTGACTTGGTATAAGGCAGCTTCGTTATGTTTCTATGAAAGTGCATGCTGCAGCAGCTCTCCCAGCGATCTGCCAAGCACTCCAAACAGTCAGCAGCCGTATCGTTTAACTGGTGATGAGAGAAGAGGTCCAGTTTTCATCTTTCATCTTAAGCAATACATGATGGGAAACCCTGCCTCAAACCAGCTCTATATCAAAAGGCCCGGAAAGTACTGAACTCAAAAGAGCATATCACTCTTTTGCTGGTTTTTTGTATTCACCTTCACCATGATTGATACATCCAGAATTTTGCTTATTTTTATCCTGAATGTGGGCAGCTCTACCCATGAGAGAAGCTGCAGGTGAAACAT
Source organism: Rhineura floridana (assembly GCF_030035675.1). Classification (NCBI taxonomy): domain Eukaryota; kingdom Metazoa; phylum Chordata; class Lepidosauria; order Squamata; family Rhineuridae; genus Rhineura; species Rhineura floridana. The sequence continues at coordinate 34,274,300 of NC_084483.1, read as the reverse complement.
TGCCCTTCATTTCATGGGACTGTGTGCTCAGGTGGCTTGTCTGTCAGTACGCCCATACACAAGATGAGAGCATGTTTGACACTTATCTCATGGCCCATCTCTGACAACACTGTTCTGTTCAGGTGCACAGCAGGCCTGCTTGATTTTTTTTCCAGCTCCAGGCACCAAGGCTAATTTACAATGTTTTTAATTGCTTTCTGTCACTCCTCCCAGCTGGCAGACCGCTCTGCACCTCAATGCTAATGTTTGACATTTGTGTTCCTGAGATCTGTGGTAGAGCTATATGCTGCTGTTTTATTCCATGCTCTCTGCAGGTCATAAATCAGGTCTACTAATCACTATTTACTTCCCTCCACCACCACCCTCTAAACTTTCCACTGCTGCCAGCAATTAGCATTTATGTATTTCAATTTTTGTCTGCTTCTGTTCTGCCAGGTTATAAATTCTTTTCTTTATAAGTATGGAGCTGGTCCTTACAAGAGAGATGGAGCTGCACAGGACAGTGACAGCAACAGCACAATGCAGCCATCCAGTGCTGCAAATACTGCCCTCTTTTGCCTCTGGCTATGCTCACTGCTGGCATGTGGCTCCTGACAAAATTGCCCCAACAAAATGCAGCCCTCCACAGACAAAAATGTTCCCTACCCCTGGTATAAAACCTTGGTCCTCCATGTTTTCCAGTTATGATAGCGGAAAAAAGCATTTAGTAGAGATGGGACATATCAAGATTATCCACCTTCCTCTTGGGGCTTTGGCATTAGATGTCACCCTGATATAGATGTTCTCTGGACAGTTGCCTAATTACCTCTCTCTAGCCTGGTGAAAGGAATGACAAGGGCCCACTCCAGACTGGTGCTTTTTTTCCTCTGGGTATATTCTGCAACAAGTTATTGATATAATATGGCCGAGGAAGTCCTGCGCCGCTTCGGCGTGCAGGAGAGCTGCGGTCTCAGTGTGGAGCAGGAGCAGCGGCTCCGGGAGAAGTACGGAGCCAACGGAAACGAACACCTGCAAAAGCCCTATTGAAGCAAGCGTCTCTTCTCCACCCCCTCGCCTTTAACAGTGGCATTAAAAAGGGGGCTGAGGTTGCAATTTTACCAACATGGCAAGTTCTCTGGAAGATGATGGGACTTGTCTGAGCTACCGTGCATAAAATCATGAATGTGGTGTTTCCAGCTACCCCACTACCTCCTGCCTTTGGAGGGCTTGCAAGAAGTGGCTGCAGGAGTGAAACTGCGAGTAGCATCATGGGTGGGGTGTTTCTAGGAGCAAAGCTGAAACGGTCTTAATTTCCTTTTATTTTTGCCATATTGCCAAGAGGTGTAATGTGGCCTGCTAAAGAATGTAATGTTATACTTATAGTATTGAAAAGGTTTTTGTGTTTGCTGTGACATTTGTTATTGTTTTATTACTGCTGTTGTATTATTTTATTATGAAATTTTTTTGTGATTGTTGTTTGCTTTTGTTGTAAGCCACTTTGAGCACAATTATTTTTGGTAAGTTGCTTTCAGTTCCATTTTGGAAAAAAGCTACTAATAAATGTCATTAATAATAATAATAATAATAATAATAATAATAATAGTGGGTTGATAGCTGGTATATCACAGTGGAGAGGAGAGCCTGCCTGGGAGTCCAGAGTCTGTGAGTTCAAATCCCGACTTGTGTCTCCTGGGTGTTAAGGGCCAGCTAAAGATCACCCCCACAGTGAGGGGCTCAGGGGTTACGTGCCCTGCTACCTGTGCAGCCGTGGGCAAGCTACATAGTCCCAGGGAGCCCAGTTGGGGGCCCCCAGCTGGCAGTTGCGTACAAGGAAGGGGCTGGCTTGTGCAGCTGTGGCAAGCTGAGCAGGCCCTAGCCAGCTGGGGAGGACTAGCCTCAGAGGGAGGCAATGGTAACCCCCCTCTGAATGCCGCTTACCATGAAAACCCTATTCATAGGGTAGCCATAAGTCGGGATCGACTTGAAGGCAGTCGATTTCCATTTTCAATGGTGGATTTATGCTGGACCATCTGCACATCATTCTGCTTTATTATTTATTCTGTGATGCTTCCCCAGTGCTGCTACATTATTGCTAACCAGAAGGGCTATAGCGTACTAAGTGCAGGATAAAGCCTCCCCACCAAACATTTGTGGTATGACAAAATTATGGGATTTCAACAGAAAGTTACAGGATATGCACTATTCAGAAATGAAGCAGTGTGACTGCCCCCCAAACCTTTGCAGGTACAAATAGCATTGAAAGCAGAATTGCATATGACTGCCCCAACAGCATCATGAGCACAAATGATCAAGAGTGCACAACAAAAAAGGGTGTCTGGAGGGGCCCAAGATCCCTTTCCTCAGATACAGCCTTCTCCAACATGGTGTCCTCCAGATGTTCTGAACTATAACGCCCATCATCCCCAGCAGCACAGCTATGGCTGATGGGAGTTGTAGTCCAAGGCATCTGGAGGGCACCAGGCAGGGGAAAGCTGCTCAGCTATTTGCCCCACACATGCTGCAAACTGCAGAGCTGTCTCCCATGATAGATGAGTTCATCAGGGGGCCCCACAAGCCTCGTTCATATTGAAGATGTACTGACTAGTTGTTTTCTTTTTCTTATGGATTCGTTGAAGCTGTACGGACAAGTCAAGACTCAAGAATACATTTTCAGTGTTAAATAGCCTTCATCTGAAGAAACACTTGGCTGCCCAAATCTATACGGATGGAACTTTTCAGCACACAGAGAAACAGAAATGGAAAACAAAATAAACTGCAGGCAGCGACATAAATAATGCATAGAGAGGAGACAAGCATATACTACAGAGATATCACTGACTCCATTCTGTCTTCATGAGAATTGCATGAGAAGAAAAACTGTTCAATTGATTGTCACGGTGATACAGTCATAGTCAGCCAGATGTTGTAACAACTTTTTGGAACTGCAGCACATTAATTGACAAACAAGATGTTCTGTTTATACCAACTAAGTTCAACACACTGTTAGCAATGACTGGATGACTGACAGCCAGTACGATTTTATTATACAGCCACGAGAGTGGCTGTATACTATAGCCAGCATCGATTTTTCACATTTGGCAATGTTAAATTGAAAATAACCCCCATGCCATTCTGATGCTTCCCATAAGCACATTTCAAAACCAAACCTTACAAAACTTATTGTCTTGAAATCAGAAACACTTGCTTAACAACCCTCTAAGTTTTCATGGCGATACACAAAACAGTTAGAGAGAATCCAGAGTTCAAAGTGTAAAGAGAGAGAGAAACCAGACCCCGTTGGACTTTTTTTCTGTCAGTGTTCTCATATTTTGTTGAAATTAATTAAAAATCAGCCATGTTCACAGAGTACATGTAATCCTATTACTGACCTTCCTCCATACTCTGACCTTCATCTTCTGCAGTTTAAAAGATTAAAAAATGCCTAGCTGATTTCTAATTAATTTAAGAAATTTAACATTAAAGGCAATGATAAGCCTGGTCATGCTCAGTAAGAACCAACTGTCAGTGTTCTAAAAGCCAGACTCACAGCTGCTGAGCTTGGGGCCACACCCATGCCAGAACTTTATTTCATGTGAGACAGTCATGGCTTTCCCCAAAGAATCCTGGGAAGTTGTGAAGGGTGCTGAGAGTTGTTAGCAGACTCCTATTCCCCTGACAGAGCTCCAGTGGCCAGAGTGGTTTAACAGTCAGCCCCTCTTCTGGGGATTGTAGCTCTGTGAGGGCCTCTCCTAGTAACTCTCAGCAACGCTTCACAAAATACATTTCCGAGGATTCTTTCGGAGAAGCCATGAATGTCTAAAGTGAAATAGTCTGGTGTGGATGTGGCCAGGGACAGGTTTAAATTTGAGTGAGAGACTACATGTGTGTCAGGATACAGGATTGAGACCCTAGCACTTCAAAGGATGAGCAGGAGATCACTTTCTCAGAGCTGGGTGAAGAGGGGGAGGGAGAACTCTCAGAGATAGTGTTGCCCAGCGACCGCAGAGGCCTTGAAACTCCAGCAGACAAAGTTACAGGCACTACTCAGGAATTTCCCACGCTTACCCCCGCATTGAGCCAGAGCCGTTAGACCAAGAAGGAGGGGGGATTCCACTCCCTCCTCAGCCAGGGAAAAGTCAGCCTGATGGGCATGACGCTCACCCCCCCTGTCTCCAATCCCAGAAACAGAATCTTCAGAAGAGGAAGGGGAGGCAGAACTTCCACCCTCACCACAAACCCGGAGAAGGGAAAAACGAGTCGGGGGAGAGAGAGAAGGGGCGGGGAAGAAATTGTCCTAAGGCGGAGTGAGAGAATTCACACCAGAAAGCCCCCTTAAAAAGGATAAGGGGGGGCGGGAATTCCTTGTTCTGTCAACTCTCTTGCATGTCGCAGGACACGTGTATTGTGTTGCTTCATGAGGAGACGTAGTCTCTGTCTGGATATTACATTAATAAAAACTGAATTGCTTTCATCGACTGGTGTGATTCCTGAGTCCAGCCCTGGACACGACAAATTGACAGAACCACCAACTTCACCCTCAACGCTCCCACCGCTTGAACACGACAAGATGGAGAAGGGAGCAGGGGGAACAAATCCCACTTCTGAGATGGAAGAAGTGAGACGGCTGAGAACCAATGTGGCGGATTTACAGGCAGATGTTCAAACCTTGTTAGTGGCTGTCAGGACTTTGAAGACTGACAATCAGGCCCTGAGAACCACAGTAGATCAGATGCGAGCAGCCCCTCCGGCAGCTGTGGTGAAGATCCCTATAGGATTACCACCTAAATATGCGGGACAGAGTGAGCAGCTCTCTACCTTCGTGGCTCAGTGTGAATTGTATTTGGACATCAGAAACGCAGAGTTTCCCAGTGATGTTGCCAAGGTGGCATTCGTCATTAGTCTCTTGGAAGGAGAAGCTGCCAAGTGGGTAACTCCGTACCTGGTCAGAAAGGATGGCCTTCTGGGAAGGTATAGAGACTTTATGCGAGCCATGACTGAGATGTTCCAGGACCCTCAAAGGGCAGCGACGGTGGCCAGGCTGTTGGGGGCCTTGAAGCAAGGGAAAGGAACGGTGTCAGAGTACACCAACGCTTTTAAAATTTTGTCCCAGGAAACTGGTTATAATGATGCAGCCTTGATGTTCATGTATAGGAGTGGACTGAGCTCTGAAGTCCTGGATGAATTGGCTAGAGCCTCCCCCCCAAATAATTTGCCTGGACTGATTCGGCTATGCCTACAGATCGACCATCGGTTGGAAGGAAGGTGCCTGGAAAAGAAACAGGAGGTCCAGAGATATTCGGTTTCAGCATCTCGCAGTAAAACCCTTCCGACCCCAGGAACATCAGGCAATGTGACTGAGGGACAGGGAGGGGCCAGGCTGAAGCTGTCGGAAGAAGAAAGGGAGAGGTGTCGTAAAGAACGTTTATGCTTCTATTGTTCAAAACTGGGCCATGTGGCTAGAGATTGTGTACTAAAAGGGGGAAAAACAGAGCCGGCGGGAAACTAGAGAACCCAGTCCATGTACAGGCCTGTGGACTGGGGGCTACATTGGACAAAGGGCCTCAGGTGGTAACACCTCCTTCAAGAGGAGTCTTGGTACTGCCAATTCGGATTACAACTTCCAAAGGAGTAATGTTTAACTCCACCGCATTAATTGATAGTGGAGCAACCACAAATTTCATTGATGCAGAGCTAGCAAAGCATTACGGAATTTCCCAATGGAAGCTGGACACCCCCTTGCCGGTGGAGACCATAGATGGGAGGCCCCTGAAAGGAGGGGGGGTAATGAGAGCAACAGAGAAATTGAAACTGCAAATCCCGGGGCACAAAGAGTTCATTTCGTTGTATGTAACAGACCTTTCGACCTTTGATGTAATCCTCGGAATGCCCTGGTTAGTCAAGCATGATCAAAGATAAAGTGGAAGGACGCTGTGATGTGGTTCACTTCTCAGTATTGCCAGGAAAACTGTCAGGCAGAAGAAAAACCCGACACATTGGCTGGAGCAGTGCAGGAGATCGAGCAGGTAACCCTCCCCTCGAAGTATGGAGAATTTAGAGATGTATTCGATGAAAAAGAGGCAGAGACGTTACCTCCCCACCGCCCTTATGACTGTGCAATTGATTTAGTGCCAGGAGCCAGCATTCCATCGGGAAGAGTTTATTCTCTCACAGAGAAAGAGAGAGAGGCCCTGAAGGAATTCCTGAAAAAAAACCTGAAGCGAGGATTCATACGTTCCTCACAGTCCCCCGCTGGAGCGCCCCTGTTGTTCGTGAAGAAGAAGGGGGGGAGCTCAGGCCTTGCAATGATTACCGTGCATTGAATCAAATCACCATCCCTAACAGCTATCCGCTGCCCCTGATCTCAGAGCTGCTAGACCGACTGCGCTCTGCAAAAATCTTCACGAAACTGGACTTACGAGGGGCATACAATCTGATCAGAATGAGGGAGGGCGATGAATGGAAAACAGGGTTTTTGACCTCTTATGGTCAGTTTGAATATCTGGTGATGCCATTCGGGCTTTGTGGAAGCCCAGGCGTGTTTCAAAAGTTCATGAACGATGTGTTTAGAGACCTTTTGGACACGTACGTAATCTGTTACTTAGATGATATCCTGGTGTTCTCAAAGAACCAAGAAGACCATGATCAGCATGTGAAAACTGTGTTGAGAAGACTGAGAGAGAATCATCTGTATGCTAAGCTAGAGAAATGTGGATTTGACCTCAAGTCTTTGGACTTCCTTGGGTATCGCATCTCAGCTGAAGGAGTGGAAATGGATCCAGAAAAAGTGAGTTGTATACTGGATTGGGGACAACCAGCCACTAAAAAGGATGTACAACGTTTTTTGGGATTTGCCAACTACTACAGAAAGTTTATTCCAGGTTTCTCCAAGTTAACATCCCCTCTCACTGACTGCTTAAGGGGGAAGAGAAAATTTCAATGGACAGAGGATGCTGCAAGAGCCTTCGAGGAGTTGAAGGTAAAGTTTTCCTCTGAGCCCATCTTGCGCTTTGCTGACCCTACCCGCCCTTTCGTTGTGGAAGCAGATGCTTCAGACTTTGCCATCGGGGGGGTCCTCTTACAGGGGAATGGGGAAGGAACAGACCTACACCCTTGCGCGTACTTCTTCAGAAAACTGAGGGATGCTGAGAGGAACTATACAGTGTGGGAAAAAGAGTTACTAGCCATTAAGGATTCTTTTCAAAATTGGAGGCAATACTTAGAGGGGGCTCAACATCAGATAGAAGTACGTTCAGATCACAAGAACCTGGAGAGTCTACAGACGGCCCGGAAGTTGAACCAGAGGCAGATACGTTGGTCGCAGTTTTTTACCAGGTTTAACTTCAAGATTACTTACCATGCCCATGAAAAAAATCAGAGAGCAGATGCCCTGTCCAGACAGCCACAATACAAAGGAGGTGAGATTGACAACCAACCCCAGTATGTGGTTCCGCCAGAGAAACTGGTGTTGGGATCATGTCAACCTTCTTGGGAAGAGGGGCTCAGAAAGGCACAAAAGGAGGACCCATGCATGCAACAGTACATTCAGGAGATGGAACAGAGCCAGGGACCAGAAGTAAACTTCCATTGGAAAGATGGGCTGTTGTGGCGTAACACCGCCAGATATGTGCCGAAGGGTGAGCTAAGACATAGAATCCTGCGTCAATGTCATGACTCCGTCATAGCGGGACACTTTGGCATCTTTAAGACCATACAGAATGTAGCCAAGGACTTTTGGTGGCCTCAAATGCTCAGAGACATTGAGAACTACGTAAAATCCTGTGCTGTCTGTATGCGAGCAAAAACAGAGACGGGAAGGCCTACCGGATTGTTGGAGCCCCTCCCTACTCCGAATGAACCCTGGAAAGATTTATCCATGGATTTTATAACTGATTTGCCGAGGTCCCAAGGGATGACAGCCATCCTAGTCATAGTGGATTCCCTCACAAAAATGGCGCATTTCCTCCCTTGCCCAGGGGCCTTAGAAGCTAAAGAAACAGCCAAGTTGTTCATAAAGGAAATTTACCGTTTACATGGGCTGCCAAACAGTTTAGTCTCAGATCGAGGAACCCAGTTCACAGCTAAGTTTTGGAGAGCAGTTTGGAAGCAGTTGCAGACAGAGTTAAAACTTTCTTCTGCTCATCATTCAGACGGACGGGCAGACGGAAAGGCTGAACGCGGTCTTGGAAAGGTATTTACGTTGTTATGTTTCGTATCAACAAAATGACTGGGTTTCCTATTTGCATTTTGCAGAGTTTGCCTATAATAACTCCTTGCATACTAGCACTGGACAGACACCCTTCTTTGCTAATTATGGGTTCCATCCCAAGGCATTCCCTAGTAGTGGATCAAATGTGCTGGTGCCTGCAGCAGGAGAATTTCTGCAGGAATTACAGGCCGTGCAGCAGGTGCTTAAACAGCAATTAAACGAGGCCAAACTAGAGTACAAAAGAATTGCTGACCAACATCGAAGAGAGGGGGCCTCCCTCCAGCCAGGAGATCAGGTGTGGCTGTCCACCCGCTTCCTTCAGATGCCAGGCAAGTGTAGGAAGCTGCAAGACAGGAAACTGGGGCCTTTCGAAGTGGAGGCACAAATCAATCCTGTGGCCTATAGACTGAAATTGCCTGCTACCTTCAAAATCCATCCCGTGTTTCATCGCTCTTTGTTAACGAAAGCAGCCCCTCCCAGCAAGTTACGGCCACTGGAAGTTCCGGGAGAACCCATTCTAGTAGGGGGACAGCCGGAGTTCGAAGTGGAACAGATTCTGGATTCCAGAAGGAGGCATAATCAATTACAGTACTTAATTCACTGGAAGGGTTATGGGCCAGCTGACAGATCTTGGGAAAATGAAAGGGATGTGCATGCCCCAGATTTAGTGGAAGAATTCCATAAACAGTTTCCCCATCGTCCGAAACCGACAGGTGGGGGGGCACAGCATGAGAGGGGGGATGGTGTCAGGATGCAGGATTGGGACCCTAGCACTTCAGAGGATGAGCAGGAGATCACTTTCTCAGAGCTGGGTGAAGAGGGGGAGGGAGAACTCTCAGAAATAGTGTTGCCCAGCGACCGCAGAGGCCTTGAAACTCCAGCAGACAAAGTTACAGACACTACTCAGGAATTTCCCACGCTTACCCCCCCATTGAGCCAGAGCCGTTAGACCAAGAAGGAGGGGGGATTCCACTCCCTCCTCAGCCAGGGAAAAGTCAGCCTGATGGGCATGACGCTCACCCCCCCTTTCTCCAATCCCAGAAACAGAATCTTCAGAAGAGGAAGGGGAGGCAGAACTTCCAACCTCACCACGAACCTAAAAAGGTGGGGGAAACACTGAACAACAATGATACTGTTCACAATGTTTTCCTTTTGGAAAGGAAAGAGAATTTCCCTCTGCCCAGTGCCCACCCACCCAATCTCCTCCCCTCCTCTCCTCTCCCCCTCCTCTCCTTCCCCTTCCTCAGGTCAGTTTCACCTATCCTAAGCATGATTTGCACAGAAATAAATCCCACTGAACTCAAAAAGCATGCAAATGATCAAACCTGCCCTCCCCTCCCCCTATCCCCTCCCTCTTGCCCTTTCCATCTCCCTTCCTTTTCCCCTCCCCTTCCAATTCCCTCCTTCCTCCTCCTTCCCCTCCCCTCCCCCCCCTCCTCCCACATGGTCAGTTTTACCTATCTTAAGCATGATTGCATGGGAGTAAATCCCATTAAACTCAATAAGCATGCAAATGATCAGATCTGCCTTTTTCCTCCTTCCCCTCTCCTCTCCCCCATCCCTTCTTCCTCCCCTCCCCTCTTCCTCCTCCCCTGCCCACTCCAGCCCGCCCACTCCAGCCCTCCCACTCTCCCTCCTTCCCTCGTCTTCCCCGCACGGTCAGTTCTGATCTCACTGAACTCAATAAGCATGTACATGATCAAACCTGCCCTCCTTCTCCCCTACTCCTCCTGACTTCCCATCCCCTCCTCCCCTCTGCCCTTCCTCCCCTCCCTCCTTCTCCCCTACCCCTGCCCTTCCTCTTCCTCTTCCTCCCCCTCCTCTCCTCCCCATCCTCTGTGGTCAGTTTCACCTATCCTGATTGTGGGGGAGTAAGTCCCATTGAACTCAGTAAGTATGCAAATTATCAGTACATTCTCAGCAAACTTGCACAGGATCCTCTTTCTTACCTCCCGGATTAAAAAGAAGAGAAATTCACTAATAAGCTAAAAAAAAACCTTGCAGTTTAAGAATGTACTTACAGCCAACAGATATTTCTATCAAACTTTTAAAAGCAGGGAAATTGGGCAGCTATAGTGAATGCACCAGGGGAGCAGGAGACCAGACGTCCTCTCTGAGATATTGGACTGCCCTACAAATTTGTAAAAATACAAACACAATTTGGGTTGGTTTTTCACAATCCAATCCACTTCCTGTGTAGCTTGGAAGAATTTGGTAACGTGCCTCTGAGCATATGGTGAGTGGTGGCAACACCTGCAATCACCCCAGTTAACAGAAACAAGACATGTGCTGTGCTGATCTTGTTTTAGCAGGGGGGAGGGAGCAATAAAATTAGATAGTTGATGTAGTTCAGATAGTCCAACTCTCCCTCTACCACTCCTAGTAATCTGTAGAGCCTGCTTTTCTTTAGCACCCCAAAATCCTTTGACTTGATAGTGGGGAGGATTCCAAGCACCCTAGGCATGGGGGGGGTCCTGAATACCCTGAGAGTTTGGCAACCAAGCACACAACCCCAACTGTCTAATTTATATCATGTTTATTAAACAGAACAAAATAAAACGGAGCTTATGTAGCTCTATCTATCTATCTGGTCCTAAGCTGTCTACTTACAGTCAGATTTGCAGTGGATGGTCAGTTGCAGGCTTTCGTGCTGGTGGGTGTGGGGGCAAAGAACACTGGTTTTACTATGCCTTTTCAAGGGCTTATTGCCCATATTGGCTTTGAGTGACAGCTGTCACCAGACAGACAGTCTGGTCTCACCACAGTATCTCAGGTATCCCTTTCACACCTTTTAGGAACTGAGGGGAAAGGTAACAGCCATCTTCCCATATACCAGGGAGCCAATCATTGGAGATATCTTCTGATTGCACATTTTAATCTTTAGCATGTAAATTTGGTGCTGTGCTGGAGCACCAAAATGGAGGGGCAAGAGAGCAGATTTTTGTCACAGGAATCATATAGTAGTATTTTAAAATATATGATTATTTGCAAGTATACATATTGAGAAGCAAACAGCATCCATACTTCTAGAAGGGCAGCAGATCTACTGCACAACAAAGGCACCCCGGCAGCCCACTGTTGTTTTTCAGCCTTCAACTAACTCTCCCTCTGGTTTTTCTCTCACTAAAAACTAGTTTCTTGCTTCACATGCAGACCTCTGTCCCTCCCCTTCACCTTTCCCAAAGAGATCGCTCTTTCCATTCAGAACATTCCAGAGCAATTAGCCAGCAGGCTAATAACAACCACCACCCTCCATTCAGATACATTCTCTTAATATCCTCCTGGGCCATTCATTACAAAACTATTTGCCTCACAAAAGGTGCAGCCAGGCCAGCATTCATGACATTAAGGTCTGAAGAAGAAGAAAAAACTTGTGCACACTCTATGTATGTACAGCAGGGGTGGGAAACCTTTTTCAGCTGAGGTCCACATACCCTTCTGGCCAGCCTTCCGAGGGCCACATGACAGTGGTCAGTGGGGCCAGAGGGAACATGGGAGGAGCACCACATGTAAAAGTTACCTTTATACTGTACACTAGTTTCTACACACACCCCTCTATCCTAGAGAGCCAGTGTGGTGTAGTGGTTAAGGTGTTGGACTACAACCTGGGAGACCAGGGTTTGAATCCCCACATAGCCATGAAGCTCACTGGGTGACCTTGGGCCAGTCACTGCCTCTCAGCCTCATGAAAACTCTATTCATAGGGTCGCCATAAGTTGGAATTGACTTGAAGGCAGTACATCTACATCTCTCTCTATCCTATATCCAGACAAGCAAGAATCATTATTAGATTTTTTGAAAAAATTGTATTTATTTAACAAGTTTATATACCACCCACTCAAACGAAAGACCTCTAAGTGGTTAACAAAGAGAGTTCAAGGGGACATTCCACGCAGGCCAAGACACTCAGATGGTGAAACAGGGGCAATGAAGGGCCTGGGGAGAGTTCCAAGGCCCAGAGAGAGAGAGGGCAGGAGGGCCCGAGTCAGGCCCCAGGCCTACGGTTCCTCACCCTTGATGCAGAGCTTCTCTTTGCCATTGCGATTCCTGATTTTTCACTCTGCCTGATCAGGTGAAGAGAGCCCTTCTTGCTTACAACTGAGGGTGTTGTAGCTCTTTCCTTCAGACTTTAATGAGAGTGTGGAGATTCTAGATGTGCTAGTTTGCACCTTCTTCCCTTCGTTCATATAACCTCTGAAGAGGCCTATAGAGTTTACTGCCAAAACATGACATAAAATCACAATTGCTGCATATAAAATGAGCTAAAGCAACAAAAGCAAAGAGTTCACAATACTCCATGCTGTATAATACCCTGCTTCATAGATGGGGTCCCTCCTGGTGTTGGTCTCCGCTCGTATCAGTCCAGCCAGCATAGCCAATGGTCAGGTTGCAGTACAACAACATCCGGAGGGCTACAGGTTCCTATCCCGGGCCTACCTGCTGCTCTTCCAAGTGAGGCAGGAAAATACAGCTCATCTTACCAGATATTCACAGCACTCCCAGATTCTAAAATAGAAGCCAAAAGAACATCAGTCACAAAGTGGTGGCCAAAATCTTGCAAGGTCTATATCCAGTTTCTCCAGGCATATGCTTATTCTGCAAGCAAAGGTAAAAAAAAGAAAAAAGAAAAAGAGGTCATTTTCTGGCAAAATGTCCGTAGCTTATGTACTTCTTTTTTTTTTTTTCAATAATTTTTATTCAAATTTTCATAAAACATACAAGACAAAATCATAAAACATTCAAAGACAAAAAACAAAATCAAAAATAGTTAAACAAAAAGAAAAAAAGAAAAAAAAAAAAAAACAAAAATAAAAAATAAAGAGTAAAATATTGACTTCCCATTTGTCAAAGATCAAATCAGTTATAAGTCTATAATATATAGCAATCCTGTCTCTTAAGTCATATTATAAAATCACTTTCCTCCAATAGTTATCTTACTTAATCATCAAATCTCATAAACATTACTTTATTCTTTCCACAAAAAGTCAAAGAGAGATTTCAATTCTTTAAGAAATATATCTATCAATTTTTTTTTTCCAGATAAGCATATCGATTAATCCATCTCATTACTAATTATGAAAATCTTATTGTCATAACCATAGTCAAAATAAACATTTCAATTAATCCATCACATCAGAATCTGTTAGGTTCAGTAATTTCAGTAGCCATTGTTCTATTATCTCTATTAGTTCCATTTTCCATCTTCCATCTTCAGTAGTCTTGTTAAGTCCAGTAATTTCAATATCCAATCTTCCATTATCAGTATTCCATAATAATCTTGCTGTCAAAGCCATAGTCATATAGTAAGAGTCTGATGGGAATTACCTCTATCCCAAATATTTTCTTGCCATCCATTCTGAATAGGTTGCTGAAATACTGCTGTAAAATCATATCTCTGTTCTTTTTTTCAAAATACACTGGGTCATCTCTTAAAAGTTTTTCCATTGTCACATGGCTGCAGTTAATTCCATAGATTTTCTCTATATTGGGCTCCATCACATCATTCCAGTCCAAAAGATAATCCATGCCATTGATAACTTTATCTCTAGAATCTTCATTAATTTCTTCAGAGATAACATTGAGTTCCAAACAATAGATTTTATTTCTAAAGTCCATAGACTCCAAATCTTGTTCCTGTTCCACGTTTGTTCCAATCTCCGGGATCTCCTCTCTCACAGGGACCCCTATTCCAGTCTCCAGGGTCTCCTCTCTCACAGGGACCCCTGTTCCAATCTCCGGGGTCTCCTCTCTCACAGGGACCCCTTCCAGGGTCACCTCTCTCACAGGGACCCTTATATCTTTAATCTCCTGCTTCATTTTACTCAATTCAATTTTCGTTATCTCAATCTCATCCATTATTTTCTGAAACATAGTTATTTCCAGATTCTCAGCCACTTTCTTAATTGCCATTTTAAAAGAAAAATATAGGGAAACCACTTCTTATTTCAGCAACAATTGGGTTAATACTCCAGACTTGGTGACATCACAGTATAAACAGAGCAGACAGCCTTATCTCTCCAATAGTTAAGTAAACAAAATGCAGTTCCCAGGATCGAAACAATTAATGGCAATCGTCAAGAAACAGATTCGTCAAAATAAAATAGACCAAAAAGAGAGTAGTCTCAAAACAGTATAATATTTTTCAAAATAAAAATCTGGAATAGAAATCCCTCTTCTGTGTGTATCTTTAGAATGCAAATCCAGGACAGCTTTTTGCAACAAAAACAGAGATAAGCTATTAATTAGTGCGTAGCAGAGAGAAGTTACGGCTCCCCAGTGAGATGTCAAAAACCGATCAATCTGGCAAATCTCTTTTAAACAGCAACAATTTAAGTCAAGTAAAAGAAAAATATAGAAAGAAGGGTGCTTGCCTGTTAGTGCGTTCTCTCTTAGAAGATAAGGTGAACGTTCGCTTTATCAGATAGAGCTTGCTGTTGAAAATCCGTCCCACCTTCGTCGGCTGGACCTCGTCCCATAAATTAATGAGATCTGGTCGTCCCAACAAAAATAGGCTTTGAGGTTAATCTCTTCGTTTCTCCCTACCCGGGAGAAGTTTAATCAGTCAAAAAAAAAGAAAAAACTGACTGATATATCTGAATAAGCTTCTTTTGAGGCAGGAGCCCGTCTCAAAAGCAGGCACAGGCTAAGTCACCCTTCCCGGAAGTCCCCGTAGCTTATGTACTTCAAGGAGTGAACTTGGGGTCTTCCGCATGAAAAATACATGATCTCCTACTAAGCTTCCTGAGAGATAAAGGGCAAAGGAAAATGTCTGCAGTAAGAGATCACCTATAAATAAATATTCACTCCCTTCCTTAGAAACATCACATTCATAAGTACCAAAAAGTGTGGTTCAGTAAATTATTACAATGTTCTGAAACTACACTGTCAACTATGGATGGATCCAGACGGATATGTTAGATCCCACTGAAACCTATGGCACAAGTTAGCAAGACTTGTTGCACTCATTTCAGAGGAAACTTGGTTCAACTTAGTCTAAATCCGGTCCTATGTCATTTCAGAACAGTTATACCAGCTGAGCACTGGACCCAGGAGTTCTTTGTCTGAATAATCCCAAAGGTTGACATGTGCAGTCCATGGGCTGCAGATGGGAGCGCAAATATTTAACATTTCATCCAATAACAGCTGGGAAAAAAGCGTATGAGTATATTTGACTATTCCCAGGAAACCAGAGGACAATTTGTTCATAACAGTTATTTTTTAAAAAATTGTGTGCTTTTTTCTTCAAAACGTTGATAACGTAATCCTGATTCTGATCTAAAAATACTTTCAAACAATTTCAAACTAGCAATTATTCTCTAGAGTCTAAAGCTCAAACTACGTGTTACACATAAATAAGTGTAATAATACAACGGCATGTTTGGAGGAGGAAAAGCTGCTGCTTCCAGTAGGGGACAATCCGACACAGAGATGTGCTTATCCCTTTCTGCACCTAGAGTTCCCCCACTCCAAGTCACTTCTCTGTAGTTTTCACCCTGTCGTTTTAAAAATGCATATTTAAAAAAAAAAATGCGGGAGGGGGAGCCTCAGAGTGGTGAGAAAGGAAGTGAAATGGGAAACTCGTAGGCGGGAAAGCACCTGCTCCCTCACCTCACACCATCCATTCAGCCTCCACACACATTTGTGATGAATGTGTTGTTTGGCCCTAATGAATCTGAAATCACTTGAAAGCATTTTAAAATCCAAATCAGGAGCCTAGGATAAATTGTCAATTGTAAAACAGATATTAAACTGTGGTTTTTATTATATATTTGTTGTTGTAAACCACTTTAAGCTTCAGAAATTGCTCTTCATAACCCCTTCCCCTTCCTTTTTCTTATTCACATTTTGAAGAAGACAAAGGAAACAAAAACTTAAGGCTACTTCTCTCCCCCCCCCCCGCAGACTCTGCAGAATCCCCAAAAATATGAATTCCCTTAGACAGCTGCCTACAGTCAGAGCACCTGGAATGAGCCTTTGTATGCAAGTTCAGGGGTGGGGGAAAGGAAACTCTTCAGCAGGTGGATGTGGCCAGGCTGTTATTCCATTCTCTGCAACTGCAGGGAAGTTAGTTTTTATTTACAGCGTTCCTGCTATATCCTCAACAGCAGGGGTGGAGAACCTTTGGCCCTCCAGATGTTGTTGAACTACATCTCCCATCAACCTCAGTGAGAATGGCCAACAGCCAGGGAAGATGGGAGTTGTAGTTCAGCAACATCCAGAGGGCCAAGGGTTCCTCACACTGCTCAACAGCCTTTACAGTTAGGGTTAATTCCAAAAGGGTAGTCATGTTAGTTTCATCTTCCCCAGCCTGGTGGTGACCTCCAGATGTCTGGGACTACAACTCCCATCAGTCCCAGCCAGCATGACCAATGACCAGGGATGACTGGAGTTACAGTCCAGCAACCTCATGCAGACACCAGGGTGGGGAATGCCATGTTAATCAGTTGCAAAAAACAAAAACAAAGAAAGAGCCTTGTAGTATTTATAAGGTGAACAGATTTATTGTTGGCATGAACGTTCATAGACTAGAGGCCAACATGATTGGATTTCTCCTCTCATGATTGCATCAACCGCATCCTTAGAAGGGGAAGAAACAGGAATTGTTGCTGTAGGTATTAGACAGAAAACACCTTCCATTTTGTTGATATGATTATGATATCACCACTCAGGTTACTCAATCTGCAGCTGATCACTCTCCAGGCTACTTACCGTATGTAATGATATAATGGACTGCCTTCAAGTCGATCCTCACCTATGGCGACCCTTTGAATAGGGTTTTCATGGTAAGCTGTATTCAGAGGGAGTTTACCATTGCCTTCCTCTGAGGCTGAGAGGCAGTGACTGGCCCAAGGTCACCCAGGGAGCTTCATGGCTGTGTGGGGATTTGAACCCTGGTCTCCCGGGTCGTAGCAGCTGTAGACATTTTCATTAGCAGCTGTAGGTGCTGATTGGTGGTGTCATAATCCTGTCAGCCAACAGGAGGATGTTTTCAGTTCTCTTTTCAGGATTGCAGGGTTTCAGTATCTTTAACAGCTGCATAAAAAAACCAAAATGCAACAGTTGAAGCCTTTCCCAGTATAGAGGTGCAGCAATGAAAATCTTCACGTTTATTTTCTGCTTGCTGTCATGAAGCTGTTAAAGGCAGACTACATCTTTTAGGGGAGAAAAAAAGGTGGCAACCCTAATTACAATATATGCTGCTGAGCCTCGTACCACATCTGACAGATTTCACTGGAAAAATGTCAGCAGGAAACAAGAATTCAATTTGAGCTCCATAATTAAACTTGAAACAGCTTTCTAAGTGTTTTGATGTGTGGAAAATTGCTTCTGCCCTTGGCTTAAAAAAATGCACTGTTGGCACATATTAGCAGGTCAAAAAACATTGGTCCAGCTGGCAGTCAGTTTCCGATGAGCGAAGGGCAGGGATGTAGTTGTCTGGGGACTCGAGGCATCTTAGACCGTTTACATTTTGGGGAGCAGGGTTCCTCTATCTCCAGCATCCTGTTAGCTAATCACATGAAAAGGGAGCATGTTAGCCACAGAGAAGAATCTTCTAACATGCTTCTTTGTCCTTTCCTGCAGCTTGGAGCCAATCAGAGTGAAAGGAAGTGACTCAGCCACTGAGAAGACTCTTCTCAGCAGCTAACACTCTCCCTTTTCATGCTTATTGGCTCCTAGGGATGTCTACTGTTGTGGGAGAAGGCATTAACAAGGATCTCATTCTCAACCCAGCAGGAGGGGAAAAAAGGATGGGAGGGAGTGTGCCTGTGACTGCCATGAAGGGACCCTGCACTTCCAAATTTGCCACTACACTACTGGTGAAAGGTCAGCACTGCATCTGTTTGCCAATCACACTGTTGATCCTCTCTGTGTAGGTGGATGTTGCCGTTTAACTACTCAGTCAGGCAAAGGAGTTCCATAGGGGTGGGGGGCTTTTTTGTTTTACAAGTGCCTTTGTATGTTTACTGCCAGCTTCTGTGCTTGAAAAGGGTCCTATCATCAATGCTTGGAATGAGCTAATTCCAAAGATCTCTGAACTACACCTGAAAGTGGTTCTTGCCATTGTTATGTGAACTAAAGGTGAATGAAGTTCATTTGGGGCAACACATTTAGACTAAGTAAGGAGCAGGATGTTGATAGCCAGTGCCACACCCTCGGCTGGTTGTAAGCATGAAGGCAGGCAGGTGGGGGGCTCGCTGGGGACAGAGTTAGGTTGGTGGGGGAGTGCCCCATTTGCCCTAATGGACTGGCCTCTCTAAGTTGGAAGTATACTGGTCAGTTATAAAGGTTTTACGTTGTGTGATCTGACTGCTACATACTTTATGACAATATTACAAGGGGGTTCTTTTTATTTTATTAAACTTATAAAGATGACAGTCACAGAAGGCACTGGGACCAGGAAACAAGAGGTGGGGCTTGGGCATCCCTGACACATAGTATTGCTGATTACCCAAAGTCCTTTCATGATGTGCAGGCTCAGGATCAGACTGCTAATGGGGGTGGGGAAAAGAAGCACTTTGCCAGCGCTATGCTTGGCGTTTCCCAGAGTGCCGAGCATAGGACTGGCAATGCCACTTGCTCTGTGGTTCCCAAGCACCCAGCAACCAGCTGGCTGTTGGGCACTTGGGAACCCCACACAAGGGGTTTTGACAGATGGGCAGGACAACCCCCCTGTCAGTCATGTGCCATCATGTCAAAGTTTGTCCAAGCCTGTCGAAGTTTGGCCCCTGAAGCCAAAAAGTGTCTCCACCTCTGGTAAAAAAGTAAAATTGAAAAGAGAGAGAGAGAGAGAGAGATGGTAACTAGTCCACAAAATAACACATGTTGGCTAGTTGATGATCCACAATCCATTTGGACTGAAATCACTGGCCTAATTTTGTCACTGACTCCCAAACTAACTAATGCTTCCAATACATTAATTTCCACCTACAAAATATACGCTGTCGTTAACAGAGTTATGGCTTCTATTTTTGTTGAGCTACATATTCAGTGTTAGAAATCAGTCTTTCTTAATCAAGCAGTTCCACAAAAGCCTGCTGAAACTCCCTCTCCTACAGAACTGTGAAAGGTGCAGAAGTCCTGATCTCTTCTGCATCTGAACCCCCAAGGGACAGAAATGCTACCACTATAATCAGTAAAACTAACGCAATAAACCTTATGTGTGAATATAACCTAATGTTTAGGTTCTCTTTCTGCACTGCAATCTTATGCATTGCTCAGAAGCCAGTCCTGCTGTCTTCAGCAGGGGTTACTCCCTACTTACGTAGATGTGTTTAGGATTACAGCTGTGTAGTGCAATATTATGCATGTAAAGCATTCAAAAGGGCTTACTCCCAGACAGTAGTGGCTCCATATCAGCTAGGAATTGGAATCCTCTCCAGTTTTTAGTCTGAACTTTCAAGGGGCTGTCCAAGGGGCTGAAACCTATTCCCACAATAGGTTCAGCACCTTGAATAGCTCCTTAAAAGTTCAGACTAAAAGATTAAGCTGATTCCACTGCTCCCAGGTAAGTGTATACAGGACTACAGCCTTAATTGTTTTAAATGACTTTCTTAGTGTTCTATTGTGCTTTGTTCTTTATACTTTCCTCACTGTTTCCCTGCCCCAGTCTCCATTTGGTTATTAACAATCTCCCCAATCAGCCTTGGGGTTGTGCTTGATTCCAGGCTGTCCATGGAGGCTCAGATTTCGGCAGTGAGCCGGGCAGCCTGGTATCAACTACACCTCATACGAAGGCTGCAACCCTACCTTCCTGATCACCAGCTCCCACAAGTGGTACATGCCCTGGTCACCTCTCGTTTGGACTACTGTAATGCGCTCTACGTGGGGTTACCCTTGAAAACGGTTCGGAAATTACAACTTATACAAAATGCGGCGGCTCGATTACTTACGAATAGTCACCGCCGGGATCACATCACACCAGTGTTGTTCGATCTACACTGGCTTCCAGTTGTTTTCCGAGCCCAATTCAAGGTGTTGGTATTGACCTTTAAATCCATACACGGTTTCGGCCCAGTTTATCTCACGGAGCGCCTTCAACGCCACCAATTATGCTGCCCGACAAGATCGGCCACACAGGGCCTTCTCTCAATCCCGCCAACAAAAACAGCCAGATTGGCGGGTACTAGAGAGAGGGCATTCTCAGTGGCGGCCCCCACTCTTTGGAACTCCCTCCCACAAGATCTCCGGCACGCCTCTTCCCTAAATGTATTTCAGAAAGCCTTAAAGACCTGGCTCTTTCAACAGGCCTTTGGGGTTTCTGGGGAGGGTTAACTGCTATAACTGTAATGCCTCCTGCCCTCTTTTAATACTGTTGTTGCAGATTTATTGATTTTACACTGTTTTATATTGTATCACTGTATTTTATTAATTGTATTTTAATGATTTTGTACGTCGCCTAGAGTGGCCATTGGCCAGATAGGCGACACAGAAATTAAATTTATTATTATTATTATTATTTAGTTAGTCTGTAAAAAATATTTTCTTTATATAAATTTTAAGTTCTGTCTAATGTGAATACAACAGACTTGTCTTTTATCTCTCTTTCTTTTGCTTACCAAACTCTTCTGTCATTCCAAGTATCTGTTAAAAGCTTAGCCAACAGTATTTACTCCCGTTTTGGCCTCACTTAATTTCTCATCCTATTTCTATCATTTAATTGTATATAAGATTGCAGTGCCCCGGGTTGTTGCAAAGCACTTAATTTTTTTAAAAAGACCACCATATGCAAGTAGTTGTGTTCTTTCTGGTGGAAAAAATCCAGGAGCAACAGCAGCATAATATCTTTATCAGGGCCAGCTAAAATGTCACAAAGTAGTGAGCAGAACTTGAAAGTTTGCTCACTACTTTGCAATGTTTTTGTTCATAAAGGCTGTGGCAGCCAGTGTGTTAGCATGAACAGGGCACTGCCCTAACCTTAGTCTGCCCTCAGCCAGCTGCCACCTGGCTGCCTTTCTACTTACAACCACTCCTACTTAAGTCTCTGTTTTGCCCTCGTAGAACTTGTCAGGGAGGAGGATTGGGGCAAACCTAGAGTTAGTTTGCTGTGCCTGACATTGGGTCGGGCTCTGCCTACTCTTATCCATAATTCCCAGTGCATTGTCTTGTAACTTTCCTTATTGCAAAATGTCCAATCTTTTGTGGAAGCAGGTTTGTTACACAATACCTCTAAATCGGCTTTAACTGCATGACCTGAATTTTACGGTATGTGATTGAATAACACTAGAAAATAGGGACAGTCAGAAGGGCCCTACGTCCCATTGAAAAATACTGCTGTGAGATCTATTGCTAAGTAGACAGTAGACACAGATAGGACTAGGCTTCAGAGTGTTATTCCCTCCCCTCAAAAAACACACAATTAAAGCTGCCTTTGAGGATCAACTGGCCTTCATATCATGTATGATTGTTCTATGCTGGCAAACCAAATATTCCCTGGCGATAACTTCTTGCTTCACTGCAGGGAGTCTCGTGTGCCTCACTCAGAAGACTTCTGCGGCGCATAGATAATTATAGCGTGCTCTGCCTAAGGAAGAACAGTCTGATGTGAAAAAGAAAAAGTGACTGTAACATGCATGGCTGCACTTTGATCTCACAGTAATATAAATGACTAGAAATGCTTTGGATCTATGTTGGGAGTGTGAGTGGAAGAGAAAGGGGATTGTGTTCGCTGTTGGTGGTTCTGTGGTGTATTGGAAATGGGTATGAAAAGCTATTGATGCTATCTTTGCGAAAAGCAGTGGCTGTGCACCTTGAACAGCTCCTTGAAAGTTTGGAGTAAAACCCGGAGTGGATTCCACTGCCCCACGGACATGGAGCCATCAGCCGCCACTGGTGGAAAGATTGACACTTTATCCCAAACTGTTCTTGTTAATCATGTTAAAGGGGAAAGCACCTAAAGACAAAGAAGTGAAGTTATTTTACATGACTGTGTCAGCTAGGATAATATATGCTATTTATTGGAGGAGTCCTCAAATACCACAACTGAAAGAATGGTACATCGAGCTTTGGGATGTAGACTGACTTGGGTGCTACAAGCGCAACCAGCCTATTTTTTCCTATGCTCTTCATTAACTTGCAGAGGGGAAAAAATAGTCTGTTTCCCCAGAAATGGTTGGTATAGGGAGAAGCTCACCCCATGCCAGGGACCCTTGGGTTAACAGATGTCCTCCTAGCTATTTCTGAGGAACTAGCCTCTTCTTTACTCCATGCAAATTAATAGAGAGGTTGCTCTTTCCATTAACTTGGCTTCACTGTCAGAGCCATGCAGAGCATGCATGTACTTGAGTAAGAAAAAGAATAAGAAAAATTGACCTTTAAAGCACCACCAACATACTGCACAATTACAACTAATCACAGTGATATTTGTTGCAGAGTTGCATGATAAAGAAAGATAGTGACTTAAGATCCTCCCATTTTTTACTGCATTTCACAGTGGCACAGAATGGCATTATAAACAAGGGAGATGTAGTGTTGTATTTCATGTGCCTCGTGTGCAACAATTGTATTTGCAAAATTTGCCCGTACAGCGACGCCTTGCAAATAAAGCAGGCTTCCGTGTGAATCGAACTCAGGATTGCTAGTTCAGTGACCGGGGCCTGAGACTTGAATATATAATCTTTAGCGTCTTGACTTTTTAACCATCTAACCTAAAATCCTGCTAGCATTAGAATTAGCAGCATCGTTTGGAGGAAAATATGTTTTGCACCAGTTGTCTAGCCTCAATTCTGATTTTCATAGGTTATTTTCAGCTTTCCAGTCCTGAAAGAAATACTAAATATGTCCGCAGTTCACACATTTCAGCTGCCTCTGCCAAAGGGAATTTAACACTTTCCTTTAAAAAGAAACTGTTTGCTATGAGTAGAACGAGAGTAAATACACCTATCATTATTTCATTCTAGCTTCATATAAGATGGGTTTCATCACAGAACCAGACAATCAACAACACCAGTTCTGGAAATATACACTAAAAGGAGCAAATACTTGGAAAGAAAATGAGTATACAAAGAATCCTTTTGTGATGTAAGAGTTTACTTACTGCAAATAGGGTTGGTTAGCACAGAAAATAACTACAAAATATCCAATATAGGGAATGTTATGGTGATTTCCAGTACCTGTCAACATTTTCACAGCTGCTGATGCTAATGGCAATAAAGTGTTGGCCTTTTTTTAAAAAAAATATCCTCCTTCCCATTGTACAATTCAGTTGTCATTCTGCACAGCATCACAGGTGCTTTCGCTATTCCCTAGAGCTGAGATAAGGAACCTCAGGCCCAGGGGCCAAATATGTCCCCAGGCCTCTCTGTTTGACCCTTGGAACTTTCCCCAGGCCACACCCCTCACCAGCTGTGTATCAGACTCCCAATGTTTTTCTTGACTGTGGAATGTGTCCTTGAACTCTGATTGTGCCTCTTGATTCCCAGGATGGAGGATAGAGTGCATGTAGAAACAAGCCTACTGGGCAAAGATAAAATTTACATTTGTTGCTCCACCCACTTTTGTATTTGGCCCCACCCACCACAGTCATGTGGCCCTTGGAAGATTGCCCAGAAGGAAATGCGGCCCTTGGGCTGAAAAGGGCTCCTCATCCTTGCCTTAAAGTGAATTAGAGAATCTCATAGCCAGATGCAAGTGCCCGACTCTCTGCATCACTATATAACAATGGGCCAGGAGAGAAAGAGAAGCCGGGCACTGTTGGCCTGTTATGCCTTGCATTTGGGTGCCAACAGGACAGACAGCCATGAGGAGGTACTACTGCTTACTTGCTCAGCAATTGGGTCAGGCCCTCAGAATCAGGCTCCTCCAAAAGAGAAGGCTTTCTCTCAGATTGCCCATACCAGCATGCTAGAATAGCTGACTTCCTGAGTAGGGCCTTCCTTGTTTTCGTCTCTCCCTGCCTCTCTGGTAACCACAATGAGCCTTCTGCCTATTGAGTATTTGAGGACAGCAGTGCATTCCAGACTTCTCCTAATGACTTGGCTATGTGTGGAGAGGCAAGGTGGTGTACTGTAGACAGACACAAACAGAACTGCCCCTGTGCAACCCACACAGTCTAGGACTCTGGATCTAATAAGAACATAAGAACATAAGAACATAAGAACATAAGAAGAGCCTGCTGGATCAGGCCAGTGGCCCATCTAGTCCAGCATCCTGTTCTCACAGTGGCCAACCAGGTGCCTGGGGGAAGCCCGCAAGCAGGACCCGAGTGCAAGAACACTCTCCCCTCCTGAGGCTCCCGGCAACTGGTTTTCAGAAGCATGCTGCCTTTGACTAGGGTGGCAGAGCACAGCCATCATGGCTAGTAGCCATTGATAGCCCTGTCCTCCATGAATTTGTCTAATCTTCTTTGAAAGCCGTCCAAGCTGGTGGCCATTACTGCATCTTGTGGGAGCAAATTCCATAGTTTAACTATGCGCTGAGTAAAGAAGTAC
This sequence comes from Rhineura floridana, assembly GCF_030035675.1. NCBI lineage: Eukaryota > Metazoa > Chordata > Lepidosauria > Squamata > Rhineuridae > Rhineura > Rhineura floridana. The sequence goes on along the minus strand of NC_084483.1, from coordinate 34,249,688 downwards.
TTCCTTTTGTCTGTCCTGAATCTTCCAACATTCAGCTTCTTTGAATGTCCACGAGTTCTAGTATTATGAGAGAGGGAGAAGAACTTTTCTCTATCCACTTTCTCAATGCCATGCATAATTTTATACACTTCTATCATGTCTCCTCTGACCCGCCTTTTCTCTAAACTAAAAAGCCCCAAATGCTGCAACCTTTCCTCGTAAGGGAGTTGCTCCATCCCCTTGATCATTCTGGTTGCCCTCTTCTGAACCTTTTCCAACTCTATAATATCCTTTTTGAGATGAGGCGACCAGAACTGTACACAGTATTCCAAATGCGGCCGCACCATAGATTTATACAACAGCATGATGATATCGGCTGTTTTATTTTCAGTACCTTTCCTAATTATCGCTAGCATGGAATTTGCCTTTTTCACAGCTGCCGCACACTGGGTCGACATTTTCATCGTGCTGTCCACTACAACCCCGAGGTCTCTCTCCTGGTCGGTCCCCGCCAGTTCAGACCCCATGAGCGTATATGTGAAATTCAGATGTTTTGCTCCAATATGCATAATTTTACACTTGTTTATATTGAATTGCATTTGCCATTTTTCTGCCCATTCACTCAGTTTGGAGAGGTCTTTTTGGAGCTCTTCGCAATCCCTTTTTGTTTTAACAACCCTGAACAATTTAGTGTCATCAGCAAACTTGGCCACTTCACTGCTCACTCCTAATTCTAGGTCATTAATGAACAAGTTGAAAAGTACAGGTCCCAATACCGATCCTTGAGGGACTCCACTTTCTACAGCCCTCCATTGGGAGAACTGTCCGTTTATTCCTACTCTCTGCTTTCTGCTTCTTAACCAATTTCTTATTCACAAGAGGACCTCTCCTCTTATTCCATGACTGCTAAGCTTCCTCAGAAGTCTTTGGTGAGGTACCTTGTCAAACGCTTTTTGAAAGTCTAAGTACACTATGTCCACTGGATCACCTCTATCTATATGCTTGTTGACACTCTCAAAGAATTCTAATAGGTTACTGAGACAGGACTTTCCCTTGCAGAAGCCATGCTGGCTCTGCTTCAGCAAGGCTTGTTCTTCTATGTGCTTAGTTAATCTAGCTTTAATAATACTTTCTACCAGTTTTCCAGGGACAGAAGTAATTTCCAGGATCCCCTCTGGATCCCTTTTTGAATATTGGCGTTACATTTGCCACTTGCCAGTCCTCAGGCACGGAGGAGGACCCAAGGGACAAGTTACATATTTTAGTTAGCAGATCAGCAATTTCACATTTGAGTTCTTTGAGAACTCTCGGGTGGATGCCATCCGGGCCCGGTGATTTGTCAGTTTTTATATTGTCCATTAAGCTTAGAACTTCCTCTCTCGTTACCACTATTTGTCTCAGTTCCTCAGAATCCCTTCCTGCAAATGTTAGTTCAGGTTCAGGGATCTGCCCTATATCTTCCACTGTGAAGACAGATGCAAAGAATTCATTTAGCTTCTCTGTGATCTCCTTATCGTTCTTTAGTACACCTTTGACTCCCTTATCATCTAAGGGTCCAATTGTCTCCCTAGATGGTCTCCTGCTTTGAATGTATTTATAGAATTTTTTGTTGTTGGTTTTTATGTTCTTAGCAATGTGCTCCTCAAATTCTTTTTTAGCATCCCTTATTGTCTTCTTGCATTTCTTTTGCCAGAGTTTGTGTTCTTTTTTATTTTCTTCATTTGGGCAAGACTTCCATTTTTTGAAGGAAGACTTTTTGCCTCTAAGAGCTTCCTTGACTTTGCTCGTTAACCATGCTGGCATCTTCTTGGCCCTGGCGGTACCTTTTCTGGTCTGCGGTATGCACTCCAGTTGAGCTTCTGATATAGTGTTTTTAAACAACTTCCAAGCATTTTTGAGTGATGTGACCCTCTGGACTTTGTTTTTCAGCTTTCTTTTTATCAATCCCCTCATTTTTGTGAAGTTTCCTCTTTTGAAGTCAAATGTGACCGTGTTGGATTTTCTTGGCAATTGGCCAGTTACATGTATGTTTAATTTAATAGCACTGTGGTCACTGCTCCCAATCGGTTCAACAACACTTACATCTCGCACCAGGTCCCGGTCCCCACTGAGGATTAAGTCCAGGGTTGCCGTCCCTCTGGTCGGTTCCATAACCAACTGGTCTAGGGCATAGTCATTTAGAATATCTAGAAACTTTGCTTCTTTGTCATGACTGGAACACATATGCAGTCACAGCTATCAGTTTTATTACGCTTCCAGAAATGTGCTTTCATTTCAACACACAGAATGAGTATTTGGAAATCGCATTCCCTTTGGATGAATCTCATGAATTGACTCGTCTGCCTTGAAGGATATTACTAAAGCAAAAGTAAACAAAAGACTGCCACCTCAAATGTCACATAATTTTCAAAATATGCTCAGGACTCCTTTATAGCCAGAGAAAGCATTTTCAGTACACAATTTATTTTAATGAGTAAGGAATTCTTGTTGTACCTTTCTAATATGCCATCCCTAATGAACAAACAAAAAAAAATCTCATTTTCTATCTTTAAAATTGAACTGTATGTACAATATATTACAAAAGTGGTCATACTTTTAATAACTTGTGTGTTTTCACTGACCAAGCCATGCATATGATGTGATATATGAATTAGCAGCTGATATACAAAGTCAATGCTTTCTTTAATAAGGTATTTGACCCTCCAAAACTGCCAGAACAGTAAAACCCTTTGCATTTTTATAAGAATATCTTACATGGAAAAGTGGACTGCCGTCAAGTTGATCCTGACTTATGGTGACCCTATGAATAGGATTTTCATGGTAAGTGGTATTCAGAGGTGGTTTACCATTGCCTTCCTCTGACGCTGAGAGGCAGTGACTGGCCCAAGATCACCCAGTGAGCTTCATGGCTGTGTGGGGATTCGAACCCTGGTCTTCCAGGTTGTAGTCCAACACTCTAACCACTACACCACACTGGCCCTCTCTTACATAAGTCTTCTTTTATTTCAACACTGCTATAATATGCCTTTGCTTTTTGTACCTATTGCTAATGCCCTTGCCCTTATTCTAGTAGCTTCTTACATTATTTGAAATTCTGCCTTGCTGGCATCTCCTGCAATAGCTTCCTTCTCCAGTCCATTCACCCGAAACAGAGTGCTCAGAGTTCAGTGGGATGCTATTCCATGTCTTTTTTTCAAGTGCACCTAAAAGCACCCCACTTCTTTTCAGGCAAACTATAATTTATTCTGTCCTCCGAAGCATATATATAATTCCTGTATATATATATAATAGCACTGTCTCTGTGTTACACTATGCTTCAACTTAAGGCTCCTAGTCCTCATTTATAAAGCATTTTAGGTCTCTGTTCCTATCATATCCCTTACTTTTCTTTACAGGACTCTTTGTTTCTACTGTCTACACAAGTTAATTTTATGAGCCCCACACAGACACACCAGTTTAATCTCTCCACACATTCAGGATCTTATGCCTGTATCACCTCACCCAGTGGTTGCTAGGATTTTCTGCAAATCCACAAGTATTTGTTCCCAAGGAAGTTCTATGCCTGTGACCATCTTAGTGTGCCCTGAAATATGAGGAACTCTGGGGGCCAACTGGGCTTTAATTTGGAGAACCATGTGGTGAGTTCAGGGCCAGCCAGTCAGGACCTGAAACATTAGAAGACTTACTGTCTACTTTTCTGATATGAAAGAAGATATGGACAAAGCCGCAAATTTTATTTTATTTTTTGCTGTCAAGAAACATCCATAAAACAAGTAATATAATTTTTAAAAGCCCTTAAGATTGGCTGTTTTAAAATCAGGTTCACATTCCCTCGGTGACGTAATTTGGCCAGTCTGTAAATAAGACTAATTAGCCATCTGTAAGAACCTTCCTAGTATCATTAAGGAATTCTCTCTTTCCTAATGTTGATGGATTAAACAAAATTAGCCTGGAAATTAAGCAATCAAGTAATTCATGTTGATTGGAATGGGTACAATTGCCATGCTTATTAGGTACATGGGTACTGCAAGTGGTTCTTACAGCTTCCACATGTAGAACATGCCCAATTGCTCTATAATTTAAAATCTGATTTACAGTATTAGCCATATAAGGAATGCCAGGCTTTCTTTTTACCTCCAGACTAAAATAAATATGTGCCCTGGGTGAGCTCTTTTTCTGTTAGTTTGAATTGAGGCTCAGCTCCAAAAGCTGTACAGGTGACGGTCCCTGGAACATGTGAGTGAAGTAATAATAAAGACAACCTGTCTGACCATGTACAGAGTGCATATCGTTCTGAGTAACCAGAGATAGTCCCTAAACATTTGGAATTCCAGGAAGCTCAGGGTCCAAACACCTCTCTTTTCAGCAAATCAATACTACTTCTACCTAACCTTTAATTATATATACACATACAGAGGTTTTTATTTTAGTAGGAAAATGTTTCAGCTTTCACCTTCATCAGCTGCTAACATATAAATGATGTGACCAAGGTGGCAATTATAGAGCTTTGAGGATAGAATACTCAGAAGGGCTTCATTTGCAGAAGCTAAGTGACATTTGTACTCTCTTCCAGGTTAGGGCCATGTGGCACCAATATGTCCAGGGAGTATATCTAGAAGATCTGCCACTTAAGCCAGTGCTGTTGGATCTGTTGGCATCTCTATAGCTGTTATAGAGAAGTTCAACAGGCTGTGGCCCTTTGTGTTAACATGTTTTGCAACTGGTTGCTCCATTTATTTAGTTAAGATTGCCGATTTGTGATTCCTGAAATGTGTCCGTAGGTCAGTTACAGTTTTTCCTATGTATTGCATATGACATCCTGGGTTTTTGCATTTGATGACAAATTATATTGCAGGACCTGCAGGGGATGTTCCGTTTGCTATAATATGTTCTGCCTGACTGGTGCTTTTGAAAACAGTTGTCTCGATGAGGTACACACAGGTCACACAGCGTTTGGAGTGACAAGGATGAGATCCAGGATTATTGATAGGCAGCTTAAGCACAGCTCTCACTAACAGTTTATGTTGCCAATAGATTAAGAGGGAAAACTTCTGGATATACTCACTGGACACATTGGCACCACATGGCCTTAACCTGGAGGAGAGTACAAATATCACTTAGGGCTTATTCACATGGGAGCATACCTTCCTACTAAAGACACTGCTTTTACCGTTGTGATACATTTGCAAGGTCCACACTTGGTAGCTTCAACTCTGCTGTTTTCCATTTATACTAGTAGGCATTCCTCTGGTGTCGCTGTTTCTTTGTGGTCCCGCCCTCTAATTTTACATGTTTACTCCCTCTGGTTCAAGGCTGAAGCTGGAGAGCACCTCGGTGTGAAATTGACAAGAACAAATGAAACTGACCAGCCCCCCTCCCCTTCTCTATTGTCCCAGACTGAGTGAAAGGCAGAGGGGGAGAAGTGAGTGAAAGGGCAAAGTAGGCAGCGGCTGCGGCAGCTTTTTGTAGGTCACAGAGAGAGAGGGAGCGGGCGACTAGGTATAAAAGAGAGCTCACCCACTAAAAAAATCAAAGCAAAGTGCCTACAAGGAGGAGCGCAGCACAGCTGAGACGTTTTTCTTTTCTTTTTCGCATTATAATTGGAGTGGGTTAATACAGATTTAAAGGGGGAAACTTAGTGATAGCTTCTTCTTGCCTGCAACGTCATGTGAACCATGTGAATTACAAGGGGATGCAAGTAGCACCAGACACACAGTAAATCGCTGTGTGGATGAGCCCTTAGCTTCTGCAAATGAAGCCCCTCTGAGTATTCCATCCTCAAAGTTTTATAACTGCCACCTTGGTAACATTGTTTGTATGTTAGCAGCTGATGAAGATGGAAGCAGAAACGTTTTGCTAGTACAATAAAAACCTCTGTTTTGTTAATCACAATTATGTGTATATATTTTTAGACAGAGCTTGGAAAAGTTACTTTTTTGAACTACAACTCCCATCAGCCCCAGCCAGCATGGCCACTGGATTGGGCTGATGGGAGTTGTAGTTCAAAAAAGTAACTTTTCCAAGCTCTGTTTTTAGATTATTAACGGAATCCTTATAGGGATCCAGAACAAGCTTTGGTGAAGTTCTGGTTGTTGCTTTCAAAACTCTCTCTCTCTCTCTCTCTCTCTGTTCGTTTTTGAGGTTGTGCTGATGTTGTCAGAAGGTATAATCAAATGTCATTTTATGAAAATAAGACTTTATTTCATCTGGCTTATTTTGCTTCCACAAAAATGTGAATATAACAAACACTGTCTCTCTGTTTTGGATATAGATGGAGACAAATAATATGCAACACTTTTTTGCTGTAGCCTTGGATGTGATGAGTATGACAGTTTGGTTAATGTAAAACAAGTAAACTATTTTAATTATCCTTAGGTTGAAGGGTTTTCTATCTGACTGCTGACAGAGCTAATGAAACCAAGTCATTCCCAAGCTTTAAAAACACTTTACTTTTTCATCCTTTCCGTAAAGAATTCATAATCTCACTGGGCGTTCCTCCCAACTATCCTTTAAAGCCTGCAGTGGTACTTAAATGGATCCTTAACCTGGTATAACCCATCCAAAATACGTTTGGATCACATTAGTTAAAATGTGATATGAAGAACCTTTTGGTGTTCACCTATTGGCAGGGCTGGGGTATGATTCGTCCATTTATTCCTGTAAATCAAGGGTAGCCAAGGTGGTGCCCTCCAGATGTTGTCTGACTCCAACTCCTATAATCCCTGACCATTGACCATGCTGGCTAGAGCTGATGGAAATTATAGCTCAAGAACATCTGAAAGGTACTACACTGACTATCTCTGGTGTAAATGGATGAGTACTTTATAAAAAAAATTATTATGTTTTACTATATATTGTGGATTTTAAATGTTTGGTAAGTTCTGTATTTTAATCTTTTGTAAGTCGCTCCGAGACATCTTGTTAAAAGCAATGACAAATATAACCATATATATTCTTTCTTCAGAGCTCTCAAAGAAACTAACTAGAAAAATATTTGGCCTGGTTCTCTGACACTGCTGTTGCCTCTCCAAGTTTGCAAAAGACAAACAGAATCATGCTGTCTTCAGGTTTATCCCATTTTGTTTTAGAAAAGACAAACTCTTGACCTTAAGTGAGGGTGGCTCCCTCACTTAACAGGTGATTGGTCTAGGATCCAGCTCCAATGAGGCAACCCACCCACTCTTCTTTGGGTGGTAGCGTGAAATAAAAAGGGCCTATTATGCGTATGATTGTGAGAAAAGCAGGAACCAGGTTTCATACCTCTGTGCTATTTGAAACAATAGTCTTCGCACCTGTCTTTTATATTGCCAGTTTATTTTTGGACTCACAGCCAGCCAGAGCACTGAAGTCTCTCTCTTTAAAAAAGTATGGGAGAGAGAACCCCAACATTTATCATTCACATTATTTATACCAAATAGAGTAGTATTTACAGTAGATAAATAAAACATGGAACTAATTACATTTAATCTAAAAGCACACACACACACACACACACACACTTTTGCTTACTGCTTGGCGCAATGGTTTCATCAGGGCCTCTGAGAGGAATTTTATCAGAGGGTACAAAGTTTCTTTTGGGCCCCTTCCCTTCTCCATTAGTCATCTGTATTTATCCACTACGGTTTTATGCCATGAGCTGTAGCCTGTAAGGTCAAAAAGGGTGTGGAAGATGAGAGAGGGGTGGAGTGGAGGGCTCTGTTAATTTTCTGCATATAAGGCCTTATGCTCTTATACTCCCTCCACGATAAATATAAATAAATATAAATAAAATAAAAGAGGATCAGAGATAAGAAAGCACATTTGATTTGAACATCTTTGTTTATGCTACAATGCAGATAAGGAGAAAGAATTCACATTGAAACAAGGTAGATAAACTTACTATTTACTTTTAAAAAAAGACCTTTCCTGGCCTTTTTTTGTGAAAATTTTTGAATCACAGCATGAAAATTAATTGTTCTGGCAATGTTTGATTCAATACTTAGCCTGGCGAAATCCACAAGATGTTCCTGAGACATTGTAGACCTTAAATAATTCTTAATTAGCTTAAGTTTGCTAAATGACCTCTCTCCAGAAGCTACTGTTACTGGAATTGTTAATAGTATTCTTAAGTTAACACAAACATTTGGAAACAGGTCACCAAGTCTGTACTCTGTTATCAAGTTCAACAGATCTAATGGCTTTAACTGTGCATTTACAAAATTTGCTGTATGTACTGAGGGTAAATGTTGCATTTCTTTTCCAAAATCATCACCATTAAGGTCAGCAGAATATTGCTCTGATAAAGATAAAGCTTTTCTCTCCATATCACTTTTGGACATGGTGAGATATTTCCACAAGAAATCAAATTTTTCTGCCAGCTGCTTAACAGCATTGAAGCGGACAGTTAATCCTGCTATAACATTGTCTACCAAAACGTAAACACACACTTTCTGAAGTGGGCCTCTTCTGGAGTATCATCTGTGTCATTCATTTCTTCCAAGTTAGCATCAGGTGTGCTGTCATCATGCGGCCTTGCCCGCTTGCGCCTAACTCCATCACATCTACGGGAGAGTTTTATTTCTATATTTAGGTTTGACTCAACCAATTTGGCTTCATTCTACATGCATTTCCAGTTCTTTCGAAGTTTTGTCATAGAGAGTTTCTATGTTTGCTACTTCAACATCCAGTGTGGCATCTCTAGCTTGGATGACCTTGTTGCAAATATCTATGCCAGCTAATATTTTGTACCACACGTCTGACATTAACACACAGGCAAAAGATGTCACATATAATAAAACTTCATGGACTTCATTTCTTGTTTTGGCCGTCAAATTTAGTTCTAGGAGGTCTTCCAGTGCTAATTTAATGCCAGGCAAGTGAGCTGCAAAAGGCTTTACACATTCAACACGATCTGACCATCTTGTTTCAGACATACCATGAAGAGAACAACCAATACGGTTTTGTAGTGATTCCCACCGCTTAGCACTGGAACTGAACAGGTGGTACAGTTTGAATTGTTCTGAAAAAGGTTATTGCTTCAGGTATGCATTCAGCAGCATCATTTCCACATAAATTGAGTGTGTGACAACCGCAAGGTGAAAAAATTGCTGTTGAGCATTTTTCTTGTATTTTTGCTTGTGCACTGTTGTATTTTCCTGCCATATTTGCCTCATTATCGTAGCCTTGAGCTCTACAATCACTGAGAGGAATAGCATGTTCTTTCAATGTATCAGTTATCAACTGAGCAATTTCTTCCCCTCTTTTGTTGCTACAATCTGCAAACTTGAGAAATCTTTCTTGAATCTCATACTGCGTTTCTTTTAAAAGTACGTATCTCAAAAGAAATGTTTGTTCAATATGGGAAGAATCTGGTGTGGAATCTACTATTATTGCAAAGTACTTTGCAGATTGCGTCTCAAGCAAAATGTGTTGTTTCACAAGATTCGAGCATTCTGCAATAAATTCATTTTGTGAGTCAGGGGACAGATAATGAACTTGAAGCTGCTCACTCCTTTTCTGTGACTCCTCTACACTTAGCACATGTTCCTGAAGGATGGGGTCCCACCTGCATAAGTTGCATGAGGCAAGCAAGCGGATCCTTGCGCCCGCATGGCTACTGCTAGGGCAGCAGAGGAAGAGGGCCTCTTTCAAGCCAACCCCAACTGTGTCATCTCAGCTGCCAGCCTGCCACTCAAGGCTAGAGTGAGAGTGAACCGGAGTTCACTCTCCGGCTGAGATGGGCCCTTCAAAGCTCCTCCTGCAAGGGACTGACCTGCCTGCCGCTTGCTTGCCTTGCACAACTCTCAGCAGCAGGAGTCCTTGGAGCCTGCCTTGCCACTTAGTGCGCGCTCTGCTCCTCCTGCTGGGCCTTCCGAGGGAGTCCTGCTGCTGCTGCTGGATCAGCTTGTTTGCCTTGTATAACTCTTGAGGAAGTGGGGCAGCTGCAGCTGCAGGAATCTCGGGGAGCACCTGGACTGCCAGGCCCGGTGACATGAGGAAGAAGGTGCCAGGCAGCAGGTCAGGCGCCAGGAGGAGGCATTCAGAAGGGCCCCTCTCACCCCGAGCCTGGCCTTGCCATCTCAGCAGCTAGCACAACACTCCAGACTGAGAGTAAGCCAGTAAATCACACTCAGCGGTGTATGGCTGCCACCCCCACATGAAGAGTAATGCACTCCTAGTAAAAGGGGGGATCCTGGCAGATCCAGCACTTCATCGTGTACTTGGCTGCCAGTTTGTTACTTTAGTGCTTGTATGAATAAAAGCAAGGAACAAGTATATCCTCTCATATTCACAAACCATTGCAGTGAGGGGGAAAAACATGCACAGAGGCAGTTCCCCCCCTTGCTTTAATTGCAACATTCCAGAGTTGGTTCAGTCAAGCTTAGGGTTGCCATATTGCCCAGTTAGCCAGGTTTTACCCGGATTCTATCCATGCCACCTGGTGCCCGTTTAGCCCATTAGGTGGCCCAGATTCTCAGCTTTAATTTTTTAAAAATTAAGTTTCTGGGTGGTCTTGTTCTTGAGATATACATCAAAATGTCAGCCCCCCCATTAAATCTTTTTAACAAATCTGTAATAGCACTTCATAGCTCTAACCCTGCCCTTTCAGAATTGCAGCCAATAAGTGAAGCCAGGGTTGTGATTGGTTAACCTTCAGGCAGTGCCTGGAAGACTTCATTGCAACACCAGAAAATGGTGGGTTTTCTCCTGTTTATATGAAAATCTCATAAATTGGGAAAGTATATACATTTCAGTTTTTTTCCTCTTGAGTACAGGAGTCAGATTCTGGGCTGTTGAAGAGGGCAGTGTTTTGAAAACCTTCCCAATACTTGCTTTTGTGGGAGTAAAAGCAATCCTAATCCCATATACCCAGAGTAAATCCCATTGAATTCAATAGGACTTACTTTTGAGTAGACATGAATGTGCTGTAAATTAATGGGACTTTTGAGTGAACATAACAAAGAATTGTGTTTATGTTCTAAATCTTTATGTTCCTCTTCAATCCTATTTTTAAAGCAATTAGGCAGGACTTACTTAGGTATTACAGTTTTTATTATGTAGGAAACTAATACTGATTTTTAAAAAAAATGTTCTACAATGACCAACTCGTTTGACAATAAATTATTATATGGGCTGTATCTATTTTTACATCTGCAGTGTGTGTGTATGGAGTCTTTCCAACAACCCTGTGAGGTAGGATTGGTGATTGGAAACCAAGGCAGCTCACAATAAGAAATAAATCCCTTTAAAATCCAATAACCATAAAGCAAGAATAAACAGTTGCAAAACAGCTTAAAGAGGCATGATTCTGAATTTTGGATTGTGTGAATAAAGTTTATTTATTTATCATTTGATTTATACCCTGCCCTTCCTCCCAGAAGGAGCCCAGGGCAGCAAACAAAAGCACTAAAACACTTTAAAACATCATAAAAGCAGACTTTAAAATATATTAAAAACATCTTTAAAAACATCTTTAAAAAGCTTTGAACATCTTTAAAAAAAAAAGGTTTAAAAACATTAAAAAGCAATTCCAACACAGACACAGACTGGGATAAGGTCTCAACTTAAAAGGCTTGTTGAAAGAACAACTTCCTTATCACTTCAGGTTGCAGTTCTGTGCACACTTCCCTGTTTGAGTAAGCCCCATTGAATACATTGGGACTTGCTTCTGAGTAGAAAAACATAGGATTGCACTATAAATATCTTTACAGATTGTGTAATTAATAAACATATTTGATAGTCATGCTTGTATAAATATTTCTTCATACGGTGTCCCAATAAGTATTTGATTTCACACTATGGTTGTAGATGATTTTTTCCCCTACATTTTAAGTGTGCCCTTCTTCCTGGGGGTGGTCATGGTTCTCCGTTGTTTTCATCCTGAGGGGCAGATAGGCTGAGAGATGGTGAATAGCCCATGGTCACCCAGTATACTTAACAGCTCATTTCCATTTTGAAAAATTAATTTAAATGATTTACATGCAGGCAAAGTTGATGAAGTAGATCAACACATTTAAAGCACATCCAACTCACATTTAAAGCGCATGACTTCCCCTAAAGAATCCTGGGAAGTGTAGTTTCCCCCTCACAGTTATAGTTCTCACCACCCTTAACAAACTACAATTCCCATGATTCTGTGGTGGGATTCATGTGCTTCAAATGTGTGTTGAATGTGCTATAAATGAATGGTGTGGATCTGCCCTAGATATGATGTGCATTCAAGAATGAATTACAAAGAACAATGTTAAAATATACTTTTTTAAGCAGGGGGAAGGTTGTAGCTCATTGGTAGGGCATATGCTTTGCATGCAAGGTCCAACATTCAATTTCTGGAAAAGGCTATTGCCTGGAATCCTGGAGAGCCAATGCTAGTCCATGTCATCAGTACTGAGCTAGATGGTACCAAATGGCTGAGTCAGTATAAGGCAGATTCCTTGGTTCCTAAAAGTGGGAAGAGACTCAAGGGCCACAGTGACTCCAAAATTTATTTATGTATTTTTACTTACAACATTTATATATCGCTTTATTGTAAAAAAATCTCAGAGCGGTTTACAGAAAGAATTAAAACCATAAAATTATTTGCAAAAACAGTTAAGGACAGGTATTTAAAAACATTCAAAATAATAAAACCAACAACGAGTTAAAAACAGATTTAAAAACCCAATAGATTCTACATGCCTGGAGAGACTTGTGTAAAGAAAAATGATTTTAGCAGGTGCTGAAAGGAGGTGTCTGCCGAATGTCAATATGCAAGGAGTTCCAAAGCATAGGTGCTGCCACATTACAGGACTGATTTCTTACAAGAGCAGAACAAGTACTATGTGGCACCCATTACATGGAAAGCACAGCTTGAACTTGTATCAGCAACCAATGCAGATTTCAGAGCAGAGGTATTATGTGCTGATAGGATCTCACTCATGTCAGCAATTGTGCGGCAGCATTCTGCATTAACTGCAGTCCCCAGATCAGGTTGTGCTGCATGGGGATTTCTGTGACCTTGGCTGACTGGCTGTCAGGATTTTTTTCATCTTGGTTTTTGGTTATGAATCCTGACTGGTTGTGGGATGCTGAGTTTTCTGCTTTACTCATAGGAATCTTGTTGTTGGTTTGGTATTGCATTTAGGAAAGCATCACTGTCTTTTTTTTTTTCCTATTTGCATTTCACTTATCTTTAACCTCACTCTGTTACAGACATAGAAGCAACAGCAGTGGTTCCATGCGCTCAGCTCAACCCCCTTAAACCCATTGATGATGCATCTTGTCAGTTGCATGATGGTTTGTTTCTTGCCCAATAGTGGTAAAAGAGAATTCACATATTTGGAAGTGTGGCTGCAGTTGTTGTTCCCAAGCTGCTGCCTATGAAAGTAGACCAAACCATGTGTGTTTTCTCTCTGTCCATTATTGCTTACTGGAATTGGGTTGGCTGTCAAAGTGAATTTATAGCAGCCCACAGGGTAGACAGAAAGGATAGAGAATCTTCTTACTCTTACTCATTTCTCAGACCTTTTTCTGAAGGGTCAAATCTGTTAAGAATTATGGAGCAGCCATGTTAAAAGATAAGGGCAGGGCATTGCAGGCAGGGGGTTGCCAACCTTGCTTGGATATGGATGTCTTTACAGAGGACCCCTAGTCAAGCTTTACCAACAGCACAATCCAAACTATATCTACTCAGAAGTAAGTCCTGTTGAGTTCTATGGGGCTTAGTCCCTTAGTGTGTTTAGAATTGCAGCCTTCGGGGGCATCCATCTTTACTCCTGAGTGTTCCCACCTAAGATCTCCACAACACTAGGCTCCTTTCTTCCTACAATGGCCATCTGGGGACTGGCCTGGCCTGAGGGCACTTAAACCTTTCTTGCCGAAAGCAAATGGGCTAGATTAAATGTTCCCTAGCCAGGCGCCATCTTTTAGCTAAGATTTCTATCTTAATTTCCAATCAGAAAAATGTTTTTTTTAATTGTATACTCCAAGCAACTGTGATTGATGCTTAATGTATCATGCTTAATGACAGCACTAGGGCCCACCCCTGTGACATCACTCAGACCCACTCCATGACATCACTAGGGCCCGCCCCTGACATCTCAGGGTTTGGGATGCTTCTGATCTGGCAACCCTAATTCCCGCCTTTCATTGTTCTTAGCCAATGAGGGACACCACAGTTGTCCTGGAAAAATGAAGAATTTTAGTCTGCCTGGCTGCTGCATATGCAGAATCTAGCAGTTTAGAAAACTGCACATGCTCACTTGATCAACACATGCAGCTCCACCCGTTACCCATACACTTTCTGGTTGCATCAGCAAGGAGAAGCAGCTTTCATCTCAGTTGCCTTTTTCTCAGGATATGTGTCTTACATGGTGAATGAAATGGGAGGGTCTGCCTATCATCATGGAGGATGGAATAAAAGAGTTTGATTCCACCAAACACTCTCTCCCCTGAACAGATACAAGATATAAAAGCAAACCTCTCTGTAGAAAAGGCAGTAGCATTTGCATTTTTAGCCCTGCACCCACCTTGTTAAATGGTGCTTAAAAAGGTAAAGGTGTCCCTGCACTTATAGTGAGAGTCGTTTCCAACTCTTAGGGTGACATCTTGTGACGTTTACTAGGCAGACCGTATATATGGGGTGGGATTGCCAGTTCCTTCCCCGGCCTTTCTTTACCCCCCGGTACTCATTTTACCGACCACGGATGGATGGAAGGCTGAGTGGACCTCAACCCCTTTTACTGGAGATTCGACTTCCTCCTTCTGTTGGAATCGAACTCCGGCCGTGAGCAGAGCTTCGGCTGCTTTTTGATGTATATCCTTCTCCAAAATGACTGGCAGGCATCTCTCCACCAAAGATCACCCTACTTCCATCTCCCCAGGGATGGATATGTGTGTGTGTGCGTGTGCACGTATACCTACACACATGTAGAGGCGCTCCCTCTCCCTCTCTCTCTCTGCATACATTCAATGCAGTGGGGGGTGTAAACTTCCCCCCCTTAAGACTAATAGGAATGGAACAGCTACTCTGTCAAATGCCACCACAGCTTGCCAGGTCTCTAGAATTCACTGCATTTTTATTTTATTTTTTAAAAAAGAGGTGCCAGCACCCAAGTCTCCATCATATTCCAGCCTTTATCATAGAAGGCTGCATTTCCCCTCTCTCTGATCGCATATGTGGGGATCAGTGTACTAAAGACACTTCTTACATGCTCAGACATGCTTCCTTTAAATAAGATGACTGACAGAACTGATAATATTGAAATCTTGATTTCTATCTGCGTTAAAAGTTGTATGATTTTTATACTGCTGCATTGACTTGTTTTCTGTTTGTTGTGGTTTTATGATGTTTTTACATTGATTGTGCATTTTTATTGTTTTTACTATGTTTGTAAGCTGCCTTGAACTCCGTTTTTAACAGTGGAAAGGAAGGATATAAATTAATAAATAAATATTCCATAATAAGCATTTAAGGTTGAAAATGAAGGATTTTGTTTAAATCTTCACATCCTCCCCCAGTTTTTGGTGGTAATCGCTAGGCACAAAAACAAAACAATTGGACAATGCAACCTTTAATATGATTAATTTGCCTAATTAGGACATGATTTGCATAATATGCAAATTATACAGCTAATGTATAATTTGCATAATATGCAAATAAGCCAGCCCGGATTTGTGGAATTGGGATATGGCAACCCTTGTCAAGCTGCATAAACTCTCTCTCTCTCTCTCTCTCTCTCTCTCTCTCTCTCTCTCTCTCTCTCGTTTTATCAAGGTTGGCAAGCTTTTTTGTATTTGTTGGTATTTTGCTGTAAAATATCAGGAGGATTTTAGACCCCTTACGTTTTTGGGAGCTAGGTCCCAGCAGGGTCCCTATGTCTCCAGCGTCCTACAAATGTGTTAGTTACTGAGATGGGTTCCAATGAGTATCAATTGCAAGCAAGCCTTTATCAGTTTCTGCTTCAAAAGTCATTATAGAGAGTAAGAATTTTGAAATTGCAGAAGAAGAGACAGTGAATCCAGATGACAGCATCCCATCTACATCATCAAGCAGTTTGGTAGCAGCAGGAGATGAATGTATAGACACTGAATCCAGTAATTCAAGCAATATCTGACAGTGAGAAAGGACAGTAAAACGGTGGCAGACAGAGAAGCAGGAAGAAGTATTCAAGTCTGGCCAGATTATTCCATAATTTTAGAAGGTTGTGCTGGCCATTCTATAATCTTAGAAGTGGGTGTTGCTGTGCAGGTATGTGCCTCTGACTATCATGAAGAGATCCTGCAGTTCTGAATTTGCCACTACACTTCTGGTCATGTTACTGCTCAGGCTTCTTTTTTTCCAGGATCACTGATGTAATTATAGGGTGATTGTGATCATGAAAAATCAACCCTCAGTCAGAGAAAGTCTTCACTGAGCAGACTTTGGGGGGCTCTTCCAAATGAAGCTTTTGTTGTGCACTCACCCTGCCTTATTCAAATAATTTTTCAGAGGGTCCTATTCTTACATTGATCCTGTTCTTAAAACAAGGGGCTCGTTCACATGGCAATTTACTGTGAGATTGGTGCTATTTGCATCCTCATTTAATTTCCCATCTCAGCTATCTTTTCAGTGCCTTTTGAAGACTTTCATCTTTCAACCAGCCTTTTATGTTGAGACCTATCCCGTCTGCATCTGTGTCGGAATTGTTTAATATGTTTTTTAATAATGTTTTTAACCCTTTTTTAAAGTTGTTTTTTTAAAAAATGTTTTTAATGCTGTTTTGTTAATGTATTTTAAGATCTGTTTTTATGATGTTTTAAAGTGTTTTAGTGCTTTGTTTGCCGCCCTGGGCTCCTGCTGGGAGGAAGGGCAGGATACAAATAAATAAATAAATAAATAATTTGCATGGTTCTCCTGACGTTGCAGGAAATCAGCAGCTATCACACAGTTTTCCCATATCAACCCAATCTAATTCTAATGAGAAAAAGAAAGGAAAAACCATCTCAGGTTCACTGCGCTCCTCCATGTAGGCACTTTGCCTTGATGTTTTTTTAGTGGGCAGGCTCTTTTATGCCCCATCGCCAGCTCCTTGTCTCTCTGCCCCCCACAAAAGCTGCCTTTCACTCACTCCCCCCTCTATTCAGTTTCATACAGCTTCCTGTCAATTGCACCCCAAGCTCTCCCAGGGAGAGGCTTGTAATTGACAACAAACAATGAAACTGACAAAAAACCCTTCCCTTCTGAGCATGTAAACTTAGGGGCGGGGCCACAAGGAAACAGCGATTTTCCAGAGGAACGCCTACTTGTGTGAAAGGAAAACAGCAGATTTGAAGGTAGGAAGTGTGAACCTTGCAAATCTATCACGATGGCAAAAGCTGCATCTTTACTACAAAGTTCAGTTCCCGTGGAATGAGCCCAAGGTGTCATTCTTTAAATGGAGATTGTCATTGTGTCATATCACAAATTAAAAAGACCAAAAAAATGGGGGGGCAGTGAAGCACATCTCTAGGAGGGGTGGTGCACCCGTTTGCCCCACCCTGGCTATAGGGCTGAGTCTATACATAAAGGCTGTTGAGAAAATCCTAAATACATTTGGTACCAAAGTTACTATGGTGATCCCTCCCCCTCTGTAAAGTTTTCATTTAACATTGGTTTACCAAATCAATTGAAACATTTTGAATTATATTAAAAATATTTTCCAGATGAATCTCAGTGAACAATCTAAGGTTGCAGTCCTTAAAATAAATTAGGAATAAATAGCTTAAGGGCCAGAGAGAATTATCTCCTAAATAGGTGACAGACAGAGAAAACAGGCAACTATTTAAAGAGGTGAAAAGGACACAGAGAATTTAAATGACATACCTAAGAGCAATCTCTGAGTGAGCAAAGAAACAACTGCATTTCTACCAAGTCCTATTTCACATGCTGCATAAATCAAAAAGTAATTTTCTCCCTGTTAAAACGATTATGTTCTCTGTATGAACAGGCAAACTGCATAATGTTTTCAAGCTATACAGTACATGCTACCATTAGAAGGCAGGCAGCCACATCACCGAACTTAATAATTTGAAAGAGAGTCAAATCCCATGAAATGATTTTAGGGCCTTGCTAGCACACAAACTGAGATTGAGCCTCAAAATCCTTTCCAGCAACATTTCAAGGGATTGTGGAGTGAGAAACACTTCTGAGTTTGCAACAGACACCAATCCTACCTAAAGCACCGTAAAAGCCAGACTCTCATGCTGCTTTGGGGATAGCTGCCCCAAGAACTCTGTTACAGGGTGGCAGATAAATACTCCCTATTTTACTTACAGTATTTATTATAGGCGACCCTGTAATAAAGTTCTAAATAAAATAAATTGCAAGTGTGTGGTGGGAAAAGTACAGATACTCATTTATACATTACAGGTTTATATTCTTTCGCACATGCGCGCGTACACACACACACACAGAGCCCTGCTGGATTAGACCAAAGTCCCATCTAGTCCAGCATTCTGTTCTCACAGTGGCCAAGCAGAGGCCTCTTAGAATGCCCACGAAGTAGGACACGAGCTCAATCCCACTGTTGCTCCACAATGAATGGTATCCTGAGTGGTATATTGCCATCCAAGTATAATCATTTCTATAATATAATATTGAGTACAAGCATGTGTATATTGTTGCACGCCTCCCTAATCTCTGAGTGGTGA
Source organism: Rhineura floridana (assembly GCF_030035675.1). Lineage (NCBI taxonomy): Eukaryota > Metazoa > Chordata > Lepidosauria > Squamata > Rhineuridae > Rhineura > Rhineura floridana. The sequence goes on along the minus strand of NC_084483.1, from coordinate 34,231,082 downwards.
GATCTCGGGTCCCTGCGCTCCTCCAGGGTTTGGTTTCCTTTGGGAAGAAGGTCAGTGGAGACTGCGGTGTCTTTATGAAATATGGTTTATTTATTTACACACATTCCAACCTGAGCTTAGGATGGAGGGTTCAAGGCATCAGCAGTCCAACATCCAGCTTTTCCATCTGTATTACAGGAGGCACCCCAAATGCCATGGTGTAGAGAGCCAGTCTCTCTGCCTGCCTCCAGTCACCAGCCTTTCTCTGGACACAACTAACAACACAAATGTCTGCTAGGCTCCAGGAGGGGGGGGGAGGCTCTCCTGAAGAGTTTCAATGACAAAAGGATCTTCCTGGCTCATTCATCAGTTGCTGGGCACCTAATAGGCCCATTAACTACCTGGCCACTCTATTTGTTTAACAAAAGAAATTCATCTGGCTAGCAGAGCCAGTCCCAAGGCACAGGATTCCAAATCAGAGGCTGGAAAGGGGACTCATAGGGATCATCCATTCCAACCCTCATACTCCTAACAATATTATATTCAAATATGTCCATCTATCAGACTACAGATCCCTACTGCTATGCTACACAGCCATTGAAGCTGCCATTAGTGCATTTAAAACTTGACAGGGTAAATGGATTCACAGTCTGTTCCCTGACAATTCAGCATCATTTGCACTTAGCAAGCAGCTCTGCTCACTGAGCCTGTGCTGGTTAGCAGCCCTGACATTTCTACTATAGTCTTTGATGTGGTCCTTCCCTGGTTTCTTGATGAACCCCTTTGGGGTCTTCTTGCTTGGGATTCTCACAGTCTGATTATACATCCTCCAGCTTTGGTTTTAAAAAAGAAAGAATGAGAAAAAAGCAGAGTAGCAGCCTTGGTGTTTCAGGAGCACCAACGCAGAATGTGTATCATTGCACAAGCGATTGTCCAGATGAAAATGTTGACTTGACAGCACAGCCACTGAATATTTATCATGGTCCAGGATCTCATTTTAATTGAAAACTATAATTAATTTAGTTCTAGCCATCTCCCTTGAATTCTTAAAAGATTTATTTATATCTGTTTTTACCCTTTCAGGAAGAAAACCTGCTACTTCTGATTGGTGGTTGATTTGAGGGAGAACTGACTGTTGCAGCTACAGCTGCCCTGAGGCCAAAATAAATGTTGGCACCACAGATTTAAATCTTAAACTAGACTTTGGCCTTATTCCGTCTGTTTTGAATTGGTCATTTTAGGGCCCCACCCTTTCTGCTTTACTAATAATTCTTGAGGGTTTTTTCTCCTCATCAAACTCAGTTTAGGCCATGCCTATGGTTTGTGACTCCCCACTCATTCCTTGTAATAACCGCAAGTTGTAAGGGCCACCACACCTTTCTTTGTGGTGCTTTCCTTTCTAGAACAATGATGTGTCCAGCCCCAAGGTAATGTAGGGGGTGGGGTAGGGAACTACACAGCTGAAGAAAGAGCCCTGTGTCAGCTCTACCACAGTACCACAAGCACCAGCAAAGTAATTAGAGGGGGGGGAAGCCAGCCTAGGATTGGTATAGCTCATCACTGTTTACAATGTAAGGCTGGTGGGCAAAAGTGCTGTTCACTCCAGCAGCCGAGAAGTATACGCAGCAAAGTAGAGCTCTCAGAGGAGTTGCAATGCATGATAACTTCATGGCAATGTGGGGGCCTTTCATAACAGTTATTACTAGATAAGATGGTAATGTAGCACCATCAGAGTCCTAGAAGTCTTTTTGGAAATAATTATTGCCATGGCACTGTTTCCTTCCTCATGATGGTCATCTTGGACATTTGCAGGGGTAGAGTCTTCCAGGGTCTTGGAGGGTCTTAGACCCCTTACTTTTTGGGAGCAGGGTTCCAATATCTCCCTCACCCTATGAGCCAATCAGCATGAAAGGAGAGTGTGTTAGCCACTGAGAAGAGTCTTCTAAAGTGCTTCCTTGTCCTTTCCTTCTGATTAGAGCCAATCAGAGTGAAAGGAAGTGAGTCAGTCACTGAGAGGACTCTTCTCAGTAGCTAACACTCTCCCTTATTGGCTCCTAGGGTTGTTGTGGGAGAAGGCATTAACAAAGATCTCATTCTTAACCCAGCAGCAGCAAAAAAAAGAGGGGGGGGTGTAGCTATGACTATCATGAAGGGATCTTGAACTTCTGAATTTGCCATTACACTACTGGTCATTTGCCTGTGTTTGGATATTTAAATTATATCTCCCAGTGACAGTTGGAATATGTATTATATTTTGTTGCTATTTATTCTCTTATTACTTTCTTGTTTTATTACTTCATGTACCTAACAGAGAGAGAGAGAGAAAGTCCTGCCTCCTTGTCTCTAAGTTGCTGCCCACAAGGAATGTCCAAAATAATGTTTTTTCCAATCCTTGCCCCATCGCTACTTACAGTACCATTCAGACACAAATGTCTATCTTCATCTAACCCTCTCTCATGGCACCATGGTCACCTGAAACAGGTCATTTCACCCTGTTTCATGGCAAGGCTGCCCCTGCCAATTAAAAGGTGAGAATCCCAATAGGGACTCAAGCACCTAAAACTCAATATAGCAATCAGGGAGTAAACTATGATGGGCACCCGGAGTTATGAATTCCACGGATTTTGAGTCTTGTCCTGGAGGACTCAATCAGCTTTTCAGAAGTGTCATGGGAATAGAAGCCTTCAGAAAGAAAAAAACTTTGTGAGTTATGTGGCTGCAGGAATCGGATTTCATCTATGGAAGGTTGAAGTAAAATACCGAACTTTATCAAATAGTTAAAATTTGCATATTGGGGTCAGACGTTTCAGAAATGTGAAAAGGCACCTTAGGAAGTGAACCAGTTAAAGAACGAAGTTGTGTTGTGCAGTTCCTCTTCAAACTTTCCGTCCTTCATATAAGCAGCCTCAAAGAAAACAGAGCAAAAGAACATTCAAATTAGTAGAATAGTGGCAAATTTAGAAGCTGGGCTCTTCATGTTAGCCATGCCTCTCCCCCTTTTTTGCTGCTGTGTTGAGAGATCCTTGTTAATGCCTTCTGCCATAATAGACATCCCTAGGAGCAGATAAGCATGAAAGGGAAGAGTGTTAGCTACTGAGAAGACTCTTCTCAGTGGCTGACTCATATCCTTTCACTCTGATTGAATTCAATCAGCAGGAAAGGTCAAGGAAGCATGTTAAAAGATTCTTCTCAGTGGCTAAGACACTCCCCTTTCATGCTGATTGGATCACAGGATGTGGGAGACATGTGGACCCTGCTGGGACCCTGCTACTAAAAAAGTAAAGGGTCTAAGACCCCCCGAGACCCTGCATGACTACACCCTTGATTAAAATGAGAATCTAGTCACTTTTCCCTCTCAAAAGCATCACTTCAATCATATCATTATGCTTTCCTTGTCAGGGAATAGTTGAAGATAAATGCATTTTCTTTCAAACCATCCTTACTATCAGGGTATGTTTTTTTTTAAAAAATGCTGGGACTTACATATTGTCTGATTAGAGATGACTGCCAGTCACGTAGTGCAGGATTTCTCAATGATACATGCGGTCAAAAGACAAGGGTGGCATAAATAAAGGGTTCTTATAAATCAGTCCTATACTTGCGTTGACAAAACTGCAGACATTTGCTCCCACAGTTGTCAAGCTTTATGTTGAATCTGTTTTGTTGTTTGGAAATTCCTGTTCTTTTGATATGTCGTGAGCCACTTTGGACACAATCTTGCGGAAAAGTGGCATATAAATAAGCAGATGGTGATAATATTACAGTATTTACAGCTATTAAATCCTTTTTCACTTTTCCTCCCATTTACAGGAGTTAAATTTGATGTTTTACCCAAAAATCTAAAATAGGATAGAACTTTTCTATCTAAGCCTTTTATGCTTCCATTTGTCTCCCCATCCCCTCATTGTAGATCTTCAGAATTCTGGATGCCAGAATAATGGTTTGTGAAATGGAATGTTCAGCTACTTGCCTGGAATGTAAAATGTACTCTATCCAAAGCAGAGAGAAAACCTACACATATGGGTGTCTCTCACATGATTTTGGTCAAAATAATGGATATTCTTACATGATGGGCTTAGGGTTAGGGGATTTTTTTAAAAAACACACACATCCCATCTGACTTCCATAAAGGCTAGGGTAGCATACACAGAATTCCTTGGGGACAGAAATTTTGAGGACTGGCGGCCAAAGCCTCTCCATCTGGCCTTTTGGACTGTCCTCCACCGGCCCAGCTTTGCACCCTCTTCAGGTGTTTTTGCCTGGGTGGAAGGTATCTTTAAACTCTGATAATGCCTCTTGCTTGCTTGCCTGGATGGATAGAAAGGAGTGTGTGTAGAAACTAGTTACTGTACAAAGGTGAACTTTACAACAGTTGCTCCACCCACATTTGCCGCTGGCTGCCCCACCCACCACTGGTATGTGCCCCTCCCCCAAAGCTTGTCCAAAATGGAATGCAGCCCTTGGGGTGAAAAAGGTACCTCATCCCTGCCTTAAGCTACATGGAAATCAAAGTGCATCACCTGTATTTTCAGCCTTCCTACAACCTTCCTGCACTCCCTGCCTTGTGCCCTTCAGTCTAGTCATCTGAGGGACTCTTTAATGCACGTATCACTATGCCAGATTCTGAAAATGTTGGTTGCCTGTTTTCATACAAAAATATCCTTATTGTTGCCTATATGATGAAATTGTTTGCAGTGGCTGTCCAGAAAATAAAGTGCAAGTTTTTTCAAATAATCGTGGTATCTTTCTCAAGATTACCCTCCTGGGAAATGTGAAATTAAAGGGGCAGGATTGCAGCTTGAGATTGATAGACAAATGGTCAAGGAATACCTAACCACTTTGAATGAGTTCAGATCTCCAGGGCTAAAAGAACTGCATCCTAGAATATTGGAGGAACTGGCTGAAGAACTCTCAGAACCACTGTGTATTATCTTTGCAAAATCGTGAAAGATGGGTGAATTGCCGGGTGACTGGAGGAGAGGTAATGTCCCTATCTTCAAAAAGGGCAAAAAGGAGGAACCTGGGAACTACAGACCAGTCAGTCAGACATTGAACCCTGGGAAAATCCTGGAGCAGATTATAAAGCAGTCAGTCTGTAAGCACCTTGAAAACAATGCAGTAATTACTAGGAGCCAACATGGATTTATCAAGAACAAATCCTGCCAGAGTAATCTTATCTTATTTTATGATCGGGTAACCGCCCTGGTAGAATGTGGGGATGCTGTGAACATAATATATCTCAACTTCAGCAAAGTTTTTGACAAGTGCCCCATGATATTCTGATTAGCAAACTAGTTAAATGTGGGCTGGATGGAACAACTATCAGGTGGATCCACAGTTTGCTCCAGAATCGTACTCCAAGAGTGCTTATCAATGGTTTCTTCTCAAACTGGGGGGAGGTAACGAGTGGGGTACTGCAGGGCTCAGTCCTGGGTCCAGTGCTCTTCAGCATTTTTATTAATGACTTGGATGAAGAGGTGCAGGGAATGCTTATCAAATTTGCAAATGATACAGAATTGGGAGGAGTGGCTAATACCATGGAAGACAGAAACAAAATTCAAAGGGATCTTGATAGGCTGGAGCATTGGGCTGAAGATAACAGAATGAAATTTAACAGGGATAAGTGCAAAGTTCCACACCTAGGAAAAAGAAACCAAATGCACAGTTATAAGATGGGGGATACTTGGTCAACAATACTACATGTGAGAAGGACCTTGGGATTTTTGGTGATCTCAAGCTGAATATGAGCCACAAGTGTGATGTGGCTGCAAAAAAGGCAAATGCTATATTAGGCTGCATTAATAGAAGTATAGTTTCCAAATCGCATGAAGTATTGGTTCCCCTCTATTCGGCACTAATTAGGCCTCATTTTGAGTACTGCATCCAGTTCTGGACACCACACTTCAAGAAGGATGCAGACAAACTGGAACAGGTTCAGAGGAGGGCAACAAGGAGGACTGGAAACAAAGCCCTATGAGGAGAGACTGAAAGAACTGGGCATGTTTAGCTTTGGGAAGAGAAGACTGAAGGGAGAGATGATAGCACTCTTCAAGTACTTGAAAAGTTGCCACACAGAGGAGGGCCTGGATCTCTTCTCGATCATCCCACGGTGCAGGACATGGGATAATGGGCTCACGTTACAGGAAGCCAGATTTCGGCTGAACATTAGGAAAAACTTCCTGTTAGAGTGGTACAACAATGGAACCAATTACCTAGGGAGGTGGTGGGTTTTCCAACACTGGAGGCATTTAAGAGGCAGCTGGACAGGTACCTGTCGGGTGTGCTTTAACTTGGATTCCTGCATTGAGCAGGGGGTTGGACTTGATGGCCTTATAGGCCCCTTCCAACTCTATGATTCTATGATCATATCACATAGAAAAGTATTGCTTATTATATGTTTATACTGCCCTTCCATTATATTCCCAGGAAGTTGGGAATGCCTCAGGAGGGGAGAGTGTTCTTGCATTCGGGTCCTGCTTGCGGGCTTCCCCCAGGCACCTGGTTGGCCACTGTGAGAACAGGATGCTGGACTAGATGGGCCACTGGCCTGATCCAGCAGGCTCTTCTTATGTTCTTATGTTCTTATGGAGGTATCTCTGTTTGATCTGTGCTAGTATGTTGACCTGTTTACGTAATTTTAAAAGGAAAATCCCGTGTATATACCTACAGTTGAGGGACTTTGTTAAGGAAAATGTCAACAGTTTTTATTTATGTTGCTTTGTCATGACCTATAGCTTTCAGAAAATGGAATGAATGCCTTCATGAAATATTGGAGTGCTTTACTTGACTTACAGCCTTTTCCTGTGAAGGCTACAATCTTATGCAGATTTGCATACCTTGAACTCAGTGGAAGACTGGCCCTACCATTAGGCAGAGTGAAGTGTCTACCTCAGGCAACTTATCTTGTGTGTCATGGATAGAGAGGCTCTTGTGGGATTTTCTGCCCCAGGTGTCAAAATAAACTTGGTTTGCCTTGGAATTATGCATCTTACTTTGCAGGGGGTGGGTGGGATTTGCTATTCTGCCTCTGGAAGCAAAATTTCCTGATCCAGCTCCAGGTGGGGCTTACTTTAGAATAAAAATGGTTAGGATTGCACTGTAACCATCTTTGTCAGTGGATCCCTCCCTGTCACTATCACAAGAAGGAGGTGACCCTCCTATGTTAGTTTTGGAATGATACATTTCCAAGTGAACTAGGCCCTTCCCTTTACTTGTGAAAATTATTAGCAGCAGTTCACTTATATATAGGGTTGTCAGGTGTCCAGTTTTCACCTGGAGACTCTGGATTTTTGGGGTCCTCTCCAGGTGAGTCAGCTTAATCTCCAGACGCTCAGCTTTCATATTTTTTAAAAGATTAAGTTTCTAGGTGGACTGGTTCATGAGATATACACCAAAACATCAGCTCCCCCCCCCCCCGCAACTTCTGTGAAATGATCTCTTTGCTGGCTGCTTTAACTCCGCCCTTTCAGGTTTGTAGCCAATAAGTGAAGTCAGGGTTGTGATTAACAAGGAATTTATGGGCCTCCAGACAGTACCTAGACCCCCTCCAATCCCATTTTTAAAGCAATTAGGCAGGGCTTACATAGGTATCACTGCTTTTATTATGTAGGAAACTAATACTGATTTTATTTTTTTAACAAAATGTTCTGCAATGACCAACTGGTTTTGACAATAAACTATTATATGAGGTCTATGTATTTTTACAACTTCAGTGTGTTTCTGTGTGTATATTTATTTATCTATTATTTGATTTATATCCTGCCCTTCCTCCCAGCAGGAGCCCAGGGTGGCAAACAAAAGCGCTAAAAATACATCAAAACATAATAAAAATAGACCTTAAAATACATTAAAACAAAAAACTTTCAAGTATGAACAGCTGCAAAACAGCTTAAAGTGACATGATTGTGAATTTTGGTTGGGTGAGTGTTCCTTATCACTTGAGGCTGCAGGTCTGTGCACCCTTCCCTGTTTGAGTAAGTCCCATTGAATACATTGGGACTTGCTTCTGAGTAAACAATCATAGGATTGTACTATAAATATCTTAACAGGTTGTGTAAATAATAAACATTTTTGACATTCATGCTTATATAAATATTTCTTCATGCTATGTCCCGATGTTGTTCAATGTCCTCATTGTCAATTTTAAAGTTACCTAAATCTTCTGTTATTACTTTAGTGTTCTTGACATTCAGCTATAGTCCTGCTCTTGTGCTTTCCTCTTTAACTTTCATCAGCATTCATTCCAAATCATTACTGGTTTCTGCTAGTGGTATGGTATCGTCTGCATATCTTAAATTATTGATATTTCTCCCTCTAATTTTCACGTCTTCTTCATCTTGGTCCAATCCTGCTTTCCGTATGATATGTTCTACGTATAGATTAAACAAATAGGGTGATAAAACACACCCCTGTCCCACACCCTTTCCTATTGGGAACCAATCAGTTTCTCTATATTCTGTCCTTACAGTAGCCTCTTGTCCAGAGTATAGATTGCGCATCAGGACAATCAGATGCTGTGGTACCCCCATTTTTTTTAAAAGCATTCCATAGTTTTCACGATCTACACCAGCCTTTCTCAACCTTTGGGTCCCCAGATGTTGTTGGACTACAATTCCCATCAGCCTAACCAGCATGGCTAATGCTCAAGAATGTTGGGAATTGTGGTCCTGCAACATCTGGGGACCCAAAGGTTGGGAAAGGCTGATCTACACAGTCAAAGGCTTTGCTGTAATCTATAAAGCACAGGGTGATTTTCTTCTGAAATTCCTTGCTCCGTTCCATTATCCAACATATGTTTGCGATATGATCTCTGGTGCCTCTTCCTTTTCTGAATCCAACTTTGACATCTGGCATTTCTCGCTCCATATATGGTAAGAGCCTTTGTTGTAGAATCTTGAGCATTACTTTACTTGCATGGGATATTAAGGCAATAGTTCGATAAGGATCCCCTTTCTTTGGAATTGGGATGCATATTGAATGCTTCCAGTCTGTGGGCCATTGTTTAATTTTGAATATTTCTTGACAGATTTTAGTCAAAATTTGGACAGATGCAGTCTCAGTAGCTTGGAGCAACTCTACTGGTATGCCATCTGTTCCAGGTGATTTGTTTCTTCCAAGTATTTTAAGAGCAGCTTTTACCTCACATTCTAAAATGTCTGGTTCTTCATCAAATGGTTCCTCCATGTATGAATCTGTCATCCTGGCTTCTCTTTTATAGAGTTCTTCAGTGTATTGCTTCCATCTTCCTTTTATTTCATCTCGATCAGTCAGTATGTTCCCCTATTTCTATACAATAACTATTTAATAGTTCTCTTTGTCCCTATGTACTAGTCGCTGTATTGTTGCACTTAGGGTTCTGACCATGTTTCTATCTCCTGTTGCTTTTGCTTTCCTTCTCTCTTTAACCATTTTAAGAGTTTCTTCAGTCATCCATTGAGGTCTTTCTCTCTTTTTAACTAGAGGTATTGTCTTTTTGCATTCTTTCCTCATAATGTCTCTGACTTCACTCCATATTTATTCTGGTTCTCTGTCAACTAAGTTTAAAACCTCAAATCTGCTCCTTATTTCATCTTTATATTCTTCTGGGGTGTTATTTAAATTGTATTTTGGCATTATGATTGCTTTGTTCTTCTGTAGCTTTACTCTGATTTTCAATACGACCAGTTCATGACCTGTACCGCAATCTGCTCCTGGTCTTGTTTTTGCAGAAAGTATGGAACTTCTCCATCTTCTGCTACCAATTATATAATTTGATTCCTATACTGACCATCTGGTGATGTCCACATGTACAGTCGTCTTTTCGGTTGTTCAAAAAATGTGTTTGCAAGAAATAAATTATTGCTTCACACAATTCAATAACTCTTTCTCCTGCTTCATTTCTGTCTCCTAAGCCCAATTTCTCCACAATTCCTAGTTCTTCTCTGTTCCCTACTTTTGCATTCCATTCCCCCATGATTATCATCATATCTTGTTTTGGTGTGTGATCAATTTCCTCCTGTACTTCTGCGTAAAATCTCTCCAGTTCCTCTTCTTCTGCATTTGCTGTTGGTGCATAGACTTGGATGATGGTTATGTTAATAGGTTTCCCGTTTAATTTCATTGATATCACTCGCTCAGGCCTTGCATTGTAGCTCCTAATTGGTTTTGCTACATCACTTCTCACTATTAAAGCAACCCCGTTTCTTCTTAATTTCTCATTTCCTGCATAAAATATTTTGTAGTTGTCAGATTGAAAATGTCTCATGCCCGTCCATTTTAATTCACTCACACCAAGTATCGTAATGTTGATATGTTCCATTTCTTGCTTGACAATTTCTAACTTTCCCTGGTTCATGCTTCTCACATTCCATGTTCCTATTGTGTGCGTCACACAACTCCGGACTCTCCTTTTGCATCTGTGTACATCAGCCTCTGGGCTTCCTTTCGGCTTTGACCCAGCTGCGTTATTAGTCACAGCGCTACTCGTACTTGTCCTTTGTTCTTCCCCAGTAGCTCGGTGAGTGCCTTCTGACCTGGGGGTCTCATCTTCCAGCACTATCTCGTGTTGCATTCCGGATACTCTGTTCATAGGGTTTTCATGGTAAGAGGTATTCAGAGGTGGTTTACCATTGCCTTCCTCTGAGTCTGGATGCATCTTAGTCTGGTGTCTCAGCTTTGACCATTCCGCCTTGGGTGCCCCTGCTAGGAGTTTAGCCTCATGGTCTAGACTCCTGACTGCATTGCTCTTAGCTTCTTCAACACTCTCAAACCCCCTCACCATGTTAAGGTGTGCATCCTAGAGGGGGTATCCTAAATTTACATCCTAAAATGTATTTGCTTTCCGATATTTCTTTTTTCTTTTCTTTTCAATGTGTGGTGCGTATATTTAACCAAAAACCATTCAGAATGAAGAATATAAAATGATTTAGGCAGGGTAAGGGGTAGTTTTTAATATATATATATTTATAATGGCAGTGGAGAATTTATTCATGTGCATTTGTTAGTCTGGCTTAGCTGTAGTATCACTTGATCAGCATACAGGGGGTGCCACCTCTTGTAATGTATAATAAGCCAGCAGTTGCCAAAGGCACCTACATTTAAAACTCATCAATTCTTGAAAGACAGAAAACTTCATAAATCCAGAGGTGACATTTCACATTTCAGTAGAGAACCAGTGAGTCTTCACGCTACCCCGATGGGTGTCTTTTATACTGGAAACCGATCGGCAGGGTCCCTCTTGTTTTTAAATTTTATGCAGATAATTCATTTTTTAAAAGAACTGTAAAAATGATGTATATGATATTAGCACCAATCCAACTTTTCTTGCATCTAGTTTTCTGTGTATAGAGCTGTGTGTGTGTGTGGGGGGGGGGTTGAACAGATGAACATGCCATTTTGTAAACCCCACTTAGCAATTAATCTCATGCCGTTTAGAAGCTCAAGAGGAGTGTATACTGCAGATCAGGCAAGGTACCATCAAGGCCAAGAGGATGCCAGCGTTGTTCACGAGCCAAGTCAAAGATGCTATTAGAGGCAATAAAGCTTCCTTCAAAAAAATGGAAGTCTTATCCAAATGAGAATGAAAAGGAACACCAACTTTGGCAAATGAAGTGCAGTTAGATAATATGGGATTCCAAAAACTAATCTGAGGAGCACACTGCAAAAAAAAAAAAAAAAAGACCAACAACAAAAAAATCTTTAAAGTAGTAGCAGGAGACGGTCTAAGGAAGCAGTTGGATCCTTTGGATGACAAGGGAGTCAAAGGTGTGCTAAAGGAGGATAAAGGGATTGCAAAGAAGCTGAATGAATTCTTTGCATATCTCTTCCCAGCAAATGATGCAGATCCCTATGCCTGAACTAACTTTTGCAGGAAGGGAGTCTGAGGAACTAAAGCAGATAGAGATGATGAGGGATGAAGTTCTAGGTTGTTAGGCAAAATAAAAACTAACAAATCACTGGGTCTGGATGGCATCCACATGAGAGTTCTCAAAGAACTCAAATGTAAAATTGCTCATCTTCTAACAGATATATGCAACTTGTCCCTCAGATCAGCCTCCATACCTGAAGACTGGAAAGCGGCCAGTGTAACACCAGTTTTTAAAAATTGATCCAAGGAGGATCCTGGAACTTACCAGTTAGTTAGCTTAACATCTGACCCAGGAAAACTGGTGGAAAGTATTGTTAAAGATAAAATAACCAAGCATATAGAAGAACAAGTCTTGTTGAAGCAGAGGCAACATGGTTTCTGCAAGAATAAGTCTTGTCTCACCAACCTATTAGAATTCTTTGAGAGTGTCAACAAGCATATAGATAGAGGTGATCCAGTGGACATAGTGTACTTAGACTTTCAAAAAGCGTTTGACAAGGTACCTCACCAAAGACTTCTGAGTAAGCTTAGCAGTCATGGAATAAGAGGAGAGGCCCTCTTGTGGAATAGGAATAGGTTAAGTAGCAAGAAGCATAGAGCTGAAATAAATGGTTAGTCCTGTCAGTGGAGAGATGTAGAAAGTGGAGTTCCCCAAGGATTGGTATTGGGACCTTTTAAACTTGTTCATAAACAATCTAGGCTTAGCATGAGCAGAGAGGTGGCTAAGTTTGTGATGTTACTAAATTGTTCAGGGTTGTTAAAACAAAAAGAGATTGTGAAGAGCTCCAAAAGGACCTCTCCAAACTGAGTGAATGGTCGGTAAAATGGCAAATGAAATTTAATGTGAGCAAGTGTAGAGTGGAGAATGCTGTGGCAAAAACTCATGATTCACATATATGTTCATGGGGTCTCAACTGGCAGTGACTGACCAGGAACGAGATCTTGGAGTCGTAGTGAATAGCTTGATGAAGATGTCAACCCAGTGTGCGGCAGCTGTGAAAAAGGCGAATTCCATTCTAGGGGTCATCAGGAAAGGTTTTGAAAACTGCAGGTGTCATAATGTTGTTATACAAATCTATGGTGCGACTGCATTTGGAATACTGCGTACGGTTCTGGTTACCTCACCTCCAAAAGGCTATTGTGAAATGAGAAAAGGTTCCCAAAAAAGCAACCAAGATTATCAACAGGATGGAGCAACTCTCCTATGCGGAAAGGTTGCAGCATTTGAGGCTTTTTCGTTTGGAGAAAAGGTGAGTAAGAGATGACATGATACAAATTTATAAAATTATGCATGGCATGGAGAAAGTGGATCGAGAGAAAAATTTCTCTCTCATAACACTAGAACTTATGGACATATAATTAAGCTGAACGCTGGAAGATTGAGGACAGACAAAGTACTTCATGCAGCGCATAGTCAAGCTTTGGAATTCACTCCCACAGGAGGCAGTGATGACCACCAACTTGGAGGGCTTTAAGAGAGTATTAGACAAATTAATGGAGGATAAGGTTATAAAAGGCTACTAGCCACAATGGCTATGGTCTGCCTCCACAGCCAGAGGCAGTATGCTTCTGAAAACTATCTGCTGGTAACCACAGGAGGGGATAGTGCTCTTGTGCTCAGGTTTTGCCTGTGCGTTTCTCAGAAGCATCTGGTTGGCCACTGTGAGAACAGGATGCTGGTCTAGATGGGCCACTGGCGTGATCCAGCATCCTCTTCTTACATTCTTAATAGCCACAAAATGTCATATGGCAAATACTGGTCACAAATATGCCTTTTGGACATGGGTGGAGAACCTTTTATTGGTCAAGGGCTGCATAGCAGCAGTGGTTGGGGCCAACGCTACACCCAATACACACCTCATTGTTTCCTTCCTTCCTTCGTTCCTTCGTTCCTTCGTTCCTTCGTTCCTTCGTTCCTTCCTCCCTCCCTCCCTCCCTCCCTCCCTCCCTCCCTTCCATCCTTCCTTCCTTCCTTCCTTCCTTCCTTCCTTCCTTCCTTCCTTCCTTCCTTCCTTTCTTTCTTTCTTTCTTTCTTTCTTTCTTTCTTTCTTTTATATACCACTTGAATGTAAAGACCTCTAAGCGGTTTACAAAAAACATGAAAATTATCAATAAACAGTTAAAAACAAGCAATTTAAAAACATTTAAAACAATGAAAACAGCTGCTAACTAAAAATATTAAAACAAATCAACATCTGTGTATCTGGAAAGGGTTGCCTAAACAGAAAAAAAATTAAGCGGTCACTTTTTTCTAAGCCTAATTACTGAGGAGAGGGGGCAGAGCAGGGAGTCTGTGGGCTGGATCCAATGGCTCTGCAGGTTTCTGGTTCCCCACCCATGCTTTTGTGCAACGTGGGCAGTGGGTGCCCAACTCCAGACATAATTGGATGAAACTGATAATCTGGATGCAACTCATCCTTTGTTTGGCACCAGACTGTGGTCACCCTGATGGATGATTTGTGTTATGAGAAGGACTGTGCAACCATGTCAAAATTCACCTGGATCTCCCAGCAGTGTTCAGTATCACCGGCCATGATATACTTCTGGACCAGCTGTCTAAAGTGAGGATTGGGAGTATTTCAATTCAGTGGTTCTGTTCCTAGCCAGGTGGTACTGGAGAATTATTGTTCTGACCCATTGCAGCTATTCTAAGATGTGTTACAGGACTCTATGCTGTTTAACATCTGCATGACATCCAGCTCTGTTCCTCTTTTCCATTAAATTCAGGAATTTGTGTTGAGAGCAGTAAGGGACTAGGTGAAGGCTAACCCTCAAAATCCAACATGAAGCCCAATCCAAAACAGGTGCATCGTTGAGGGGTGTGTGGTTTGGCTGACCAGGGCAAGAGGCCTCAACGTGTTCGGGTGAATGGGTCAGACTCTTGCACTCTCCCATATGGATCAGGTTTACAGTATGCTGTTACTATTAGATCCAACCTTGTCTTTGGAGGCCTATGAGGCTTTCATGGCACAAAGCACTGTTCACCAGCTATGGCCCCTCCCAAATGAGATAGCTTGGTCACAGTTATCTATGCTCTTCTACTATTCCACATGGATTAATATGTAATATGTTGTATATGGGCTCTGTCTTTGAAAACTGTTTGGAAACTTCAGTGAGTACAAGGTATGGCAGCCACATTGCGAACTGAGACCAGGTGTTCGGAATATATCCATTCAGTTTTAAAGCAGCTATACCAACTTTCAGAGCTTCCAGGCACTTCACCAATACATGGGTGGACCAACATCCTACAAGGAACTACCACGTGTTGAGATCCTCTAAGACTCTTTTTTGGGTTCCCCATCTTTGGAGATAAGGTGGGTTGTGACCTGTGATAGGGCCTTCTCTTGTCAGGTTTGAGGCTTGTCAAGGACCACCTCTTCTAGCTTTTGGTGCCAGGTGAAGAACTTCTATTTGCCCAGGCCTGTATAGATGTTTATTTTGTTACCTGTTTTATTTCTGCTAGATCTGATTTTATCTTGTTTTTAACATCTATTTGTTGTTTTACTTTTTAAAAATGTTATGGTATATTTTTATTTGTTCTGTTTTAGGTTATTAGTTTCACCACAAGTTGTTCTACTCTTGAGTGTTGAAGAGTGGGGTCAAAAGTGTGTATGTATTATGTATATAATAAAAACCACTGAATTGAAGATTATTCTTTCTCTAACAGAGGGAGCAATTATTCGCCCTTGGATATGGCTTGCCATTGGTGCTCATACCAGCATACTGTGCTGGCAAAAATGGATATAGGGAACAAGTTAATTTAAAATGAAAGACTCCATGTACAACATTTTTCAGAAACTGATGCCATAATCTCCTATACGACCCAGGTAATGTTTTGCAATGTATGCTGGGTTTCTCAACGCTAAAGAACCAGAGAATGGCCTGAAGGCACATAAAATACAACAATTTGAAGCCATAGGCCTGTGTCCTATCAATGCTGAGATGAGTAATCGCCTGGGAATGCTTATACTCCACTTTGAGCTGCATGGAAGAAACACAGAGTATAAATGTAAATTATAAAATTATGAAATGGAAAATATTATGATGGCAACAAAATGGCTTCAGTTCATGGCTTCTTAGATTATGAACTAAATTTGGGCTCTAGGGGCACTTCCAGACAAACTGTATAATGAACATTCATCCTAATTTGTTTGCAGGGAGATTAGATGATGTCATGAGCTTTCATTCTGATTTGTTTGCAGGGAAATTAGATGACATGTCAAAGCAAGTGTTATCCCACACTTTCCACCGCATTTTCTCGGCACTTTCCTTATCCACAAAACAAACACCACATTTCAAATGAGTTGATATTTCTCTTATCTCCTTTTTCCACTGTCCAACTTTCACATCCATACATAGAGATCAGGAGTACCATGGTCTGAATGATCCTGACTTTGGTGTTCAGTCTTTGCATTTGAGGATCTTTTCTGGTTCTCTCATAGCTGCCCTCCCCAGTCCTAGCCTTTCTCTGATCTCTTGACTATTGGCTCCATCTTGGTTAATGACTGCACCAAGGTATTGATAATCATTGACGAGTTCAATGTCCTCATTATCAACTTTGAAGTTACATAAAACTTCTGTTGTCCTTACTTTAGTCTTCTTGATGTTCAGCTGTAGTCCTACTTTTGTGCTTTCCTCTTTAACTTTTATCAGCTTTCGTTTCAAATCATTACTGGTTTCTGCTAGTATGATGGTATTGTCTGCATATCTTAAATTATTGATATTTCTCCCTCCAATTTTCACACCTCCTTCATCTTGGTTCAATCCCACTTTCCGTATGATATGTTCTGCATATAGATTAAACAGATAGGGTGATAAAATATACCCATCTCACACCCTTTTGCATGGGGAACCAGTCGGTTTCTCCATATTCTGCCCTTACAAGTAGCCTCTTGTCCAGAGTATAGGTCATCAGAACAATCAGATGCTGTGGCACCCCCATTTCTTTTAAAGCATTCCATAGCTTTTCATGATCCACGCAATCAAAGGCTTTGCTATAGTCTATAAAACACACAGTGGTTTTCTACTGAAATTCCTTGGTTTGTTCCATTATCCAACATATTTTTGCAGTATGATCTCTGGTGCCTCTTCCCTTTCTAAATCCAGCTTTGACATCTGGCATTTCTTGCTCCCTATATGGTAAGAGCCTTTGTTGTAGAATCTTGAGCATTACTTTATTTGCATGGGATGTAAAGGAAGCCACAGACCTGAACTTACAAGATCTGAACAGGGTGGTTCATGGTAGATGCTCTTGGAGATCACAGATTCACTGGGTCGCCATAAGTTGTAATCGAGTTGAAGGCACATAACAACAACGTTCGATCATTACTGTATTCCCTGGGATCCCCTTTCTTTGGAATTGGGAGAGATATTGAATGCTTCCAGTCTGGGAGCCGTTGTTTTATTTTCCATATTTGTTGACAAATTTTTGTCAAAATTTTGACAGATTCAGTCTCAGTAACTTGTAGCAACGCTATTGGTATGCCATCTATTCCTGATGATTTGTTTCTTCCAAGTATTGTAAGAGCAGCTTTCAACTCACATTCTAAAATTTCTGGTTCTTCATACAGTTCCTTCATTAATCAATCTGTCGTCCTTGCATCTCTTTTTATAATTCTTCAGTGTATTGTTTCCATCTTCCTTTATTTTATCTCGGTCAGTCAGTGTGTTCCATGCTGATTATTCTACTCTTGGTTTGAATTTCCCTTTGATTTCTCCAATCTTTGGAATAGTGCTCTTGTTCTACCTTTTTTATCCTATTTCTGTAGAATAATTATTGTAGTAGTTCTCTTTGTCCCTACGTACTAGTCACTGTATTATTGCATTTAGGGTTCTAACCATGTTTCTCTCTCCTTTTGCTTTTCTTTCCTTCTGTCTTTAATCATTTTAAGAGTTTTGTCAGTCATCCATTGAGGTCCTTTTCTCTTTTTAATTAGAGGGATTGTCTTTTTGCATTCTTCCCTGGTAATGTGTCTGACTTCACTCCATAGTTCTTCTGATTCTCTATCAGCTAGGTTTAAAGCAAAGGGTCTTCATGGTAAAAGGTATTCAGAGGTGGTTTACCATTGCCTTCCTCTGAGTCTGGATGCATCTTAGTCTGGTGTCTCAGCTTTGACCATTCTGCCTTGGGTGCCCCTGCTAGCAGTCTAGCCTCTTGGTCTAGACTCCTAACAGCATTGCTCTCAGTCAGCACTTGATGGCCAAAAAGTTGGTGGGCTTTAAGATATTACCACAGGTAATTTAAAACCCACTTTTAATTCTCCATTTCCTATTTTAAGATTAAATTCAATACAACTTATTTCTAAGGTGGAACACTCAAAACTTTTTATTCTCCATTTCAAATTCACTATGATGTGAACTTTTCAGCCACATGAAAATGAAGTAATAATTTATTTTGAATCTACTCTTATATGTGTGTGTATGAGAGTCTAACTGTATTCAGGACATTAATTTGGAATCAGTGCTGCCCCAAAACACATTTCACTGTCTGAAGTAGAGCACTAAATGGATGCTAAATAGCAATTGTTTCTCATTTGAAATTAGGAATTACTGTGATTAAGCACTGACTTAATGGCAGTGTACTGTATCACACCACACAGGAGACGTTTTGTTGGATGGGACTGAAGTAGAGGCAGAGATGGAATGGATGGAACAAGAGAAAAGTGACAAGTAAGATACAGAGATGGAATTAACTAAAAGAGGGAAACGGCTTGTAAGTCGTTCAGGAAAAGAGTATACTGAAGTTGAGAGTTTAAGGAAAAGACTGAGGAGAAAAGCCCCATTATAAAGATATTCATACAATAAAGGAAAGAAACGCTGAACCTGAAAAAAGGTCTTACTAAAACTATCTTAGAGGAATTTATGAAAATCTGTAACTTATTTTTTAAAAATCAAAACAGCATCAATTTCAAGTTCAGTCAGAGTTCACAAGTACATAGGAGGCACGTTTCGTATCCTTCTGCCTTTAGCTGAGAGACAGTATATTTCCAATCCCTGCAGTGCTTAACTCTGAGTGATTGTTGTGACAAGGGGAAATGTGAGCAAGTCAAGAGATGTGTAGAGAGCGCTGTCATTTGGACAATTGCTCACCGGAACAGAACCATTCAATTCAGCCTGTCAACATGCACGCAAGTACTTTTCTTAAAAAACAACACATGGTTAGTCACAGATGTAATGATCTCTATGTAATGAGCTGTGGCTCCTATACACAGGGCTTTGTTAAAACCACAGTTTCCATTATATCCAATCATGAAACTGTGGTTTAAGCCAATCGGCATTTCATCGTTTGGTTCATAAATGGAGATTAAACCAGTCTCCTGGACTGGATGCTATGGGGAACTGATTCAACAAACTCCAGAAGTCTTTTGCTATGGGGGAAGGAGGAGGAAGAAGCATGTGGGCCCAAGACCTAATCAAGCCTAATCAATCCTATGCATCATGCTATGGAGGATACTAAAATCGGTATAACAGATTCTTTAGTCATTATTACAATTTGTAATATCCATTTGAATAATAAACAGGAGTTTGATGGTCTTTGGCCATGACTGGGCTGGCTGGGATTGATGGGAATTCTTGTCTAAAATATCCATAGAGCACCATATTGGAGAAGGCTGTTCTATGCATGTCCATATAATGCAGTATAGAAAGAGCCGGGCAAGTACATTAATGCATCTCCCTCAAGATACACACTCTAATCCAAAAGTCCTTTTTTCTGTTTTATTATCGATTTGAAGGCACATAAAAAACAAAACAAATGCTATCCTTTAATAATCCATAAAGAGTTCTTCAATTTTATTTAGCTACTGAAAGATTTGCTGAGCATACTGGATTTTTAGAAAATCAAAGTTTGCTATTTTTGCAACATACATATAATCCTGAGGAACTTTAGTATTATATAGTTTGCTAATTGGATTTTGACTATTTAAGACTTAAATCTTTCTAACAAAACTGATGCATAATAGTTTCCCAACTGGTTTTTTAAAATCCAGATACAGATTATGTTAATTTTTGTTCATAAGATAAGAACCTCTGAATGAGCAACACTTTCCTTATTCCTTTTTTAACAAAATAAAAATAAAATAAATGCATCCAAACATATTGATTAATTAGAAACATGACCAAACTCACTACAGACAAACCTTCTGTGAAACAAAATTTCCAAAATCCAGAATTGCCATATTTTTTCTTTTTTAAGGGATTCTGTTTCTCTAATTGTTGTATAGCTGGCAAATGTAATAAGTGACACTTTCCTCTCCTATACGGAGACATAATTCTCTGTCTGCTAAATTGGCTGCCTCACAGCCGTTAAAGACTCAGGAGCCCTGAAAGAAAAATATGACAGCCTAGAGTTCTCTCATCTCTTTTGGACATAACTTCCTGACACAGTGGTTAAAAGTACAAAATCCCTGTTTTAGGGATTTTTCACATTTCAAGTTCAGTGTTGTGCAGGACAACTCTACCAAGTGTAGCCCTGGATTGCTCAGACACCATAAGCTGTGCTGAGCGCTCTGTGGCCCATCTATCATATAGAACCAGACATCCTGTAGGCATAGGGACAATGGCAAATGGATTCACTGTAGAAGCATTTTGAATTCCTAAAGAAAAAGCTTATTGTGCAGATGCAGTCTGAATGGTTCCCAAAGTAGAAATGTCCCTTACAACTGGGGTGGGTCTACCTGTCCTAGAATCACCAGTGGGAAGCTGACACTGTGTGTGAAATTTCTGACAGGGATTCTGGGATTGGTAGGTTGCTGGAAAAGGTGCTCTTCCAGGCCTGGTGTGCCTTCTCCTGTCCTACCCAGAAGTAGCTTGGTCCTTGGGGCAGGGGCAGGAGAGTGCAGTGGGGGTGGAAAGTGCTTTGCAAGTACTCTGAGCCTCATATTGAATGCTTGCAAAAAGTATTTGATGTTTGATTTGAATGCTTGAGTTGAAAAGGATTGATCCTTTCAGGGTGAGCAACAGCAAACTTAATGCAAATCTTGTTGTTATGTACCTTCAAGTTGATCACAACTTATGGCGACCCTATGAATCAGCGACCTCCAGTAGCATCTGCCGTGAACCACCCTGTTCAGATCTTATAAGTTCAGGTCTGTGGCTTCCTTTATGGAATCAATCCATCTCTTGTTTGGCCTTCCTCTTTTTCTACTCCTGTTTTTCCCAGCATTATGGTCTTTTCTAGTGAATCATGTCTTCTCATTAAGTGTCTAAAGTATGATAAGCTCAGTTTCATCATTTTAGCTTCTAGTGATAGTTGTGGTTTAATTTGTTCTAACACCCAATTATTTGTCTTTCGCAGTCCATGGTATGCACAAAGCTCTCCTCCAACACCACATTTCAAATGAGTTGATTTTTGTCTTATCCACTTCTTTCACTGTTCAACTTTCACATCCATACATAGAGATCGGGAATACCATGGTCTGAATGATCCTGACTTTGGTGTTCAGTGATACATCTTTGCATTTGAGGACCTTTTCTAGTTCTCTCATACCTGCCCTCCCCAGTCCTGGCTTTCTTCTGATTTCTTGACTATTGTCTCCATTTTGGTTAATGACTGTGCCAAGGTACTGATAATCCTTGACAAGTTAAATGTCCTTGTCAACTTTAAAGTTACATAAATCTTCTGTTGTCATTACTTTAGTCTTCTTGACGTTCAGCTGTAGTCCTAGTTTTCTGATTTCCTCTTTAACTGTCAGCAGCATTCGTTTCAAATCATTACTGGTTTCTGCTAAGAGTATGGTATTGTCTAAAGATCTTAAATTATTGATATTTCTCTCTCCACTATTCACACCTCCTTCATTTTGGTCCAATCCCGCTTTCTGTATGATATGTTCTGTGTATAGATTAAACAAGTAGGGTGATAAAAGACACCCCTGTCTCACACCCTTTCCGATGGGGAACCAATCAGTTTCTCCATATTCTGTCCTTACAGTAGCCTCTTCTCCAGAGTATAGGTCATCAGAACAATCAGTTGCTGTGGCACCCCCATTTCTTTTAAATAGTTCCATAGTTTTTCATGAGTTACACAGTCAAAGGCTTTGCTGTAATCTATAAAGCACAGGGTGATTTTCTTCTGAAATTCCTTGGTCTGTTCCATTATCCAATGTATGTTTGCAATATGATCTCTGGTGCCTCTTCTCTTTCTAAATCCAGCTTGGACATCTGGCATTTCTTACTCCATATATGGTAAGAGCCTTTGTTGTAGAATCTTGAGCATTACTTTACTTGCATGAGATACTAAGGCAATAGTTTTATAAGTACTGCTTTCCCTGGGATCTCCTTTCTTTGGAATTGGGATGTATATTGAATGCTTCCAGTCTGTGGGCCATTGTTTAGTTTTCCATATTTGTTGACAAATTTTTGTCAAAATTTGGATAGTTTCAGTCTCAGTAGCTTGTAGCAGCTCTGTTGGTAAGCCATCTGTTCCTGGTGATGGATTTCTTCCAAGTATTTTAAGAGCAGCTTTTACCTCACATTCTAAAATTTCTGGTTCTTCATCATATGGTTCCTCCTTAAATGAATATGTCATCTTTGCATCTCTTTTATAGAGTTCTTCAGTGTAGCTTCCATCTTCCTTGTGTTCCCCTTTTCTCCCCACACCGAATGTATGAGGAATGCTACACTATCTACCTATATTCTTATTTTGTAAGTGTTCACGGTCAGCATGACTCTTACAGGTGAGTCAGGCAAGGAAAAACTGCAAGGCCCAGAGCGGTGGCAGGCCCACGCCGCAAGGCCCAGAGCGGTGGCAGGCCTGTGCAGCAAGGCCTGGAGTGGCAGTGGGCTTGCATGGTGAGGCTGGGAGGCCAGCCAGAAGAGGGGAGGTGTGGTGAAAGCTGGGATGGTGGTGGTGGGAAGAAGGAGGAGGGGAGTTCTGGCAACCCCTGGGGTGGGGTGGGAAAAGGGAGGCAGGGGAGCTCTGGTGAAACCTGAGGGGAACAGGAGGAAGCTACAGTGAATTGGGGGGCTCTGGTGACCCTGGGGAAGGGGGGTTGGTGATGGTAGGTGGGGATGGTGAGTGAAACGAGCAGGGGTGGAACCCCATGCCTATTATATATTTTTGGAATGTTATTTTGTTCTCTGTGTATTTGGACACCTCTGAAGATAACATAACCAAAGTTTGCATTATTGATCCCGAGATAAGGAGCAGGTTTTTGTCTGTTTGGATATAATTGGACACCATTTTGAATGAAGATGGCAGACTGGGCCTTTCCAAACCGCACGGATTTTAGCCACTGATTTCAAAACCACTGGGTTTTTTTTTTTTTGGTTTCTTATACTTCCCAAGCAACACCAGGTATGAGGCTGCTAGTATAACTATAATTTGCAGGCTCCATTGAATCACATTGGTGGAGCAAAAAATTAAACTTGTAAAGTTAATAATTACAGCCTGGGTTATACAGAGTGTACAACATACATACACTACACATGCAGCTCCCTAGGCATGGGCGTAAGACCTTGGTAAGTGTTGGATATCCACCAGGCCCAGTGCAGCAGGTGGTCAGGTTGGGCATTGACCAAGGGCCTCTGTAGCTGGGGCTGGAAGGGTAGAGCTCCTACTCCACAATTCCCATGAGCATTGGGTCACAGGATATGATCACAAATTGCAAGCTGACAGTGGTGCAGATTGCGGAGTGAGAGCTCAACTCTCCCAGGTATCCCCGCATGCACGTACAGCCGGCATGCACTTAAATGTGCCTGGTCGCACCACCTCTTGTGTTGCTGCATCAACACACTGCGCACACATGCCTACTATCACCCAAGGTGGTGGTGGGTGTCAACATGCCATCACCACCATCTTGGGTGATGAGCAGGCATGTGCGCTGATATGGTAACACAAGAGGTAGTGCAACCAGCTGTATTTGAGCACATGGGGATTCTACTGCAATCTGGTGCCTGGTGCAGTCTGGTACCAGCTCTGATATCCACCCCACTAAATTGCAGCACTAAAGTACTTAGTTCACAATGTTTTCCTTTTGGAAAGAAAAAGGCCTTTCCCTCTGCCCAGTGCCCACACACCCAATCTCCTCCCCTCCCCCTTCCTCCCTACCTCTCCCCTTCCCCTTCCTCTCTTCCTGCCCCTCCCTCAAGTAAGATTCACCTATCCTAAGCACAGTAGTAAATCCCATGGAACTCAAAAAGCATGCAAATGATCAAACCTATCCTTGCCGCCGCCTCCCTCCTATCCCCTCTACCTCCCCTTACAATCCACTCCCCCTCCTTCCTCTCCTCTCCACTCCCCCTTCTCCTCCTCCCCCATAGTCAGTTTTACCTATCCTAAGCATGATTGCACGGCAGTAAATCCCATTGAACTCAAAAGCATGCAAATGATCAGACCTGCCTTTCCCCTTCCCCTCCCTTCTCTCCTTCCCCTACTCTCCTTTCCCTCCTCTCTCTCTCCTCTCCCCTTCTCTTTTCTTCCTCCTCCCCTGTCCACTCCAGCCCTCCCTCCGTCCCTCCGTCCCTCCCTCTCCTCCTCCATGGTCTGTTTCACCTATTCTAAGCATGATTGCACAGGAGTAAATCCCACTGAACTCAATAAATATGCAAATGATCAAACCTGCCCCTCCTCTCCTCCCCATCACCTGTGGTCAGTTTCACCTATCCAAAGCATGATTGCATGGGAGTAAATCCCATTGAACTCAATAACCTGCAAGTAATCAATCCATTCTCAGCAAATTTACACAGGATCCCATTTCTTACCTCCTGGATTAAAAAGCAGGGAAATGCACTAATAGGCAAAAAAAAACCCTTGTGGTTTAAGAATGTAACTATAGCCAACAGATATTTCTATCAAACCTTTAAAAGCAGGGAATTTGGGCAGCTATAGTGAATGCACCAGGGGAGCAGGAGACCTGACCTCATCTCTGAGATATTGGACTGCCCTACAAATTTGTCAAAATGCAAACACAATTTGGGTTGGTCTTTCATAGTCCAATCCACTGCCTGTGTAGCTTGGAAGAATTTGGTAACATGTGCCTTTGAGCATATGGTGTGTGGTGTAACACCTGCAATCACCCCAATTAACAGAAACAAGACATGTGCTGTACTGAACTTGTATTAAGACAGTTGATATAGTTCAGATAGTCACTTTAAATGTGTTTGCAATTTTAGTCTAATTTCCTATAGTAAATCATTTCCTTTTGTGTCTGTTTCTGTGAATATGTGAAGTACAGCAACACTCTGCATAATTTATACTAAAAAAAATCCAAAAATAATTGTGGAATAATGGTACTGACTACTCTGCAGAACAGTCTCCAATGGACAGGAGGAGTGTCTCAATTTGCACAAGATAAAACAGTAGGAGGTGAAATATATTCTAACAAATTTCTAGGTGTGCTCTATGTTTTTAATTGACCATGTCCACCTTTCCTTAAGTGAAGTGATTTAAGCATAGCAGGCTGAAAACATGCATCTTGGGCAGACCAAGTTTGTTTTTTCAAACAGCTAGATTCATTGCAACATATTGTAATCGGTCTGATTTTACATCAAATTGCAGTTTTAGATTCAATAATGCACCCAAAATAGAAATAGAACATCACCTTCAGTTTGTGTACAAAAGGCTGTCTTCACCATCATATGACATTTACCAATTAAATGTTTTTGAAATTAATAAAAATTAATTTGACACAGATTTCTAGGATGGATAATGAGGGAAATATAAATTTCTAGGTTAGATTCTCTGTAGAAACAGTAGTAACACAGAAAAGAAGCAAAGTAAGAAGAACACTAACAAACATACAAAAAATTTAATACTCCATCTTTGGAGATGTAATCCTGATTGCAGGTGTTGCCACTACTCACCATATGCTCAGAGGCACATGTTACCAAATTCTTCCAAGCTACACAGGAAGTAGATTGGACTGTGATAGACCAACCCAAATTGTGTCCGCATTTTGACAAATTTATAGGGCAGTCCAATATCTCAGAGAGGAGGTCAGGTCTCCTGTTCCCCTGGTGCATTCACTATAGCTGCCCAATTTCCTTGCTTTTAAAAGTTTGATAGAAATATCTGTTGGCTATAGATATGTTCTTAAACCACACTCTTTTTTGCCTATTAGTGAATTTCTTCACAGGGTGCCAATTTATTTGCGGAGCTGTTCCACTGAAATAAATGGAAAAGCTTTTGTGAGCTGGGTTGTGCATGTACTGGAATTCCTGATACTGTTATCAGGATAGCCATGTACAGGAACCCCCAGTTATTTTGCAATGCTCAAATTATATGCACTCCAAATTTTTAGACAAGAGAATGTGGGAGGCTGTCTGAATGTAGAAGGCCCTTTTTAGAGAACACCCATGACTGCTGTGTAATTCACACACTTACCTGTAAACTCTATTGATGGCAATGAGATTAGAGGTTTGCTCTTTACCATTGTGCAGGTAACACTGGGAAAATGGGTTCTGTTCAGTGCTGAACAATATCACCATACTCTTAGATATATATTAAAACTGTCAGAGACATTTTCCTTCCTGCTGCATATAACCTTGTCATGTGACTGCAGGAGCACAGCAGAAAGAAACAGAGTAGGTCTGAATTCTCTTTCTTGCATCCATTATCTTCTTCGTTTCCATATTTATACTTTTATTTTCTTTTGTTCTGCTTTGCGGGTGTACATAGCTATGGATGAGATAATAACTAATGAATGTTTGTAACATGCCTTTAAAACCTGGGATAGAAAGTGTTACACATGCTTTTATTAATGTTTGGTACAACCTCCAGGGTAGTTATTTCTGGCTCATTAATTTGCAGTCTAATCTGAAATTTCTATAGGTAATTTGAAAGAGAGCCTGAAGTAACTACAAGCTGTTTGTTTTAAAGCATATTATTCTCTGATTTTTGGAAAAAGAATCCAGAACAAAACAAGACTATTAAAATGTTAACACTGCTGCATTAATGAAAACCAACTATGGTACAGAGTAGTTGCCTTGAGGAAAAAAAGTATTTTAAAACAAAAAGAGATTAAGGTCAGACATTAAATAGCCATTTGTGAAATACAGCAGCATTCAAGAAATTGCACTCATATATGACACTTATTCTGAATTGATGTATTCGCTGCCCAGTTATTCGTTATTCCACACAAAACTTTGTACAATGACAAGTTTGACTGCAAACAGAACACAGTAGGGCCCCACTCATATGGCGGGTTACGTTCCAGACCTCTGCCGAAAAGCGGAACTCTGTCAATAAAATGGTGCCCGACGCCCGAAAAATGCCATAAAAGCGGAACAAGTGGGACCTTACTCTAATTGAAAGCCACTGTATTAGCAGAACGCCGAAAAGCGGGCCCCTACTGTAGAATATGTTCCCCCTCCAGGTGACTGAAGGTGAGATGACTGAACCATGGTTGCCCATGGTATGCATACTCATCCTGAAACAGGTTTTTCTCAGGCTTAAACAAAACCTGAGAAACTTGTTTCACCATAGACGGTAGTCAAGCAGAAGAAGTTAAATCATCGTACACCATCTGCAACAATGCTTTTGCCTGATACAACTTCCGGAGGCTACGCAGCACTGAAAGCCACTGGTAGTTTGGCCTTTAGCTGTAATAATTAGGAGTCCTGTGGCATTTTAAAGGCTGGCCATTTACAGCAGCATAACCTTTCATAAAAGCAACATCTGGTGTGGGCCCTTCAACAGAGCCTTGTAATTTAGGACCAAATCCATGCAGTCCTTTCTCCTCAGCAAATGGAGGCACACTTGTACGACTTGGGTTTTTGAATGCATAGACTTGTAATACGTCCATGGAAGGTGCACACATCACATGTTACTTTAGGCTTGTGGTAAAGACGAGGGCCATGCAAAAAGCCAGGCAAGAAAGTGTCTCTCAAACTGGGACGTTATCGCTAACTTTATATCCTGTGCCTCGAGAGGAGCTACTTTCCTGGGGCAACCGCAAAAGGGGTTAGGCTTGGGAGTATTGGCTGACTTGGCAGCAGGCAGGAGACAGAGTAGTAGAGCATGCCTGCAGGGGAAACCCAAAGTCAGCAGCTCGGTCTGTACACTATGGAAGCCTCATGGAGCGCTGACATAGGCTTGAAAGGAAAATGTGTACTGGGCCCAACCGGTAGGGAAACGGATTCATTCTCAGTTGAAGGAGTTGCATTCTATTCCTGAGGTGTGTGCCCTAGTAGAGCCATGATGTTTCCTCCTACTCCTGGTACTGGAGCTAGCCAGGGATAGGATAGAGGGTTGGGTTCTATGAAAGGGTCACATAGAACTATGGGGTTCCTCATTTGGCAAGGAAATCCTTTGCAGACGGGTGGCTTCAGTGGCTTCTTTCCACAGATGATCCAGGGAGATATCCATGGGAAACATTGTCTCTCCCCACCTTACCTCCATTCTTGGGGTCCCAAGATCCCTCTGTTGATGCTGTAGAAGTCTCCAGTGCTGAGACTTTCAGACCTAACTTAGAGCTCTTATTATATTTTTGAAAGCTGTGCTATTTCTTACTGACCCTAGCTTTCTCTTACTATCCTTGCTCCCTTAAATGTCATGCATGCACACATCACATCATAAAGGGATTTCATAAGCCACACAATATTCTCTTTGGCAACTGCCTGCTTTTGACAGTCTTTATTTTAAGATGTCTCTGGCCGCCTTTTTATTTATTTGAAATGAATGCTGTTGAAAGTTAAAGAGGAAAGCACAAGAGCAGGACTACAGCTGAACGACAGGAAGACTAAAGTAATGACAACAGAAGATTTAGGTAACTTTAAAGTTGACAATGAGGACACTGAACTTGTCAAGGATTATCAATACCTCGGCACAGTCATTAACCAAAATGGAGACAATAGTCAAGAAATCAGAAGAAGGCTAGGACTGGGGAGGGCAGCTATCAGAGAACTAGAAAAGGTCCTCAAATGCAAAGATGTATCACTGAACACCAAAGTCAGGATCATTCAGACCATGGTATTCCCGATCTCTATGTATGGATGTGAAAGTTGGACAGTGAAAAAAGTGGATAAGACAAAAATCAACTCATTTGAAATGTGGTGTTGGAGGAGAGCTTTGTGCATACCATGGACTGCGAAAGACAAATAATTGGGTGTTAGAACAAATTAAACCACAACTATCACTAGAAGCTAAAATGATGAAACTGAGCTTATCATACTTTAGACACTTAATGAGAAGACATGATTCACTAGAAAAGACCATAATGCTGGGAAAAACAGGAGTAGAAAAAGAGGAAGGCCAAACAAGAGATGGATTGATTCCATAAAGGAAGCCACAGACCTGAATTTACAAGATCTGAACAGAGTGGTTTATGACAGATGCTATTGGAGGTCGCTGATTCATAGGGTCGCCATAAGTCATTATCGACTGGAAGGCACATAACAACAAACAAGCAGTCTGATGAAGCTTGACACATACCACTGAAGAAGAAGGTGGACGAGGAGAAGAAAAACAGCAAATACCTTCAGGTTTACATGAGCAACAGCATTCTGATTCAGATTGGCAAATAATACACCATCCCCCAACGCTGCCCATTTTTGGCCCCTTTTAGAGGTAGACTTACACCAGCATCCTGGTTGCATTGGCTGTACTATCCCCACTGGTGGAAAGGCATTGCAATGCTAGTATGTATCCCCAACACTCACATAACTTTGGGATCAACTGGTACAAGGGGACTTAGTTGATATCCCATACTTCTCCAGTGGCATAGTTTGGAAATGAGATTTGACAGTGCCATCCTATTAAAAACTATGGCACTTGAGTGAGTCAAGCATCACTAGTTCCATAAATTTCATGGTGGGGGGTTGCCATGAGGCAGAATAATTGTAGCTGGATGGGACCACATGTCCCACACAGGATAATGACTCTGGAAACAGGGACCATTCCCCTTCTCTCCTCACTACTGCCGTGCTTGACAATGGAAACAAGAGACAGCCTCCAGAGGTTGCTGCAGGCTGCCAGTATTTTGCAGAAGGGATGCAATCACGCAATGGAAACTCAGGTTTGTACAATTAAAGTGGATTACAGTGCTCCATCACAACAAATCCATTTTAGAGGCAGGGAGTGAGAGAGAGAGGTCTTTTTGTGGTTAGGATAGGAGAGTGATGGGCAAATGCACTAAAAAGGATGAGATAATGATCAACTGATAGGAAGATGTATGACTCCTGCACAAGCAAACTAGAACAAATTGACATATATAACCTCCCTGCAAACAAATCAGAACAGATGCTCAATAAAGAGCAGACATCATATGTCCTCCATGCAAGCAAATCAGGATGGATGCTCAATAAATAGGTCACCTAGAAGAGCCCATTGAGAAACGTGGATGTCACAGAGTGGCAGCCCCACCTTCCCTGCCTTCTCAAGGGCACTTGGAACAGTATAAGGACAAGCAAAAATAGCAGGAAGAAATTGCCAACTTGAGGGATAAACTACATATTACATGCATTTGCACCCTCTTATTCCTTCATTGGCTTGTGTTGCCCTGAAAAAGCTGCAATCAGGAGAAAGAGAGATTCTCTTTCTGCAATTTGTCTGCTCAGAAGTCTCTTTTCAAGCTGCTTTTTGGTGACTCCAGCAAAGCCAAGACACCAATCCCAACCTCAAACTGAAACCTGTCTAACCAACACACACCACATGGAGAAAAGGGGGCCAAGACTGCCAGTGCCATGCTTAAAAAGATTGGAAGCTCAGCAGAGATAGGACGATATCTCAGCAGGTAGAACATGTGTTTGGCATGCAGAAGGTCCCAGGTTCAATCCCTGGCATCTCCAGGTAGGGCCGGGAATGTCTTCCGCCTGAAATCCTGGCAAGCTGTTGCCAGTCAGTGTAGGAAGCACTGACCTAGATGGACCAATAGCTTCCTATTTTCCTATGATGAACATGAATGTGGGGATACAGAGGTGAGCAACAGCCTGCACATCAGCTTTCTATCCATATCTTCACTGTCTGGCAGGCTTTACGTAAGTATCAAATAATTTGCCATGTACTTTTCAGTCTGAAAGAATTACATTTCCAACTTCATTTTTTAGTTCACACAATATTAAGAGGTCCTGATTATTTCAGAGTGGAAGTCAACTTTTTAAAAGTCTGATCTTCCAATTTGAATCTTAGGAAATTCAGTTTCAGTCTGTGCTAATGGATTTTATAACAAGCCCTCGTGGGCATCTGCATCAGTCATATTGCATAACACTGAAATGGATTTGATGGAGGAATTCTTATAGGACAGGGAAAATAAGTTGGCTGGCACTTAAACATTTTACCATGGAAGACTGACAGTGGCACAGACTTGCAGGGATGAATCATGTGTACGTTAGTTCTGTGACGGGCACCATGGCTTAGCCAAGTGACAAGCAGAGAAGTTAAAAGTTTTCATTAGAAGAGAAGCTATTGCAGACGTCTGGGGAAAATGAGGCATGAAGTATAAATAGCTCATTCGGTTGCTAAGATTCTCTTGAGGCTACACAGCAGACTGACTGGTCCGACCCAACAATTGCCTCGCCTCTATATTGCATAGATCACCAAAGCAGATCAGATGCTATAACTGAGCTTGCTGAGCTGTCCAAAAAGCTCATGTGGGCGTACTCTCAATATGCTTTTATAATTATTACTAATTGTCCCTCATTCCAAAAGAGTATCTATTGACATTCTGGGCTGGAAGTATGATTAGGCCAGTAGCAGGACCGGTGTTTGATGAGGGACAGTGGATGTGCAATCAAACACTGGAAGGTTCAAGTTTGATCCTAGGTACTTGAGCTCCACCATTACCAAGCTTGGTTTACTGCAGAGAGCAGAATTCAGCACATGCATTCTGATTTATTAGCAACATCACACTCTTGACCATTATTTTTTTCCTTAGTATATGTACACGGAAAAGAGTGCCTTTTTGCTCATTTTCTTTTTTATCCCTGCAAGGTCAAATGACCCGTGTCTGCACTTGCACATCATGCTTATCGAGTCATTTCACTGAGAAAACAAGCTGAGTTGTTTACAAAGAGCATAACAAACAAGTTATGTTTGGAATCCATGAAAAAAACGTCACTAACTTTGCAGGAAAGGTAGAAATTGTCTCCTCTTTTTATGTTTAATTTATTCTGTCAGCTTTTAGAAGCTACTAAGTGCAATTAGTCGTCAACTTCTTGCTGCTATTCCTGTTTCAGCTAGAAAGGCCACAAAAGCAAAATATAAAATGTGCACATTAGTAAAACAGAACACATTCAGCCAGAGTTAAGAGATTTAAGTCCAATTAATTCAGTGGGAGTGAGTTAACAGAGTGATCATTTGTATTTTTAAGTTAGAAGTAAGCCCCACTATGTTCCATGGGGCTTACTCACAAGAAAGCATGCATACAATTTCAGCCACTTGTAAAACTTTGGTTGGATCGTAAGTTGCTACTCATGTTGTAGGCATTATAAAAAAAAGAAAACAAAGTGATGGGCATTGAAAAACATGTATGAAAAAGAAAAGGGAGGAGCCCAGAATGCCACAAAATGGGAAAGTCAAAAATAGTCTCTTCAAAATGATATTTATTGTATAACCAATATTAGAATATGCCCAACGCGTTTCAGCCCAATCAGAGCTTTCATCAGGGGATATTGATTAGTTCTGAATTTTTTTTTACTTATATTAAGTGTTGCAGTTATTTTGCTTTAATATAAGTAAAAAAAAATTCAGAACTAATCAATATCCCCTGATGAAAGCTCTGATTGGGCTGAAACGCGTTGGGCATATTCTAATATTGGTTATACAATAAATATCATTTTGAAGAGACTATTTTTGACTTTCCCATTTTGTGGCATTGTAGGCATTATAAAGCCAACTATCTGCAACCAATCTACTTTATGTTTGGTTGTCTCAGATACTAGCTACTTCTGTGATACTTTTGTGATACTAGCTACTTTCATGATAATGAAATAAGACTATTTTAGTGATTTCATGGGTGTTATATCCAGCAAAGCCATATTAATTGGGGAGTAAGCCCCAATGAATTCACGAGGACTTAATTCTGAGTGGACACAATTAGGATTGTGCTGTAGCATAAGTCCATTTATTTCAATGAGTCTACCCTGAATATGACTTAAAGAGGAATCCAAATGGTGGGAAGCCAGCGGAGGGGGGCCGCCACCGCCAGCGGGGGGGGGGCAGCGGAAGAAAGCTGTACAGCATGCACTTGCTACTTGGGAGACACCAGCCACGATGAGCACCAGCTCCAACAGGAGCTGTGTATGGGAGCCAGACAGCAGTTCCCATAGGCCACCATTGTAATTTTTTAAACTGCAGTGGCCTATTAGCTGGTGGAATTATTGTAGGGATCAGGACCTGGGGGAGCACTCCGAGGGGGACTTGGAAGTCACATAATCCCTCCTGTGTCTCCTCCCCACCATGCCCCTGGAATGTCCTATTTTCAGGGCTTCCACCAACTTCTGCCAGCTTTCTATCTGCCAAGCTGACTGTGTTGAGTGGATCCCTGGTGGTGCTGTGATACAATGTAATATTAAAGGTTGATACAATGTAATGTTAAAGGTTGATACAATGTAATGTTAAAGGTTGATACAATCAGAGATGGTAATACAATCTTAGGTGCTGATACAATCATAAGTGTTGCAACAAGGACACAGCCCTTAAATAAATATGCAGTGTTAATTACTTACCTTAGGCAATCTCCATGTCCGAAATGGAACAGATAAACCCTCGCCTGGAAGAAAAACAAATAAACATGTATCATACAAACCTTTAAAAGCATGACATGTAAAAAGGAATGTCAGAGCTAGCCCGTGCTTGCTGCTCTCCGTTTGCAAACGCACAATAAACCTGAGGGCATATTTTCTATCCTCGTCTCGTCTCCAAGTTAATTGACTCGAACTTGGGGGGCACGAACCTAGCCCCTAGTTGGGCGTAACAGTGCTGGTAGGGTCCTGGAAGTTACATGGCTCAGCCACAGTGGGGGGCTTCTGCTGGGGGAGCCTGGTGGTGCTGGGAGCCTGCCAGTTCAGCCGGGGGTCCACTGCATCCAACTCCCCCCAGTCCTGTAGAAATATGAGCTGGATTGCATCCTTAGTCAGATACAACCCTGAGTGTTTAGATGTCAATGCTTTTTTATGGTTGTGCAATATTTTATTTGGTTATGGTCTCTTGACATTGACCTTGATCAACAGAAGCATTCCATGTGCCCCCCTGTAATGTTTGTGACAGATCCATTCCGTGATCCAGTCCTGTTTTCCCCCTCTCTTTTCCAAACTGTCTCTCCTCCATACTTACAAGTATTATATGACAAGCTGCACTTTAAAGTCTCAGAACTCAAAAAGCAGCTTACACTGTTGCCAATTTAGTGATTTTCCCACAAAATCTAGTATTTTTAGGCACGTGTCTGGTGGCAAATTTTCCTGCCTAGTGCCTAGTGGGAAATCTAGCAGATGAAAAGAAGTTGAGAAACTGTCCGCATCCAGTTGCCATAGTGGTCTCTCCCTTCCTCCCCCAACTGTCACCACAGGCAGAGCTTGGAAAAGTTACTTTTTTGAACTACAACCCCCATCAGCCCAATCCAGTCACCATGCTGGCTGGGGCTGATGGGAGTTGTAGTTTAAAAAAGTAACTTTTCCAAGCTCTGACCACAGGGGCATCTGAAGTAGAACCAACTTGACACGAGGGGAGCGGAGAAGAAGCAGTAACAGATTCTTCTTAAACAAGCTGTCTTTCCCATTTTATTGTAGCTTTAAAAAGAATTACTTATTGTTGTAATAATCTTATGTAAACCACTGTGCAAGGTCTGCCTGAAAAGCAGTATATGAATGCCTTAAATAAATAAATAGTAAATAAATGGCAAACATTTTATGGTGAGAATCTCGTGACTTTTACAAATACTTCAGTTTCATTTCCCCTCCCCCATTATGTATTTCATGAAACTGTCTAACCAAAATCTAGCCTTTTTTTTAAAAAAAACTACTTTTGGACATTTTCTTGTATGTTTCATTGTTTGCATTTCTGTTCCTATGTACAGTATCTAAAGTGCTACTGCTTGAGTATTGTTTCATTTCTGCTGTAAGCCATGGGTAGCTGGCTACCACTTTGAATGAAAGGTACCAAAGTAACATATCCAACCCCACTCAATGAGCCAGTGACAGAGAGGAGGATTTTTAAGTTAAGTCTCCAAATCCTCTGGAGTGCTTGTTTTTTAAAGTATAAAGACAAGGAGGTCCTTGCCAATTGGGTTACTGAAAAGGAAAATGTGCAGGCAATATTCTACCTAATCAAAGTGTGATGTGGCCTAAGCTCCACCAACTCCTCCTCACAAATCACAGCCTGATCCCACAAACTTGAGCAGAGGAGACATAACGATTAGGAACTATACGCCTCAGAAATAAATGGCATAAACATGCACAGAGTGCACCTGCCTCACCAATAAGGAACCTCACTTTTTATTTAATAAGGTGATTCCACAACAGGTACCCTTTGTATAAACAGTACATCGTATAATCATCACAGGAAGAGCCTGCTACATCAGGCCAAAAGCCTATATAGTCCAGCATCCTGTCCTCAGAGTAACCAACCAACTAACAAACCAACCAACCAACCAACCAACCAACCAACCAACCAACCAACCAACCAACCAACCAACCAACCACACACACACGCAGAGCGAGCGAGCATTTTTCCAACCTAAAAATTCCAGGAATGCAAAACCATATTTCTCTCAGATCTAAGAAATGCACAAATTTATATCTGCAGTTCCAAACTTCAATACAACACACACGTACACAGAGCATTTTTTAATCTTTTCAGTTCTGTTATCCTCTTTGCCCCCTCTAGGATGCACACCTTAACGTGGTGAGGAAGTTTGAGAGTGTTGTAGAAGCTGAGAGCAATGCCGTCAGGAGTCTAGAACAAGAGGCTAGACTCCTAGCAGGATCACCCAAGGCTGAATGGTCAAAGCTGAGACACCAGACTAAGATGCATCCAAACTCAGAGGAAGGCAATGGTAAACCACCTCTGAATACTTCTTACCATGAAAACCCTGTGAACAGAGTATCCAGAATGCAACACAAGATAGTGCTGGAAGATGAGTCCCTGAGGTCAGAAGGCACTCACTGAGCTACTGGGGAAGAACAAAGGACAAGTACGAGTAGTGCTGTGACTAACGATGTACCTGGGTCAAAGCAGAAAGGAAGCACACACAATAGGAAGATGGAATGTGAGAAGCATGAACCAGGGAAAGTTAGAAATTGTCAAGCAAGAAATGTAATGTATCAGCATTACAATACTTGGTGTGAGTGAATTAAAATGGATGGAAATGGGACATTTTCAGTCAAGCAGCTACAAAATATTTTATGCAGGAAATGAGAAATTAAGAAGAAACAGGGTTGGTTTAATAGTGAGAAAAGCAATTAGGAGCTATAATGCAGTGCCTGCAGGAGGAAGAGACCATCGCCCAAGGGAAGGAGAGGCTGCTGCTGCTGCGCTGCTGCTGCGCTGCTGCTGCGCTGCTGCTGCGCTGCTGCTGCTGCTGTGGGACCACCACCTCCACCACCCTTCCCTGAGGGACTTCTGCCTGGCAGGACCAGGCCCCAGGTACCCAGCCAGCCAGGACTGATTCTTACCACCTGTCCCTCTCTGGAGGGATACATAAGCCGGCTGGCTGAGGTGGCCTGGGAGACCCAGTGCCTGCAGGAGGAAGAGACCATCGCCCAAGGGAAGGAGAGGTTGCTGCTCTTGCTGCTTTCTTTCTGGGTGCTTATATGAATGCATGTTGTGAGTGAGTGTGTATTTTATGTATTTGAGTTTTTTGTATTTTTCTTTTTGTATTTATAGTTTATAATGTGCCTGGGGAAGAGATCTTTCCATCTAGCGGGGAGACATGAGGGGGCCCCAATTGCCGTAGTGACGGGCAGAGGGAGGTATGGTGTTATGAGAAGGACGTGCCAGGTAAGGGGAACGCGGCCCAGACATGTTGTGGCTGTGCCTTGTTCCGGTCCTTCTCATACCCGCAGGGTTGTTGGTTGTCCTCTCAGCCAACTCTCAGATCTCCAGCTGCTGCTTTTTAATGCCAGATCGGTTCATAATAAAAAACCCCTCGTCCATGATTTGATTATGGACGAGGCAGCCGATCTGGCATGCATAACCAAGACCTGGGTGGGCGAACAGGGAGGAGTTAGTCTCTCCCAGATCTGCCCACCGGGGTATTTGGTTCAGCATCATGGTAGATCTGAGGGTCGGGGAGGTGGGGTTGCTGTGGTCTATAAGAGTTCCATCTCACTCACCAAGCACCATGTCCATACAACTACTGGTCTGGAATGTATGCAGCTTGTGTTGGGCCAGAGGGACAGACTGGGAATCCTTTTGGTGTACTGCCCACCTTGCTGCCCAGTGGCTTCCTTAACTGAGTTGACGGAAGTGGTCTCGGAGGTATTGTTGAGATCCCCTAGACTATTAGTACTGGGGGATGTCAACATTCATGCCGAGGCTACTTTGTCTGGGTGGCTCAGGACTTCATGGACTCCATGACAACCATGGGGCTGTCCCAATATGTTAGTGGCCCAACACATATATCGGGGCATACACTCGACCTTATTTTTGTTACTGGACATGGGGATAGTGATCTGGATGTGGGGAGTTTTACATCTCT
Organism: Rhineura floridana; assembly: GCF_030035675.1. Taxonomy (NCBI): domain Eukaryota; kingdom Metazoa; phylum Chordata; class Lepidosauria; order Squamata; family Rhineuridae; genus Rhineura; species Rhineura floridana. The sequence continues at coordinate 34,193,690 of NC_084483.1, read as the reverse complement.
CCCTTTGTCATGGACAGATCACTGCTTGCTGAAGTTTAGACTTTCAGCGACCTTTTCCCTCCGCAAGGGTGGGGGACCTATTAAATTGGTCCGCCCCCGGAGACTAATGAATCCTGAAGGTTTTCAAAGTGCTCTGGGGGATTTTCCGGCTGATAGGACCAGCGCTCCTGTTGAAGCCCTGGTTAATCTGTGGAATGCGGAGATGGCCCGGGTGTCGACACGATCGCTCCTGCGCGCCCTCTCCTTTGCAGAGCTCATTCAGCTCCTTGGTATACTCCAGAGTTGAGGGCGATGAAGCAAGATAGGAGGCGGCTTGAGCGGAGATGGAGACGAACTCCTGATGAATGCAACTATACGCTGGTTTGTGCTTTCACCAAGTGGTATATAGGAGCGGTGAGGGCGGCGAAAAAACAATATTTCGCCGCCACTATTAAGTCATCTCTCTCCCGCCCAGCGGAGCTTTTTAGAGTTGTCCGAGGGCTACTCCAGCTAGGCCTTCAGGACACTGTAGATACTTCGGTGGCCCGCTGCAATGAGTTTGCTGAGCACTTCCAGCATAAGATCTTACGCATTCGTCGGGACCTAGACTCTCATTTTATAGCAGTTAACCCTAGTGAGGTGTCTGGTGCACAGTCTTATCATGTTTTGTTGGATGAGTTTCAGTCGGTTCAGTTCGAGGACGTGGACAAGGTGCTTGGACAGGTACATGCAACCACTTCGGTACTAGATCCTTGCCCCTCTTGGCTAATAAAAACTGGCAAGGAGGGAACAGTTGGCTGGGCCAGGGAAGTGATAAATGCCTCCTTGCGAGAGGGAGTGGTCCCTGGCTGTCTGAAGGAGGCAGCAGTGAGACCACTCCTGAAAAAGCCTTCCCTGGACCCAGAGGATTTCAGCAGCTACAGACCAGTGGCAAATGTTCCATATCTCGGCAAGATCTTGGAACGAGTGGTTGCTGACCAGCTCCAGGCGCTATTGGATGAAACCGATTATCTAGATCCATTTCAATCGGGTTTCAGGCCCAGTTTCGGCACTGAGACGGCCTTGGTCGCCCTGTTTGATGATCTATGTTGGGAGAGAGACAGAGGGAGTGTAACTCTGTTGATTCTCCTTGATCTCTCAGCGGCTTTTGATACCATCGACCATGGTATCCTTCTGGAGAGGCTTGCGGAGTTGGGAGTAGGAGGCACTGCGCGGCAGTGGTTCCGCTCCTACTTGGCAGGCCGTCTCCAGAAGATAGTGCTTGGGGAACATTGCTCGACACCGTGGGTACTCCAATGTGGAGTCCCGCAGGGTTCGGTTTTGTCTCCCATGCTTTTTAACATCTATATGAAGCCGTTGGGTGCGGTCATCAGGAGTTTTGGAGTGCGTTGTCACCAGTACGCTGATGACACGCAGCTCTACTTCTCCTTTTCATCTTCCTCAGGTGAGGCGGTCAATGTGCTGAACCGTTGCCTGGACGCGACAATGGACTGGATGAGAACTAACAAACTGAGACTCAATCCTGATAAGACTGAGATGCTGTTGGTGGATGGTTTTTCCAATCAGATGGTCGATACATATCCTGTCCTGGATGGGGTTACACTCCCCCTAAAGGAACAGGTTCATAGTCTGGGAGTCGTTCTAGACTCTTCCCTGTCACTTGAGGCTCATGTAGCCTCTGTGGCACGGAATGCATTCTACCAACTTCGATTGGTAGCCCAGCTACGTCCCTACCTGAGTAAGGAGGATCTTACATCAGTAGTACATGCTCTGGTAACCTCACGTTTGGATTACTGTAATGCGCTCTACGTAGGGCTACCTCTGAAGACGGTTCGGAAGCTACAGATAGTGCAAAATGCGGCGGCCAGACTGCTAACAAGAACGAAGCGGTCTGACCATATAACACCTGTTTTGGCCCGCTTGCACTGGCTTCCAATACGCTTCCGGGCCAAATTCAAAGTGTTGGTATTAACCTATAAAGCCTTATACAGCGCGGGACCTCAATATCTGTCGGAACGCCTCTCCCGCTATGAACCGGCTCGTACACTACGGTCTGCTACGAAGGCCCTCCTCCGGGTCCCGACTCATAGGGAGGCCCAGAGGGCAGTGACAAGATCAAGGGCCTTCTCAGTGGTGGCCCCCGAACTATGGAATAGTCTCCCCGAGGAGGTTCGCCTGGTGCCGACACTATCATCCTTTCGGCGCCAGGTTAAAACCTTTCTCTACTCCAAGGCATTTTAATTTTTTGTTAATGATTGTAATGTTTGTAATTTGATTTTAGCCTTTGCTGTTTTTAGATTGTGAAATTTGATTTTAGACTGATGTTTTGTATTATATTGTATTTTATTGTATCTATGTTCACCGCCCAGAGAGCTATTGCTAGTCGGGCGGTATATAAGTTTTAAAAATAATAAAATAATAATAATAATAATGCAAGGTCTGAGCAAGTTATCTCAATGGGATTTAATGGGAAACCTATTAACATAACCATCATCCAAGTTTACACTCCGACAGCAAACGTAGAAGAAGAGGAATTGGAGAGATTTTACGCAGAAGTACCGGAAGAAATTGATCACACACCAAAACAAGATGTGCTGATAACCATGGGGGACTTGAATGCAAAAGGAGGGAACAGAGAAGAACAAGAAATTGTGGGAAAATGGGGCTTAGGAGATAGAAATGAAGCAGGAGAAAAACATATGGAATTCTGTGAAGCCAATAATTTGTTTCTTGCAAACATATTTTTTTGAGCAACTAAAAAGACGACTGTACATGTGGACATCACCAAATAACATCCCAGAAGAATATAAAGATCAAGTAAGGAACAGATTTGAGGTTTTAAACTTAGTTGACAGAGGACCAGAAGAACTATGGAGTGAAGTCAGAGACATTATCAGGGAGGAATGCAAAAAGACAATCCCTCTAGTTAAAAAGAGAGAAAGACTGCAATGGATGACTGATGAAACTCTTTAAATGGCTAAAGAGAGAAGGAAAGCAAAAGCAAAAGGAGAAACACAGTTAGAACCCTAAATGTAACAATACAGCGACTAGTACGTAGGGACAAAGAGAACTATTACAATGGTTATTGTATAGAAATAGAAGAGGACAACAAAAAGGGTAGGACAAGAGCCCTATTCCAAAAGATTAGAGAAATTAAAGGGAAATTTAAACCAAGAGTAGGAATGTTGAATAATCAACAGGGAAACACACTGACTGACCGATATAAAATAAAAGGAAGATGGAAGCAATACCCTGAAGAACTCTATAAAAGAGATGCAAAGGTGACAGATTCATTCCTGGAGGAACTGTATGATGGAGAACCAGAAATTTTAGAATGTGAGGTGAAAGCTGCTCTTAAAATACTTGGAAGAAACAAATCACCAGGAACAGATGGCATACCAATAGAGTTGCTCCATGCTACTGAGACTGAATCTGTCCAAATTTTGACTAATTTGTCAACAAATATGGAACACTAAACAATGGCCCACAGACTGGAAGTGTTTAATATACATCCCAATTCCAAAGAAAGGAGATCCCAGGCAATGCAGTAATTATCGAACTATTGCCTTAATATCCCATGCAAGTAAAGTAATACTCAAGCTTCTACAACAAAAGCTCTTACCATATATGGAGTGAAAAATGCCAGATGTCCAAGCTGGATTTAGAAAGGGAAGATGAACCAGAGATCATATTGCAAACATACGTTGGATAATGGAACAGACCAAGGAATTTCAGAAAGAAATCACCCTGTGCTTTATAGATTACAGCAAAGCCTTTGATTATGTAGATCATGAAAAACTATGGAACTCTTTAAAAGAAATGGGGGTACCACAGCATCTGATTGTCCTGATGCACAACCTATACTTTGGACAAGAGGCTACTGTAAAGGTAGAATATGGAGAAACCGATTGGTTCCCCATTGGAAAGGGTGTGAGACAGGGGTGTTTTATCACCCTACTTGTTTAATCTATATGCTGAACATATCATACAGAAAGCGGGATTGGACCAAAATGAAGGAGGTGTGAATAGTGGAGGGAGAAATATCAACAATTTAAGATCTTTAGATAATACCGTACTCTTAGCAGAAACCAGTAATGATATAAAACGAATGCTGATGAAAGTTAAAGAGGAAAGCACAAAAGCAGGACTACAGCTGAACGTCAAAAAGTCTAAAGTAATGACAACAGAAGATTTATGTAACTTTAAAGTTGACAACAAGGACATTGAACTTGTCAAGGATTATCAATACCTTGGCACAGTCATTAACCAAAATGGAGACAAGGCAAGAAATCAGAAGAAGGCTAGGACTGGGGAGGGCAGCTGTGAGAGAACTAGAAAAGGTCCTCAAATGCAAAGATGTATCACTGAACACTAAAGTCAGGCTCATTCAGACCATGGTATTCCCAATCTCTATGTATGGGTGTGAAAGTTGGACAGTGAAAAAAGCTAATAAGAGAAAAATCAACTCATTTGAAATGTGGTGTTGGAGGAGAGCTTTCTGGATATCATGGACTGCGAAAAAGACAAATAATTGGGCATTAGAACACATTAAACCAGAAGTATCACTAGAAGCTAAAATGATGAAACTGAGTTTATCATACTTTGGACACAATGAGAAGACATGATTCACTAGAAAAGACAATAATGCAGGGAAAAAACAGGAGTAGAAAAAGGGGAAGGCCAAACAAGAGATGGATTGATTTCATAATGAAAGCCACATACCTGAACTTAGAAGGTCTGAACAAGGTGGTTTACAACAGATGCTCTTGGAGGTCGCTGATTCATAGGGTCGCCATAAGTCGTAATCGACTTGAAGGCACATAACAATAATCCTTGTTAAGCAGTTCCTAATAACAGTAATGCAAAAATGCAAAACTGTTATCAGACACTGTGTCTAGTGGATTTGGGGTATGGATCTGGTGGGGGGGAAATTATTGTTGGCAGCACTGGTAACGTATTATGTGGACCCAAAGGAAAGTGAACAGCTGGATGTTCAGAACTGGCAAAGCCCTGATGGGCATATGCAACTCCATGTTTACAGAGGAGCTTCCATCAGGCACATTTATATACACTACACTGACTGCTTGTTGAGTAAAAAGCCCAGAGCCAACACAAATATATCCCACCTAATAATCTGCCAAGCAAGAACTAGCAGCTGCAAGGTGCTGATTAGCTGTCAGCACCTCTGAAGAGAGACCTTCCTATTTCTGCTTCACCAAATGCCTGTTTCACTTCGTGCTGGCTTGGCCAATAGGCAAAAGTGAATTCTTTTCCATTCCAGGTTTTAGTGAATTCATACTCTTACCTTGAAACTTGTACAATAATAATTGCAAAGTAAGGTTTAGTCAAAACAAAGGAATTTGTTCAAGAGAGGTATTTTTGGGTGTGTGTGTATGTAGGAGAACAGGAGGTGTAAAGGAATAATTAATTATTTGACAACCCTTCTTTATTCTCTCTTTGGTACTTTGGAAAAAGATGGGGCCTGCTAATGAGGACAAAGAATCCTCTTCGCATCTGCTGCACTGGAACTGACTGCTCATTATCATTTTATTCATTCTATAATGCAAAGTCAAATATGTATCTTATGCAGTGTACAAAAACTCAAAACCAAAACAACATAACAATGAAATCAAACCAAAAATTAAAGAAACAGAAGAGCGGAATTGATCAAATGTCAAGAAGGTTATAAAAAACAGCCTTGGTTGCCCTGTATGATGACCTTTGTCAGGAGACAGACAGGGGGAGTGTGACTCTATTGATTCTTCTTTATCTCTCAGCAGCTTTCGATACCATCGACCATGGTATCCTTCTGAGAAGACTGCCTGAGTTGAGAGTTGGAGGGATCGCATGGCGGTGGTTCCCCTCCTACTTGGCAGGTCGGCTCCAGAAGGAACATTGCTCAGCACCCTGGACTCTCCAGTATGGGGTTCCGCAGAGGTCAGTTCTGTCCCCCACGCTGTTCAACATCTACATAAAACCATTGGGTGCAGAGCTTTGGAGTGCGTTGCCATCAGTATGCTGATGACACACAGCTCTATTTCTCCTTTTCATCTTCTTCAGGTGAGGCTGTCAATGTGCTGAACCGGTGCCTGGCTGCGACAATGAACTGGATGAGGGTTAATAAACTGAGGCTCAATCCAGACAAGACTGAGATGCTGCTAGTGGAAGGTTCTTCTGATCAGGTGGTGGATGTCCAACCTGTCCTGGATGGGGTTGCACTCCCCCTGAAGGAGCAGGTTCATAGCTTGGGGGTTCTCCTAGAACCATCTCTGTCACTTGAGGCTCAGGTAGCCTCGGTGGCACGGAGTGCCTTCTACCAACTTTGGTTGGTGGCCCAGCTACACCCCTATCTGGACAGGGATAACCTGGCTTCAGTTGTCCATGCTCTGGTAACCTCCAAGTTAGATTACTGCAATGCACTCTACGTGGGGCTGCCTTTGAAAATGCAGTGGCCAGGTTGGTAACAGGGACCAGACGGTCCGAACATATAAAACCGATTCTGGCCCACTTACATTGGCTGCCTGTATGTTTACAAGCTCAATTCAAGGTGCTAGTTTTAACCTATAAAGCCTTACACGGCTTGGGACCACAATACCTGATGGAATGCCTCTCCCAATACGAACCCACCCGTACACTATGCTCAACATCTAAGGCCCTCCTCCGGGTGCCTACTCCAAGGGAAGCTGGGAGGCTGCTCTCAGTGGTGGCCCCCAAATTATGGAATGATTTTGGTGACGAGGTGCGCCTGGCGCCAACACTGTTATCTTTTTGGTGCCAGGTCAAGACTTTCCTCTTCTCCCAGGCATTTTAGCATGTGTTTTTAAAATTGTTTTACATTTTTAAAATTGTGTTTTAAATTGTTTTTAAAAGATGTGTCTTAAATTTGTATATTTGTTTTTAATGTTTTTAGTTACTGTAAACCGCCCAGACAGCTTTGGCTATGGGGCGGTATACAAATACAATAAATGAATAAAATAAATACACACTCGGCTTTCAATCCGGTGCAGAATTAGATACACTTAAATCCATTGACTTCTCTAATGCTGGTGTAGCCTTGTCTTTAAGCACTAGCCTGATACAGGAGCAGCCGGCATAGTGAGGCAGTGCAGCAGAGCCATCCTCACAGCACTGGGGTTGCTTCCGCTGACCTGGACAGTGCTTACTTCACCAGGGAGCTCCTGGCCGAGTAGCCATAAGCAAGAATGAATTCCATGCAGCTAAGTGAATATGCTGGCAAAGGAGGGATGGATCCCCCCATCACTGAAGCATAGCAGCAGTTCTAGCACAAGAGGTGAGGTGTTGCTGCCGCGGTGCCACCGGCGCAGGCTGGGGTGAGGCAGGGCAGTGGCTAGGGTGGGGAAGCACTGGGTTGGCACCGTATGTGCCCAACACCACCGTCAACGTGGCATTCCTTCATCCTCACCACCACCCTGCCCCCTCTCAGCACTGTCACAGCCAGGAGGGTAGCATAGTGGTGGCATCCCACCTCATGGGCCACAGCTATGCAGCAGGGTGCTGCAGGAGTGGCAGATTTCTCCATCTCTCTTTGGCCATCCGGCTAGTAAAAGTGGTTGTAGGCAGTAATTTTGTGCCTCTGCAATAGGGGCTAGTCCCACTGAACTCAATGGAACTTGCTTCCAAGCAAAGAAGCATCGGATTGGGCTCTGAGGACTAAGGATGGAAGATTCCATCTGGCACTTAAAATTAAAAAGGTAGCAGAGCAGCTTTTAAACTGACTGAGGGGGGAAACCTGACAGGAGCTGAGGAAGGTCCAGTTCGGAATAAACCTCCCCCCTGGGATAAAAACCAAAGAAATGATGAAATTTTAAAAGGGGTAGGCCTAGAAGTAGGCATTGTGTGAGCAGGGGCACAGGATATAAATTCAGAAGAGCAAAATTACCACAGGCCAAACCACAAGTGCCAAAGACACTTGACAAGAGACACTGCTTACAAATGCCTGTACGCTAATGCTAGGAGCCTCCGAACCAAGATGGGAGAACTGGAGTGCTTGGTCTTAGAGGAGAGCATTGATATAGTGAGCATAACGGAGACCTGGTGGAATGGAGAAAACCCATGGGATATGGTTATCCCTGGATATAAACTATATCGGAAGGACAGGGAAGGACGTATTGGTGGCGGAGTCGCTCTATACGTGAAAGAAGGCATTGAATCCAGCAAGCTCGAAACCCCAAAAGAGGCAGACTCCTCCACAGAATCATTGTGGGTGGTGATACCATGCCCCAGGAGGGACTTAATACTGGGAACGATCTATCGTCCCCCTGATCAAAATGCTCAGGGAGACCTTGAGATGAGATACGAAATTGAGGAAGCATCCAAACTAGGAAATGTGGTAGTAATGGGTGACTTCAACTACCCGGACATAGACTGGCCGCATATGTGTTCCAGTCATGACAAAGAAGCAAAGTTTCTAGATATTCTAAATGACTATGCCCTAGACCAGTTGGTCATGGAACCGACCAGGGGGACGGCAACCCTGGACTTAATCCTCAGTGGGGACCGGGACCTGGTGCGAGATGTAAGTGTTGTTGAACCGATTGGGAGCAGTGACCACAGTGCTATTAAATTAAACATACATGTAAATGGCCAATTGCCAAGAAAATCCAACACGGTCACATTTGACTTCAAAAGAGGAAACTTCACAAAAATGAGGGGATTGGTAAAAAGAAAGCTGAAAAACAAAGTCCAGAGGGTCACATCACTCAAAAATTCTTGGAAGTTGTTTAAAAACACTATATTAGAAGCTCAACTGGAGTGCATACCGCAGATCAGAAAAGGTACCGCCAGGGCCAAGAAGATGCCAGCATGGTTAACGAGCAAAGTCAAGGAAGCTCTTAGAGGCAAAAAGTCTTCCTTCAAAAAATGGAAGTCTTGTCCAAATGAAGAAAATAAAAAAGAACACAAACTCTGGCAAAAGAAATGCAAGAAGACAATAAGGGATGCTAAAAAAGAATTTGAGGAGCACATTGCTAAGAACATAAAAACCAACAACAAAAAATTCTATAAATACATTCAAAGCAGGAGACCATCTAGGGAGGCGATTGGACCCTTGAATGATAAGGGAGTCAAAGGTGTACTAAAGAACGATAAGGAGATTGCAGAGAAGCTAAATGAATTCTTTGCATCTGTCTTCAGAGTGGAAGATATAGGGCAGATCCCTGAACCTGAACTAACATTTGCAGGAAGGGATTCTGAGGAACTGAGACAAATAGTGGTAACGAGAGAGGAAGTTCTAGGCTTAATGGACAATATAAAAACTGACAAATCACAAGGCCCGGATGGCATCCACCCGAGAGTTCTCAAAGAACTCAAATGTGAAATTGCTGATCTGCTAACTAAAATATGTAACTTGTCCCTTGGGTTCTCCTCTGTGCCTGAGGACTGGAAAGTGGCAAATGTAACGCCAATCTTCAAAAAGGGATCCAGAGGGGATCCTGGAAATTACAGGCCAGTTAGCTTAACTTCTGTCCCTGGAAAACTGGTAGAAAGTATTATTAAAGCTAGATTAACTAAACACATAGAAGAACAAGCCTTGCTGAAGCAGAGCCAGCATGGCTTCTGCAAGGGAAAGTCCTGTCTCAGTAACCTATTAGAATTCTTTGAGAGTGTCAACAAGCATATAGATAGAGGTGATCCAGTGGACATAGTGTACTTAGACTTTCAAAAAGCGTTTGACAAGGTACCTCACCAAAGACTTCTGAGGAAGCTTAGCAGTCATGGAATAAGAGGAGAGGTCCTCTTGTGGAGAAGGAATTGGTTAAGAAGCAGAAAGCAGAGAGTAGGAATAAACGGACAGTTCTCCCAATGGAGGGCTGTAGAAAGTGGAGTCCCTCAAGGATCGGTATTGGGACCTGTACTTTTCAACTTGTTCATTAATGACCTAGAATTAGGAGTGAGCAGTGAAGTGGCCAAGTTTGCTGACGACACTAAATTGTTCAGGGTTGTTAAAACAGAAATGGATTGCGAAGAGCTGCAAAAAGATCTCTCCAAACTGAGTGAATGGGCGGAAAAATGGCAAATGCAATTCAATATAAACAAGTGTAAAATTATGCATATTGGAGCAAAACATCTTAATTTCACATATATGCTCATGGGGTCTGAACTGGCGGTGACCGACCAGGAGAGAGACCTCGGGGTTGTGGTGTACAGCACGATGAAAATGTCGACCCAGTGTGCGGCAGCTGTGAAAAAGGCAAATTCCATGCTAGCGATAATTAGGAAAGGTATTGAAAATAAAACATAAAAATAAAATGTCGACCCATTATATTATAGAGTTGGAAAAGGTTCAGAAGAGGGCAACCAGAATGATCAAGGGGATGGAGCGACACCCTTACGAGGAAAGGTTGCAGCATTTGGGGCTTTTTAGTTTAGAGAAAAGGCGGGTCAGAGGAGACATGATAGAAGCGTATAAAATTATGCATGGCATTGAGAAAGTGGATAGAGAAAAGTTCTTCTCCCTCTCTCATAATACTAGAACTCGTGGACATTCAAAGAAGCTGAATGTTGGAAGATTCAGGACAGACAAAAGGAAGTACTTCTTTACTCAGCGCATAGTTAAACTATGGAATTTCCTCCCACAAGATGCAGTAATGGCCACCAGCTTGGATGGCTTTAAAAGTAGATTAGACAAATTCATGGAGGACAGGGCTATCAATGGCTACTAGCCGTGATGGCTGTGCTCTGCCACCCTAGTCAGAGGCAGCATGCTTCTGAAAACAAGTTGCCGGAAGCCTCAGGAGGAGAGAGTGTTCTTGCACTCGGGTCCTGCTTGCGGGCTTCCCCCAGGATGCTGGACTAGATGGGCCACTGGCCTGATCCAGCAGGCTTTTCTTATGTTCTTATGTTCTTATTCTGTCAGTTTCACTTCTCTCAATTTCTCATTTTTCCAGTCTTAAATTGGGTTCTTCATAGTTCTGTGGCGATTTGCAATTTTTTTTAAAAAAATATCCTCATGAAAATTCTTTAGCATTTTAGTGTGAATTTCTCCCACTAAACACATTTTGTATGCAGTTTTAACTAATGTACACATTTTTGCAAGCAATTTCTGCTAATATAATGCATTTTTGTATGACATTTTCAGTATTTTCATTTTAATGCCCACTTCCCCTTCACATAAGCATTTTTGTAAATCATTGCTTGGTTGAAGAACTGCATCACAAAATTCAGATAAGTGCGAATTTCAAAGGACGACTGGGTTTCAGTCTTCATATAGTTTCGGAAAGTGTGAATTTGGTAGATTCGGCTTTAAATGTGAAGTGAATCAAATTTCTGCCCCATCCCTACTAAGGACCACAACAGATATTAGACATTATATTTAATGGGTCCACTGAACTTTTTGATTTCCAACCCCCCCTTTGAGAAGCAGATCCAAGTATCAAAAACAGTTCACCAGTTTACTTCAGCACTTTTCAGACATTCTGTCCACATGTTCATCGAACATAATGGAGGGGGGAGTTGCACCTGCTTCCCCCACCTCTATGGTCTAAAACCCCTCTGAGACCATGGCCCCATTGGGGGCTGATCTGAAAGGGGTTTCTATATGCCTACAGCTATACATGTGCAAAGCCCCTTTCACCCATTCTGCTGAAATGTGCAGAGGTCAGGGAGTGAGGCCCACTGGCATGATCCCACTTTGTGACATCTGAAAAGGAACACGGTGATAAAATGGTATGAATTAGCTAGATAGCTTGTGAGCTTTTGAAAACCATTTTTAAATCTGCGCTAAAACACTATGCTATTGTGCAAATGTTGAAAAGGGCTTCAGTGCAAATGGAAAACTTGAGAAGCAGTTGGAATTGATACACTGCTGAAATGGTGCTGAAGGGAAGCGTAATAGCCGACTTGAGCTATTGGGAAGTATAGATAGGCTCACCTGTGTGATATGTCACAACATATATCTAAATCATGCCTCTTAAGCAAGACAGAAGAGTTTTCCCAAGATGATCTACATGTGGGGAGATAGTACTACTGGTCAGTTCTTTTCAGAAAAGTCAAGTTTTCTGTGTTCTGAAAAAACAGGATGGATACAGCATGAAGAAGACACAGGAAGACAACAATTTGATAACAATGTCGTGTAGATTGCCTATATATGTGAATGAACACAGTGGGGCAATTCCACAGGAAATGCATAGTGTGGAAGTAGCCAAGGTAACCCAAATTCTGCATTAAGAAACTCTGAATTCTGCAAGCAGAATTTCATTCATAATGCCAATTAAGCAGATTTTTGCAAACAAAAATAATCTAGTGATATCCCACCTCATGACACTTAGAAGTTCTACTCAGCCCCTTCTCTGTCTTCTGAGACTTCATCAGGTATTGTCAATACACCTTTTAAAATCTGTCTTTTCAGCTACTTGTGTTAGTCATTTGGTTTCCAAAAATAAAACGCTGGAAAGCCAAGTGACTCAGGTTGCAAAGGAATTCTGTGCCCAATACCAAATTCTAAGTCACTTTATAAAACAGTCATGGAACTCACAAACACAGCTATTCTGCACAGGGGGGGGGCATTTCCTCCTGACCACCTGACCCAAGCAAGATATACCTTCATCCGGGTACATCCGGATCAGGCCTAGAGATTACCCTCTCTGCATTCCATTGTGCTTTTTCGAACTCGAGCTGCAATATACACAGAGCACTTTGAGGCTGCTGACCATGGCATATTCCTCTACTGTTCAGCTGTTCTGCATATTTCTTTATATTGCATTGTGTTCCCTAGCTAATTTGCTGCTTCTTTGCCTTGAGACACCTCCTGTAAAGCGCACCTTCCAGATTCTGTTCACGGCATGCTATATATTTGCTGCTGTGAACAGTAATGAAAGAGGCATCTGAATACAGAGCATCCTGCTCAGGCCAGCTCCAGGTTGTGAGTGGTCCTAGGGAAGCTGCCTTTAGTGGGTCTGTCCAGTGGCCCCAGTGAGCCCTTGCCCAGAGTCACCTGCCCCCACCACTTAGAGGTTGCCTGCCTGTGGTTGTGATAGTGGTACTAAATGGAACTCCAGGCCCATCCTGCATGCCTGTATGTTCTGTATAGGTCATGTTTGCAATGTACATTTCTAGGTGTATGCATGAAAAACTTCAGGAATACACTTTTAAAATGTAATCAAGTTTGGTGGCACCTACCTTTAAAAGACTTAACAGACTTCGTATGGCATAAGTTTTCAGGGACTATTTATTTATTTATTTATTTAATTTAATCTATATACGGCCATAAGCGGTATATAAATTTGACTAGCCCATGAAAGCTTATGCCACAATAAATGTGTTACTAAATTCTTGTGTTTTTTGCTGCGACAGACCAAGAGGGCTAGTCCTCTGGAACTTTAAAAAAAAAAGGAGCATGGTTGCCTTAAGATGGCTGGTACAGTGAGGAGGAAGAGATCGGAGTGATCTTCTAGAAAAATACTACTGTTTGAACTAAACACAAACTCTATTTTTCTCACCTGGTATAACATTTCCTGCAAAAATAAATGTTCAAGGAGGGGAAAAACTCCATCCAATCTGCTTCCAGCAGTGGGATGGGCCATCAATTTCTCAAAGAGCCTCAGTGACTTAAATGTTTTGTTCAGAGTTTTATACTAGTGAAACTGAACAAAAATTGGACATGAGGTTCAAGATAGCAGCAGCAGCGCAGCAGCAGCAGCAGCAGCCTAATATTCCAAAGGGGAGGCAGGAGGGAGTTCAGTTGTTTGTGTCTATCCTTTTTCCTTCTACTTTCAGAATACACTGATACAATCAGTGTTCACGTTAATTGAGGTCCCTGCCATTCTGCACAATGCCAGCTGAAATAGACTTTTATGTCATAATTGCAGGCTTCCCAAAGACCTTGAAAGGGACTGAGGCTGGCTACACTCTTGTGCCGGTTGTGGTGGTGCTTTGCTCATTATTTAACATCCCATGGAAGGAAGGAGTAGAGCAGGGCAGAAATCTGCTAGCAGCCTCTCACAGCCAGGTTCATTGTGATAAATATCAAACTTGCCACACAGAGGAGAGCCGGGATCTCTTCTCAATCGTCGCAGAGTGCAGGACACGGAATAATGGGCTCAAGTTACAGGAAGCCAGATTTCGACTGGACATCAGGAAAAACTTCCTAACTGTTAGAGCCATACGACAATGGAACCAATTACCTAGAGAGGTAGTGGGCTCTCTGACACTGGAGGCATTCAAGAGGCAGCTGGACAGCCATCTGTCAGGAATGCTTTGATTTGGATTCCTGCACTGAGCAGGGGGTTGGACTTGATGGCCTTATAGGCCCCTTCCAACTCTACTATGAAAAATGTTTGAAGAGGTGGGACACTAGCCTTGAAGGAAGATTCAACTGCCAGACCAGTCAGGTTCCATACTTGGTGGTGAGGAGGGGAGGGGGGCAGTAAAATGTTGTGAACCAGCCTTGGAAGGTGTGCAAAAGCCAGTGGAGGCTGTTCTCTGAGGGCAAACATGGCATTTTACCCCACCAGCCTCACTCTGCCCTCAGTCCCAACCTGCCCTGCCTTCTTACATAAAACCAGTCCAGGGGGTGGCACTGGCTATTGCTTCTGTCTCCTTAGTTGCCCCTTGTAGAATTCAGCAGGGAGGAGGATGGGGGCAAACTAGAATGAGTTGGCTCTGCCTGTCCTTGACTCTGGCTCCACCTGCTGTTGGTCTCCCTGCCTTCCACCCTACCAGCCCCAATGGGCAGCAGCCACCACTGGTGAGAGGTGTCTCAGGCAGTTCCTGGTACAGCAAACCAGGAGAGTCAATACACTACAGTGTGAATGTGAACAGAAGAGTGAGAGAGCAGGGAAGCTGGGGCACCCCCAGTCCCCCAGTGACTCCTGACAGTAGATATGCTTCTGTCTTGGGCCTTGTTTTCCTTTGTAAAAACACTGCTGAATCAGAATGGGATCTTCCCAGAAGGAAGTGCTCCATTTTCAGGGCCCCCACTCAATACTGTATGAACCAGCCTCTAGTTCTACATGTGGGCGGTTGAATTAGGATAACTCTGTACTGAAGGGAAAGCATTCTGCACACCCACTGCCCTAGGACAGTGTTCTCCAATCTTGGGTCTCCAGATGTTGATGGACTACAACTCCCATCGTCCCCAACCATTGACCATACTGTCTGGGGATGATGGGAGTTGTAGTCCATCAACATCTGGAGACCCAAGGTTGAAGAACCATGCCAAGATATTATTAAATATTGGCTGATCCCCAGAGACACTTTTAGACTGTCAATATTTTCCTGTGAGATCACATACTGGCAAATTCAGGTTGCAAGCTGATTTGGAGCTCTTGTGTAACAAACCCATTCCCCTGCCCCCCTCCCTGGACTGTTTGGGATACAGAAAGAGATGGGGAAACGCAATAACCCTTGCTTGATGCAGGGTTGACTAACCTCCCAAGCCAGGTTCCAGGGATAAAGCCGGATGAGCCCTCATAGAATCATAGAATTGTAGAGTTGAAAGGGGCCTACAAGGCCACTGAGTCCAACCCTCTGCTCAATGCAGGAATCCAATTGAAGTATGCCCCAGGTGGCTGTCCAGCTACCTGCTGAAAGCCTCCACTGATGGAGAGCCCACCGCCTCCCTAGATAATTGGTTCCATTGTCATATCACTCTGTTAGGAAGTTTTTCCTGATGTTCAGTTGAAATCTGGCTTCCTTCCCTCACCCCATTATTCCATTTCCTGCACTCTGTCATGATCGAGAAGAGATCCCGGCCCTTCTCTGTGTGGCAATCTTAAGTATTTGAAGAGTGCTATCATATCTCCTCTCAGCCTTCTCCAGGCTAAACATGCCCAGTTCTTTCAATATCTCCTAATAGGGCTTTGTTTCCAGTCCCCTGATCATCCTTGTTGCCCTCCTCTGAACCTGTTCCAATTTGTCTGCATCTTCCTTAAAGTGTGGTGTCCAGAACTGGACACAGTACTCAAGATAAGACCTAACCTGTATCAAATTAAGCTGTAGTTAGAGCTTCTTAGCAGGGACGGGCCTAGACATTGTGCTGCCAGAGAGACCAATGACAAGATGGCTCCCAGAGCCTCTCAGAGGTCCAGAGGAGACCAGGTCACTTCCAGCTTTTGAGGCCCCTAGCCATAATAAACATAAAAAATGATGACACCTGAAAACAAAATAAGGCACCCCCCAAAAGGCAAGCAGTTTGTTTATATAATCAGGGGGTCTAAGAGGACACATTCATCACAGTTTAATGTTGTGCCATCAGAACCGATATATTTTTAATAATATTTATGAACTTTAAAAAAATGTAATATGACAAAATCTGTACAGGCTGTAAGAAAACCTATTCGCTGGAATTGAATTGAATTTTAATGGGCATTGTGTAATGTGTTCTGACATTTGTTGTAATGTACATTGTAATGTATTTAATGTGATGAGTTTTCTGTCTGGTACAGTGAAAATTTAACCGTTGTGTGGGGCCTTAACTGACAGCTGTGAGTTAGAATTTGCAGTATGCAAAAGGACAGAAGGTTTGCATCTTTCATTGGGTGAGTGCAGGCTTAGAATTTTCAGGTAAAGTGGCAGTAAGACGTGAACAACGTGTATACTCAGTTTAAGATGCAGTACTATTTTAAACTAACCAGATTAAGTTGTGCACTTAATAATCTTGCAAGAAATAAACATAAATACCTTTTTTTAAATATATGTATTCGACTTCTTTTTTATCATGCCTATACCCCACAGTTACTGGGGTTTTGATAAGTTAAGGTCGCTGATGGGCACAGCAATCCAAATGCAGGGAAGCTGGCGGAGGGATGGCTGGCGGAGGAGGAGCACAAACCGGCCAGGAAGCAGCAGCTCCAACAATCAGGCCTCCTGGGGAGTAAGCGCTCCCCATAAGCCGTAATGGGGAATAATTAAATTTATTTCATTGTGCTGGCCTTTTGGCAGGCAGAATTTGCGGGGGGGGTCAGAACCCGGGGGAGGGCTCTGAACTTGTGGAGGATCTTGCGTAAGTCTCCCCGTGGCTCCTCCCCCATCACGCCTCTGGAACGCCCTGTTTTCAGGGCTTCCACCAGCTTCCACTGGCCCTCTGTCCGCTGGGCTGGCTGCCCCCAGCAGACCCTGGCAGCATCGGCAGGCTCCTGGCAGTGCCATGCCTCAGCTGTGGTGGAGGGCTGCTGCTGGCACAGCCTGGCACACCCGGGAGCCTCCTGGCACAGCCTGGGATCTACAGCATCCAACTCACCCCAGCCCGGTGGGAAAATGAGTTGGATTGCGCCCTTACTCTGCCTAACAGTAGGGCTGGCTAAGGATGGAAAGATTTGTCAGTTTTGGTTCTCTCAGTTTCTCATTTTTCAATCTTAAATTCAGTTCTCCACATTTGTGCAGAAATGTACTATTTTAAAAAAATCCTCATGAAATTTCTCCAGTATTTTAGTGAGATTTTCTCCTAATAAACACTACTTTTGTAGGCAGTTTTGACTAATGTACACATTTTTGCAAGCAATTTCTTGTCATATATTCATTTCCCCCCCAACATATGCAGTTTTGTAAACTTTGGTTGGCGAACTGCATTGCAAAATTTTAATAAGTGTGAATGTTGAAGGATGGCTGTGTTTTGGTTCCCATATTATTTGAGAAAGTGCAAATTTGATAGATTCAGCTTGAAATGAGAACTGAATAATATTTCTCGCCCATCCCTAGGGCTGGTTCAGCTTCTCAGATTGCGTGGCTGCCACTTCCTGTATGCAATATCCCTTTCTGCTGTGGCTGGGAAGGCAGAGAGTGCATATATGCTACTGGGCCTAGTTCAAGGTCCTAGCTTTGGTGTACAAAGCCCTATGCAGATTGGGACCAGGATACCTGAAAGACCTTCTTATCCCTTATATACCCAGTCGATCACTGCACTCTGCAGGTGAGGGCCTCCTGCAGATACCATCTTATCAGGAGGTCCGTTCTGCACAACATAGGAAATAGACCTTTAGTGTGGCGGCACCTACCCTGTGGAACTCCCTACCCTTAAATATTAGACAGGTGCCATCTCTGTTATCTTCTCAGCACCTACTGAAGACCTTCCTCTTTCAACAAGCCTTTTAAGTTGAGACCTTATCCCAGTCTGCTTCTGTGTTGGAATTGCTTTTTAATATGTTTCTTAAAAAATTTTAAACCTTTTTTTAAAAAAAAATATTTTAACCTTTTTTTAAAGATGTCTTCAAAGCTTTTAAAAAATGTTTTTAAAGTTGTTTTGTTTTAATGTATTTTAAAATATGTTTTTATGATGTTTTAAAGTGTTTTTAGTGCTTTTGTTTGCTGCCCTGGGCTCCTGCTGGGAGGAGGGGTGGGATATAAATCAAACAACAACAGCAACAGCAATAAATATAAGTTTTTGAATGGTCTAAGTTTTTTTTTTTTTTTCAATAATTTTTATTCAGATTTTCATAAAACATACAAGACGAAATCATAAAACATTCAAAGACAAAAAACAAAATCAAAAATAGTTAAACAAAAAAAAAAAAGAAAAAAAAAACAAAAAAAAAAAATAAAGAGTAAAATATTGACTTCCCATTTGTCAAAGATCAAATCAGTTATAAGTCTATAATATATAACAATCCTGTCTCTTAAGTCATATTATAAAATCACTTTCCTCCAGTAGTTATCTTACTTAATCATCAAATCTCATAAACATTACTTTATTCTTTCCACAAAAAGTCAAAGAGAGGTTTCAATTCTTTAAGAAATATATCTATCAATTTTTTTTTCCAGATAAGCATATCGATTAATCCATCTCATTACTAATTATGATAATCTTATTGTCATAACCATAGTCAAAATAAACATTTCAATTAATCCATCACATCAGAATCTGTTAGATTCAGTAATTTCAGTAGCCATTGTTCTATTATCCCTATTAGTTCCATTTTCCATCTTCCATCTTCAGTAGTCTTGTTAAGTCCAGTAATTTCAGTATCCAATCTTCCATTATCAGTATTCCATAATAATCTTGCTGTCAAAGCCATAGTCATATAGTAAGAGTCTGATGGGAATTACCTCTATCCCAAATATTTTCTTGCCATCCATTCTGAATAGGTTGCTGAAATACTGCTGTAAAATCATATCTCTGTTCTTTTTTTCAAAATACACTGGGTCATCTCTTGAAAGTTTTTCCATTGTCACATGGCTGCAGTTAATTCCATAGATTTTCTCTATATTGGGCTCCATCACATCATTCCAGTCCAGAAGATTATCCATGCCATTGATAACTTTATCTCTAGAATCTTCATTAATTTCTTCAGAGATAACATTGAGTTCCAAACAATAGATTTTATTTCTAAAGTCCATAGACTCCAAATCTTGTTCCTGTTCCACGTTTGTTCCAATCTCCGGGATCTCCTCTCTCACAGGGACCCCTGTTCCAGTCTCCAGGGTCTCCTCTCTCACAGGGACCCCTGTTCCAGTCTCCAGGGTCTCCTCTCTCACAAGGACCCCTATGTCTTTAATCTCCTGTGTCTCCAAACAATAGATTTTGTTTCTAAAGTCCATAGACTCCAAATCTTTTTCCTGTTCCACGTTTGTTCCAATCTCCGGGGTCTCCTCTCTCACAGGGACCCCTTCCAGGGTCACCTCTCTCACAGGGACCCCTATATCTTTAATCTCCTGCTTCATTTTACTCAATTCAATTTTCAGCTCCTTACAACCCTGTCGCAGGTTTTGTTTCGTTATCTCAATCTCATCCATTATTTTCTGAAACATAGTTATTTCCAGATTCTCAGCCACTTTCTTAATTGCCATTTTAAAAGAAAAATACAGGAAAACCACTTCTTATTTCAGCAACAATTGGGTTAATACTCCAAACTTGGTGACATCACAGTATAAACAGAGCAGACAGCCTTATCTCTCCATGCTTAAGTAAACAAAATGCAGTTCCCAGGATCGAAACAATTAATGGCGGTCGTCAGGAAACAGATTCGTCAAAATAAAATAGACCAAAAAGAGAGTAGTCTCAGACAATATAATATTCTTCAAAATAAAAATCTGGAATAGAAATCCCTCTTCTGTGTATATCTTTAGAATGCAAATCCAGGACAGCTTTTTGCAACAAAAACAGAGATAAGCTATTAATTAGTGAGTAGCAGAGAGAAGTTATGGCTCCCCAGTGAGATGTCAAAAACCGATCAATCTGGCAAATCTCTTTTAAACAGCAACAATTTAAGTCAAGTAAAAGAAAAATATAGAAAGAAGGGTGCTTGCCTGTTAGTGCGTTCTCTCTTAGAAGATAAGATGAACGTTCGCTTTATCAGATAGAGCTTGTTGTTGAAAATCCGTCCCACCTTCGTCGGCTGGACCTCGTCCCATAAATTAATGAGATCTGGTCGTCCCAACAAAAATAGGCTTTGAGGTTAATCTCTTCGTTTCTCCCTACCCGGGAGAAGTTTAATCAGTCAAAAAAAAAAAAAAATCTGACTGATATATCTGAATAAGCTTCTTTTGAGGCAGGAGCCCGTCTCAAAAGCAGGCACAGGCTAAGTCACCCTTCCTGGAAGTCGAATGGTCTAAGTTTTTAAGTGGTCAAGGAAAATTTAAACCACAGATTTAAACTGTGCCATTCCTTTACAGGGGGATCCAGAGGGATTAGGGATCTCTTAACATAATTCTCAGCACCCTCACCAAACTACAGTTCCCAAGATTCTTTGGGAGAAACTAGCATACAACCACTAGAAGGTGATAGAATAAATAATGTTTCCTCAGAATGGTTCTGGCTGTTGCAACAGGTGACCATCTGGAATCATAAGTATTTGATATTTCCAGTTGTCCTATTTATTTATTTATTATTTGATTTATATCCCACCCTTCCTCCCAGCAGGAGCCCAGGGCAGCAAACAAAAGCACTAAAAACACTTTAAAGCATCATAAAAACAGACTTTAAAATACATCAAAACAAAACATCTTTAAAAACATTTTTTTAAAAAAGTTTTCAAAACATCTTTTTTTAAAAAAGGTTAAAAACATATTAAAAAGCAATTCCAACACAGACACAGACTGGGATAAGGTCTCAACTTAAAAGGCTTGTTGAAAGAGGAAGGTCTTCAATAGGTGCCAAAAAGATAACAGATATGCCCTCCTTGTCCTACTGCAGCAAGATCTAAAGAGGAACTTGAGTAGGAAAGATCTGCAGTCTGGATGCTTGTTTTGAGATGTACTGTTAGAAATGTTCACTTTGCTAGTCCCTAGACGAAGTGAAGAAAGCAAGGGAATTGAGAATAGAAAGTTTTGTCTTCTTAAAGCCTGTTGTGTGGGCAGCATTTAGAGACAGAAATCAGGCAACTGTAGCCACCCACGCACTTTCTCAAATTTTACTTAATGCTGCTTTTTTAAAATAAATAAATAATTCATGAGCTCTTCAAAGAGTTCACAAATGGATTTTAACATTTTAAACAAACAGGAAACACAACGCTTTGGTGTTAAAAACAAGTAGCATAAGAATGGAGTGGAAATGCAACTGGATAAAAGAGGTTAGAACCCTGGATGGCATTCAGAGAGAACTATTAATAGTGCTATTTCAGTATTTTTTAAAAAATAAAAAAATGAGGAAATCACTAACTAAATACTTGCCCCCACAGGAAAAGAAAATGACATGGGGCAATTCACAGAGAGTCTAATCGAGGGCAAATTACTCACTAATTCCTTAGCCAGGATCCATAGAAGTCATAGAATCATAGAACAGTAGAGTTGGAAAGGGGCCTACAAGGCCATCGAGTCCAACCATCTGCTCAATGCAGGAATCCAACCTAAAGCATACCCGACAGGTGGCTGTCCAGCTGCCTCTTGAAGGCCTCCTGTGGCATTCAAGAGCATGCCGTCAATACACTTTTATTGGAAGTTGCCAGGGATCTTTGCTGAAGAGAACTACATCCATACCATACATTTAAAGCTCAGGGCTTCCCCCAAAGAGTCCTGGGAACTGTAGTTTGCCCTGTTCAGAACTACAGTTCCCCACACCCGTAACAATCTACAGTTCCCAGGATTCTTTGGGGGAAGCCATGAGCTTTAAATGTGCCTTAAAAGTATGGTGTGGACACGAGTAGATTAAGGCTGCAATCCAATACACACTTACCTGGGAGCAAGTCCCATTGAACCCAATGGAGCTTACTTCTGAGTAGATATGTGCTGGCTTGTGGCCTTCGAGGATCTTGACCATGGGGAAGGGCAATGCTAGTGAATAGCATATGGCTGCTGTGTGGAAAACCCCAGTTTTAATTCTGCTTCCACCTACTTGCAGAACAATGGCTGTGTACGTATTACCATTTACTCTGCATCCAAGTTTAAAGTTCATTGTTTTTTGCTCATAGGTTATCTGCCTTTGGGCTGTATATTACAATATTATATCTATTTTTAAGTGTATACCTATTAATGCAAAGTATGAATGTGGAAAACATTTATAGGTACTTCACAGTAGACCTATTCTCACATTACTCACATGTTGTAGGGCATACATGTGTACAGTTTGTGGAATGGGACTGTGCATTTACTCCCACCCCCAATGTGGCATCTTTTTCAATAACTATGTGTTACATCCTTTTGTGTTTAAAGCAAATCCAGCGTGCAAGCTTCTGTTTATGAATAGGACTCTGCCTGATCAGGGCACCTGCACTTTCAGGCTTCCTGATTACATGGAGCCCTTACATGTGAGCAGTTCACATGTTGGGCTTTCTTTACAGACAAGTGCATGCAACATGTCATTGTTGAAAGAAGATGCAATGCCAGGGGCAGGGCTAAAGGTGTGGTCCTGCTCCCAAGGCTAAATACATATGCCCTACACGTGAGTGACATGTATTTATTTGTTTATTTGTTTATTTATTTATTAAATTTATTAGTCGCCCATCTGGCTGGCTGTCCAGCCACTCTGAGCGACGTACAAAATAAAAATATACAAATACATTAAAACATTAAAAATCTCAACAATAGTAATAAAACCTAACCCACTGGGCTAGTGAGTCATGATTAGCTGTAGCTCCCTATTTAGGTATACACTCAGTGGCAAATCCAGGTTTGCATCTGAAATAATCCTTTATTGTAGTGAAAGCTCAAAGATAATATTTGCTAACATTTCAAAATTTGTTTTCATGAGGCAATGGATGCTGGCAGCCCTGAAGCACTTAATTTGAATATCCCTCACCTTTAATTCTTAACAGGGATGGCATTTTGGAGGGCAGTTTGGCAAACACCAATTATAGCTAGGCATTTGTGAATGCATGATAAGATTCAGACAATGCCCATTCTTTACCAACATAAAGTAATTTGTATGCACTTCTCCTCAGCCATTGACAGGTTAACAGTGGTTTCTCCCCCACCATCCCCAAATAAATGGATTCTCTTATCTCCAAAAAAAAACCCCTAGTAAATTTGCCAGCCTGGAGGACATGTTCAGAGAAATGTTAGACACTGGGAAACTATTTTTCCTGCCCAGTCAGTGAACTAGAATAAGCAGCCATACATTTTACTGAAGGAGAAGAGCATGGTAACACCTGACCAAAAACTCTTTTGTCTGTCAGTATAAGAATCCCCTCCAGATCCCAGTTGCCAGGGGAAATCCAGCCTTGTCAATTAGAAGTAATACATGTTAATGTCTAGGAGACTTTTCCCTGAAAGACACATGGTGTGATCAGGGTGTATGCACCAGATCTTTAAAGCTGGCATGTGCTGCACAAGCCCCCAAAGGGCAATAGTGACAATAACACAATGTTCTCTCAGGGGAAAAAAAACCTCTTCACAGGGGTATTGTGACTGGGATTCAGTGGGTCCTTGCATGAGAAGGAGTAACTTCTGCTCACACAAGCTCCACCCATACCCCAATTTCTGCTTATTCCTCCATCTGCTATATCCCCCACAACACGTTCCAGAAAATCTCCCAATTGTCAGGAGTGGCTTTAGGAGGATGGGTGAGAGGCTTCAGTAGGAGGAGAAAACAGGAAAGCCTGGTGGTGCAAGTAGTGCGCCAGGCTATTTTGTGCCCTAGGCAAGGCTAACTACTTGCACCCCTCAAAAAAAAATTGCTAACTTCAATTTTCAAAAACAGATGTCTTGTAGAAAAAATGAAAAGCACAAAACTTGAAACTGCTAAATTTAGTTTAAATTGCAATAATACGTAATACAACAATCTGTGATTATCTTTCTCAAATACAAAACAAAATGTTTTAGCACCCAAATCATTTTGAATAATCTTGTGAATTGTGATGTTAAAATTTAAGTCTCTTAAAAGTTTCAATTTCAGGCACATCAAAATCTCACTTTGTGTGCCTTTTCCTTTGCAAATTCTGTCACCAATTCCTTCAGGTCAAGTGCTGATGCTTGGGCATGTTCAATTGATATAGTTGCCAAGCCAACTAGTCTCTTTTGCAACATTGTTGAGTGTATGTAAGTTTTTATAAGTTTGAGCTTTGAGAAACTGCGTTCACCACTTGCCACTGACACTGGAAATGTGAGAAGGATCCTTAGAGCAACAGAAACATTAGGCACATTATCCAGAAGTACTCCTTGTGGTGGCATAGACGTTGGAAGTCTTCGAGCTATTCCTATAGGTTCACAGCACATATCTTCAGCATCAATATCTTTGTTTCTGTTGTGCATCAATGATTTTTCCAAATTCTTGCAGGCCTTAAGTACATCCTCAGTAGATTTTTTGTTGATACTGTATATTTCATACAGGAAGCCAAATTGGGAATTATATTGTTGTAGCTGTTGGAATCTCTCTTCAACAGATTGTATGGCCATGTCTAAGACAGCATAGTAGAAACCTACTTTGAATTTCTGCGCTGGATGTTGCGGTGCCTCTTCTTGGGCCTCATACTCAAACTGCCGTTTCTTTCTCGTTTTTCTAACCTGTTCTGTCTCAAAGTTTGGTAGTATTTCTAGCTCCTTTGCAATCTCAGTAGCATCTATCAAAACTTGTTGAAAACCCTCATCACACCTGCAGCCCTCAAGGTAATTCTTGGTCACTTGCAATTGGCTTGTGTAGCTGAATTTAAATCAGCTTCCTTATTTTGTAGTAGCTTGCTTGTAAGATTGACTTCAAAAAGGATGTTGTACCATGTAACAAGGGATACCACAAACTTGAACTTACACATTGCATCAGCAAGGCCCTTAGCTTCAATTCGGGAAGTATTTCCAGATAAACCATTTAGGCTTGTGTCATCAAAGATCTCTATTAAAGCATCATATATACTACCAAGATGATATCTCAGTGGTTTCAAAGCATCGATCCGACTCTCCCATCTTGTTTTGCTCAATGGCTTAACAGTTATGCCTAAGTTTGATACATGGCTAGTTAGAATTTGCCAACGCTGAGTCGATGCTGAGAAATAATTATAGATCTGTTGAACCAAACTGAAGAAACTAGTTGCTTCCAGACAACACTTAGCGGCAATCATTGACTACCAAGTTTAAAGAGTGTGCATTGCAGGGCACAAAAAAGGCACGTGGGTTATGTCCAGGATTCTCTTTTGTACGCCATTTTCTTTGCCTTTCATATTACTCCCATTATCATAACCTTGACCATGCAGATTGTCAATTGGTAATCCCATTTGCTCAAGCTGTACAAGAAGAGTTTCTGTCATAAAGGCACCTGTAGTCTCCTTTAGTGGAACAAATCCCAAGAAATGTTCTCAGGCTCAGACATCTCATTATCTGATGGTTTGATTACATCAACATAACGTACATCATTGTCATTTGTTCAATATGACTAACATCAGGTGTGCCGTCCAGAATTATTGAGTGGTATTTGGTTGAGTTTGCATGTGCTAAAATTTTCTGCTTTATAGCACCTGCTAGAAGCTGTATAAGCTCATTTTGGATATATTTTCCTAGGTAGTGAACCATTGTTTCTTGATCTTTAACTCTGTGCAAATGTTCATTCATGATAGGATCAAAAAGGGCTAGATATTCTACAAACTTCAAAAAATTTCCATTGCTAGCACTGTACAACTTTTCAGTTGTACCACGGAATGCCAAGTTTTGCATGCCAAGAACTATGACCAAAGCAATCAAGCCTTCCAAGATTTGTCGCCAATATTGTTCTTCTTGCCTAATTTTCTGCTGGTTAATATCATCAATTGTTTTTCCTTTAGATAAGTGCAATTCAAGTTCTCTCCAGGTCTGATCGTTTTCTAAATGGTCTGTATTCCTCTCATGTGAAGAGAGAATTGCTCCAATGTTCTTCCAGTCTTTTGAACCTGTTTCTTGTAGGGTTCATGCACCATTTAAAAAAAAATTAATCTGTATAAAACTGTGCCCCTCAAAGGTCAGTACTGCGCCCCTCTGAGGTCTGCGCCCTAGTCGACTGCCTAGTTGGCCTAATGGTAGCACTGGCCCTGGGTGCAAGTGGAGTGTAGCTCATGCTTCTCTCGACCTGGATCTGGATCTGTGTACACTAGCTAGCTATAGTGTCATTTCATACTTCAGGTTTTTCAGGCAAACACTTCATTCATAAAATATGTAAAGTGTGAACTTTGATAAAGAGACGCTTGAAAACATAGGTGTCGTATAGGTACACTTACGTAAGAGCATGACTGCTGTATCAGTCTAAGGTATCCATCTACTCTACCATCAGAATCCAAGATCCGCAGCCACATCTTGCTGTGCAGGGAAGGGCCATAGCTCAGTGGTAGAGCATCTGCTTTGCATGCAGAGGGTCCCAGGTCCAATCCTTGGCATCTCCAGGTAGGGCTGGTGTAGACCCCTTACTGAAGCCTTGGGAAGCTGCTACCAGCCAGGTGTTCTGATTCATAAGGCAGCTTCCTAAGTTCTTTTGAGTGCACACAATGTGGTAGAAAACTTACATTTATTGCCCTGCAATATTTGAAATGCCCCATGGGATATTGAGACAATTAAGCCCTTTTCAGATAACAGTGCTCATCTCCACCTATGCAATGAGCATGTGTAAAGCAGGAGGCAATATGTCTAACTGTCTCCCATACGTGTTCAAATGTACACCTGAGGGGTCTGCAATGTATTGTAGAAAAAAGAATGAGGACACCTCCAGATGCACTAGGAGTTTTTATTAAGCCCATCATGTTTCGAACCGTGTTCTTCCTCAGCAGTATTCTTAAATGGCAACGGTCAATCTGCTGTCAAACTATTTTACAACCTTTTTACAGCTTCTCGACACCAAGTTAACAATTGTTTAAAAGTTGATTGGTTTGAAATAGCTTAAGTTAGGAGTAATAAAAACTTGTGGAGCTAAGAGGTTTCCTCCCTTCCTTTCCCTATGATTGGTGCCTTCTTTTTTGTCTTTCCTACAGTGTGTTGTAGGCAGCACTCCAGTTGATGGGGAACCCTGAATCACATGAGCACATTGCAGACATACATCTGAACACACCTATGGCCCAGAGATGGTGGTTGTGGGGTGGAGCCACCTCCACCCACCATATGTGCATTTATTGTACAAACCTTGATGTCTGAACAGGGCTTTTAATCAGAGCTTGGAAAAGTTACTTTTTTGAACTACAACTCCTATCAGCCCCAGCCAGCATGGCCACTGGATTGGGCTGATAGGAACTGTAGTTCAAAAAAGTAACTTTTCCAAGCTCTGCTTTTAATGTGCAGTCATTTACCGAAAACATGCCCGGAATGAGAAGAACTCCAAGAAATGGAAATGATTCAATCCAGTGCCTTAAGGAAGACAGCACTGTATCTACAGGGCATTTCCTTTGGGAGCCACTTGGAGTCATTTCTTCTGAAAAAACCCAAACATTTCTTAGCTGACATTTAAAACCAATCCATTTCCCGCAGTTCTAATTTCCTGGTCTTGGAAGGGATCCAGATGGGTAGCATGTGGGTGATATGACTGGATGAAATGAGATGGAATATAAGAAAAAAAAGATTTCCCCCACTAACTACAGAAAGAAAAAAGCAATTACGCTAGTTTCGCTGAAATCTGCCTTAACTGCAGGTAATGCAGATAGAGCTTGTGGATAAATGAAAAATTATTAAATAATGACTTTATCCTTTGCTGAGATCCTTAGGCTAATCAAATGCATTTGCATTCTTTGTGGCTCCCTTAGAAATGTCTCTGTGTTGACAGGCACACTCACTGCCAATATAACACAGCAGATTGGATTACTACGACTTTCCTTAGTATCAGTTTATGACAACCACGGACGAAAAGATCTGTCAATGTTGGTTTTCTCAATTTCTCACTTTTCTAATGTTAAATTCAGTTCTCTACATTTCTGCAGCAATCTGTGAATTAAAAAAAAAATCCTCAGGAAAATTCACCATAGTGCAAATTTCTCCAAATAAACACAGTTTTGTAGGCAGTTTTGACAAAGGTACACATTTTTACAAGCCATTTCTCATCACATCATGCCTTTTTGCATGTTATTTTCACTCATATATTCATTTCTATGCACACTTTCCCCTAATATATGCATTTTTATAAATATTGTTTAGTTGGAGAACTGCATCCCAAAATTCTAATAAATGTGAATTTTGAAGGAGGCTGTGTTTTGGTTTTCATATTGTTTCAGAAAGCACAAATTGGATAAATTCTGCTTGAAATGTAAACTGAATCTAAATTCTCATCTGCTATGCTTAAACCACTCCACTTAAGGAAAAGTGGGCATGGTCAATTAAAAACATAGAGCACACGTAGAATTTGGTAGAATATATTTCACCCCCCACTGTTTTATCTTGTAGAAACTGAGACACTCCTTATGTCCGTTGGAAACTATTCTGCAGAACAGTCAGTGTCATTATTCCACATTTGTTGTTGGAGCTTTTTTTTAGTGTTGCAAAGTGTTGCTGTACTTCACAAACCCTGGTCTTTCAGGCCATAGTCCTAGGACAGGTGAAACTGACTGAAGGGGTGGGGAAGGAGGGGGAAAGAGGGGGAAGGAGGGGATTGGAAGGGGATGGGGAGGAGAAGGGAGGGGTGATGGAAGGGGGAGGGGAGGGGATAGGCTGGAGGAGAGGAGGGTAGGTTTGATCATTTGCATGCTTTTTGAGTTCAGTGGGATTTACTTCTGTGCAGTCATGTTTAGAATAGGTGACCTGGGGGAGGGGCAGGGAGGGGGAGGGGAGGGAAGGACATTGGACACATGTAGCCTCCCACCCAAGTTTAAACCAAAGCTGTTCCTGACCACATCCACAGACCTTTATTTCACTTTAGACAGTCATGACTTCTCCCAAACAATCCTGGGAAGTGTAGTTAGTGAAGGGTGCTGTGAGTTGCTAGGAGATGCCCTGTTCCCCTCACAGAACTTCAATCAGAGCAGCTGACTGTTAAACCACTCTGGTCACTGGAGCTCTGTCAGGGGAATAGGATTCTCCTCTCAGCACCCTTCACAAACTACACTCCTCAGGATTCTTTGGGGAAAGCCATGACTGTCTAAAGTGAAATAAAGGTCTGGTGTGGATGTGGCTCTCTGATTAGCTGAGCCCAGCAGCTGTGAGTCTGGCTTTTAGAACACTGACAGTTGGTTCTTACTGAGTATGCCCAGCCTTATCATTGAGTTCAATGCAAAATTTCTTAAATTAATTAAAAATCAGCCAGGTATTTTTTAAACTTTTAAACAGCAGAAGATGAAGGTCAGTGTATGGGGCAAGGTCAGTAATAGGATTACAGGTATTCTGTGAACATGGCTGATTTTTAATGAATTTCAACAGATTATGAGAACTCTGATAGAAAAAAGTCCAAAAGAGGTCTTTCTCCTTCTTCTCCTTCTCCTCCTTCTTATTATTATTTCCATTTATAGACCACTTACTATCTAAAAGATCTCAAAGCGGTTTACACAAGGTACAATAAAAAAATATCAAATTAATTTACAAAGCAAAATACATAAACAATATCCATATACATAAACATGAATGAGACCTTAATCTTTAAACAACTAGTTTAAATAGTCTCAGACCTTCAAGGAAAATATGGCTGTGTTACCAATACAAAGCGAGGACTAAAAGGAGTCACAAAAAGCTTTTTACATATTTGAAATTTTCTGCTAGAGAATTAAGAGTTACTGAATATATATTTAAAGGTTTTGGGTTACACTTAAAGTTTTGGGTTACACTTTACACTTTGAACTCTTTTGTGTATCACCATGAAAATTTACAGAGTTGTTAAGCAAGCGTTCCTGAGTTCAGGACTATAAGTTTTGTAAAGTTTTGTTTTACAATGAGCTTATAGGAAGCATCAGAATGGCATGGGAGGTATTTTCAATCTAACATTGCAGAATGCGAAAAATCTATGCTGACTACTATATGGCCACTCTACAGCTGCTCCACGAGCTAGAGGGAGCCCCCAGCTGACCAAGCATCAAGGCCCCAGCTAACCAAGCATCAAGGCGAGTTAAGCAGCAAAGCGAGAAGAGGGTAACACCCATTTATTTCATTATTTAATTGAATTAAAACAGCTCAGAGTAATAAGTAATAAGGGCAGCCTAGGGTCACCCTGAGCTAGGAGCCAAATCCTGAAAGAACCTATATCTTAGGAGACAGATCCTAGGGGTAGGAAGCCTATAGAAAGCTACTTTTCAACACCACCCTAGCAGGAAAGCTTCAGGAGACACTGTAAACAAGGCTAAATTCCAGTCGGAGAGAAGGAGAAAAAGGAAACTCCACCAATACATACAGGGAGAGAGTCAGCTCAGTCTTTGCTAAAAAGGGCAGCTTTAGCCTTCCTTAAACACAACCACAAGCTCTGTTTCCCTAGGTTAAAGAAAGGTCAGGCTGTTCTAGGTGGGAAAACAAAACAAAACAAAAAAGACTTGCCTGGAAGTCACAGCCCCTTGCTTAGATTAAAAGCAGCCAAAAGCTAGCCTAGTTTGTCCAGGCCAGAGTGCAAAGCACCACTTAAAACTACAGGGGAACTTGCACTGATAAAAGTGGTTGTTGTCAGCAAATAAAATAAAAATAGAGTAAAAGCTAGTTAATCTTTCTTAGTACCACTAGTCAAAGTCCTTAAACAGCCCCCCCCCTCACTAAGGAAAGAAGCCTGCCTTCCTGCCTTCAAAGGAAGGAAGCCTGAGATAATCCTAAAGAGTTAAGCCCCAGCTGATAGTTGAGCCATCAGCCTCAATTAACACATCATTGGCTGGCAGCAGTAGCTGGGAGGGACCAGCCACACATATAAATTCAGAGCACCCTAGTGAGGGAGCCTGCTCCATGAGCTAGAGGGAGTCCCCAGCTGAGAAAGCGTCAAGGCCCCAGCTGACAAAGCATCAAGGTGAGTTAAGCAGCAGAGCGAGTTTGGCAGCAGGGTGAGGAGGTCAGGGCCCCCCACTCTGCCCATCTGTTCCCTGACCTTAACTAAACCGCAGTCCCAACCCATTAACATAATAAACCTTAAACAAAACTATGCAGGTAAGAAGCCAGCAGGGGTGTGGGGGCTTTCCAGTGTTTTGCACTGCCTGCAGCATGTACGACTGTCTGCCTGTTGGACAGAAGTCGTGGGTGTGTTCTCGGTGCAATGAGCTTCTGGCTCTCCAGGAATGACTTCATTTCCTTGAGGCCAAGGTGGCTGACCTGGAAAAGCTGAGAGAGGCAGAGAGGTGTGTGGAGGAAGCCTTAAGGGACGTTATAGCTCTGTCCCACTCCAAGGATGATAGCTCTCCGGCTATCATGGAGAACGATGGTCTCGGGGAAGGAGAGCATCCAGCTGAGGAAGAGGGAAACGATCCCTTAGAAGGGACCCATTCCTTGGGGGATGAGCAGCTATCCTCTCATGCCAAGGATATATCTCTGGGGGGTGGAGGGATCCTTGTAGTGGGTGATTCGATCATTAGGAACATAGACAGTGGGGTGTGTGATGGGTGTGCAGACCGCAAGGTGTTTTGCCTGCCTGGTGCGAAGGTTGTGGATATCGCCTGTCATTTAGATAGTTTGGTAGACACTGCTGGGGAGGAGTCAGTGGTTGTGGTGCACATTGGCACCAATGACATGGGGAAATGCAGCTGTGAGGTCCTGGAAGCAAAATTTAGGTTGCTAGGTAGGATGCTGAAAGCCAGGACCTCCAAGGTGGCTTTCTCTGAAATGCTCCCGGTTCCACGCACAGGACCAGCCAGACAGGCACAGCTTTGCAGTCTCAATGCGTGGATGAGACAATGGTGTCGGGAGGAGGGGTTTGGATTTGTTAGGCACTGGGGAACATTTTGGGACAAGCCGGGCCTGTGCAAAAGGGACGGGCTCCACTTGAACCAGAATGGAACCAGACTGCTGGCACTTAAAATTAGAAAGGTGGCAGAGGAGCTTTTAAACTGACTGAAGGGGGAAACCCGACAGGAGCTGAGGAAGGTCCTGTTCAGAATAAACCTCCCCCCTGGGATAAAAACCAAAGAAATGATGAAATTTTAAAAGGGGTAGGCCTAGAAGTAGGCACTGTGAGAGCAGGGGCACAGGATATCAATTCAGAAAGGCAAAATTACCACAGGCCAAACCACAAGTGCCAAAGACACTTGAAGAGAGACACTGCTTACAAGTGCCTGTACGCTAATGCTAGGAGCCTCTGAACCAAGATGGGAGAACTGGAGTGCTTGGAGAAGAGCATTGATATAATGAGCATAACGGAGACCTGGTGGAATGGAGAAAACCAGTGGGATATGGTTATCCCTGGATATAAACTATATCGGAAGGACAGGGAAGGACGTATTGGTGGCGGTGTCGCTGTATACAGTAATACCTCACATTAACGTACTCAATGGGACCAGAGCAAGTACATAAACCGAAAATGTCCTTAAAGTGAAGCATTACCTTTTAAAACTTTTTTCCCTCTCCTTCATGCGGAGCCTCAAAGCCCTGCGCTAAAGCCTCTGCTGCTGCGCTGCCGCACCTCCCAGCTGATTTGTGGTGGCGCGATCGCGTCTATTTCCACCCCCACGTGCTAAAGCCTCTGCTGCTGCGCTGCCGCGCCTCTCCCTAACCCTAACCCTGTAAGTGATTTGCTCGCTGTGTTTCCGAAGAAATACAGGCATATGGAGCATGTATGTTATAGCGAGGCCTTAAGTAAAGCGACGTTAAGCGGGGTATGCCTGTATGTGAAAGAAGGCATTGAATCCAGCAAGCTCGAAACCCCAAAAGAGGCAGACTCCTCCACAGAATCGTTGTGGGTGGTGATACCATGCCCCAGGAGGGATTTAATACTGGGAACGATCTATCGTCCCCCTGATCAAAATGCTCAGGGAGACCTTGAGATGAGATATGAAATTGAGGAAGCATCCAAACTAGGAAATGTGATAGTAATGGGTGACTTCAACTACCCAGACATAGACTGGCCGCATATGTGTTCCAGTCATGACAAAGAAGCAAAAATTTCTAGATATTCTAAATGACTATTCCCTAGACCAGTTGGTCATGGAACCGACCAGGGGGACGGCAACCCTGGACTTAATCCTCAGTGGGGACCGGGACCTGGTGCGAGATGTAAGTGTTGTCGAACTGATTGGGAGCAGTGACCATAGTGCTATTAAATTAAACATACATGTAAATGGCCAATTACCAAGAAAATCCAACACGGTCACATTTGACTTCAAACGAGGAAACTTCACAAAAATGAGGGGATTGGTAAAAAGAAAGCTGAAAAACAAAGTCCAGAGGGTCACATCACTCAAAAATTCTTGGAAGTTGTTTAAAAACACTATATTAGAAGCTCAACTGGAGTGCATACCGCAGATCAGAAAAGGTACCGCCAGGCCCAAGAAGTTGCCAGCATGGTTAACGAGCAAAGTCAAGGAAGCTCTTAGAGGCAAAAAGTCTTCCTTCAGAAAATGGAAGTCTTGTCCGAATGAAGAAAATAAAAAAGAACACAAACTCTGGCAAAAGAAATGCAAGAAGACAATAAGGGATGCCAAAAAAGAATCTGAGGAGCACATTGCTAAGAACATAAAAACCAACAACAAAAAATTCTATAAATACATTCAAAGCAGGAGACCATCTAGGGAGGTGATTGGACCCTTGGATGATAAGGGAGTCAAAGGTGTACTAAAGAACGATAAGGAGATTGCAGAGAAGCTAAATGAATTCTTTGCATCTGTCTTCAGAGTGGAAGATATAGGGCAGATCCCTGAACCTGAACTAACATTTGCAGGAAGGGATTCTGAGGAACTGAGACAAATAGTGGTAACGAGAGAGGAAGTTCTAGGCTTAATGGACCATATAAAAACTGACAAATCACCGGGCCCGGATGGCATCCACCCGAGAGTTCTCAAAGAACTCAAATGTGAAATTGCTGATCTGCTAACTAAAATATGTAACTTGTCCCTCGGGTCCTCCTCCGTGCCTCAGGACTGGAAAGTGGCAAATGTAACGCCAATCTTCAAAAAGGGATCCAGAGGGGATCCCGGAAATTACAGGCCAGTTAGCTTAACTTCTGTCCCTGGAAAACTGGTAGAAAGTATTATTAAAGCTAGATTAACGAAGCACATAGAAGAACAAGCCTTGCTGAAACAGAGCCGGCATGGCTTCTGCAAGGGAAAGTCCTGCCTCAGTAACCTATTAGAATTCTTTGAGAGTGTCAACAAGCATATAGATAGAGGTGATCCAGTGGACATAGTGTACTTAGACTTTCAAAAAGCGTTTGACAAGGTACCTCACCAAAGGCTTCTGAGGAAGCTTAGCAGTCATGGAATAAGAGGAGAGATCCTCTTGTGGAGAAGGAATTGGTTAAGAAGCAGAAAGTAGGAATAAACGGACAGTTGTCCCAATGGAGGGCTGTAGAAAGTGGAGTCCCTCAAGGATCGGTATTGGGACTTGTACTTTTCAACTTGGTCATTAATGACCTAGAATTAGGAGTGAGCAGTGAAGTGGCCAAGTTTGCTGACGATACTAAATTGTTCAGGGTTGTTAAAACAAAAAGGGATTGCGAAGAGCTCCAAAAAGACCTCTCCAAACTGAGTGAATGGGCGGAAAAATGGCAAATGCAATTCAACATAAACAAGTGTAAAATTATGCATATTGGAGCAAAACATCTGAATTTCACATATACGCTCATGGGGTCTGAACTGGTGGTGACTGACCAGGAGAGAGACCTCGGGGTT
This sequence comes from Rhineura floridana, assembly GCF_030035675.1. Lineage (NCBI taxonomy): Eukaryota > Metazoa > Chordata > Lepidosauria > Squamata > Rhineuridae > Rhineura > Rhineura floridana. The sequence continues at coordinate 34,158,741 of NC_084483.1, read as the reverse complement.
GTAGTGGACAGCACAATGAAAATGTCGATCCAGTGTGCGGCAGCTGTGAAAAAGGCAAATTCCATGCTAGCGATAATTAGGAAAGGTATTGAAAATAAAACGGCCAATATCATCATGCCGTTGTATAAATCTATGGTGCGGCCGCATTTGGAATACTATGTACAGTTCTGGTCGCCTCATCTCAAAAAGGATATTATAGAGTTGGAAAAGGTTCAGAAGAGGGCAACCAGAATGATCAAGGGGATGGAGTGACTCCCTTATGAGGAAAGGTTGCAGCATTTGGGGCTTTTTAGTTTAGAGAAAAGGCAGGTCAGAGGAGACATGATAGAAGTGTATAAAATTATGCATGGCATTGAGAAAGTGGATAGAGAAAAGTTCTTCTCCCTCTCTCATAATACTAGAACTCGTGGACATTCGAAGAAGCTGAATGTTGGAAGATTCAGGACAGACAAAAGGAAGTACTTCTTTACTCAGCGCCTAGTTAAACTATGGAATTTGCTCCCACAAGACGCAGTAATGGCCACCAGCTTGGATGGCTTTAAAAGAAGATTAGACAATTCATGGAGGACAGGGCTATCAATGGCTACTAGCCATGATGGCTGTGCTCTGCCAGCCTAGTCAGAGGCAGCATGCTTCTGAAAACCAGTTGCCGGAAGCCTCAGGAGGGGAGAGTGTTCTTGCACTTGGGTCCTGCTTGCAGGCTTCCCCCAGGCACCTGGTTGGCCACTGTGAGAACAGGATGCTGGACTAGATGGGCCACTGGCCTGATCCAGCAGGCTCTTCTTATGTTCTTATGTATAATATATAGTCCCTCAGACAGAGAAATAGATGCACAGATTAATATTTTGAAATCCTATATTTCATTGTGCTGTCAGGCCAGGCAACCATGACCTTGAGCTGTAGTGGTGTGAACAGTGGCCTCTGTTGACAGATGTAAAGCAGGATTGTATGTCTGAACAGTGGTGGATTTATGGCCTGCAGGGCCCTGCATGTAGACCTTTTTTGGAACCCTATTCATTCACCTTTACTATGATATCATTGAACAGTACTTTTTGTTTCTAACTTATGATAAGCATATTGTAGCACACACTCCAATCTCTGAACAGTGTGAGACTTCTCAGGATTCCTGCACTTACCCAGGGTTTGGTTTCCATAGAATGAAGGTCAGTGGAGACTTTGTCTTTATGATAGATGGTTTTATTTGCACATATATACAACCTAGCGTAAGATGGAAGGATTCATAGCATTAACAGTCCAACAGATCTTGCTTCCCCATCAGGCTTCCAGGGAGGCACCCAAAAGCTGTGGCTTGAGATTCAGACAGAGGGTAAGCAAGCCTCTCTCCTTGTTTTCAGTTCTCAGCTTCACATGAAGACACACTAACCCACACCACTTTCTGGCTCAGCCAGTTGAGGAGGGGAGGAAGGCTTCTCTCATGAGAGAGTTCCCATGGCAATGGAATCTCTCTGTACCACATCCTTACATATTCAATTTGGTCCATCCAGCGAACAAAGGGCCAGGCCAGAATGATTAACTTATCAAAGGAACTTGGTTGACCAGTGGAGCAGGTTTCTTTGCTACAACTCCATCTTTTACAGGCACAAGATTATAGAGTGGAAGGGGATTCAAAGACATCATCCAAACCAACCCCCAATCCTATAACAGTATGTATGGGGGGGGGAACACTTCTCGCCATCCAAAAATGAAATGTATTTAAAGGAACAAAATGAATGAAAATTCAAAGATTTTCATAAAATATTTATAAATATTCATAAAATTTAAACCACAGTCAATATCACAAAACAAAACAAAAAATAAGAATGAACAGATAGAACACTATCCAACTGCAGTCCTGGCTTACCTCTTGTTTTTCTACTCCCTCAGTCTGATTTCTTGGTTGCTTAAATACCCCTCACAATTTCCCTTGGATTTTCACAAACAGTGGAAAATTCTGGTAAGTTCAAGAAAAGGACACATCAGTACTGCACAGCACCTCAGCTTGTGCGATGTCATAGTCGCTACACTTTAATCAGGGAGAAGGAGAAATGAAGAGTGGGAACAACACAACAAACTTAAAGATTAGAACTCAACAATGGCAATTCATTATTTGTGGTGATATTTCAAAGGTTACCAACATACAGATCAGTTAATGATGTACACATCAGGGAAGGACGGCTCAGCTGCATAGGGTCATTTTTCAGTGCATAGTGTGCATACCACATATAAATCCTCCCCTGTGCCTGGGATATAAAGCAGAGTAAGCTGCTGTCAGTGATGGCTTAAGCCATTTTGCCGCCTGAAGCGGAGCACCAAACATCATAGCCCCTGCTCCCTGCCTCCAAGCTAGACCCAAGACTTGAAGTAGTTTGCTGCATCATTGTGGCACCTATTCCTTCCTTCATCTGTCCCCAATATCCTCCACAACCTTGTTCACCTTGTTGCATGGTAGGGCTGGCTTTGGCTGCTGTACGAATGGATGAGAAAGCCCCATGGAATTTATTTCAGGAGAGCGCAAAAGGCCTCTAGAATGCCAAGCGGACTCTGTACACCCCATTCTTGTAGTTCCGTGTAAGCACACAGGAAGCAAGTGTGAAGCGCTATAGCAGTTGCACCCCGTGTTAATACCGGGCCTTTAAGGCCAACATCTTGGCAAGTACAACAAAACATGACTGAATCTTGCCCATCCTCAGCAGGCTTGAATATGAAGGAGGACTGAGGAGTTAGCCTGGAAGGAAAATTTGCTGCCTGTTTTTAAAGATAGAAGTTCTGCTGCTGTCTGTCTTTTCATTCCCTGTCAGCACTGAACACAAGGCAGATTTCTTTCAGATTAGGCTATTATCTACAAACAAGTCATCCCCTCAAGCATTTCCCACTCACTTTTATAATTTTTGTTCTACTTGTGGAATAACATTTAATTCATGAAAAACTGTCATGCTTCTGGACTGTAGCGATATTTTCTGAAAAAAAGAAGTTTGAATTATATTAGCAAATATCCTTGAGCTTCTCTCTCCACTTATTTTTTTAAAAAATTGTTTTTATTTACAAATGTGGCCAGCAATGGAATTATGTTTAGGCACTGTACAGCTCAAATACCATTTTAAATGAGCAGAATAAAAATATTGGCACTTCAAATCAATAATGGTGTGCAGTTTAGGGGAGCCTGTGAAAACATTCATCAGGGTTAATTGAGATTGTAACACCTAAAGAGAATCCTCAACTTCTCTTTGAGTTGTAAAATATTTAAAATGTTTTCTTCCCTTTAATCTTTCCATTTCACAGGAAAAGGGGTCTTGGCCTTAATTAATCAGCTGGAAATATTGTTAAAATCAACCCTCTGGATATTTGCTAATCTCTCTTTAACAGAGACGCTTCAGTATTTTGGCAACTGGGTGTTTCTGGTTCAGGCCCAAGAGGATCTCAAGACGTCCTACAGTTGTCACTCCTTCCAACATAACATCCTTGTTTGCATGCTGTAGTTTAGATTTGCACAATATGATCATTAAATCTTGGAGTACCATAACCATTGTTTTTCTGGAAATATGCACCACTGTCTTCTCATCTCTTTGCCAATTTGTCTCTCCATTCAGGACACTGAGGCCATGCCTTCCCAAGAGGAACCCATCATCAATAATCCTGTCCAGTGTCACTTGAGTTGTGCTTCATCAACCTTGGCCCAAGAGCACCTTCATCATAAACAGCAGACACAAAACAAACAAGACCAGGCTAAGATGTCACACAGATGCCAAACTGCTTGACTGGCACACTAGCCATAGTATTTTAAGAAGGCACAGTAGATCAGAAGGGTGTAGTTGTCCAGGGTCTCAAGGGAACTTGTACCCCTTACTTTTTGGGGAGCCAGGTCCCAGCAGGGTCCCTATGTCTCCAGTGTCCTATGAGCCAATCAACATGAAAGGGGAGTGTGTTAGCCACTGAGAAGAGTCTTCTTTGTCATTTCCTGCTGATTGGAGCCAATAAGAGTGAAAGGAGTTCCTATTATTTCATATTTCAAAAAGCCAAATTGTGGAGAGTGATTCTTCTAATTTTGTAATTGCAGAAGAAGAGAAAATGAATCCTATGATAGCATCCCATCTACATCATCAAGTAGTTTGGTGGCAGCAGGAGATAAACATGTAGATGCTGAATTCAGTAATTCAAACAGTGAGAAAGGACAGTCAAATGATGACAGTGATAGAGAAGCAGAAAGCAGTTTTCCAGCCTGACCAGATTATAATCCTAGGAGGGAGCGTAGCTGTGGCTGTTCAAGGGACTCTCTACTTCTGAACTTGCCACTACACTCTTGGATGCTGCACATACCTTCTGCTTCCCCTGCCTAGTATGCATGAGTGTGAAATGTGCAAAATGCATGCATGCATAAAATAAATACTTTTTTTTAAAAAAGCAATAATTGCAGAGTGTTGGTACTGGACTGGTAGGGGAATGTTCTCCCTGTTTGTCTGGGAACTCAATCAGAGGTTAAATTTTATTTTTTATTTGCCAGTCAAAACTCAGTAGGTTATTGATTCTAACAGGATGAAAACAGGATGATTTGTCTACAGGACACTTTCCTAATTCTTTCAGTGTTCAGAATGAGCTAGGACAAAATGTTATTATACTTGTGGAGCATTGCCTCCTCCCTCCTAATTTCATTCTGATAGCATTTATTCCATGCTGGTAAGATGCATGTGTCTTTGCTTCACATGTAATTATGTGTGTTGGCAGTAACACATCAATGAAAGAGTAGATCACAAGGGATGCTTATCACATTGCCCATTATTTCTCATTGTGCAATTACAAGACACAATATCTCTCGCATAGCCATTGCCTTACAAAAGTAAGATGGTTTCCTTAGCAACAAAAAATGGATAGTGAAGAGAAGGCATCTATTAAAGGCAAGTAATAGGCTATTAGTAGTAGTACTCATTGTTTCAGTGTGACCAAATATGTCAACAAATAGGAAAGAAAGCTGTTGTTGTTGCAGGCAACTTTGGGAACAACTTCACTGACATCCACATTCATTGGAGATGGTATGCTATCTCATAAGCGTGAAAGCACCACTGGATTTATCTGAAGCGGGATTTAAAATAAAATGTAATCAGTCTACATATTTGGATGGTTGTGTGTTTATATAACAGTAACTGTTCAAAGAACTTTATTTTGAGCAGCTTGGGCGGTTATTAATATTTATTAAGAGAGAGCAATGGTGGACTGTGTGTGTGCATGTCTTTCTACAGCATCTATTTTTTACTTGATCATTTGCATTTATTTTGTGAATGGGGAGGAGAATTTGGAAGAGAAACGGTGGGTGGCTTCTGTATGTGTTGCAACTTTCAACATGTGTTATTTGAAGTATAGAATTTGTGTGTGTGTCTAGGTTTGAGAAAAGTATGGAGGTTTTGCATTCCTGTTTTTCTTTAGGTTTTAAAAAAATGTGGTGCGTATCTGTTTGGCTACTGTGAGAACAAGATGTTAGACTAGGTGGGCCTTTGGCTCATCTACTGTGGTGATTTTACTGTATACTGTTTATGGAAAGGATACCTGTTGTAGAATCACCTTATTAAATATAAACAGAGGTTCCTCAGTGGTGGGGATGGGAGGATCTGTCCATTTTGCTTGTCTCCTTTCCACATTTTTCCAATCTGAAATTCAGTTCCCCACATTTCTGCAGCAATTTGTGAATTTCTTTTTTAAAAATCTGCATTAAAATTCTTCAGCATTTTAGTGCGAATTTCTCCCAACACGCATTTTGACTAATGTACATATTTTTGTAAGCAAGTTCTCCTAGTATAATCCATTTTTGTATGTTATTTTTCACTAACATATTCATTTTTATACTCACCTTCCCCTAATATATACATTTTTTTAAAAAAAAAACATTGTTTGGTTGGAAAACTGCATTGCAAAATTCGGATATGTGTAAATTTCAAAGGATGGTTGTGTTTCAATTTTCATATTGTTTTGAGAAATGCAAATTTCATAGATTCAGCTAGAAATGCAAAGTGAATCGAATTTATCCTCCATCCCTACTCAGTGGTGAGGGAATTTTAATGCCATTTTTTCCTGATGCTTTTATTTCCTAATCATGTCTCCTCTGCTCAGTTCTGTGAGAGGAGGCTATTGTTTGTGAGGAGAAGCTGGTGGTCACAATTTGCTTGGGTAGAATATTGTTTACACATTTTCCTCCTCTGTAAGCTAATTGGCAAGAGCCTAGTTGTCTTAATATCTTTTAAAAAATAAGCACACCAGAGCAGGGTGGATTGATTTAACTCAAGGAGATTTAAATCACCAAGAGAAACTGTTGATGTAAATCAAGTGTGTTACAGTTCTTCATATATTTCTTAAACAATGGTGCAAATCTGATTACTAAGTTAATTTACAGCTCAATACAACATTTTACAAGGAGGGTACACTTCGTGTAATTGTTTAGATAACTTGATTTTTATTAATTTAGGAAATAATACATAATATTGCCTGTGTCAAGCTGCAGATGCTTGTGTGTGTTTGCTGGAGAAAAAAAGTGTAGAATGGAGTTCCCTGAGAAAGCGGAGACATGCTGAAATAAACCAGGGAATAGACTTATGGCCTCACCATTATGGTCTGCCATGATGTTCCAAAATAAGGTGCATGTTATGTAACATAAAATAAGAAAATGACAGCCAATGGAAACTCTTAATTGTGATAGAACAGATTGTGGGAACTATCGAGGTATCTTTCTTCTTACTACTGCAGGTAAATCCTTGCAAGGATCCTCGCAAATTGCCTTCTACTGATCCCAGAGGATGTCCTCCCCGAATCTCAAAATGGTTTCCACCCTTCCAGGGGGACAGTAGACATGATCTTCACTGCACGACAGCTTCAAGAAAAATACCAGGAGCAGAATCGACCTTTATATATGGCGTTTATTGATCTGACTAAGGCCTTTGATACTGTGAATGGAACCGCTCTCTGGACCATCCTTCTGAAAACTGGATGCCCTGATAAATTTGTGAATATTTTGCGACTCCTTCATGACAACATGACAGCCACAATTTTGGATAACAATGGCTTTCAGAGTGATCCATTCCGAGTCAGATCAGGCGTAAAACAGGGATGTGTCATTGCTCCTACCTTATTCGCTATCTTCATTGCTATGATTCTACACCTTATTGAGGGGAAACTTCCTATTGATGTGAAAATCATATATTGAACAGATGGAAAGCTTTTTAATCTCAGTAGGCTGAAAGCAAAAAGTAAGGTAATGTCAACCTCTGTCGTAGAACTTCAATATGCCAATGATAATGTAGTCTCTGCATTTTCAGAGAAAGATTTTCAAACTATCCTAACTGTCTTTGCAGAAGCATATGGAAAGCTTGGCCTCTCACTTAATATTAAAAAAACCAAAGTGCTTCATCAACAGGTCCAAACTAGTCCCTCTGTAGCACCATCAATCCAGCTTTATGGTGTCACGCTGGAGAACGTTGATCACTTCCCCTATCTTATTTATTTATTATTTATTACTAGTATTTATTAGTTGCTTTTTTCAACAGTAGAACTCAAAGCGACTTACGAAAAGGAAGCAAGAACACAATAATTGAAATAGCTTGCAACAAAAGCAAACAATTACAAAACAAGTTCAAGCAAAATAATACAACCATAATAGAAAAAATAGCAAATAGCAAATATTGCAATACAAAAACTATTTCCACACTATATAACATAACATATTATAGGAGGCTGCATTACACGTCTAATCAATATTACAAGAGTAAAAGAAAATTAAAGCAGTTTCAACTTAGCTACTAGAGCACCCAACCATGATGTTATATGCAGTCTCATTCTTTCTAACAACAGAAAGTCCCTTTAGTCTCCATCAGTCTCCATCAGCCGCCACACTAGCTCTTCCCGGTGACCTGATCTCAAGCAGCGGTGTCAAGTGGCATCGAGTGGCCAACGGTGCTGGGCAGTCTCCAGGGAAGTCCTGCTCATGGATCCACCGAAGCAGAGGAGCTCCTTGGTGGTGCAGGGCAATAGGCGATGAAGACAAGTATGGGGGGCAGGCCAAGAACCGCCACTGCAGTTGCTATCTCCCCTCACATGTTGGAACAGTGTACCTGTGGGTTGGTATCCCTCACATCCCCCCTCTCCATGAGGAAAAAGCCTCCCAGAAAGTGAAGCCATGGCTGCAGCAACCGAAGCCAGGTCAGCCTTCAGACACCCCTCAGCCGGCTTCTCTCGCAGGGCAAAACTACCTCGGCGGCCTCAGTGACAAACAGGAGGCAGCTGCCACTCAACCAAGGTAAGGGTCAAAACTCCATCATCCTCCGGTCTCTCCCAACCCACTTTTGTGTCACCGCATCGGTAGCATCTTCTGTGGGGGATGGGGGTGGTGGAAGCAGCCGCTGTTACCGCTGCCATGATCTTGGCAGCCATCTCTCTGTAAAAGCTGACATCGATGCTGAAATTCAACATCGTCTGAGCTCTGCAAGTGCCGCATTCTCCTGAATGAAGCATAGAGTGTTCGAGGATCGGGATATTCACAGGGAGACCAAAATGCTCATTTATAAAGCCATTGTACTACCGACCTCACTGTATACCTGTGAAACATGGACCATTTATAAACGCCACTCCCAACTTCTTGAAAGTTAGCATTTTGGAAGAAGCAAAGACTACCAGTGTTGAAACAATGATCCTTCAACATCAACTTTGCTGGACTGGCCATGTGGTTCGAATGCCTGATCACCGTCTTCCAAAGCAGCTACTTTACTCCCGACTTAAGGATGGAAATTGGAGTATCGGTGGACAGAAAAAGAGGTTTAAAGATGTTCTTAAAGCTAATCTAAAAAAATTGATTTTGATTTTAATATTTCTACCCCACCTTCCAGCCAAAAGGCCCTCAAGGCAGCTTACAAAAGAGCACTCATATAAAAATACACCAATAAAACAATAATATATCAATAAAACATAATTAATACATAAATAAAACAATAAACAATAAAAACAATACAATTGGTAATACATTTCAAAGTTAACACAAACTACCTCCCTTTGGCTAAATAGGTATTATAGGCATTGGGCTACTTTGCAAGGCTAGCCACACTCTCTCGGTCATAGTCCTATCCCCATAGTTCTGGGAGTGGCGCGGCCCTCTCAGCCCACGGAAGTGGTGGCGGGATGGCGGTTCTGGCCCTGGAGCCTCCGGTTCACTTTGCGAGGGTCCCAAAAGTGGAGTCCGATGGGGGGAGAAATGTAACATGAGCATCAAGAACTGGGAAGTCTTGGCCTGTGAACGTCCCAAATGGAGGTCAGCTATTATCAAAGGTGCTATGGACTTCGAAGAAGCATGAATACAGGGCAAAAGGGAGAAACGAGCTAAGCGGAAGGCACATCAAAGAAATCCTCATCATGACCATCTTCCATCTGGAAACCTATGTCCTCACTGTGGGAGGCTGTGTGGATCCAGAATTGGCCTCCACAGTCACTTACGGACCCACTGTTAAAGACCTTATCTTGGAAGACAATCTTACTTGGCCACGAGTGATCACCAATGAATGAATGATTTCTGTACTGTCAACTTGGGTTATAGATTCTAAACCTAGTTAACTGATTAAACAAGCCATAAGAGATAAGCTTTTTTCCTGTTAACATCCAACAGAGCAAACAGCTTGTTGAATAACACTAATACCACTAATACTAAAAGGCATAGAGAGTCTTGACAAATGATGCATTCCCATAATGCATTACAAAGTGAATTAACCAGCTGATCCACATTGTTCAACTCACACCAACTCCAGAAAGCATGGCCAATGGTCAGGGATGATGGGAATTGTAGTTCAGCAATATCTGAGCAGTCATTGCTGTGTTGTTCAGATTTCCCTCTCACTGGAGGAGAGATGTCCAACTAAGGTCACAATCCACCTTATGTTGGGCTGAAGGGAGTTGGGTGTAGCGGATTTCCAGCTGAGCCAGCTCAGGTCTAGGAGTTGGGGTGTCTACTAGTTCTCGATGCAATTGCTGAAGGGACAGGTACATAATTTGGGGATTCTCAAGACCCATCCTTGTCACTGGAGGACCAGGAAGCCCCTGTAGCAAGCAGTACCTATTATTAACCTAGGTTGGTTTACTAGCTATGCCCTTTCCTGGACAAGGATAGGTTGGCTATCATAATCCATCCATTAGTTACCTCATGACTGGATCAGTGTAATGTGCTCTGTTTAGGGCTTCACTTGAGAGTGCTCTGGAAGTTGCAGCTGGTGCTGAACGTGCCCAGGATGTGGACTGGAGTACCTGGATACACACATATTACACATGTAGTGAGGGAACTGCACTGCCTGCTGATTAGCTACCAGGCCACATTCAAGATCTTGTTACCAATACACAAAGCCCTGAAGAACTCAGGACCAGATAACTGGAAAGAGTGTTTGCCACCATATAAACCTGTATAAACATGGATCATCTGGGAAAATGTTACTTGTGGCTCTGTACCCAACAAAATATCATAGGGCGATGACCTGAAAATAGGCATTTTCTGCCATGCCCCTGCACTCTGGAATGCCCTGAAAGCATCGTCTGTCATAAGAACATAAGAAGAGTCTGATGGATCAAACCAGTGGCCCATCTAATAATAATAATAATAAATTTTATTTGTTAGTCGCCTATCTGTCCGACTTAACGGACACTCTAGGCGACTTACAATAACATAAAATAAATACAGTATACAATAAAATGCAATATACAATATAAAAATACAATTATCAATTTATTTAACATCAACATCAATTAATATATCAAAAAGCTAGTCTACCCCAAAATTCTTGTAGGCCTGCCTGAATAGCCAGGTCTTTAAAGCTTGGCGGAAACCCGTCAGGGAGGAGGCATGACGAAGATCATAAGGGAGAGAGTTCCAAAGGGTGGGGGCCACAACCGAGAACGCCCTCTCCCTGGTCTGCACCAGCCTAGCTGTTTTGACTGGCGGGACCGAGAGGAGGTCCTGTGTGGCTGATCTTGTAAGGCGGCCTAATTGGTGATACTGGAGGCGGTCCTTCAGATAAACCAGGCCAAAACCGTATAGGGTTTTAAAGGTCAGAACCAACACCTTGAATTGGGCTCGGTAAACCATTGGTAACCAGTGCAGGTCTATTAACACTGGGGTGATATGATCACGGTGACAGCTATGCTTAATTAAGCGTGCCGCCGCGTTTTGTACCAACTGCAGTTTCCGAACCGTTTTCAAGGGTAACCCCACATATAGCGCATTACAGTAGTCTAAACGGGAGGAGACCAGGGCATGTATCACTTGTGGGAGCAGATGTACAGGAAGGTAGGGTTGCAGCCTCTGTATCAGATGTAATTGATACCAAGCCGCCCGGCTCACTGCCGAAACCTGAGCCTCCATGGACAGCTGGGAGTCAAGAATGACCCCCAGGCTGCAGACCTGGTCCTTCAGGGGTAATTTCACCCCATTAAGCACCAAGTCGATGTCTCCCAGTCTTCCTTTATCACCCACTAGCAACACCTCGGTCTTATCGGGGTTCAGTTTCAGCCTGTTCTCACCCATCCATCCACTCACGGACTCCAGGCACTTGGACATGGTCTGCACAGCCAACTCTGGTGAGGATTTAAAAGAGAGATAAAGCTGAGTGTCATCTGCATATTGATGGCACTGCAGCCCAAAACTCCTAATGATGGCTCCCAGCGGCTTCACATAGATGTTAAAAAGCATGGGGGAGAGGATAGAACCTTGTGGCACTCCACAATTAAGAGACCAAGGGTCTGAAACCTCATCCCCCAATGCCACCCGTTGGTATCTGCCTGAGAGATAGGAATGGAACCACCGTAAAACAGTGCCTCTCATTCCCAATCCCTCTAGGCGGTTTAGCAAGATACCGTGGTCAACGGTATCAAAAGCCGCTGAGAGGTCCAGGAGGACGAGGAAGGTATATTCTCCCCTATCCAACCATATCATCCACCAGAGCGACCAAGGCTGTTTCAGTTCCATGTCCAGTCCTGAAGCCCGATTGGAATGGATCTAAATAATCTGCTTCATCCAAGTGAGCCTGTAACTGTTCGGCCACCACCCGCTCTATCACCTTGCCCAAGAATGGTAAATTGGAGACTGGGCGAAAGTTGTTCAGCTCTTGGGGATCCAAGGAGGACTTTTTAAAGATGGGTTTTATCACTGCCTCCTTGAGGGCTGATGGCATTGCACCCTCTTCCAAGGATGCATTTACCACCGCCTTGATCCCTTCGCCCAGTCTTTCTTTACAACTCACAATGAGCCATGAAGGGCAAGGATCCAGCAGACAAGTGGTTGGTTTCACAGTACAGAGCACCTTGTCCACTTCCTCAGCGAGGAGAGGCTGAAACCGATCCCAATTGACCGGTATGCAACTGGCCGACTCTAGTCTACTTCCTGTGTCCACGGCATACGGAATCATGCTCTTCAGGCGCTCGATTTTATCGGCAAAGTGTTTAGCAAATGTGTCACAGGAGGCTTTACAATGTTCCATAGGTTCCTGAGCAACTGGACTGACCACGCTTCGGACCACCTGGAACAACCTCCTGGGACAACACTCTGCCGACGCAATAGAGGCAGCAAAGAAATTCCTCTTCGTTGCCTTTATTGCCACCTGGTAGGCTGCTATTGCTGCTCTAACCAGTGTCCGATCGTCTTCGGTGCAAGATTTCCGCCACTGGCGCTCTAGTCGTCTCACCTCCTGTCTCAGACCCCGCAACCGTGGTGTGTACCAGGGTGCTGTCTGAGTCCCATTCAGGGGGAGAGGACGTTTCGGAGCCACCCGGTCTACCGCCCCCGTGATCTCCCTGTTCCACTCCATCACCAGGGTTTCGACCTGGTGTCCTTCAGTCAGCGCCAAATCCCCCAGCGCATTCAGGAATCCCTCAGATTCCATCAGGCGTCTGGGGCGGACCATCCTAATCGGTCCTTGACCCCTGTGGAGGGTGTGTGGCATAGGGAGGTCTATATTCACCAGATAGTGATCTGACCATGATACGGGGTTAGATAGAACAGCCCCCATTTTCAGAGCACTTCCCTCCCCTCCTGAGACAAACACAAGGTCAATAGCATGACCAGCTACATGGGTCCAGCATCCTGTTGGGTCCAGGCTCACCCGGGCTATGCTGGCAGAAGACACTCAGCCCAGCTCAGCCGAGACCCGTGCAAGTAGAGCCGGCATAAGGTCCCAAAAAAGGGTGTGTTGGGGGGCATGTTGGGGGTGGGGTCAAGGTGAGGGGGCTTAGGCCACCTCAAGCTTGTGTTTGGAGTGCTCCTGCAGGTCCCAATCTGAGCAAAAGTTCCACCAGGAAAAAAGTTGGTCTAAGAAAATAACTGCAATGGAAGTCAAGGGAGAGGGCTTACTCCCCAGTAAGGATATTTGGGAGAGCAGGCTTTTACTTTCTGGTCCCTGCACGCAGCAACCGGTGGAGCCAGTGTTCAGCCAACCTGGAGGCTCCTGAATGGCAATTGGATGTGATGGAACTTCATTCTGACTTCCTTTGCTCCAGCACAACTTATTCCGGCTTCCCGAGTTGGATTGCCCAGCATCACTGAGACCTGAGCAAGATTAGGTGTTAGATCAGAAACTTCTAGGTACCAAGTGAGAAATCCCTGCTGCCCTGCCCCTTCCTGTATATTAGCAGGGTCCTGTTTCAGATCACATATGGCCTCTGGTTTCCTCCTCCTGAGAAGCGCTCCAGGATGGGAGGACTCAAGTTGCCATCTGGGCACTGCACATTCTGCTTGGACTCACCTCTGCCACTGGGACCCTGGCAATGATCTTGGAGGGTCTGGAGCAGAGAGTGAGTCCAGTCAGGGTACTTTGGGCCCCCTGAATCTGCAGCCTCCCCCAGCTGGGTATCTGCCTATGTGGTGGTGGGGAGTTGCCTGTGTCTGCTGATTCCTCTTGAACCCTTTAGGTGAGGTGTGGGAAACTTCAGATGCAGGAGCCAAAGTGGCCCTCCAGGCCTCTTTATCTGGCCCTTGGAACTCTCCTCAGACTAGGCCACACCCCTCACTGGCTCTGTGTCACGCTGGAAGTGTTGTTGCCTGGCTGGAACGTGTCCTTGAGCATCTCTCTTGCTTGCCTAGATTTGGGCTAGATAGAGGCAGTGCTTTTTGTGTGTGATGGAACTCACTAGTACAGAGCACTGGCACCTCTCTTTTTGCTGCCCATGGTAACCATTTTGTGCTGGTACTCCCAGCCCTTTTGTCAAGGTATGAGTACTGGCACCTCATTGTTTACAAAAAAAAAATAGCACTGGGGAATTGTGCATAGAAACTAGCCTACTGTACAAAGGTAAATTTTATGTTTTTTGCTCCGTTCGCTTTGGCCTTTGGTCCCGCCCACCACTGGCATAAGGAAATGAGGCCCTTGGGCTAAAAACGATTCCTCACTCTTTCTGTAGGTTCCCTCCTCACCTCATCCAAGGAGGGCATGACACATCTACAGAGCATGACAACATATATTTTAGGCATCAAAGAACAATATAAAAAAACTGGATCAATGTCCCAATATCACTTTACTGAATGTGATCGTCTTGGGGTAAACATCATTACTCTTGTCTGTTCTCAAAATGATTGTGAGCGGTACATAAATGAGGCACTTGCAGAAATATCTAATGCTGTTTGTGTGTGTGTGTTTCTATATGTGTGTGTGTGTCAGCACAGCTCATATGATTTTAGGTGTGTCCCACCACTGAGGCCAATCACAAGACATCCATCTGCTTAATGGCAGCTGGTTAAATAAACCACCAGATTACATGGTAGACTTAAAGCTGAAGTTTTACCTAGCCAGAACACCTTAGTGAAGCTTCATACAAATATATAAAAATGGTATTATCCATTTTGAAGAAGGAGAAAAAGTTGTTACATAAATTAACAAGAGTCACAGCAGATTTTCTGCTTTCTTCACTTTTATTTTTTGAGCCATTAATAACCCTACATTTACAAGACACTAAAATTTCTTCCCCTTTTATGCTTGAATATTACTGAGAATGTCAATTCATGGGGTCTAGTGATTACTTAACAGTAAAATTAGGTTTCTTAACAAAACAAAAAGAGCACAGACAAAAATATTTGAAAAAATAAAAACACCTGATGCTAATTATTGAGATTAAGTATAGATGGACATGCAAATGCCCCCTTTTCTTATTACATCAGCAAGCCAAAATGAGATGTATGAGTCATGCTCCACAAGTCCACTGTTTTGGTGTGACACAGCAACCCACCCTTACTTGATGTTTCAACACAAAGATCGGAAGAAATGTGTATTCCTTACATATAATAAAAATGCAAGAGTTTCATCATGTAGCTCCCATTGGAGGAAGTGTAGTGCAGCACCACAATCCTGGATTTGCATTAGGGATGAACGGCTGCGTCAGTTTCAGTTTTCTTAGTTTCTCGTTTTTCCAATCTTCGATTCACTTCTCCACATTTCTGTAGCAAGTTGTGCTTTAAGAAAAATCCTCAAAAAAACACTTCAGTATTTTAGTGTGAATTTCTTCTAATAAACGCATTTCTAAACCTCGGTTGGAGAATTGCATCATAAAATTCAGATCAGTGTAAATGTCAAAGGATGGCTGTGTTTTGGAAAGAGCTAATTTGATAGCTTTAAATGTGAACTGAATCGAATTTCTCCCCCATCCCAATTTGAATGAAGTCAGAGCGCAGTCCCCATTGGAGGATCTGTAGTGACTCATCACAATCCTGGATTTCCATGAAGTCAGGGTGAGGGTAATGGAGCAAAAGAGAAGGCAGATTGTGCAATAGCAGTGGCCATAGGATGGGAGTGAGAACGGAAGAACATTGGCAGGGGAAAAGCGATGGTTTAAAACAACGGGAGAGGTTTGAATAGATTGGCAAGGGAGAAATAACAAGAAGAAATAGCAGAGATGGGAACAACACAGAAGCTAACACCAAAAAGCTAACACAACAGAGCCTTTCCTATCTTCCTTCTTGCTGTTCTCAAACCTTATTTCAAACTGCAACTTTTTTCCTCTCCGTGTCTTCCCTTTCAGTGTCTCTCCTTTCTTACTGTACTCAAACTCCTCCCTCTTTCATCCCTCAGCTGCCTCATGTGAGAAAGATCAAGGATGCGG
Organism: Rhineura floridana; assembly: GCF_030035675.1. Taxonomy (NCBI): domain Eukaryota; kingdom Metazoa; phylum Chordata; class Lepidosauria; order Squamata; family Rhineuridae; genus Rhineura; species Rhineura floridana. Next base: position 34,142,652 of record NC_084483.1, on the reverse strand, counting down.
AGCCCTCAGATATTCTATAGTACCTTCACACAATGCATTTCACTCCTGTTCCATGTATTGTCTTCAATATGAAGTTACAGATTTAATGTAGTAATTTAGATCAGGTATTTTATTAACAAGCTAACACCCATATATGTACAACATCTTTCAACTGAACTTAACCTCTTACTGAGCATACTAAATGACAGGATAGCTCTTTCTAGTCATCTTAAAGATACAGTAACATATATCATGGGGGGGTGCGCAAAGAGGACTGCAGAATAGGAGGAAGAAAGCGGCATGGAAATGGGGGTGATCTGTGTGCAATGGGGAGTTAGGAAAAGGAGGGAGAAAAGTTAAGAAAAGCGGGGAAATGAAAATGGGGGTGTGCGTGCAAAGGGAGCTACAAAATTGGATGGAGGGGAGGAGGCATGGAACTGGAGTGGACTGTGTGCATGGAGGAGTTGAGAGGGAAAAGGAGTGAAGGTGAATATGGGGTGCAAAAAGGTGTTGCAAAAAAGGAGTAGGAGGCATGGGAATGGGGTGAAGATGAAAGGAGAGTACAGCAGGAGGGGATGGTGGCTTCATGATCGGGTGGAAAATTAAAAGTGTGCTTAGTAGTTGCAATGTGTGAGAGGAGGAAAATGCAGGAGGTTGCCATGGTCTTTATGCAAGGGGGGATTGCACAAAAGGAGGGGGGAGACATGGACATGGGGGTGAAGCTGAAAACAGATGCAAAGCGAGACTACAGGGGTAACCAGGAATGGGGTTGGAGTGTTGAAAAGGGAGCTTAGTAGTTGCATGCGGGAGAAGGAGAAGTTCATGTGGGGGGAATAGTGATGGTTGGGTGGTAAGCAGAGCAAGCAGAGGCACAGCCCCTCGTTGTAACAAAAGAATGATGGGGCAAGTATATTTTGCACTGTAGGTACACAGATGGGATAGTCCCTTCATATTATAATTCATCTTTATGTTGGAATCATTAATGTTGAATGCAAACCTAGATGTATCCTGAGTCTCACATGGCTCCAGGACTCATTACCTAAGAACAGCTGCCTCTTATGACTAATGCTGAAATTAATGAATGCAACTCTCAGAATTGCGAAGGTTATTTTAAAAAAGCTGGAAAACAGTAATTACCATTTTGATTTAACATTGTTATATATTCAACACAGCACAGTGGGGAGGAGAGCCTGGCTGGGAGTCCAGAGTCTGTGAATTCAAATCCCCACTCGTGTCTCCTGGATGTCAAGGGCCAGCTAAAAATCATCCCCACAGTGAGTGGCTCAGGCATTACGTGCCCTGCCACCTGTGCAGCCGTGGGCAAGCTGCATAGTCCCAAGGAGCCCAGTTGCCCCCCAGCTGGCAGTTGCAGACAAGGAAGGGGCTGGCTTGTGCAGCTGTGGCAAGCTGAGCAGGTCCTAGCCAGCTGGGGAGGACTAGCCTCAGAGGGAGGCAATGGTAAACCCCCTCTGAAAACCGCTTACCATGAAAACCCTATTCATAGGGAAGCCATAAGTCAGGATTGACTTGAAGGCAGCCCATATTCAAAATGAGACCATCTAATCACATACAGGTCAGAATTTTTCCTTGAGCCCAGGACGGCAATCCTTGCGAGCTCCTCCTTCTAGTCTTGTTCCTGATCTTTAGGTTTTCTTTCCTGTTGGACGATCAACGGGGGAAAAAAATTAACTGGCTGCTATATAAAGGATTAACTAAGCAATTGGAAACATTGTGGAGAGCAATTGAATTTTTACTGGTAGCTGGGTTGATTGTTCTGTCCAGAAACCCTGAAAAGGTCTCATGCCGAGTTGCACATATTGGAAAAATCAGAAATTTGGCTTGAGTAACAGCCTAGGTGGCTAGCTGTGGTATACACAATAATATTTCTATCCATCTATGGCTGTTTTCATTCTTTGCCATCAGGTACTCAAGAAAAAGAAGAAGAAATAGCCACTATAATTGCATTGAGTACACGGAGTGCTTTAAAAGGTTGCCACACAGAGAAGGGCTAGGATCTCTTCTCAATCATCCCAGAGTTCAGGACACGGAATAATGAGCTCAAGCTGCAGGAAGCCAGATTTCGACTGGACATCAGGAAAAACTTCCTAACTATTAGAGCCATATGACAATGGAACCAATTACCTAGAGAGGTAGTGGGCTCTCCGACACTGGAGGCATTCAAGAGGCAGCTGGATCGCCATCTGTCGGGAATGCTTTGATTTGGATTCCTGCATTGAGCAGGGGGTTGGACTTGATGGCCTTATAGGCCCCTTCCAACTCTACTATTCTATGATTCTATGAAAAGAGTAAAGGACAACTTAGGGTAGCCATTTTTTCAGATCACTTTAAATTAACTCTGTATTTCACTCTTTAGCAATAAGCAAAAATTAAAAACATGGCTGTGTACTAGCAATGAGCTCCATTTCTGCAATAATGGATTTGCCATTGGATTATTATTCTTGATATTCTTTATCTTTGCAGAGAGAATTTTGAAGTAGCAACTCTCCATGCCTGTTTTCTTCCTTTTTTCCAGTTTGTTTTTTAAAGTCACTTTGAAATCATCCATAGTGTGAGTGATACTTTTATTGATCTACTTTCTGTGTGAGCTCTTCAAATGTATATTCCCTTTCACTGATGTCAATGAAATGCTGATTGTAACTGACAGACAGAAAGCAACAGGGGGGAATGAGGTGTTGATTATAAGCAGAAAGGGGGAAGACACTTACTTGATTATCTGCCTTAATCTGTCTGCTCTGCAGTGCACTTGAAAAGGAATATAAACAGGCAATCATTACAGAGTTCAGAATAAAATCGATACCAGTGGAGGCTCATGAATAAATAGCTATTATAATATAATAAACTACAGTTCTTAGGATTCTTGCGGGATGAAATGTGCTTTAAATGTATGGTGTTTACAAGCCCACTTTAAGAGCAAACATGAGAATCAGGCTGAAGTGTTTCATTTGGGTGTACAAAAAATAAGAAACAGAGAGGCACAGAATCCCCACATACAAAATGCCACTTAATTTTTATTTTTGTCCCTAAGGATGCTCAGTCTAAGGCATTAGATCAGCAGTGGGGAACCTTCTTTAGCCTGAGGGCCGCTTGCCCTTCTGGGCAACCTTCCAGGAGCCACATGCCACTGATGGGTGGGGGGCAGAGGCAAAAATGGGTGGAGTAATGAATGTACCTTTTTATCTTTGTACAGAAGGCTACTATTTACACACACTCACAACATCCCTCTCTGTCCTCCATCCAAACAAGCAAGAGACATTATCAGAGTTCAAGGGCACATTCCAGCCAGGCATGAACAATGATGAGATAAGTCTTTGAAGGAACATTTTTATAAAATGATTTTTATGATTATGCTCAATGTTTTTCCTTCCCTTGAAACCCTGCCAATTTTCTAACTATCCTCTCCATGTTAAGAGTATGCTGCTGGATCGTGCGCACTATGAATCATGAGGAAAGTCTTTTGCAAAAAGAGCTGAGCTGCCAGCTTCTCCTGGCAAAGCAGCAGTAGATTTTTCACCCATCCAGCAGCTGTTTGCTGCCTTTGAAGAGCTTAATGGTGCAGTGCATACGCACACACACACCAGCTCGCTGAGAATTACAGTACCCAAAAGATCTGCTGCCAAACAGATAATCCAGGGCACAGTTTCCTTTCACTCAGTGGCAGTCCAAACAACCATTTGGGATCAGATTTAAAGTACAAACTATTCATTGCGCTCTAGTGAAAGACCCTACAATGGATATCCCTGTCTCACTTTTCCAAGGCTATGAAGGTCACTGAGCTGTTTGCTTCAACTTGCTTTCCCTGATAAAAGTATATTTCCTTGTCATGGCAAACATAAGCCATCATAGTAACACTCTTATTACTGACAATGATTTAAAGACCAATCTGTGTCGGGAGTCAGAGTGCGTTTGTAGGGATGTTGCATCACAGGGGAAAGACCGTTCATCCTGCCAATGAGAGAACAGATTCCTTTCTGGAGGGACAGAACAGTTCAGTTGATCCAGGACAAATCAGGATATGTCTTTGAAGAGGACTCAATTATTTTGTATATCTGGAGGACTCCCTGCAGGTTCCATGCCCCTGCTTGAAAGTTTAAATAATCTCTTTGTCTCTCTCTGGTAGGAAACCAGATTGAGTTCTTGGATTTGGGGGGGGGTGCATAGTCCTTCTTTTTATGTCCATTATATTTTTCTTATTTAAATCACACACACACACTGCTATTTTCCCTATGAAGGAAAATATACAAGCACCAATAAATGCTTGGGATGTAGTCATGAGTTATTTTCTCTCTGAATAATATTGTCTGCAGATTTCAAAGCTGTGCTGTGGAAAGAGAGATGGCTTATTGAGAAAGATGTATAGCCCTAATCACGACCCATTTGTTGCTAAAGCAATTAGAAAAGCCACTTGTAAAGCTTCTGCAAATTCTTCAACCAATGGAAATGTATTTGAACTGTAAACAGAAGCAAAAGTTGCTATGGTGCACTCTTTTTGCAGCAAGCCATGTGGTTAGGCTGGCAATGGCAAACAATACGTATGTGGCATGCATGGAGTCGAAATGAGAAGAGCAAAGTAACTTGGCCTCAGTATGGCTCTCCAAAGTCCTTTTTCGAAGAAAACAGGTTTGGAACTTCAAATTCAACAAAGGAGGTATGTAGAATTGTGGATTTTGCTGAAATGTTGTTGATGGCACTTTGCTAAAAACACACTGAGGTGCTGTTCGTAACCCAAGGCAGAGTTCTAAACCCATTGCAGTGTTTTTAAATTGCTCAGATTTGAATAACTGAAGTAAGATGGCTAAGAACTGTAACGCATACGGATGCTTGCCTCAGTAAAGCTGTCAAAACCAGCACCTCTGAGGGGATTTTTCCACTTCCCGAATGTAACTCATAGAGATTTTATTGCATGGATTCCTGCCATCTCATGGAGAGTCTTTGTACCCACATGGGCAGCTGGGCAGCTACTAGCAGGGGTGCTGAGAGTCTCCGATACAATACCACGGTTCCATTCTGTCCTATGTGTGCTAAGGCTCCTTACTGTTTTCACACACAATTGTGCCCCAAATAAGGCTAACCTACAGATGTCCTTGAAGTAAAAACTTGTGACAACACAGCAAAATAAATATGATCAAGGCTGCAATGAGCTAATGAAATTTTCTCTTGAAGGGAATCAGTGAATAGATTTTACTTCACTCAAGATCAACCCAGTATATTTAGGAATGGGGAAATAAACTGCATTCGGTCTCAAATTTTAGGGCTATGTCTTCTGAGTTTCACTAAATGTGTGTTTTCTTGTCTAGCTATAGGGACGATAACCACATTCACATCATACATTTATTCTACCATTATTCCACTCTAAACAGTCATGGCTTCCCCCAAAGAATCCTGGGAAGTGTAGTTTGTGAAAGGTGCTAAGAGTTATTAGGAGACTTCCTACTCCCCTCATACAGCTACAATTCTCAGAGGCCTCTGGGAAGAGAGACTGACTGTTAAACAGCTCTGGCAACCGTAGCTCTGTGTGGGGTCTCCTAACAACTCTCAGGACCCTTCACAAACTACCCTTCCCAGGATTCTTTGGGGAAGCCATGGCTGTTTAAAGTGGAATAAATGTATGGTGTGCATGTAGCCAGTATTCTCCACATGAAACTCATTCCTCGCTCCTTATCTTTTGACACAATTCTTTACTGATGTATATTCATTAAAACCTGCAAATGTTGCTGGATTCCAACTGCAGCCAGCCCTAGCCAGCATGGCCAGTGGTTAAGGATGATGGATGTTAGAGCCCAGTGACACCTGGGGGATCACATGTTATAGTAAGTGTTCAGTACTATATTAAAAGCAGTAGGAGAAGTAAAATGACAAGTAAAATAGTCTCCAAATAAGGCAGGACAAATTTCTGTGGAGAAAAGTTCCATTGACTGGTTACCAAAGTTAAAGTGGGACAATAATTGTCCCATTTGGACATGTCTGACTCATAATTTCTGTTTCATAGGTAAGAAAGTTACAAAAAAAAGATTTAAAAACTGATTTAATTTTACCTGATTTAAACATTTGATTGCTTGCAAATGCTTTGTGCAGCTTAAATGCAGCATTGTAGAGAAAACACATATAAAAAAAGAGAAATTGTTTTGTCAGTATGCTGGCCACTTTCCACTGTTTACTTTGCCCTACATCACCCTCTTGTGGTCAGTGTTTGTTTTGACAGATTATCATCTCTCCCTCCATAAAATAACAGGAAACCACATGAATTTCCATTCTGCTTTTGGTATCACTGTTCACTGACCTTCTGAGGAACTGACATGCAGTGTAAACTCAATATGCTATTCACACATGCTTCCGCTCATAAATCAGTTCAGTTCAATTTAATGGTTAACCAAAAGGGTTTTAACCACTCATTCATAAATCACTGGAAACAAATTCCGAAGCAGCAATGTTCTTTCTTCTAGTACCATGGCATTCATCACCAGCCTTCTGCTGCAACAGATTCTTGTTGTGTGAAATCCCTGGAGGCTTCAAACAATAGTCATATAAAGACGCTTCAGATTAAAGCAACATAGAGAAGCATTAGGAGAGACATTTTTATATGCCTCGTCCCTATGCTTTTGGCAGCACCTAACCCCACAGAAATCTAGCAAGTGAAACATCTCCTGCCATGAAGACAGCGATAAGTAAAGTCTCACCTGCGTAACTGCTGTGCATAGGAGTAGAGCCAATAAAAAGGGATTCAAGAGTAAAAAAGTAGGTTTTGGGTTAGGTTTATTCAATTTATATATCACACTAAAAGCAATCCTGAAGTGATTTACAACCAAAGTAAAACATACAATAAAAATCACATGCACATAAGGAAAAATAGAGTCAACAGTACAATATCTGATCAATGGTGCTTGGCATATGCCAGGGGAAACAAAAATGTCTTTGCCTGGTGCCAAAACAATGACAAGATTGGTGACATGTGGCTCTCCCTACACAAACGTAGTGAAACAGAAAGGTACACTCATATGCCACAATGGTCTGCCTTATGTGGTCCACAAAATGCTTGCAGAGCTTTGCAGGAAAGTACCAACTTAAAAACATCTTACAGCATGAAAGTGTGATTCTGCAGTCCTCCACAGTGCTGTACAATGTAGTGTTATGACTTCATGCTGCCATCCCAAACTGATTTAAGGCACAGTAGTGAGGACAGGCACCACCAGTAGCAGACAGTGTGGTGGGGTTGCACCACTTACCTGACCTCCAATTGGTCACGTTGTTGCTGCTTACTGGGAGGTAGAGGATGTTGGCAAAGAAAGAGTGCCTGAATGTATTTTTCCACAGCAAGGTAGCAAGGCCAAGAAGCTCAGAAGATGTGCCAATCCCAAGGACATGTTACCAGGCAACCGTGGCTCTTGCAGCTGGCCTTATCTATAAGACTGGGCAGAGCAGCCAGTCTAGTGTGGGAAAAGAAGTGGGGGTCAAGGAGTTTGTTAGCAGAGAAAGAGAGAGCTTGTAATGTAAACCTCTATTGTCCTCTATTGTCCTAAAACCTCTATTGTCAGTAAAGTGACTCTTAAAACTTACTATTGGTCTGGCTCATTGCTTCAACTGGGATCTAGCCTGTCACTATACTGTTCTGCTTTCTGGGCATCTGCTTGTGCCCGATCCAACATCCAACAAGTGGTAGCAGAGAATGGTTTCGGTGCGCAGACGGATGTCCGAAGAAAAGACAAAAGAGAAGTAAAGAGGACAAGCGTGTGAAGAGATGGCGAAACCGAAAGCTGAGCTGAAAGCTGTGAGAGAGCCGTGGGAATAACTGACTGAAGGACAGAGGTGAGAAGCTCTAATTACAAAGGCGGTGAACTGTGAAAAGTGAAAGTATGTCTGTTACGTTATCGGCCGGGATTCCCTTGGAAAAACTGACAGGGAAAAATTATGGCACTTGGAAGCAGAGAATGCAGGTGCTGCTAGTGAAAGAAGACCTATGGAAAGCTATCGCAGAGGACCCACCCGCCGTGGTGCCAATTCCAGCAGACTGGAGAAGGCTGGATGAGAGGGCAAAGGCGTTAATTGTTCTTTCTATTGATGATTCTCAATTACTGCACGTGCGTGAAGCAACAACAGCTAAAGAAACCTGGGAAACTTTAAGAAATATTCATGTGAGAAAGACTGCCAGTTCTAAAATATATCTTGCCAGAAGATTGTATCAGATGCGCTTATCTGACAATACAACCATGTCAGAGCATTTATTGGACATAAACAGACTGTTTGCTGAATTGTCAGAACATGAAGTTGAACATTCTCAAACGCAAAAAGTGTATATCACATTATCTTCACTAGATTCAAGTTATGATAGTCTGGTGAGCTCAATGCAAGCGATGAATGACGCAAATCTGACCATGGATTACATAGAAGGCAAACTTTTGCAGGAGTATCAAGGAAGGCAAGAAATGGCAAAGCAAGAAAAGACTGAGACTAAACACGTGGAAAAGCATAACAACAAAGCAGCACAAGAGAGACTGTATGGACAAAAGGCATGTTATTTTTGTGGTTCCAGGCAACATCTTCAAAAGAATTGTGAAGCAAGAAGAGGAGAAAAAGGAAGAAAACCATGTATACAGGTGATATATGCTAGTAAAAATAAGCAATATGTTAACAAAGAGCAGGGAAACAAATGTAAAAGTTTATGGGCAATTGACAGTGGGGCTACAAATAGCATAATCAAAGATAAATCAATGTTTCATACATATTGTGACGTAGAGGATCATGTGATAATGGCTGATGGATCTAAGAAACATATTAAAAGTAGAGGGACAATGAAATTAGCAGGTTTTAATATGATTATGACAGATGTGCTGTTTATTCCTGACATTGAATGCAACATTATGGCTGTGTCGAAACTCAATGAAATGGGGTTCAATGTGATGTTCAAAAGGGGTACAGTTCATATTATGAGAGAAGAAAAAATATTCATGAAAGGGATAGTAAAGGATTCATTGTTCTACCTAAACTTGAAACAAACAAACCATATACGCATGTGTGTTAATGAGAAACCCCATAATGATTGTGTACATTTATGGCACAGAAAACTAGGCCATATAGGATATGAGAATGTGGTGAAAACAACAGAGAATAGTAAAGATGTGACATTGAGAAATTGTGGTAAATATGTAGCCTGTAATGTGTGTCAGCAAACCAAAGCAATTGTGTCAGCAAGAAACACTGAAGCCAAGTCTAATACAAATGCACCCACAGTACATGACAGAGAAACAGGGGTAAAAGAAAAAGACACTGAATACCTTGGTAAAAGTGACAAGCGAATGTTGAGACGTTCTGGAAGGACAAATTTGGGTGTGCTGCCTGACAGATTTAGGAATGCCACAGTAAAGGGGATTGAAGCACAAACACACAGGGTAATGGATGCTGACACATTATACTTGGAGTGTGTAAAACCCAAAGAGATAAACTGATGATGTTTGTAAAACCTCTGTAAAATAAAGGAACAAAGAAATGTAGATGTACACTGAACTGAACATGTAAACTGAAAAATGTATCATGTGGAGAAATGTGATTTAAGTGAATACAAAAAAATGTAAAATGTAAATGTAATGGCAAATGGAAGCAAAAAAAAAGTGAACAAATGTAAAGGTGTAGGCTATGGAAAAATAGGTGGGGAGTGTTGGCAAAGAAAGAGTGCCTGAATGTATTTTTCCACAGCAAGGTAGCAAGGCCAAGAAGCTCAGAAGACGTGCCAATCCCAAGGACATGTTACCAGGCAACTGTGGCTCTTGCAGCTGGCCTTATCTATAAGACTGGGCAGAGCAGCCAGTCTAGTGTGGGAAAAGCAGTGGGGGTCGAGAACTTTGTAGTGGAGAGAAGGAGCTTGTAACGTGTATCCTAAAACTTCTTGTCAGTAAAGTGACTCTTAATACTTATTTGAGTGTCTGGCTGATTACTTGAAAACGGGACCTAGCTCGCAACTATCAGTGGCTTTATCCTGTGCATGTTCTGTCTGAGCACTGGAAGACCAGCAGGACCAGCATATCGATCCAACAGAGGAGGGGCCAGCGTGGTATAAGCGCACTAGTGGAGCCAATCTGGTGCTCCTGCTGGTGTGTTTGCACTGCAGCAACCTCGCCTATACCTCAGGTAAGTGACACCACCCCACCATGTTATCTGGGCACTGCACCAACAACCACCACCATCACTGGAAGTGCAAATCTTGCTTCTTGACAGTGCACAGAGGGGCACAATCAGGCCTTCAATGAAATTATGTTGAATTATCTTGAAATATATTTTCAAGCTGGAATTTTACTGCATTGCTTGCAAACAGAGCTGGGATTGCCATTTATATGGCTATTTGTAAAAAGGCCATTGCTGTTTCCCTGTATCAGCTTTCCTTATCCCTTGAAGAACATGTTTCCAGGGGTCTACTAACTTGGCTGCCCTTGGTAGCCAGGCACCATTTGTGGTCACCATTGAACACTGGATGTTCTTGTGAAGAGCTTGGTCTTTTCCCTGGAATGCAGTTATGCGAGGTTGAACTGTGTTGTGAAGGATTCAAGGAGTTCATATTCTGTGTCTATACTTCTTGCTGTGGTAGTGTATGTCGAGTGTGTGTAAGTGAGCTGCAAGAGGTTATGTCTCTCACCACCTCTTCCATATTTTAGGCACAAACTTCCTTCAAGTTCCCACCTGTTTTGTTTCTTTGTCACATTCACACTATGCATTTCAAACACATTTATACCACTTGAACAGTCATGGCTCCCTCCAAGGAATTCTGGGAACTGTAGTTTACCCCTAGCACCCTTAACAAACTACAGGATTCTTTGGGGAAAGCCATGTGCATTACATATATGATGTGAATGAGACCTTAGTTTGGTCATTCTACCTCAGGAACCTTTGGGCCTCCAGATGTTGATGAACTTTAAATCCCATCATCCATGGCCATTGTCCATTCTTGATGGGGAATTGTATTTCAGCAACATCTGGAGGGCCAAAGGTTCTCCACACCTGTTCTACCTACTCCATCCTTTATACCAGAAGTGTTGAACCCATGGCCCTCCAGATGCTGTTGGACTCCAACCACCATCATCTGTAGCCATCATGGCCAATAGTTAGGGAAAATGGGAGTTGAAGTCCAGTGTATGGAAGGTCACATGTTTCTCACCCATGCTTTTTAGGGCTGTACCCCCCACCCTGATCTGACTTGTGGCTCTGATTTGTAAATATAGATCAGGCCCAACCTGGACTAGACAGATTTGGACCCAATCTGAAACCAATCTGATCCGAATTTGGATCACAATCCGGATATTACAAATCTCCAGAAATCCCATTGACTTACATTTCAAAACCAAAACAGCTATAATGTTCTTGCTTTTTTACCTAGATACATAATATTTGGAGATGTGATAGCTGCTATATAGGGGATTAATCCTGCTATGTGGCAGGTGGATAGCTCCAGGGGTTTTCATGCTAGCCACATTTAAAATGTTTCAAAATTGAAACGGACATAATAGCTTTGTTTTTTCACACAGGGGCATGACATTTGGGGACATGGTAGCCACTACAGAGGGCATTTACCCTGCCAAATATCATGTCAGTAGCTGCAGGGATTTTCATGCTAGCCACCTTTAAAATTTGCTTTTTCCAAGCAAGATTTTTTATAAAATAGACCCTGTCATATAGGGGGCAGATTGCCAACAGTAGTAGTGAATGAAGGAAAAATAAAAATGCTATTTAATATTAATAATATTCACTGTGGTTAGCAATTGGAAACAACAACTCCTCTTAAATCAGAATGCTGGCTAATACGCTCAAAAGGTTTGGCTGGCTGGCTAATAATAATTTTACAAAAATTATGTAACCACACAAGCTGGCTACTTCTTATTGTCTGTGGGTAGCAATTGGAATTATTATTATTATTATTATTATTATTATTTCAGAAAGCTGTGGCTAAATATGCCCACAAGGTTTAATAATAATTCTTAGTAATCAGAATAAACATTAAAAAAACACAGATAAACTTTTTTAAAAAAAAAAATGTAAATAAGGATGGGACTGGGACTGATTTAGAAAGAACAGAAAACATTCACAAGCTGAATGAATGCCACTCAACCACCACCAAATATTTCTAAGAGACAGAACTTACAAAACATTTCTGCATTTTAAGACTTCACCCCTTGCAAGCACTGTGATTAGAGAGTGTTGAGTGGGGTGATAGCATTCTAGCTCTCTTTCCCCACCCTGGAGTTCTCCTCATATGGTGTGGTAATTGTTCCATTTCAGAGAAACCCTGTCTGGGTTCATTAGAGACTGTTCGGAGGTACAGATCTGTACAAATCTCTACAAATTGATTTGGAAGTAGCTGATCAGCTCTGTATAGATTTGTAGCTGCTTCAACCTGATTTCGACAGGATAATAATACACCTTAATTGGCCAAATTTGGTTTGTTATTTGTGATTTGTATAAATACAGTGCACAGCCCTACTGATTTTCACAAAGCTTTTAGTACTCGGTCATCACTTTGTCTGAAGAACAGAAAATATCTAAATATCACTTGTCCGAGGCAGATGATGGTTTGTCTGTTTCAGTGTGTGTGTGCGCGCACACGTGTGCATGCATGTGTGAGCCCAGAGCTGACACTTCATGAAATTTGTTTTTAGTCAGGCCTTAAAATATGTATCTTTACCAAACAGATAACAGAAGCAGAAGACTGAATGCCACTGTATTTAAAAGGGAAATTCCAACCCACACTCAAAAGTCTAGCCAGGCTCTCTAGCAGCTGTCTTTATTGGGTATATGCCTTTTGTCTGTGATGAATATTCATGACAAAGCCAGTCTGGTTTCCAATGGAGACAGTAAACACACTGTGAAAACCCAGGGCTCTTGGGGTGTTTGGTTTCAGCTGCACCAGTATCAAAAAACTCCTCCCTGTAGTACTACCTTCAACAGCCGACTCTCCTTACACATTCAGTGGACATTCTGAGGCTTCCCGGAGCAATATAGGCATTAGACAGCACACATCAGCATAGCTTGCATTTCAGGAACAGAAATGTAAAGCTTACTATGGATAGCTGATAACCCAGGCCTTTCAATAACAGTATATTTGGCTTAAAAAAAATTATACCCAAACTTACCTCCATGCTGGGAACAAACGCAGCTGCCTAATACAACACTCTCAGGCCATCCAGCAAGTGTGCCCCACAATTGAACAGGAAACTGCAAGACCTCTTCAGAAATGTTGCCTGTTGGACACCGGGGTTTCTATTTGTTCTGTTTATCCATAAAATACCTAAGAGAAAATGCTAGACAAAGAAATTGTAACTGTTTAGGATCTTCCTAACACCTGTCAAAGATTGTTTTGAGTTGCTGACCCAATATTGCTTAGCCGAGGAAAGCTCATAAAGGATGAGAAGAGCAAATGGACTCAGGAGGACTACACTGGCCAGGTACCAGTCACCAGCTACTAGCCCTGCAGATGTGAATGTAGCCTCATCATCATCTCCTTCACTCAGCAGCCACCAGTATGGAAGGACCCTATTGGCCACCACACAGAACTCAGTGAAGCAATCAAGCAAAATCCATGGAGAGGAACAAGAAGCCCTGAAAGGGGACCAGGTCCTACAGGACAAGGTCTGGAGAGAGCTTGTGGAGGCTGAAAGAAGGTCAGCCAAATATTGGTAAGTAAACCAGTATTATTCTTCACCAAACAATTGTATTTTGACCTTTGGTGGTCATCTTGAACCTTCCACAACCCTCTTAGATTGTGATCCAAAAGCCCCTTTGTGCTGGGCTGGAGGGGGTGGGTTTGGCAGCATGTCTTGCCTTCAACCAGCCCTGCCTGCTTCCTCCCTTCTGCTCTTGCTGGCATGGCCAACAGGGCTACAGATGCAGTGGTGGTTCCACCACGCCCTCCTGCTGCCCAGCTGAAGTTTGGATTGCCCTGATAGTCATTGTGGGTGCCACTGTTATCATCTCCATGTTGTTGCATTCGCCTACTGCCTTGTTTCTTAGGGCTGCTTTGTACACTGCATCTTTCCCACATGAAGTTCCTATCTCTGTCAGAGAAAGCATACCAGAGCAGAGATTGGGGCCCAATGATATATGCATTCTGTGAAGAATATTACTGTGTTAGAGAAATGTAATACAGGAATTGTGAGCTCTCTGGGGGGGAGGCAAGGTCCATCCATCTTTTTAATGGATGCTGAATTCAACACTTACTACATTTAAAGACCAGCGAAATCTTTCTGAAAAACTGCTTGCTTCACAGGCTGTTAAGAACTAGGGTTATCTATTGCTGTAACTGCTGAAACTTTGCACTAGTTCTGTTCTGTTTTTTTAAATAAAATACAAAGACAGCATCAGTAATAATAGCATTGTGAGAGTTTTAATACCATAAAAACATCTAGGCCAGTGGTCCCCCATCAACTGTGCTCTAGTAGAAAGCTTATAGAGATACTTCAATTAATAAATTAGCAACATCTTCCCTGAAAGGCAGTGTGACCACAACTACCCATCTGTCCAAGCAATATAAAGAAGCACGTTATGTCTAAAGCAGGAGATAGCAGAATGCAAATTGGGATCTACTGGTAGACTGATGGATGAGTTGCAGTAGATGAGTAAAGGTTTCTGATTTCCTTTTTCTTTCTTTTTTTAGCAAAGAGCAAAAGCAAAAGGGCTGCCCCCTCAACCAAATTAAACTGTTCAGATGCTGCTTTGTATTAGCTCAGATGTAAATATGTACTTGAATAAGCAGGACATTCCAGTGTGTGGCCCATGAAGTGCAAGAGGTAACTGGCTCTGCCCCCTGAACTGCCATTTTTATTTTTTTAACAAGATTTATATACCGCTTGATTCTAATAAAGCCTCACAGCGGTTTACACAAAATAAAACAAAACTTTAAAATTATCAATAAAGGACAGTTAAAAACATTTACAGACATTCAAAAATGAATTACAATGAACAGCAGGGTAAAAAAAAGATTAAATCATATGTAACATCTACAGATGCTACTGGAGGTCGCTGATTCATAGGGTCACTGTAAGTCGTAATTGACTTGAAGGCACATAGCAACAACAGCAGCATCTACATGTCTGGGGAGGCTTGTGCCTAAACAAAAAAAATTTTTAAATTTTGTACCCAAGCTGCTATTTTGCACCTGGCTCTAGCTAGTGGACCTTGGAGTACTAGTACAAAGCAAAGTAGATCATATAGGCATGAATTCTGACCATGTCTATTGCAGAGTTAAGCTGGCTAGATGCAAAAGAGGATAGGGCTCCTATACCTTTACTCTCTCTGTAGAAGAGGGAATATCAGGGGATATAGCTTGCATGGCACCTGCTGAAATTCTGCATTCTGCACAATTAAAGGTGCAGGAGTCCTGCCCTCTTTAGCATCTACCTACTCTATGTGTGTAAGTTTATGACACTAGGGACTGAGAGGAGCGGCCTTCCATTCAAGGAACTATTAGTTGCAGTCAGCTCTGAAACTATATATTTATTCTAGGCCTTTAAATGTCCACTTTAATTTCTGAATGTTTGGCATCACTATACTTGGCTAACAAAACTAAAGCATGCTTTTTAAAATTATTCTAAAGGTACCAAAATTGGAGTTTCCTAAAGGACTACGATCCACTGGTAAGTAAAAAACAAATGTCCTTGTTATAACAGGGACAAGGAACTTCAGGGCTGTATAACTAAGATTTTTTTGGCCTTCATTTCACCATACTCATTTTTCCCCTGTCCAGCAATGGCCCCTTGCAGGGGTCCAAAACCTCTGGTTGGTTTTGGTAGCCAGCCAAACTTTTCCTCACTATGCACTGACTCAACCCACAAAATGATGGGGAGTGGTATCTTCTCATTCTGAGCTTTGGGGAGGCTCTGTCTCTGAGGGCCAACATGACTGTGGGAGCAAGCCTGTGTCCCCCTCTCAGCAATATTCAGGGAGTGGGAGATTCCCTTACTCTTCTCCACACTTTGGACATGGCTGGAGGACTCACCCAGATGTTCTGTTAACTTACAGTTCCCAGTCTCCCATCCAAGCAGCTTATCACAGGAACACAAGTAGTGGAATTATACAATGCTAGACCTGCTTGGCTTCATCACAAGAACTGTGTTGAAAGGTCTATATCACTGAGCTATTCTCCTTCCCCTTAAAAAGAGTTCAATTTCCTCTTCTTTTTTTTATAGGATCAAATGTTCCTTAACTCATAGGAATTTTTATATTATTCAAATTCTATACAAAGTATCTGGCTGTCAGAACATCAAAATCTCACTGCTTTCTGCGACAAGGCTCAACATGAGGCTGGTAAGATCCCCCACCTTTCTTCCGAGCATGGAGAAAGTCAGAGTAACCTCCGACTTTGTGCTGGATGAAAAGCTGCAAGACGTTCTGCTACTTCCCAGTCCTTTCTGAAATGAGCACATGATCTGGGAAATACTCTTCTCCAGGCTCGGAAGAAGAACAAGGGTTCTTACAACA